>NC_037328.1:1311666-1967500 GCF_002263795.3 Bos taurus | reverse complement strand
CTCTGCTGCCATAGCATCGTCTTCCTACCCAGAAGCCAACCAGCATCATCCTCAGTAAAGAGTGACTGCAGAACCTTGATCATATTTGTGTGAATTTTGATTTATAAACAATGAAACCAAAAGTGTTGGAAAACATTTTAAAACTTGTCCTTTGGGGGCATTAATTCTCGGTAATAAAGATAGCAAAGCCTTACTGGGTAGAGGATATAAATGTAGTCTCTGGCATAAAGTTTCCCCTTCATGTCCCCTAAAATTCCCTTATGGTTAGGAACTCTGTATTTTTGAGGTTTAAGAAAACTGAGTTCTTGTGGTAAAATGAAAATTTTAATTGAAAATGAAACACATAGGTCTTGGCAGTGCGAGAATATTACATACAGCTTTTTTATTCATTCATTCTTTAGAGTCTCCCAGGTTATTAATGTGGAATTTCTCTACCATTTAATGGTTTATCTAATCCTCCAATTACTGTAATTCATTTAAATGTAATAAAAATTACACTAGAGAATTTTATGTGAAATAATAAAAAGACTCATAAATGAGTTTTTAAAACCAAGCCACATAACTCCTGAGGCATTCTGTATTTAGTGTGGCTTTTGTTTATATAGTTGTCATTTACTTTGTATTTTATTAATTTTTGCTAAATATTTTAAATCATGTTTTGTATGCAGGCTAGGTGCTTTTTCTTTAACTCTCTTTACTTAAAAATTTCATTTTATATCATCGTTTAATTGGAGATCCCTGCAATTTCTTATGTAGAAAGTAATTTGCCTTTTACAGGTACTATTTTTTCCTTACCTGAATGACCACCTTTTAATAATTCTCATTAGTTCTTTAATAGCCTTTCACTGACTTTTTAAGAATTATTTAAGATAATTGTTTTATTTATGTAAACAGTTGGGTTAACACAGGGGGAAGGTAAATTGACTTAGAAGGATTTTTAAAATAAGGAAGATGAAGATGCACAGGTAATAACTTAGGTTGTGAAATGCATATTACAGTGTCAGTTATATTAGTGTGTTATTAGTCCTGACAACATTTTAGGTTACAGAAACAGTAATCTGTTGTGTTGCTGAAGTAGAGGGATGAAATAACTTGGACAGGTTTTTATAGATGTGTGAACTGGAATAATAATTCAGGATACTCTTTTTATGTGGATTTCACCTTTTAGAACAAGCCCTAGGGAGAAGGAAATAAAACATTTCCCCCCATCATGACGCCTAGAATATTACTACACATTACATGGAAGGTCTATTGTGTACTAGTGAAAATAAATTTGCTTTGTTGATGATAGCTTGATAATAGTGTTCTGCAGGGTTTAAGATAATTCCCGCCACCCCCCGACTTTTTAGCATTCTAAAACTTTTAGCATCATTTTGGTACCTTTCACACTTGACTGTTTTTGAGCAACATTAAGACTCAAACTCTGCTATGTATTATAGTCTGGTAGTAGTGGTATAGTTATGTATGATTCTTAACGACCCAATGGACTGCACATTGCCAGGCTTCTCTGTCCGTGGAACTTCCCAGGCAAGAAGACAGCAGTGGGTTGCCATTTTCCTTCTCCAATAGTTATATGCTTTATGTATACACATACAAATCCTATGCAGTCCAATACAGCAGTCACTGAGCCACTGAGAAATCAGTTCTTTAATTGCACTAGGCACATTTCAAGTGCTCATTAGCTTTCACTGTAAAAGTTCTGTTGGACAGTGCTGTTCTAAAGGGTAGCTGTGATGTTTTATGAGTCTTTTAATACTGATTCAGAACTTTGGTCTAATCTTTGAATATTAATGTTTTGAGAATTATAGTTGGTTTTTTATTTCATATCCTGAGTTATCCTGGCAACTTGGATATATGCTTTTTGATATAAACTCTTGAGGATTCTTTAGAGATTAAGATAATCCTGATTGATCCTATTTTGGGTATGTTTCTTCACATTAAAAAGTATGAATATGAAATTAATAGTCAAATTACTATTTGTTAATAAAGTTTTGACACGAACTTACAGCTTACTTGATAAGCCTGTTGAAGAATAAATGAAGTTGTATTACCTTAGGAAAAAAACTAGTTGTAATTTTATCTAAATTTATATTAAATCTCAATGTTGTTATATTAAATAAATAACTATTTAAATAAATAAAAGTTCCTTTCAGAGTGAGATGTGAATTTAACATAAAATACTGAGATTTGAATGAAGTTTCATCCTGAGGATAAATGATGAGGTATTTAGGTTACCTGCTTGCTTAATAAAGGTTAAAAGAGAAAAAAGTATGAAGATATAAAGTGTCTTCAGAAGGATGAAGTCACAGATAGGTATGTTAATTTGCTTTCAGTTGGGAAGAAGTAATTTTATTTTAGAAAAGTTGGAATTTTCAGAGCCATCTTAACTACATTTTTATGGCTAATTTACAGTTAGAAATTGTGGGATCAGAGCTTGGCTTGGTGGTGGGTAGGTACGTTTTCCGTAGTATCTCTGAATTTCAACTTTTTAGAATAAAAACCTATTATTTATACCTAAACACCCTAATGCTTAGATTTGTAGACGAGTATGAAACCCACAGTAATTCTGGCAAAGTTAAAGAATAGTATTTCACACATATTTAATGGGCCTCCAAAAATTACTTCATCATCTTACCTGACAGGTTTATGAAATACCTACATCTTACCTGACAGGTTTATGAAATATCTAAGGCCAAAAAATAATGTGATTCTGATCTAAAGTAATCTGGATTCCCACTTAAAAAGTCACAGCAGGTGATCACAGTTGTAATAGAATTGAAAAGTAGACGTGCTGAGTTTTTTAGTGTTTCAGTCTGCCTTTACCTGTATATCCCCAGAAATGTTCCAGTTAGTGTGGATAATTTACTAAGTTAATTAAGAAATTAGGATCTTTTATTAATGAGATCTGTGAGCAGTCTGATTACAGAATGAATTCAGTTTAATTCTGCTTTCATTTAAAGATGGCAGATATATAGAAACCTGTACTTTTTGGTACCTTGTGGAAGAAAATTTTACTTTTGCTAAAGGAATGATACTAGGTGACTCAGCAAGATAACTAAGAATAGTGAAGATAGGAAAAAGGAAGATTAGTAATCCTTATGCATGAGATAGAATTATTCTCTAATAGTCACTGACTCTTAATTATATAGGTCTTATTTTTAAAAGAAGTATTTCATATTTAACTATACAGTCAAATTACAGGTTGCCTTAGTTTGGCTTTTTAAAAAAACTTATCTGTTAGTTTATTTTAACCGACTTCCTCATATTTGTCACGTCCATGCAGTTGCTACTAGTTATTCTTTTTATATGAATTTAGGAAAATCCTCCCATGTCAGATAACCATTCTCCAAAAATGAATTTTCTTGGATGAGATACTAGAAAATATTAATGGGTTTAGTAGTGTTAGAGGAAAAACAAGTATTAAGAATTGGTGAGTTGACACAAGTCATCTTGAGCTCTTAATAATGTTAGAACTAAACAGCATCAAATACTTGATATTTTTTTTTCCTCCTATGGTTGAGCCTTCCACAAATTTGGTAAATAGGATATTTGGTCTAAAGATAATCCTTGAAGTTTTCCTGGATATTATGAAAAAGTTAAGTCGCATCTGCTTAGCATCAGCTTTTACAGGTAGAACCTGAGCACTCAAGAGGCGAACCTAAGGCATTTCAGACATACTTTAAGTGCTCCGGCCTGATACTTGTGCACCCCACAGAGACAGTCTAACTCCCATCATCAGTGCACACACTAATGAATGGAAAACCATACATAATGAATATATTCTTTGAAGAAGCTGAGTTCTTTGTATCAGACTTGATGAACCACCACAAGTATGTGAAAACATGCAGACATCAGTAAAGGAACGGTCTTTAACATGGCAGTGGTTTTCTGCTTGCTTATTTAAGAACCTTGCTTATTGCCTCTGAGGGCTGTGCTGAGAAGCAGGATAAAATGAAAACTCCAATGATTATTTTGTTAGAGAAGGCGAGAGATTTTTAAGTTTTTCATGAAACTTTCTATGATTGTAGTTTGATGTAGTAGAAAAAAAGAAAGCATTTGGATTTTGGATTGAGTTTATCTGCTGCCTGATACTTTGTAACTTACCTTAAACAATCCGTGTCTATTTTCCAACGTTATTTTACCTTTTAGAGTCTTCTCCCTGCTTTACAAAATTATATATATACACATTTTTATATATTTGTATATACAGAATTTTATATAAAACTGGTTTTTGACATGAAGCAACAAAAGATGTGAGCAGTTTTCATAATTTAGGGAGTCTTTGGTTATTTGAGATAATTATCTATGTTTTCTTTCTTAGCCTGTGGACATCTCTACAGCAATGAGTGAACGGGCACTTGCTCAGAAAAGACTCAGCGAGAATGCATTTGACCTTGAAGCTATGAGCATGTTAAATCGTGCTCAGGAACGGGTATGTAGTGGTTTTAATGTCTAAATGATATTTCACTAACTAGAGGGTTGTGACATAAGTAAACTGGCATGCTGTTGACATGTAGGTCTTTGAAAATCATTTATCTAGCAAGCTTTGTTTAAGTGAAAGTGATTTGGGGCTTGATTATTCAGTAAATGTCATATACTATGGGGCAGGAACTATTTGAGAGAATAAAAATAGAAAAAATTACCTGCCCTCATAGAGTTTGTAATCAAATATATAAAAATATTAGCTAAGTACCCATAACAGCCTTGTGAGTTTGCATTTAGAAAGAGTGGCTAAGTGAGGCCCAAGGTCACAACATTAGTAGGGGAACTGGGATCCGAACCTAGACAGTCTGAATCCAGTCTGTGTTTTTAACAGTGGACAGCTGCTCCATACATCCTCTTTCTATGGTAAATATATGGAGACAGGAAGTACATGTTCAGACAAATAGAAAATACTGCCTGACAGTTGCAGGTGTTCAGTAAATATACTCTGAATGAGCGACAACTAATCCTTTAACCATTACAGTGTTTGAATGACCGGTTTCCTATATTATGTTTTAAGCATGTATCTTGATTGATTTATAACACTTAAGAGAAAGTAATTAAAAATTGAGGCTATCAACATTTATTATGCATTTATGAGATATGTAAGGAGAGCAAGGATCCTTTACCATGTGAACAATTTTCTGTATATATTCATGTATCTGTGTGATATTTTGAAGAATAAGTGTCACAGCCATGCTTTTCAGTTGTTAGATATATATTTTAAATTTGTTATTATTAATGGGATCCACTGAACAGTTACTGAACTGCTTTGGAATGTTTAAGAAAACAGTTTTAAAGATACAGTAAATTCAGTATATATATTTTTTAAAGTTAAATATTTAAGTCTGTTATTTAGTCTTTGTGGGAGCCAAATAAACCATTTCATTTAGAGAATTAATACCAGTGGCATTTTAATGAGAGAAGTAATTTTACTTAATTGAGGCCTTTTTTCTTCAGATTGATGCCTGGGCTCAGCTGAACTCTATTCCCGGCCAGTTCACAGGAAGTACAGGAGTACAGGTTTTGACACAAGAACAGTTGGCCAATACTGGTGCCCAAGCCTGGATTAAAAAGGTACACAACATATGCACATATAAAAGTGTCCATGTACAAAGTTAAAAATTTTAAGAAAATGTTTTATTAAAAATGCATAAAGAAGCCAGTGAATTTAACTAAAGTTCATGAGTAAATTTGCTATGTGTATATACTCCAGGATGGACAATGAAGATGGATTGATCCCTGAGACAATGGCTAATGTATAAATACGGCTCAAGAGCCACTCAGTTTATATCCTACTGCTCCTGGGTTTTGTGGGGGTGGTTTTTAAACTGTGTTTTGAATGCTAACAGTGTATCTCAGCGGCTGTTCAGAATATTCTACGGTTCCTGTTGGACAACTGATCTTATGATTTCAAAGCAGTAGTTCTCAGATTTTTTCTCATCATGGGATACTTTATTACAGGTTCATTTTTGGTGAATCAGTGCCCCCAAGAACCTTCTGCCACTTGGTTTTCCATTCCTTGATTCCTTTGCCCTTCTTTCCCCTTTCCTTAGTGCCCGTCCCTCCTGTAAGCGCCCTTGGCCCCTAGTCCTCACTCCTGTTGTGACCTCCAGCCCCAGGTCCATGTGGTTATCAGCTCTTGGTTACAGCAAGTGGTTGGGAGCCCCCCTTGTCAGCGCTGCATGTGGTGGTCTTGCCAGGGGACTAGAAGGATGGGGGAGGATGGCTGAAGTGTGGGGTGGGTGGTGCTGAAGGGTGGCGAAATTGGCTGGGATGGGGGTGGAGAAGACTTATCTGTGGACCACCATTTAGGCCCTGGTGGCCTCTGGTGATCCACAGGTTCAGTTTGAGAACTACTGATTCCGTGAAAAAACAGGAAATGTAAGACGTAAATGCAAGGGAGAGGACGGACGCCTCGTGCTGTGAAGATGTAGGTGCTCCTGGTTTCAGATTCCTGCAGTGAAACATGTGAACTCCACCTACGGCTGCCTCATTGTTGGGGGAGTCTTAGGTGGTTACCAAGGGCTTTCTGAAGAAATGGGTTCTGGCGAAGGGATGTGGCTTGGTTGGATGGGTGATGGGGAACTTTGTTTCAGGAGTACTGGCAGCATAGCAGTGCTGAAACAGGGAGGCTGCCTGGTCTAACGGATTGGGAAGGTTTCTTAATGGCGCTGTACTCCTGACTCCTGTTGTGATCGTGGCAAGTAATTACTTGGAATTTCAGTTTCCAAGTGCCTTCTTAACTGCCTCGCGGGGTGGTGATCGATGTAATGTCATGGGTAATAGAGAACTGCTGAGTGCCAGTGAATGAGCTGATTTTTTCTGAAAAATCAGATTTTTGGTTGCTTTGGACCTTTTAATCTCATAACATTTCTTTTTTCAATTTTGATAGCATTATCTCTGGTGATCTTATTAACAAATTAATATAAAGCATACCCTTACTTTGCCTGCCCCCCTTTTTTGGAGCAGCAGAATAGTTGCACTAATAAGTATGATATACTGTGAGTACATAGTCAGATTGGTTAAAAAATGAACGTAGTTTACTAGGGGTTGGTGTTGGAAAAAAAGATGAAAATTAGGAAATTTGGATTAATTACAGTATTTAAAATATGAAAGTGATTCATGTAGTGCTTGAAAATGGCTTTCATTGGGAATAATTATAAATGTACATAAATTTATTTTAATTTAATACTATCTAATAGTGAAGCTGAATACTCCATATTTCAGAAAGTTATACTTGAACCTTTTACGAGTGTTTAGGCACATGATAATTAAATAGTCATGTACATTACTAGGTAGAAACTTAAGAATGTGATTCCGTTGCAAAGTGCTGGTCTTCATTTGTACATTGAAGTTCTGATACATATATATTGCTGAAGACTTCTAAACATCACATAACTTTTAAAAATGATTAAAATGGGTTCCTCATAAGCTTTCCTTTTTCTTTTTGACTGCTAGTCCTTGTAGACAGTTGGCAGATCATTTAAAATGTAGATGCAGATCATATTTGTTAAGTTACCACAAGATAAAGATGTGTTCATTTATCACACCAAATTTTTGAATAATTACAGAAAAGTGCTTTCAGGAAACTTCTATTTGTGTGTTGCTGAAAAATACATGCTGCTAATATCAATTAAGGCAGGAACATTTTACTCAGAAAAATGAGCAAAAACATGGACAAAGTCATTAGGCAACTATAATATTCATCTTCGTGGTCAAATATCACAAAACTACTTGTTCATTTAGAAAACTTTTTCAAATGTTCATTCATACAGTGTTCCTTGCCTTCCTGTAGGGCAACACCCTCTTAATGTTAAGGACTATAGGGAATGCCAGCATTCTCCATATTCTTTTTTTGTTTGCTGCAGTATACTCTTACATGAAAAGGAATGGGTTTTATTAGTAGTAAGAAAAAATTCAAATGGTTATTGATTTGAAAGAACCTTTATTTTCTGAAATGATTTGGACATGACCTGATGAATATTGTTTACTATTGTAGTCTTACTACATTAATTAGCTTTTTGTTTAAACTGTATATACACCCTGGTGTAAAGAAACATTTGAAGATAATAGAGAACAGAAACAGAAACCTGCGTTATTTGGGGATTTGTGTTATACTCTGCACAGTTGCCCTTTTTTTTAGGAGTGTTTCCTGGAAAAGAGGGGCGGATGAACCTGAAAGTAAGTAAAAGTCATTCTAGGTGTGTAGAAACAAGGCAGTTGGTACCCAAGCATCAAGCTAACTTTTCTCTCTGTACATCAACACTGCATGGCCTGCACCACATAAGGAACTGAACCAGGGCTATGTTTTTACCTCCACAGCTGCCTCCTTCCATCAGAGCACCTTGTTGAACTTAATGTCTAGTCACATACCATTGGCATGTTTTCTCCCCAGCTTATAATTAAATAGCTGGGGGGGGAAAAGGATACAGTTTTACTACTGTGTAAAACCAAAATTTAGTAGTAACTTGTCAGTAGAGGAAATGATTATACTGTGTCCAGAGCTACCAAAATTTTTGACTCCCTCTGTTGATAAGTTAAATGACTTTTGCTTACATTTGCTAGAGAATGTAAATGTAAAATACTTGGTAACAAGGGGAAACAAGACATGATTTGGAGATTATATTTTAAATGTTTAGAAAATGACCATAAAAATCAACAGTAGAATTCAGTCGTTTGTTACATATACATGGATGCCCTTTAAAAAGAGGCATCACTTATTTCTTAATGTGTGGAAACAATTGACTGTTGACCATGCTAATGTATATAGTGTTGTGCATCTTACGACATTAAGTGGTTTGCTGCTTTGATGGAAATTATGGTTCAGTGGGTTGGATACAAGAGAGATGATTGTTCACAGAATAACCTGTGAACTTTCACCCCTCTGTATGGAAACTTGTTTCAGGGCCAAATCCTTGTAGCTGTCTTCTTGCCCCGGTCAGTGCCAGCCCTACTATTCACAACACTGCTGCTACCGAGGCCTAGGTATGTAAACATTTAAGGAGTTTTTTAAAAGTCTTTTAACATCAAGCTAGGTTTTAAAAGAATTCAAATTCAGTTTGGTTTAATTACAGGGTATTGTATGTGCTATCTTTTTGCTTCATAGGGATTTTCTAAGTAAAATATTTATACTTATGGTAGAATGGGGGAAAAAGCTTTGGATAACAGTATGCTTCTTCAGTGTTCAAACTATTTCTAAATGATGGCTGGGCTTTATTCATTAACTAGGTACACCTGGGACAATTAATATTATTGACTGTTTTAACATTGCCTTCTTTTTATTTTGCAAGCTAAGAAGAGATACCAGTGAACCTAAATAGTGGACGAAAACAGGAGTGTTCTATTTTTTTTTTTTTTTGGAGGGGGGCACAAGGGCCACTGTTTTAAAACTGCCATTTGACGTATTTGACTTTTAAAATACTGTTATGTTTATGTGAAAATAATTAGAACATACACACTACAGTATGTATATAAGTATAGAAGCGTTTAATTGCTGTAACAGATCTAGAAGTAAAGTAAGCTTGCTTTCTTTACAAAGTTACACTGAGTCTGTAGTCAGATTCTAACTATAAACTGGGGATCTTTTACCTTTCTCTCTTTGGATAGGATCAGTTCTTAAGAGCAGCCCCAGTAACTGGAGGGATGGGAGCCGTTTTGATGAGAAAAATGGGCTGGAAAGAAGGAGAAGGATTAGGAAAAAACAAAGAAGGAAATAAGGAACCTATCCTAGTTGATTTTAAGACAGATCGAAAAGGTAAGATTGATTCTTTTTTTTTGTAGAATGTTTATTATACCTCCTTCAACATTTAGGGTTTCATTACTATTATAAATTCATAAATTCTTCTCATGTCAGTGACCCTGAACTGGGGCACTTCTTAAAGTACAGAGTTAGGAATAAAATGTTTAACCCGTTTTGAAAGCTTTGTACACGTAATAGGTGGAGACACTAATTTGAGGGTAAAAGGCAGCCTTTGTTATGTGTAGTAGGTTTTTAATTAGGTTTTTAATTATATTTCATATTTAGAAAGTAGGATTTCCTTTTTTTTTTTTTTTTTGACAGGGAACATATGCTTCTAGGATTTATTCTGTTTCTAGAATTTATTATTTCTAAGATTTTTATTCCACATATTCTCATTTCCTGTTAGAGTTCTGTTTAGTCTTCACTTTGTAAACCCTTTTGCATGTCCCTTTTTATCAAACTTCAGTAGTTGAGTGTTGAGGCTGGAGAATAGACCAACTGCTGACAAGCGTTTCCTCTTTAACACTGCATTTTTATACTTGGAATAATGTCCATTGTAGAATCATACGGGGCTGCCAGCTAAATGAGATTTTGTTTAAACCAGATTTTTTAAAAATCCAGAAAATTTAAAACTGAAATGTATTTTTCTTATCTTCGTGATCAGATAGTTTAAGTTGAGGTTATTTAATGCAGTTAAATTGTCATGCTAATGAAACAACTAGCTCTAATCAAATTATATATTTTTAAAAGTGTTTTGTGAAAAAGAAAATAGAAATAAAAATGTTTTGTATCAGAATCTCTACATTGTCATCCAGAAGATAACTATGTTGCCATTCTGTTCCATATTGGAGTGAATTATTATATTGTTACTCAAAAATAGGCCAGAAATAACACAATTCTATAATGTAGTACTAGTGAAAACATTGAGAGAGAGAAACTGAATGTCACACTGACATTGTACTGCTTTTATACAAGTTGAATAGATTCTTTGTTAACAGAGGGTAGTTTATTGGTAGAAAGCATCTGTGGGTACATTGCATAATTCTAGGGAATAGTCCTTCGGAATTGTGCAGCATGGCCTAGTTTTGGGAAAGCATAGTGGCGGAATTTGTGAAGAATTCTCCCTAGCCTAAATGGAAAGCATTGATTTTAGATAGTAAATATAGTAATACAGTAAATAGATAGTAATATAGCTAAGCCCCTTTTGGAAAGGGAGGCCAAGGCTGGCGTCTCTTGAGTACATCTCACATTTGAAGTCAGAAAGGGCTAGTTTGCTGGAAAAAGAAATGGAGAGAGCCTTTTTCACTTTTCCCACTTCGTTTTGGCCGAAAATCCTTGAATTTGGGGGAGCATTCTTAATCTGAGCATCATTTTTTAAGGGATGAGAAATCTTTAGAAATCATTTGCAAATAGCCACCTTTTTTTGCCACTAGTTTTTAAAGATGGGGGAGCCTGGTGGGCTTCCATCTATGGGGTCGCACAGAGTTGGACATGACTGAAGTGACTTAGCAGCAGCAGCAGTGGTTGTTAATTATGGCAATTTATATATGTATTCACATATTGTTTTTCTGAATATTTTTATACAATTTCCAATAAGATAAATGAAGTTTGGATATATGTATAGAAATGTCAAAACAGATTTATATAGAAATCAAGAGTAGTGAGTGTCTGTTGAATATTTTATTTGAGGGCATGGATTGAGGTTAAGATTCCTACAGAGGGAGTAGTTGTTTTGCCATATTATAATTTTAAATGTTTTGAAATTTATTCAGTGATTGTTGATTTTTTTTTTTTAAAGGTCTTGTTGCAGTAGGAGAAAGAGCACAAAAGAGGTCCGGAAACTTCTCTGCTGCAATGAAAGATCTATCAGGTGAGAGTACGATTTTGCATTTTCTCTTGTCCCACCCTCCCCTTGAATTCATAATTTGTTGCCACAGGTGTGGAGATAATTAATTATTTTTTCCTCTGCAGGCAAACATCCTGTGTCTGCCTTGATGGAAATCTGTAATAAGAGAAGGTGGCAACCACCTGAATTTCTCTTGGTCCATGATAGTGGCCCTGATCATCGCAAACATTTTCTCTTTAGGGTAAATATGAATTTTTGCGTTAATTTGATAACTTAAATGTTAGAGGGTGAGGGATCAGCATTTTGTAATCACAGGGTTAATGTTGTGGGCTGGGAGTGTGAATATGTGTGGGTAGAGTGGTAGAAGTTTTAAACATTTAAGTATGCTTCCCTGTTTTTTCAATATTGGAGGGAAAGATGTGGGTACAATCTGGAGAACAATTTGTTGGCCTTTTCTAGTGGAACATGGGGAATTGAGTGGTTTTTAATCAGGTTTTTTTCTTTCCCTTCAATTTGGAGACATGCTTTTAAATTTGCAGTCCCTTTTCCCAAATGATTTGCTTCTTTTGGGGTTGAGATTAATTTGACTCACATAGTATGGGTTTTATATCTTTAAGTTATTTTTCTAGCATTTAGTGAAAAAAAAATACAAAGCTAATAGATATTAAAGTTTGATGCTGTTCTTATTGTATGTTTTTCTTGAATAGGTATTGAGAAATGGAAGCCCTTACCAGCCCAATTGTATGTTTTTCTTGAATAGGTATTGATAAATGGAAGCGCTTACCAGCCCAGCTTTGCCAGCCCTAATAAGAAGCATGCTAAAGCCACAGCAGCTACTGTGGTTCTTCAAGCAATGGGCCTTGTACCAAAGGACCTCATGGCTAATGCCACTTGCTTCAGGAGTGCCTCACGTAGATAGATTGAGGTTTTATATTAATCATTTCAGATAATTTTACTCTGCATCAAAATGTATTTCCTCTTTAATGTTGTAAATATTTGGCAATTTAAGACATTGTGTAAAAAAGCAATCTGTACAAACATCTCCAGGCTTTGATTTTTGTACCATGGAAATTGTATTTAACCATACAGGGTTTTGGTATGTTTATATTGTTTACCTTAGTGATGTATTTGTTTAAGTGGCTAACATCCAAACGATTGTTCGAAGGCATCCGTAATCTTCAGTGTGGAATGTTAAAAATAACGCTTTTATACTGTATTTTGTACTATGATGTAACTCCCCTTCCTTATGGCTCGGCTGCTGTAACACTTGCCTGTAATCAGTGAAGGGCTGTGCACCTTGTACTAGTTCACAATGGGTTCTGCTGGACAGATACTGGGCCAGTGTTACTGAGTTAATCAAGCAAGATCTGTTCCACAGGGCTAATGCCACCACCTCCCCTTTCAAATTTTGTAGAGGTTATTAAAAAAGACAGTGGTATGTTGTGTGATGATCAGCACAAAGTCCTGCGTTTCTGTCAGAGCCACTTGGGCCATGAATGAGAAGGGAGTCAAAAATGAAGTCTGACTAGAATTTTACTGCAGAGGCCAAGTACATTTAGTATGGCATTGAGTTGTGATATAGTTTTACTTTGATGTGCATTTTGAATTTCAGCTACATCTAGATAGACGTAAAATGATAATTAAAATGCTGTAACCAACTTATCTAATAAAATCGGCACCCAGCCACTATTTTGTTGACTATGAGAAAGTTTAAGTTTATGTTAATTTTTAGGGTCTGATAGAATATTTCATGTGTATTACAGTGGTATTCATATGCTATGTCTCTAAACTTTATTTTCAAAAGCTTAAGGCCCAAATATAAACTTCTCTGGAATAAATGTGGTGTTTTATTTTCTGGATTACAAAGTGAACACATACTTCTTCACTACTGTTACTTCTTTACCCAATGCTTTTGATTTCTAAACACTTTTATTTAAGAAAATTTGAATTATATACGTATATATATATATACACACACACATAAATAACCTACAAGAACATACTAAGTACTGCTTTGTCATGACAGCTGAGCGAACTTTACAACTCTTGACCCTATTCTATACGGAATACAAAATACCCTAATCGGAATGAACACGCATTAAAACAAGTATTTGAGAACAGTGGAATCATAAACAGGCAGGGAAACAACTGAGGTGGAAGCACCATCAGTCAGCCCAGTAGACTAGTTGTCTCCTAAGTCAACTGTTAGTTTTGCCCCAATGCCATTACTCACAGTGTCTCAAGATAATTGATACTAATCCTCAATTTCCATTTGCATTGAAACACTCATTTTTCTACCCAGTTTATAATTAATGGATCTAGAGTTTTCATTCAAGTTTTAAAAAAGTTTTATCTTCATCAAGAGAGTAAAAACAAAATTTTAAAACCTTAATCCTACTCTTAAACTTAGTGCATGTAATAAAAAGTTACTGTGAAAGATTAATATCTCTAAACATTTGGGTAACTTCCAAAGTGAACTTTAAAGCCAAATGTATAAGAATCTTGAATTTCCTTGCTAGAAGGCTTTTTTCCTCACAGATTCCTTTTAGGCTTACTTTGGTGTTCAGGATCTCCAATTATAAATGTAGTCACTCATTTCCACATGCCGTAAGGACAATTTTCCCAGTACTGGTGTTCGACAAAGGTGGTCCAGAGTTTTAGGGTGCAATCCACAATTGGCAAGCTCCTCGTGAACAGCCTCCTATGAAAATTTGTAAGGAAGTCAGTAAAAAGCATGAGTCTGAACACTGATGAGTTTTTAAAATTACCATGGGATCTTTGACAGATGCCTCATTGATGATTATAAAGGCAAATTTATCATCATCAATAGAAGCTCACCCTGAGAATTTCTACACAATGACAGCATCCCCAAATGCTAATTTTGGTTATTTTTAGCAGTCTGGCAAACTGATACAAAGTTTAAAAGGCCTTATAAGTAAATAAGAATTTATATGTTCAAAATTAAAGGCTTTTTAAAAAGTGTGTGATACATATCTAGGAACTTCTGTATCACGTAGAACTTACCAAGTAGCTCTCTCCCTCACCTCCCCCTGGCATCTAAGAAAAACTTACATAGAAAAAAGGCATGGGGGTTAAATAATATCCATAATTATTAATGTTCCAATAATTTGTAAAAGGAATCAGGTACTGTTAAGTTCTGCATCCGAAAGGACCACAAAAATAACATGCCTTTTGTTAGGGAAGTTCTTTAGTAAGTGTTTCCTATAACAGTGTGAATTCATAGAATTTATCTCCTCAAAAAAAACTAAGTCATTTTTCCTTTCCTCTTGCTAATTAATACTTAGTACAGTTTAATAACTGAGAACACCAGTTTGGCTCATCACAAATGACTGATTTCCTCCATCTGTCTAGTTTGAGAGCTTCTCTGATAGCTCTGTTACTAAAAAATCTGCCCGAATGCAGGAGACCTGGGTTCGATCCCTGGGCTGGGAAGATCCCCCGGAGAAGGGAAAGGCTACCCACTCCAGTATTCTGGCTTGGAGAATTCCATGGACTGCATAGTTCATGGGACTGTGAAGAGTCGGACACGACTGAGCGACTTTCACTCACTCACTCATAGGGGAAAATAGTGCATTCCATGAATATAGTTGGGGATTCTAACACATCTATCTCCCAGCAAATAGTAGACCAAGATAAAGAAAATCAATAAAAACACAGATGATCTGAATAATACTGTTGATTAACAATACCTAATTGTTATATTATAAACACTACCCTAACACTCCAGTATCCTGGCCTAGAGAATTCCATGGACTGTATGGTCCATGGGGTCACAAAGAGCACACGACTGAACGACTCACTTTTATGTAGTTTGAGAAGACTACAACTAAATTTGTTTACCAGCTGTCTACTTACCTTATCCAGTACATTATCCTTTGGTGGGCAGATATTAAATACAGCAGTTGGCTCATGTGTATACAGTCCTGCAGAAAACGACCCATTCTGTGAAGACTGGAGTAGCATCGTCACAGAGTGTAGAGAATGAGGCATAATGGGGCCTGTAATCTCCAAGCTAAACTGATTTCTGTATCCAGAAAGAGCTTGTGTCTTCACATTCACACTTCGAGCCTTCAAGAAAATTTTAAAGAAAGTTATGGTACCATTTAGCTTTTGTCCCCAGCTAAAAATGTGACCAATAACTTCTCATTTGGGCATTCCTCTCTTTAACAGTTAGGGAACAAAAGTAGTTCATAAGGTCCACCACAAGAAAGTTTCGTGAGTAAACCTGTTCAGAAATTCTCAGCTTCCAGCATCCTCTCCTCCAAATTATGAGACTGTCAATGGAAGTACTAGTTCTAGGGAAAATAACTTCTAGTAATGGTATCCTTTGTGGTTTATTAAAGCACATTCAATGCATAGTATTAACAAAATAAAAAGGTTCTGTTGCTGTTACTCACCATGTAATTGACATCAAAACTGCATGCATATTTCTTCAACAATATGGAGAGAGATTGTTTTCACTTAACCATGATCCAGTTTTTGAGACCTACTATAATTTGAAAATGGGGCTTCCCCCGTGGCTCAGTGGTAAAGAATCCACCTGCCAAGGCAGGAGATGTGGGTTTGACCTCTAGGTCGGGAAGATCCCCTGGAGAAGGAAATGGCAACCAACTCACAGTATACTTGCCTGGAAAAATCTCATGGACAGAGGAGCATGATGAGGCTATAGTCCATGGGGTCACAAAGAGCTGGACACGAGTTAGTGACTAAACAACAACAATGTAATTTAACATAACATTCTTGGTTGGCTCTGTTCTTTCAGTGGTTCAGAAAGACGAAATTAAACAACTTTTCCTATAGCAATAATTCAAATACAACATTTCAAATAATTAGTATAGTTCATATAATTCCTTTGAAACAACTTTATATCAAGGAATTTTTTTACTCGCAGGAAAGAAAATGTGCACCATGTAAAAAGGTTGTGGTTTAGTCACTCAGTTGTGTCTGACTCTACGATTCTACGATCCCATGAACTGTAGCCCTCCAGCTCTGTCCATGGGATTCTTCAGACAAGAATACTGGTGTGGCTTGCTATTTCTTCCTCCAGGGGATCTTCCTGACCCAGGGATTGAAACCCATGTCTCCTGCATTGCAGGCAGATTCTTTACCACTGAGCTACCAGGAAAGCCCCTGTAAAGAAGCTGAGCTATTAAAAAAACAAGAATTCATCCTATCAAAAAAGGGGAAAATATGTCTTCAGAAGTTAGGTGATGACAATTAGTACACAATTTCTTTCCTTTTTATTACCTTAAGCATTTGCATTGTGGCACCTCGGAAAGCTACTGGGGATAAGAGGGTTGGTGGAAGTCCTGCCTGTGGACCTGAGGTAGCAATTAAACTCTTACAGTTGATCAAAAAATTTAGCAGTGTAAAGGTATTCATTCCCTTCACCAACACAACAGACTCTGGTCTGTGATCCATTTGTACTTCATGTATCTCTTTACGCCTGAACATGACAATCAAGGAAATTACAAATGCAAATCCCATACCAACAGTAACAGTGGTTATCTTAATCTTGACTCACCAGGAACCCTTTTCCCTACTCCAAATAAAATGCTCTTGCTAATTCTCTTCACTGCAATTATGAAAAGTGAAGTGAAAGTGTTAGTTGCTCAGTTACGTCCGACTCTTTGCGACCCCATGGACTGTAGCCTGCCAGCTACGCTGTTCATGGGATTCTCCAGGCATGAGTATTGAAATGGGTTGCCATTTCCTTCTCCAGGGGAATCTTCTCAACCCAGGGATTGAACCCAAGTCTCCTGACTGCAGGCAGATTCTTTACCATCTGAGCCACCAGGGAAGCTCTTGCAATTATAAGGCATCCTAATAATCAAAATAATTTCTTTATGACCATCTGAATTTGCTAGAAATTGATATTCCTTAGAAAAATGAATTTCTTCTCTAGTCAAAAATCCATTCCATTCCCCTCCCCAAATTTACCCAAAACAGAATATTTTTACTTAAAAAAAACTTTAATTTTTCTTGTTTTACTGCTCTTAGGGGTTTGCTTTTTAATGTCATGTGGCAAGTTAAATTTGAACATGATCTTAAGGATACTTTAAGATAATAGTAAAAGAAAACTTCCAGTCAATATTACATTGCTCAAGAGAATTCCCTAGTGGTCCAGTGTTTAGGACTCTGAACTTCCACTACAGGGGGCACGGGTTCGATCCCTGGTCAGGGAACTAAGATCCTACATCCTCATCCAAAAAAAACAAACAAAAAAATTACATTGCTCACTAACTGAATTCAATGAAAATCAATTTGAGTTAAACAGTAACTGAAAGGATACAGCTTGATAGAAAGCACGTCTGGTTTTTTAATTTTATCTTGGACACCCATCTCTTCCAGCCAGGAAAAACTTTCTTCTTCATCCTCATCACTGATGGCTTGCTCCCTAGGACATTGCTACAGTTAGTTAGGGTTCACATTTCATAAAGCTGTTTCCTCTACATTGAATCCTTAAGTCACATGGATGACGTAAAAGGTTATCTTAATCACATACTCCCCGTGTCGCAAGCCTGTTCCAGACGCTTTCCTCTTCTCAGGGCCATTTTCTTTTATTAAAGGCAGAGAAAACTCAATACCTACATGAGAAAAGAAAAATGAAACTCTGTTTTATTTAATATACTCTGAAAGAATTAACAGTCTTGTTGACTTGTAGAGAATATTTGAAAATGAGTTTCTACATTTGATCATTAAAGCAGTGTTTTCCATGCTTTCTTGACAGCAGCTCACAATACTCATATATCTCCTTAAACAAATGGTTCAGGACAATACATATTCTTACTGCATTTGGTAATCTTTCATCGAGTATACATTACTCTTTCACTTTTTAAAAAAGTGCTGAATAAGTCCACTGAACAGACTTCATGATCTACTAACGTGTTGACAAAGTTTAAAAATCAAGTTATTAGAAGAGTGTAGATAATTTGTACTATAAAAGAAATTCTACAGGAGTATATTCAGATTGGGACTTTCCAGCTTGACATATGTTTAGAGACTAGAGAAGGGAATGTAACTTAAAGCTATGTACAACGGATAACTTAATTAAATGCTAAGAAAAAAGACCAAAGTGAAGAAATGAAGTCATTTTTAAAGTAACAAGATAAAAGTTGTAGAAGATAATTCAACTGTTAGAAGACAGTTCAAATTTTAACTTTTAAGGTGTTTACAGTTTGGTATTCTCACTTTAAAGGTATAGTTTTACCTTCGTTTTTCATAGCTTCTCTTATACCTCTAGTTGTAGGAGATATGAGAGCCGTGATTACATCATCTCCTGCTAACCCTGCTGCACGGAACAGGATAGTAAACTGATAGGTACAAACGTAGAAATAAGGGCAAAGTTTTGTCTTCAGCAGGTTATATAGAGAAGTAAAGCTCACAGACCTATGAAGAAAAATATTTTTCTTTAGGCATTATTAAAATGTCAACTCAATATTGAAAATTTCTATATCACTTGATCCTCACCTGATTTCAAACACAATTATTACAGGTAATGGTCTGAATTTTTCCCATGACATAGAACTTGGCTTTTTAAAGGACTGAAATTGGTCATGGGACTCACTGATGAATTCTAAATACTTTAACAAGTAGCGTTTAACATTTAAATGCTTGCCATTTTTTCTTCAGACAAAGCAGTTGAGGTTGATATCAGGTTGCTGACTTTTAATAAGCAGCTTCTACTGATGAGAAGGGACACAGCCATTAACAAAAAGTAATATTAAAGAATTGTCTCTATATAGTCATCAAATACTTATATGCATTCTATAACTACATAAAGAGAGAACAAGAGCTGGGAGTTCCCTGTCAGCCTAGCGGTTAGTACTCCTGGCTTCCACCGCAGGGTGCATGGGTTCTAACCCTGGTTGGGGAACTAAGATCCCACAAGCTTTGCAATGCAGCCAGAGGGGGGAAAAAAGGAGTGAATAAGAGCTAAACAAGTAAACAATTTGAGGAAAAAAATTTTTGGCAGGGAGTGGCCTGTACCACGCAAAATGCAGGATCTCAGTTCTTTGACCAGGACTGAACTCTGGCTACGAGCCCTAACCAGTGGACTGCCAGGGAATTCCCCAAAAGTAAACAATTTAAATCAGTTTAAATTGGTAATCATGGCTGTTGTTTTTCAGTTGCTAAGTCATGTCTGACTCTGTGACCCCATGGACTATGCATGCCAGGTTGCCCTGTCCTTCACTATCTTCGGGAGTTTACTCAAATTCACATCCATTGAGTCAGTGATGTTATCTAACCAATTCATCCTCTGCTGCTCCCTTCTTATGCCTTCAATCTTTCCCAGCATCAGGGTCTTTGCCAATGAGCCAGCTCTTAGCATCAGGTGGCCTAAGTATTGGAGCTTCAGCATCAGTCCTTCCCAAGAATATTCAGGGTTGATTTCCTTTAGGATTGACTGGCTTGATCTCCACGCTGTTCAATGGACTCTCAAAGAGTCTTCTCCAGCAGTTAATCATTAATATTTTAATAAAACAATTCAGAAGGACAGAGAAATCCATCTACTAATGTCCAATTACACATCATAAATAAGGAAAGAATACTGCTAAAATGAAAATTCACTATGGGATTCACAAATTTTTATTCATCTTACCAGTCACTCATTAACACATGCTGCAGGGTTTCATCATTTGACCACGGGGTTGTCTTTCCAGCCATTTTTCTGTCAGCTCCGATACGAGGGAACAATGGCAGCCAAGACAAGGCAGGGTGGAGCCAATAGATGAGGCTCCGCTGGAAAGCACAGCGGAGCTCAGTGGAGAGTTTGGGATCCTAAAATCCAAAGATGATATTGGACAGTTTTTGCTCCATTAGAAACACAGAATTTAATTAAAAAGACATTGAATATACCAAACATTTATTCTTCTGTAGCAATGTGTTAACAACAGTTACAGAGGCTGAAGTGTAGTTCATTATTCGGGAAAAGCTTCCTTGCCAGCAATTACAGTCTGATAACCCACATATCAGAAAGGACACCTGGACACAGAGAGGAGCATTTGCCTGTCTCTACCCTCCTTGAGGACAATGATGCTCAACCCTAGGGCAGGGTGCGTGTATGTAGATAACACTATATACAACTCCTTTGCCTCAAAACTCTTTCAAAAGTAGCCAGTAAAAACCGATAGTCCCAATTACAAATCACCAGGATCTACTGATTAAAAAAGAGGTAACCAAGGTAATCTCTTTTAACCTAGTTTGAGCTGAGCTGCTTGAAAGTAATGGTAATTACATTTTTGAAAAGCTTTCTAGAACTCATTAACTCTACTAAATTTACAACAGACTGTCGCCCAAGGGGGTAAGAGTTAGCGCATTTACAAAATGCAGAATACAGTATATGAGGAAACCAGTAAAATCTCTTTGCAATCCTACTCCTCAATTGCTTTTCATTTCAATTTTTTTTTCGCAAAAGGCCTTAAAAAGTTTAGTTCAAACAATTCTTGCCTGCAACAATGAGTAATTCTCAGGACAGGTCTGTAAATTTAACAGTTACTCAGTATGATTTTAAAAAGTATATGGATGCGGCATTTGGAAAATAAAATAATTTCCCACGTCTCTGTGTCTTAAATGTCCAAAGAAAAACTTAATGGAAGGAAATATCGCTGACGGTTTGCAGAGAAGTACTTTTTATACTTCATTTGTTACTTTAATGCATAGCTATTTTCTCACAGGATTACCTGTATACTTTGAGGCAAAGTAACTTCTGTTGCCCTGCAATGCTGGATGATACCTTGAGCCTCTTCCTGGGCTTTCAAATGATCTGCCCAGGTAAAGGGTTGAGAAGAGGTGAAAAGGAGTCGTGTTTTAATGCTCCAGTCCACAGGTAACTCAGTACTTTCTGAGGGTGGAATATCAGATTCGGAGAATGATACATGAGGAGTCTTTTAGAAAACAAAGAACACAAAAATTAGTAGAGTACTAAGGAAAAAACCCTTCAATCTACAGAAGT
The DNA here is from genome assembly GCF_002263795.3 of Bos taurus. Classification (NCBI taxonomy): domain Eukaryota; kingdom Metazoa; phylum Chordata; class Mammalia; order Artiodactyla; family Bovidae; genus Bos; species Bos taurus. Next base: position 1,945,954 of record NC_037328.1, on the reverse strand, counting down.
CATCCACTAAACATGCTCATGATTGCTGAAATCTCAAAATGTTATGAACTGTACAATAAATAACACTGGAAACTAATTACACACTGTGAAAACGTCCAGAAGGAGCTACACTAGACCATTAGCAGTGATGGTATCTCTGGAAAGTGGGAATTGTTGTTGTTGGGGGTGGTGGTAGTGTTGGAAAGGCAGTTTTCACCTTTTATTATACTTCTACATAGTTTAGTCACAAGAGAAATACTATTTTCATGATCATAATTTTAAAAAATCTGCTATTGATACTGCTGTCAAAGCACAAATCTTCCAAGCATTTTTTCAAAAGCACTTTTTAGCTTCCAAACTCTGGAGCCAGGGCTAAGCTGCTCCTTGCAGGGAACCTGGCCTCTGATCAGCCTCTCAGGCTGGTTGAAGAAGCGTCTGCTGCCTCAAACACTTCCCCCAAACTGTCTGCTGTCCAGTCGCTGTTCTCCACATTAAAACGACTCTTTTAAGTGATGCTATTTAAAAATAATAGGAAAGGGGGAACTATTTCCAACTGACGTGAAGGCCATTCACTTGCAAGGAAGGGAGACTGGGTCTTGGGGGAACTCGGGATAAGCCTGGAGGCACTGGTTCTGAGTGATGCGTTGGACTTGTTACTACCTATGAAAAAGAAACCTCACCTCTACATCTGCTTTAGCACTGGTGCCATGATAAACAGTTACTACTACATACAAAGTCCTTTACCAAGGCTGATGCCGGTGGTCCTTTCAAGTCTGGTAGAAATGATCACACAGGGCTCTCTGGTAAACGATTTTCCAAGTAAAACGCTTCTCAGCAGTCTGAATTTATAAAAATATACACTCTAATGACATTTCAAAAGTATTACCTGGTGTAATTCTGTAATGGCTGTTCTTTCAGGAACCTTCTCTTCCCAGAGCAAATCATTTTCTTGATTAGAATCTAAAAACTGAGGTGAAAAAAAATGGTCCTTTTAAATTCTAAATGATGCTGGAGTTCGCTTTAAACCTCCAGAGCTTCACCTGGCACACAAGTTTCTCAGTAAGCCCAGGAATTCACAGGAGCCCGAATCAGTGTGACGGAGAGTGTCACTTCAGCTTTGTGTCTGAACTTTAACCATCAAAATGCACGGGGAAGAAGGCAGGTGGTCTGCACGACTGATAACTCAATAATCAATAATCTCAACTCAAAAGATTCAAAAGGTTTTGGAGTAAGACAAATCATGGGGTAAATTCTGACCCCCTGATCAATCCTCACCATTCCTCCAAATCCAGAATAATTTGGAGGGCGGGAGAAGGGACGCACTGAATGCCGCAGGAAAGAGGGTCCTGTATTCTTCCCCTCAAACGGGGGCCTTCCCCGGGTGGCTCCAGGACAACTCGGAGCCACACGCCCACTGACCTCTCATCCCTTCTACCCCGTGGCGGCCGCCCAGGGTCTGCAGGCCGGGCACCGGACTGGAGCGTGGGAGATGCAGGGTCCGCTCCTCGGGATCCGCCAGCCCCGCACGCCCCGCGGCCGCTCGCGGAGCGCACTTCACGCCGCCCCCCACCCCCGGGCAACCCGAGGCCGCGGGCGACTTCAACTCGGCGCCCATTTCCCTCCCGGGACGCGAGAGCCCGCCAGCCCTACTTCACGGCCGAATCCACCCCCGGACTGTTACGAGAGTCCCCTCGGCTCCCAGGCGCGAGGACACTCACCCGGCCAGGCGCCTCCTGCTGGCCGCGGGGCGGGCCCTCGGGAGGCTCGGAGGCGGCCCGCGGCCGGTTGTCCAGGCGGGCGAAGGGGTTCCTTCGGGCCCCGGCCGGGCCGCCGCCGCCGCCTCTGCCCGCCGCCGGGAAAGGGCGGAGGGGCAGCCCGGCCGCCCGGGCGGCGCGGCGGGTCGCCGGCTCGGGCCGCTCTGCGGCGCCGAGGCTCCGACCCCTTTTCCGGCGGAGCCGCAGTGTCTCGGGCGGCCTTTTGAAACTGGGCGAATAGCCGGGTACAGACAGGTCCATAACGCCCGGCGGAGGCCGAGGTGGGCAGCCCGGCAGGAGGTTCCCGCGCGTCCGGGCTCCGCCTCCGCGTGACCCCGCCCCCGAGCCGCTCATGGCGCGTGCGCGATGGGGCCCTCGCGCGGGCCCGTCCCCGAGCCTCTCACGGCGCGTGCGCGGCGGGGCGTTCGCGCGGGTCATCCACGCCATGTTCCTCCCGCGGCGGGAGATGCGCTGCTGTCGCTTGTGTCCCAGGACGTTCCCCGGGCGCGCCAGCCTGACCTCCCGGGGCTAGGTAGCTGGGAAGCGCGCCGGGAGAGCCGAGTGCTATTTAAGTCCGCAGCGAGGCGCCAGGAAGAAAGGAAACGTCACACTTGAGCTGCCGCTTCGGTAAGCTTCCGGAGCTCAGCGGAGACGTCCAGGGCTGCTGAGGGGCCTGGGCCTCCCCTCCCGACCCCCCCAAAGCGGCCCCAGCCGGCATCGCCGCTGCAGCCATTCACGCAAACACTGCAGAGGTCACGGGCGCGTTAGTGTTGCTCTGGTTCCATCCTGAGGAAACCCTGGAGTGAATGAATATTTGAAGAAAAAAAAAATTTAGCTTTCTCTTGGCTAGATCCTTTGATACTTGAAAATATATTCCAAGTATTAAATTACGACAGCAAAGGATGTTTAAAGAAAGAAGATAAGTATTGAGAAAGGAGTTCATCAGAAAAGTATTTTGACATAGCAAGACTCCCAACAGTTTTGTCGACATAGTGTGGATTCCGATGACAGTTTTTCTTCATGTAAACAATTTATAAGAGGCAAATATATAAGGACAATAATTTAAAAGGCTTTCAGAATATTCCCTTTAGATGTTAAAATTTACAACTGCTTCGACCGTCTGTACGATAATTTTTTTCAGATACTTTTCAAATACTTCAAATAAATGAGCATCTTGTTTCAGCAGGAAAATATACTTAAAAACACAAAACTTGCTTTTAGGTTCCTTGACTTTTATGAACAATTTCCAAGGAAGCTCTGGCTTCAAATACTGGAACTGGTTCATCCAGCTGAGGTCAGAGAGAACATTAAAACTGAACAACTTGCTTCTTTCTTCCTTGATTTTTCTGAACAACTTCCATGGTAACTTTTGCCTCGTATAGTGGAATGGGTTCATCCAACTGAGGTCTGAGGAAGAATGAAATTATTAGAAATGTCTAGTTAAGGATGAGGAGAGTACACAGCAGGGTAGTTGACAATTGCTGTAGTTCAGCTCTATTACTTTAAATAAAATTTGCCCATTAATATTTCCACTATTAAGAGTGGTTAGATTTTGGGAGGGGAAAAGACCCATTCTCTCCATTCCCTTTTTTAATTCCTCTTTTTTGATAAACATTCAGCTGAAAAAAAATTGTACTTTTCCCTTCTGTCTACCTGTGGGTTATTTCAAATTGCTTTGGGAGGGGTGATGTGGATAAGCGAAGGGGCTGATACAGTATGGAATGCAGTAAAGAAAACTCATGAACCAGTTCTATCTTAGGGAATAATTACTTACTGGTGTATCACAGGATACACTTTAGAAATATTAAACAGCAGCTGTTTAAGCAAAATGTAACATATGGTGGCAACAAATATACTGAGAAAGCTGAAACAAAAATGGGAATGCCCATTTTATCTCTTGGAGAATAGAAAAATAAACAAGAACAATGATTTGGTTGTTTAGCATACCTAAAAACACCAGTTGATAACTTCTCCATCACATCTTTTAAGATACGTAGCTGGAAAAGACTGTTAAGGTGATAATGTAAAGGAGTAAATAAAACTATCTGATAAGCAGAGGATGCTAGGCAGGTCACCTATTTTTGTAACAAATTCTATAAGCTGTCCAAGTCTACCTCTAAACCAGGAAAATGGGGTAAGTGATTTGAGAGAGAGAGTGACATAATAGAGCATAAAACTTCAAAGGACAAGTGATGAAAGAAGCCTAATGTTTCTCCTTAAGTAATGACTAGTGTTAACCCAAGTGAATGGTATTAATAACAGAATGGGTCAGGGTTTCATCTTAGCGCTAAATATGGTATTTTAGTTAAAAATTTAGCACTTACATTTCTTACTTTAGGTGCACATTTATTAAGCTAGCTGATATATGATATGTATGCAAGAAAGTTAATAATCTCTGTCTAATATATGCAAATAAGAATAAACAGTATAAAATTAAAAACTCTAGTCATTTAATTGAACTAATATTAGAGCTGAGAGTCTATATAACTGCTGCTGCTGCTGCTAAGTCGCTTCAGTTATGTCTGACTCTGTGCGACCCCATAGACGGCAGCCCACCAGGCTCCCCCATCCCTGGGATTCTCCAGGCAAGAACACTGGAGTGGGTTGCCATTTCCTTCTCCAATGCATGAAAGTGAAAAGTCAAAGTGAAGTCACTCAGTTGTGTCCAACTCTTGCGACCCCATGGACTGCAGCCCACCAGGCTCCTCCGTCCATGAGATTTTCCAGGCAAGAGTACTGGAGTGGGGTGCCATCGCCTAACTGATAGTACAGGAGAATTATCTATGATGTATAATCACACAATTGGAAGGCTATCTCTATATAAATCATAAGCATCAACTGGCTCATGTGTGATGCAGCTGAGGGGCGTTTGCACAAGTGAGGACTAAAGTTTGATTCAGGACTTTAGGAAATGTAAGGGAGAAAACAGAAACATAAGCTACTTTAAAGATATTTTTTAAAGGACCTAAAGAATACTGATTCACTCTTTGTTACTGCAAATTCGCTTTCTTCTGTTAATGAAATTGCCAATGGTATGTGTAAGTGTGTGTGTGTGTATGTGTGTATATATATATAAAATATGTATTTCTGATTTTTGAAAATTTAACATTTCTTATAAACATGTCATATTTTAACTTGGTCCATGGGTTTGTCAGAGAGGTTAAAATCTTACGGTGTGGGGGAAAGGAGAGCAGTTGAGAGAATTAAGTAATACAGGCAGAGGCAGCCAGCCTGCTTTTAGACATGTAAGATTCAAAACATGCTAACTTGTGTTACTTTTAATACAGTGTCTATAATTAACATCCCATGGTATTCTTGAGAATTACAATGTTATTGGACATTTCATTATTTAAAGCTGAAATTTAAATCTTTTAGAGAGTTAAAAATTAAGTTTACTCTAAATTTAATAGGAAAATATTTAATCAAAAATACTTTAAATACACACATTCACTACATTAAGGGGATGTTCTGGTTTTGAAATGAACTCTTTAAAACTCAAAATATGGAATATACTAATTGAAGGCTCTGAAATAAGCTTGCCATAGATTTTAGAGGAGGCTGGCCTTGTACATAGCATGCATATACAATACGCATTTGATAAAAATAATGATGTTCAGTGAGACATGCAAGTCTCTTCATGCACAATTATACTCTATTAAGTAACGAGAATGTATTAATATTTATCCAATATATTAATATTAAAAATTTTACCAGGTACAGCTGCCTTTAAGACAGGCATCTCAGAAACAAAATTTATTCTTAAATTGACCCCGCTCTAAAGAGGTTTGGACCTTTCTTTCAGAACTGCTTTCAGAGTCTCAAGAAAACTTGATTACTTTTACTAAAATGGAATGATTCTATTTTACACTTGATTTGTTACTGAATCACTTCCATTAAAAATAATCAATCCATCTTTCTTTGATAAAGATTTCCTAGCACTGATATTCTTAAAAACACCACCCCCCCAACTCTAATGTAGATGAATATTCTGAAATGTTTTGTGCAGTGCTGCCATAGGAATACAGATGTAGTCTCTTAAGGTGACCTGTGATTTTCTTGAGGCCAGATTAAAATGAAGTAAATTTTTCCATGTCTCCTATAGTTTGATTTCTCATTCAGAAACGAGCGAGACAGCTTGGGTGATTCCTGTCCTGGCACTTGCCAGCTGCATCCTTGGGTGTGTATTAACCTTTTATCCTTGTTTCTTTACTTGTGACAGAGGAATAATAACAATACTTAAATTTCACAGGGTTGTTTTCATATTTAAATAAGTACTTATACACACTCGGAACTAGCTATTACCATTATTACAGAATTTAATGATGAGAATACAAGGTACATTTCAAGCCAGAAATTCAAATCGGTAGGAAAAAGGATATAAAGATACTTTCCCTGTTGTACATTTGACAGATTCCAAACTTCATCATTAAGGAAAGCCACTGCTGCTCCCTTGAGGAAAAGGCAATGACTATCTGGAGGATCCAGCTTGGATAAAATACACAAAGAACTCTCAGTTATTGTGAGTTTAATAGCAGGAGAATGATTGGTATCTTAGGTCAGAAAAATTTTTACACAAGTAATACCCAAATTGCAAGTAATCAGCACACAGACTTTAGTAACAGTATGTACACTGTAATTTCTTTTCTAATTCATTGTCCAAAATTATGAAACAGCAAGGTCAAAATGCAAGGCCAATCCAGAGGTGATAAAGTGGTATTAGGGGTGTCTGTGTTTCTGTGTGTGTGTGTGTGTGTGTGTGATTTCTAGTTGCTACTCACCAGTGTGTGTGTGTGTGTGATTTCTAGCTGCTACTCACCAGTGTGTGTGTGTGAGATTTCTTGCTGCTATTCACCAGTGTGTGAATGTGTGTGTGAGATTTCTAGATGCTACTCACCAGTGTGTGTGTGTGTGTGTGTGATTTTTAGCTGCTACTCACCAGTGTGTGTGTGTGTGTGTGTGTGTGTGTGTGATTTCTAGCTGCTACTCACCAGTCATTTTCATGAGGATGTTAGAAAATCATCGAAGACTGGAACATGAGAATTCTGGTATGTGAATATCACCATAATAAAAATCCCTGAATTTTGCTGAGAAATGTAAAACTGGAAGAAATGTAAAAATGGAAGACTACACACACACACACACACACAGAGTAAATTCTAATTTGAATAATTAAGAAATTGTCATTTTATATAGAAATATTTTGCTAAGTATATGTCAACATGAATGTTTGTTACTAGGGGAAAAAAAATCTTATTTGAAATACTATTAAAAAATTTAGAAGTCATTATTTCCAAACCATTAAATGAACTCCTCTGCTATATTTCAACTATATTTCAACATCTTGGCCAACAGCTAAAGTTAAAAAAAAAATAAAAGCTATATTTCTTTAAAAATAGGAAATAATTAAAAATTTATACAAATTTAACCACACCATGCTAAAACACTTAGGCATCATTCTTTGTTAATTATACCCTATTGGTGGAATAGTAATGCTTTACTGTTTCTGATAATACCTGCAGGTTTTCTTCTGTTGTTACCCAGTGGCCTCCAACACCAAGAAGGGTGATGATATCATGTTTATGTGGTAGTAGTTGTAATTTTTCAGCTGGTTCGTCATCTTTACTATATAACCTCACTTACAGAAGAATTGTTTAAAAAGAAAGAGAGGGAGAGAACATATATTTTACAGTAATCTGATAAAAATTTATTCTTCAAACTAGTTCTGTTTACTTTTAATGTAACAAGGAAGCATTTTTCTTAGAACAAGGTAACATACGATATATTCAGACCCCTTAAAATACACTTTTGCATTAAAACTGTTTATAAAATCTACTTTAGATTTAATTATAAATGAGATAACTAAAGATAAAACATCTCTTTCAGTTTGAAAATCAGACAGGATAACAGCACACACCACTAAGTCTGACCGTTTCAATCGTACCGTTGATAGCTTAATACTCTGGGGAAAGCTGACTCCTGAGTAAGGAACTCATAGATTCAAGAATGTCCTACTTTGATGTAATTATTGAAATGTCCATTTGAAAAGTTAATGAACTATACATTCACTTCCACTGAAAGATTTTTCTGAGTTAATTTCAAATCTTGAAAATACTGGCTAAAACAAACAGCTGTGGCCATAGCTCCATTTGTTATGATCTTAGAAGATAAATTCTAACAAAATATAAATAGAATCCCTTGGCAGGCTTATGAAACCTCTTCTTAAGGTGCAGTGGCACTACCTAAGTGTGTAGAGATTAGGTGTTAAATAACTATTGGTTAAACTGCAAAAGTTCAAGGAAGGTAAAATGCAAAAAAATTCTCTGCATTGTCCAAAAAGGGACTGCAGAAGCTCACCATCCCACAGAAGGCAGCCACACATAGCAGAAACAAGTGACTGACTGAGACCTGAACTAATCCAAGAACCTCCAAAGCCGTGAAGAATCTGCCTGCCAATGCAGGAGACACAGGTTCAATTCCTGCGTCAGGAAAAGCCCTCTGGCAGACAGCAATCCACTCCAGTATTTTTGCCTGGAAAATACCATGGACAGAAGAGTGTGGCGGGCTGCTGCTCACAAGGAGTCAGACATGACTGAGTGACTGAGCACAACCGCTACAAGCACAACCAGGGAGGCCCCAGATTTCTTGCAGAGATACTTAAACTCCCATGCCTAGACGCCAAAGGGCTTCCCAGGTGGCACCATCAGTAAAGAAGTGAAAGTGAAAGTCACTCAGTCTCTTTGAGACCCCATGGACTACAGAGTCCATGGAATTCTCCAGGCCAGCATACTGGAGTGGGTAGCCGTTCCCTTCTCCAGAGGATCTTCCCAACCCAGGGATTGAACCCAAATCTCCCGCATTGCAGGTGGGTTCTTTACCGACTGAACCACCAGGGAAGCCCCCAGCAGTAAAGAACCGGCCTGCTAATGCAGGAGACGTGAGACAAGGGTTCACTCCCCGAGTTGGGAAGATCCCATGGAGGAGGGCATAGGAACTCACTCCAGTATTCCTGCCTGGACAGAGGAGCTTGGTGGGCCATAGCCCATAGGGTTGCAGAGTCGGACATGACTGAAGCAACTAAGCACGCATGCATACTTTTTTAAAAGGTAAGCATGTTCTCCTGATGGTGCTTAAAATGGGAATAAAATGAAGAAGCTCCAATTCAAAAAGTTAAACTCTTGACCTCAACTTAATAAATGTGTAAGTAATTACTTCCTGGTTCTATTTTTTCCCAGAAATTTATCCATAACACACAAAAAATGACAGAGACTCCTGATTTAGTAAAGTGCCCACCTCCAGCATCTAGGACAATGTCCACTCCGAGGCCACCTGTTTCTTCTAAACAGCTTTCAGCCACATGGGCTTTCCCGTTAGAAACATCGATCACTCGAGCTGCAAAGGACAGCAAGTCAGGCGATTGTACTGTTCCCTATGTGATCAACACAGCTCCCAGAGCAAGAGCAAGAAAAGCAAATAAATTTCTCATCTCTGAAATGAATTAAATGGTTGAAGCAGTTATTGAATCTGAATTATCCTGTTTTTCACTCATCTAACCCAGTGTTAGTAAGGATGAAAGGATGAAGAAACTGGTATAGTCAATAAATTAAAATATGAGCATTCTACAGATAACATATTCCAAGGTTGATCTGTTGACACAGAGGACTGTTCTTTATAGCTAAAGGGTATTTTGCCAGAACTGAGACTCTCTTAATTTAGCAAATGTACTTATATAGATATGAACTGAAAGATTAAACAATTTCTTAAGAATGTTCAGATTTAATAGAGTTCAGAGCTCAAAAGTACAAAGATCTATTCTGGATTTGGTACTTCTCTACTACAGGCAGTTTTATCCTTTCTCAGTCACAGAAATCCCAACCTGTACCGGCATCCCCTGACTTGCCCTCCAAAACAAAACAAAAAAATTCCTGAAGGTGAAAAAACAAAACAGGATTATTCTAAGCAGAGTTAGTGAAAATAAAACTAACTTTAACTGGTTGTTTTAAAGCACTGTATTAAGAGAACAAGCCAATGAGAACTAAAAGATCTCAGAATTTGGGGACTTCCCTGGTGGTCCAGTGGCTAGACTACTGCTCCCAAAGCAGGGAGACCAGGTTCAATCCCTGATCAGGGATCTGCTTAGATCCCACATGCTACAACTAAGAGCTGATGCAACCAAATATAATAAAATATTTTTTAAAAAACCTCAGAATTTGAATTGGAAAATGAAGATACATCTCTATTTCATTTTTGTATCTTTGAATACCTTCTCATTACAGAGAATTCTGCTCAGAGCTGCTCAGGTTCAAGGTGTAGTCAGTCCAGTACTGACTGAAGTCTTGGGGGTGGGCGTGGGGAGACAGGAGGGAAGGGCAGGGTTAACCAAGAGGAAACTGCTCCTTGTCCACAGTACTATTTATGCTCCTCCCCTCCATTTTCAATCTCTTCTTTTTTCCCTTTTTTCTTATCTCCCTCCTTTCTCAATGCCTGTTTCAACCTTCTTTCCATTTCTTGGTTATCTGCCAAAAGCATAACATAACCATGGAAATAACCCAGGCTTTACTGTTAGACAGGCCTGGGTTCAAATCCCATTCCAGGCCTAGTGGTACACACCCTGGCACATCCTTGGAAAAACTAAATTCTGAGATGCTGTTTCCCAGTTACTTGGCACAGGGTTGTTGAGGATTTAAGGAACTATCATTCATGTCAACACCCAGTGAATCTTACTTTCCCTCCTGCAGGCCTTACACTCTGCTTTTCTCTTCATCTGTTAATCTCCAATGTTAATTCTGTTAACTCCAGTCTACTAAATTCCATTCCCATCTCCATTCTATTTTGTCAATCTCTATTTTCTTTCTCTTTCCCGTGTTCATTGCTTTTGGGATAGGGTCAGTCCTTTCAAGAGCTCCCCAGCTGATGCCATATCCTGTTTATCCTAAACTATATGTGACCTGGGTTTCTGTTTAACTGGCTCATCTCCCATGCCAGCGAATCACAGGAAACAGGCAACTTTAGGGACATTTGTTGTTCAGTCGCTAAGTTGTATCCAACTCTTTGCAACCCCAGGAACTGCAGCATGCCAGGCTTCCCTATCCTTTACCATCTCCCGGAGTTTCCTCAGACTCATGTCCATTGAGTTGGTGATGCCATCCATCGATCTCATTCTCTGTGGGCCCCTTTAGGTATATATCACCAGGTAAAAGAGGTTGAGAAACGAAAAGTGATACAAAAATATGACTTATTGACTAAAAAAATTAAAGAGGTATCAGGTGTTTCTGAACTGTGTCAAAGTTCACCTAATTCAAACTTGACTAAGTTGATAATGGGGCAAAGAAGAAACAACTCTGAAGAGTAATTGGGACTTTGCTAGGGGTCTAGTGCTTGCACAGCAGAGGGGCATGGGTCCTCTCCCTGGGGAACTAAGATCCCATGTGCCACACTGTGTGGCCAAAAGAAAACAACAACAGAAAAACCCAAATAATTACAATGTAAACTTAAGTAACCTTGGACTTAGCACAGGAACTAAGTGCATTTTAAAAATGACACGCATTTGGCATTTTGCAGTTTGTTTTACAAATAGAGTTTTCAAGGTGATATGATATCTCTTCAAAATTTTATGTATTCAAGTCTGTGTTGAGTACTATTACTCACCTATAGGAGGCCTAAATCTTTCAAGAAACTGCTTGTCTTCAAGGCTGCAGGCTGTTGAAATCACTTTGGCTCCTCTGTGGTGTGCTAACTGAATGGCTATTGTACCAAGTGCCTGTGTGGGGGAATACACAATGGGGTTACAAGAGAGAGGGCGGAGGCTGTGTCTAATTCATCTACTAGGTTGTTTTTTTAATAAAGAGTAACAGTTTAGTGCTACTTCAGTATATTTTAAAATCTTGTCTGATACAAAGAAAAAATAGGACAAGCTTATTAGAAAGGGAAACTCTGATAGACTGCCTCAAGGAAAAGCTCTGTGTGCTACAGGCTCCCAGCTAGTCTGACTGTAGCACATAACCTCAAGGATGGAGGCAGGTCGAATTCAGAACACGACCTTGGAAAGAGAAAAATGCACCATTAAGGGCCTTGTCAGCATAATGTACTAAGCTAATTAAATGGTACATATACAAGTCCAGCAACCTCTCTTTGAAAATAAAAGCACTTCAAAAGTTCCATTCTTTTGCTGACCTGTAAGTTAGTTCAGGGAAATAATTACTACCTTGATGTTGGACACAGGGCTGAAGCCAACGAAGACTGCCTTTTTTTTTTTTTTTTAAAGAAAAATCATTTTCATCAACAGTCAGATATAAAATCTAACATTTTTAGATTTTTATGTAATCTTTTAGTGTCTTTATATTTTGATGTTTATCATGTATAAACATGATGTTTATATATAACTACATATATATAACATGTTTAAATTAGTACAGTTTTGATCTTGTGTGATATATCTATAAATGAAGCACCTTAATCACATAAGTGTAAGTATGAGAGATATGATACAAAATAGGCAGGGAGACCTGGGGTCTAGCTTCAAAGATTCTAGGAGCTATTTCAAGTTTTGTGTAACAGGCATGAATAAAAATGGCTTGTCTGCTTTTTTAAAGTAATAGCAGATTCAAAGCAGTAGGAAACTAAACACTTTTATCATCTATTGATAAAAGCTGCTTATTTTAGAAAATGGGAGTTTGGTATAGGAAATCAGTGAATCAGTTAACTGGCAATACATTGTATTAGTAAGTGGATGGCCCATTTCTCAATTTCCTAAGTATCCTATTTTGGTCTTTTTTAAAAAAATTTTATTTATTTTAACTGGAGGCTAATTACTTTACAGTATTGTAGTGGTTTTTGCCATACATTGATACGATGGTCTGTTTTTTAACAAAACTATTAATACCTACACTTGCTCCGTCCATTATCAGCACGGATTTTCCAGGCGAGAGATGAGAAAGATAATGCAGGGCTGTATAGACTCGTAATCCATCCCGGATGGTTCCAGCAGCTTCTGTCCACGTGACTTTTTCTGGTTTGTGAACTATCACAAAGAACAAGAGGAAACAATCTGTTAGCAAAGCCCATTAGACCTGCCTCCTGGATCTGTTTGCGTCCATCTCTGCTGCCACCACGGCCCTGGTCCAAGCCTCTACTCCAGGATCTTTCACCTCCACTATGCTTTCTCTGGGAGAAAGCAATGGCACCCCACTCCAGTACTGTTGCCCAGAAAATCCCATGGACGGAGGAGCCTGGTGGGCTGCAGTCCATGGGGTCGCTAAGAGTCAGACATGACTGAGCGACTTCACTTTCACTTTCCACTTTCATGCATTGGAGAAGGAAATGGCAACCCACTCCAGTGTTCTTGCCTGGAGAATCCCAGGGATGGAGAAGCCTGGTGGGCTGCAGTCCATGGGGTCGCACAGAGTCGGACACGACTGAAGCGACTTAGCAGCAGCAGCATGCTTTCTCTGCTGCCATTTTTGCCCATGCACACTCCCCTGTGAATGCAGGAATCAGTGTGCATTTTTAAAAATGTTTTATGGTTGAAGTAAAACATGCAGAAAAGAACATGAAACAAAGTATAGCTGGATGAATAAACATAGAACAAGTACACGAGTAACTACCATTCTGATTGAAGAAGAAAACACAGCCTTCATGTTGACAGCCTCGCCTCTCCCACCAAAGGCATTTTTAAAAAACTGAGCTATAACTGACATCAGAGGTCACAACCATTCTAGTTTAACAAACGCAAGTTGTTGTTCAATCGCCAAGCTGTGTCTGACTTTGTGACCCCATGGACTGCAGCACACCAGGCTTCCCTGTCCATCACCAACTCCCAGAGCTTATGCAGACTCATGTCCATCGAGTCAGTGATGCTATCCAACCATCTCACCCTCTGTTGCTCCCTTCTCCTCCTGCCCTCAATCTTTTCCAGCATCAGGCAGGGTCTTTTCCAATGAGCTGGCTCTTTGCTTCAGGTGGTCAAAGTATAGGAGCTTCAGCTTCAGCATCAGTCCTTCCAATGAATATTCAGGGTTGACTTCCTTTAGGATTGGCTGGTTTGATCTCTTTGTAGTCCAGCACCACAGTTCAAAAGCATTAATTCTTTATTGATCAATTGATCAAAAGCCATCAACTCTGCATATACATTCCTAACATAATTTTGTTTTGCCTGTTTATGAACTTTCTCTAAATGGAACTGTACTATACACACTTCTTTTTTTTATACACATTTATTTCTATCTTCTTTCTTTGCTTATCATTTTTTAAGACATCCTTCTTTGGTACTTGTGGCTGCGCATGCTAAGTTGCTTCAGTTGTGTCCAACTCTTTGGACGGTATGGACTGTAGCCAGCCAGGCTCCGCTGTTCATGGGATTTTCCAGCCAAGAATACTGGAGTGGGTTGCCATTTCCTTCTTCAGGGGATCTTCCTGACCCAGGGATAGAACCTACATCTCCTGCACTGCAGGCAAATTCTTTACCACTGAGCTGGGGAAATGCCACTAGGCTCTCATGCTTTTCATTTTTGATGTCTTATGGCAACATCTAATTTAATAGAATGAATGGGTTATCCACTCTCCAGTTAAGGAACATTTCTGTTTTCCCCCATTTTTTGGTAGTTAGGTATTCTTAACTTTTCGGGAGTTAAGCATTCTTAACTAAGAGTGCTCATGTATAAAAGTACTCCTGTGCTGATACACAGGTGTTCTACAGGGTGTTTACTGAGGAATGGAACTCTGCCTTTGACATCACTGAACACTTCCACAGTGGCTTATGAATTGACTCTCAAAAAGCTGCTGCTTTGAACATCCTTGTCTGCCCTGGTGTTAAACATTTTTGCCCATCATATGGGTGTGTCATGGTTTCTTACTGTGATTTTAATTTGCTTTCCCCCACCTACTAATGTAGTTGAGCACCTTTCCATGTTTGCGGGCCATACAGAATTCCTTTTTTTAAAAAAAATTATTTCTTTATTATTTATTCTTGGTTGTGCTGGGTCTTCGGGTTCTCTCTAGTTGCGGCCAGTGGGCTCCTCACTGCGGTGGCCTCTCCCGTGGCTGAGTACGGGCTCTAGGGCACTCGAGCTTCAGTAGTCGCAGCACATGGGCTCAGTAGTTGTGGTTCCTGGGCCCTAGAGCACAAGCTCAATAGTTTTCCATCTGGGCTTAGTTGCTCCTTGGCATGTGAGATCTTCCCGGAACAAGGATTGAACCCGTGTCCCCTGAACTGGCAGGTGAATTCTTTACCACTGAGCCACCAGGGAAGCCCTAGAATTCCTTTTGTGAAGTGACTGTTCAGGTGTTTTACCAATTTTTCTATTGTTGTTGTCTTTTTTCTTCTTTATTTGCAGGAATTCGTAGTGTATTTTAGGTAAGTCATTTGCTTGCTCATGTGTTATAAATATTATTTTCAACTTTATGGCATCTCTTTTCAATCTCTTTAGTGGTGTCTTTGAAATGCAGCAGTGTCAGAATGATCTTTTAAAAACATAAATAACATCCTCACACTTCTTTAAAATTCATCAATGGTTTTCTACTGCACTTGAAACAAAACGTAAACTGCTAATATAGTTTAAGCCACATTAGCTCTATATTTTCTGACCATTCTGGAAAATCCCATGGATGGAGGAGCCTGGTAGGCTGCAGTCCATGGGGTCACTAAGTTGAACACGACTGAGCGACTTCACTTTCACTTTTCGTTTTCATGCATTGGAGAAGGAAATGGCAACCCACGCCAGTGTTCTTGCCTGGAGGATCCCAGGGACGGGGGGAGTCTGGTGGGCTGCCATCTATGGGGTCACACAGAGTTGGACATGACTGAAGTGACTTAGCAACAAAGCTGTTCCTTAATGTTTAATTATTTAATATTTTGTTTTTATGAATGTGTATACTTAATGTGATTTTTTCACAGTATAGGTAATCCTTTCTAATTTTACCTGATATCAAGTGTATAACACTTTCAATAGTGTTTACCCTAAGTATTTTTCCTCTTAAGGCAAAAGATTCAGACGGGTTGGACAGTTAGAATTAAACTGGCCAACCAGTGCCATCTAGTGGGGACGTAAAGCATCCAAGCACACGATGAAAACGTTCAGACAGACAGCAAGGCATTAAAACAGTAAAATATACTAAGCACCAAGGGATATCTCACACAGTACTTTAATCCTTATAAATTTGAGACAGCAATTTCCCCAATTTTCCTGATTATCAAATGGCGTTCAGGGTAATAATTTGTCTGATGCCACAAGTTTGAAAGAAAGAAAGAAAGAAGGGGAAGTCGCTCAGTCATATCCAGACTCTTTGCAACCCCACGGACCATAGCCTACCAGGCTCCTCCATCCATGGGATTTTCCAGGCAAGAACACTGGAGTGGGTTGCCATTTCCTTCTCCAGGAGATCTTCCCGACCCAGGGATAAAACCCGGGTCTCCCGCATTGTAGGCAGACACTTTACTGTCTGAGCCACCAGGGGAGTCCAAGTTTGAAAGTCTGACTCTAAAGCCCATCTACTCTAACAGTGCATGTTCAGTCTATGTACAACTTGCTTATATTTTTGAGATTATCTTCCATCATAAGAATTGGTACTACCTATACTTTCATTAAGAAATAAAAAATGTAGTGCTTAAAAAATGGCAGGGCAGGGACACAGACGCAGACACAGAGAACAGACTTGTGGACAGAGGGGGAAGGAAAGGGTGGGGCCAATGTACAGAGCAGCGCTGACACGCACGCCATTGTTATGTACGGCAGGCGACTGAAGGGAAGTTGCTGTGCAACAGGGAGCTCAGCCCAGCACTCTGCGACAACCTGGACGAGGGGCTGGGAGGTTCAAGAGGGAGGGGACACATGTATATCTGTGGCTGATTCACAGGTATAGAGACCAGCACAACACTGTAAAGCAATTATCCTCCAATTAAAAATACATTTTAGAAGTTTTATCAGATCAAAATAATGCTAACTAATAAAACTACATTTAAAATTGCAGAGGCTTTAAAATTACATGGTTAGATGTGGTTTAATGTTGAGATCCTTGCTTTTGTATTAGGTGGTCCACAAGTACTTATTGTGTTATAAAAACTAAGAAAATTAATAATAGAGAGCCATATATGGATCAATAATAACAGTATTATAATTCTTTGTAATTATCATTTCAATTCTTTCTACAAGTCCAAGAAATAATGCTGAAAATGTGTGCCAATTTTTTTAATTTAATTTTTATTTTATATTGGAGTATATTTGACTCAAACATTGTGCTAGTTTCAGGTGTACAGAAAAGAATTCAATTATAAACATAAACATACCCATTCTTGTTCAGATTCTTCTCCCAGGTAGGTCACCAGAGAATACTAAATAAAGCTCCCTTTACTATACAGTAGGTCTCTCTTGATCATCTATTTTATATGTAGTAGTGTGCATGTATGATGGACTTCCCTCAGCTCAGCTGGTTGCCTGCAATGCAGGAGACCCAGATTTGATTCCTGGGTCGGGAAGATCCCCTGGAGAAGGGAATGGCAACCCACTCTAGTATTCTTGCCTGGAGAATCCCATGGACAGAGGAGCCTGGTGGGCTACAGTCTGTGGGGTCACAACAGACATGACGTAGCGACTAAACCACCATCACCAGTGTGCATACGTTAATCCCAAACTCCTAATGTATTTCACCCACCACCTTTCTTTCCCCTTTGATAACCATAAGTTTTTTCCTAAGTCTGTGAGTGTGTTTTTTCAGATTCCACATATAGGTGATATAATATTTGTCTTCCTTTGTGTGACTTACTTCACTTAGTATGATAATCTCCAGGTCTGTCTACATAGCTACAAATAGCATTATTTCATGCTGTTTTAATGGCTGAGTAATATTCCATCAGATATATGTACCCTTATGGCAGAAAGTGAAGAGGAACTCAAAAGCCTCTTGATGAAAGTGAAAGTGGAGAGTGAAAAAGTTGGCTTAAAGTTCAACATTCAGAAGAGGAAGATCATGGCATCTGGTCCCATCACTTCATGGGAAACAGATGGGGAAACAGTGGAAAGTGTCAGACTAGGGCTCCAAAATCACTGCAGATGGTGACTGCAGCCATGAAATGAAAAGACGCTTACTCCTTGGAAGGAAAGTTATGACCAACCTAGATAGCATATTCAAAAGCAGAGACATTACTTTGCCAACAAAGGTCCATCTAGTCAAGGCTATGGTTTTTCCTGTGGTCATGTATGGATGTGAGAGTTGGACTGTGAAGAAAGCTGAGCGCCAAAGAATTGATGATTTTGAACTGTGGTGTTGGAGAAGACTCTTGAGAGTCCCTTGGACTGCAAGGAGATCCAACCAGTCCATTCTGAAGATCAGCCCTGGGATTTCTTTGGAAGGAATGATGCTAAAGCTGAAACTCCAGTACTCTGGCTACCTCATGCGAAGAGTTGACTCATTGGAAAAGACTCTGATGCTGGGAGGGATTGGGGGCAGGAGGAGAAGGGGACGACAGAGGATGAGATGGCTGGATGGCATCACTGACTCGATGGATGTGAGTCTGAGTGAACTCTGGGAGTTGGTGATGGACAGGGAGGCCTGGCGTGCTGAGATTCATGGGGTTGCAAAGGGTCAGACACGACTGAGCGACTGAACTGAACTGAACTGATATTACTCTGTTGATGGACACGTAGGTTGCTTCCATGTCCTGGCTATTGTAAATAGTGCTGTAAAGTACATTGGTTGCATGCACCTTTTTGAATTACGGTTTTCACTGGATATATGCTGAGGAGTGGGATTGCTGGATCATAGAGTAGTTCTATTTTTAGTTTTTTAAGGAGCCTCCATATTGTTCTCCATAGTGGTTTTACTAACTTATATTCCCACCAACAATGCAGGAGGGTTCCCTTTTCTCTGCACCGTCACCAGCATTTATTGTTTGTAGACTTTTTAATGATGGCCATGCCAACTGGTATGAGGTGATACCTCATTGAAATTTTGATCTACATTTCTCTAACAATTAGCAATGTTGAGCATCTTTTTATGTGCTTTTTGGCTATCTGTATGTCGTCACTGGAGAAATGTATATTTAGATCTGCCCATCTTTTGATTGGGCTTTTTTTTGTTGTTGTTATATTGAGATGCATGAAATGTTTGTATAACAAATAAATTTTTTATGTTTGACAGAATGGCTTGAGAATTGAAAGCACAAAAGAGCTGGAAGAATTTATTCAATTTTTTACCTCTATCCTTAATATTCTGCAACAAGATTAATAAGACATCTTCAGGGAGTTGTTTGGAACCTAGTTTTTTGATTTGGTGGAAGACCAGACTTGCTAGGAGGTATATAAATTTACTACTATTAATAGTCCAAAACCCAAATTTAAGAGTCCAAAATTGGCCCCACATAGTCTGATTACCAGTTATATTATTCAAGAAAGAACTTAGGAAAAAATTTAATGAAATAGTTCAAGAATACGAAAGAATGTACGATGACTTATAGGTAAGTTATGAAGAAACCATGAATCCTAGCATAAGAAGAAACAAGACTCCCATTGGAGGCCGTGGATATGCTGTGTTCACATCCTCGTTCCTCGCCCACAAAGGTAACTTCCACATGACTTTTCCCCTACATGTTCCTCATATCTTTAAATGAGATATGCCTCATTAAATTTTGTAGTTTTGAACTTTATAGAAATAAAATGGTATCACACTGTTGTATACTTCCGCAACTTGCTTTTCTCACTTAGCACAGCTTGTGAGGTTCATCTATCTTGATATGTTTGACTGTTACTTATACACTTTTTTTTTAATACACTTTTGCTGATGAGTTAATTAGAAATATCTTTGATTATCCATTTTCCTGGTGATGAACACTGACGCTTTTTCTCTTTTTATTCCAGTGACAAACCATGCTGCTACATGGACACTTGCACATGTCTACTGGTGCACATCAGGCCTCTCTGGGGCATGAAAGTACCAGCAGAGTTACTAGGTTTGAGCTGTTAATACATCATCACCTATTAGATCAGGCCAAGTAATTTTTCTAAAGCATTTCTAGTAATTTATACTCCCAGTGCTCAAAAGATTCTGTGGCTCCTCATCCTTGCCAGCACTTGGAATGTCAAACTTTATGACTTTGTCAGGCTCAAGGATGCATAGCAGTGGTTTTAATGTGCTTTCCCCTGATTCTTAAGGAGATGCAGCATGTTTTGTGTGTCTATATAATTTATTCACTTTAATTTAAATATTTAAGAAGTAAATTCAGTTCAGTTCAGTTGCTCAGTTGTGTATTTTTTTGACCCCATGGACTGCAGCACGCCAGGCCTCCCTGTCCTTCACCAACTCCCGATGCTTGCTCAAACTCATGACCATCGAGTTGGTGATGCCATCCAACCATCTCATCCTCTGTCATCCCCTTCTCCTCCCACCTTCAATCTTTGCCAGCATCAGGGTCTTTTCCAATGAGTCATTTCTTCGCATCAGGTGGCCAAAGTACTGGAGTTTCAGCTTCAGCATCAGTCCTTCCAGTGAGGACTCCTCCTTCCAATGAGTACTGATGCTGAAGTTGAAACCAATACTTTGGCCACCTGATAAGAAAATTTTAAAATTAGCACTTAAGTTAAATTGAATATTGGCCAAAGGATATTAACAACAGAAACCAAAAATAAGTGTTTTGAGTCTTTCCTGACTCAGACTACAGGTATTGTCTAGATTTTATACATATGAAAATTTTAATAACAAAGAAAAAAAAGTAAAAACTTCTGATTAGTGATATAATTTCAAAGCCAAGGGAGAAACTGCTTTTCAAACCTCTTACCATGAACAATGTAAGGGAAATATAGAGGTAGGAACACTGTTCAGTTTCAAAATAAAGTTTAGAGATATAAAATTTAATCTGCTGCTGCTGCTGCTAAGTTGCTTCAGTTGTGACCGACTCTGTGCAACCCCATAGATGGCAGCCCACTCAGCTTCCCTGTCCCTGGGATTCTCCAGGCAAGAACACTGGAGTGGGTTGCCATTTCCTTCTCCAGTGCATGAACGTGAAAAGTGAAAGGGAAGTCGCTCAGTCGTGTCCGACTCTTAGCGACCCCATGGACTGCAGCCTACCAAGCTCCTCCGTCCATGGATTTTCCAGGCAAGAGTACTGGAGTGGGGTGCCATTGCCTTCTCCGAAAATTTAAGCTGCTGCTGCTGCTGCTGCTGCTAAGTCGCTTCAGTTGTGTCCAGCTCTGTGCAACCCCATAGATGGTAGCCCATCAGGCTCCCCTTTCCCTGGGATTCTCCAGGCAAGAACACTGGAGTGGGTTGCCATTTCCTTCTCCAATGCATGAAAGTGAAAAGTCAGAGTGAAGTCGCTCAGTTGTGTCCGACTCTTAGAGACCCCATGGACTGCAGCCTACCAAGCTCCTCCATCCATGGATTTTCCAGGCAAGAGTACTGGAGTGGGGTGCCATTGCCTTCTCCGAAAATTTAAGCTAGAAGTAGTCAAATGACGACCACCCAATAGCTATTTCCTAGGCACACTCACAGCAGATGCAAAGCAATTGTGTTGTTAATAAAAATCACACACCTGGGAAGTAAGACTTATGAGCTCCAAAACACTGCACAACCACATACCCAAGTAATGCTCATGGACTCGAACAGCCTCACAAAGTCCAGGGTCTTCAGAATCCAGGGGCAGAATTCCTGAAAATTAAAATGAGAAACATAAGGGCAACTATCTAAAAGTGAACTCACTCCTAATGAGAGGCCAGTAAGCATTAGTCTACATTTTCCTCAGTGGAATTTTGAGGAAGCTTCCACCACTAGTAAGGAGAGATTTCAGAAATACAGAAGCAGAGTGGACAGTTTATTTTCTGATATGAGCACTATAATACCTCTACTACATCTTTCTTTTTCTTCTTCCTCTTTCACCTGAGTGATGACAGAGATGATGGCTGACATACAGAGCCAAGTCAGAGATGGGGGTGGCATCTGGGCTCCTCATTAAACTGACCCCTGATGTACGGCTAACCTTGGTTCTACAGGATTCATCAGTACGCTTCCAGTAAAATCCCATTTTCTCCTGAGCCAGTTGGATTTTATTTTTGGTCTCTTACAAACGGAATCTTGAATAATACAATGTCATCTGACTTCTTTTTTCTTTTTAAAATTTTATTTATCTATCACTGCACTGGTCTTCAGTGCTGTGCGCGCACTGGTCTTCAGTGCTGTGCGCGGGCTTGCTCTAGTTGCGGTGAGTAGGGGCTACTCTTTAGATGCGGTGCATGGGCCTTTGGAGTTGCGGTTGCGGGCTCTAGAGTGAGGGTTCGGTAGTCGCGGCAGTTGGGCCCAGCTGCCCCTGGGCATGTGGGACCTTCCCAGACCAGGGATCGAACTGCTGTCCCCTGCATTGCAAGGTGCGCTCTTATCCACGGGACCCCCAGGGAAGTCCCTTACCCACCCTCCTGGGCAGATAATAAAGACGGAAATAATAAATTCTCAAAGAAAATGCTCAAATCAAAGGCAATTCTGTTAAAAGCTGATGAAAACTTTCCTACACATTTATCTTAACAGCTTCAAGCATGATATACAGAGAAATGGCAACTTCAAAAACTACTTCTTAACTACTTCATAGTTGTGTGTATGAATGTCTAGGACACAGTATAAAGAAATATATTTGCAAAATGGTATTAACCATAGAGTTAAAAAAAAAAGAATAAATGTCTTCAGCAAATTTTTGGTTTTACGAGGGTAGTAAGGGAGCAGCTACATACAATTTACTCGGATGTGGACAAAAGAGCACCTGCAGAGCCAAGTCAGTCAGTAGTCTTCATGTTGATGGCCTGTGACTCTTCCTTTCTCTGGAGTCATCAGTCTAATTATAGACCGAGCTTCTGTCCAGGAAGGGCTGCACCAAGGGCAGCAACAACTGTGGCCACCTTTCTATCCTGTGTGAGCTCAGCTGCTCAGCTGTATCCGATTCTTTGCAATCCCATGGACTGCAGCCTGCCAGGCTCCTCTGTCCATGGGATTCTCCAGGCAAGAATACTGGGGTGGGAAGCCATGCCCTCCTCCAGGGGATAGTCCCAACCTAGGGATCAAACCCAGGTTTCCTGCACTGCAGGCGGATTCTTTACCATCTGAGCCACCAGGGAAGTCTCTTTCTATCCCATTATAGCCAAATACTGAAAAGTTGTAAATGTTCTGCTATTGAGATCAAACTCTCAATTCTCTTCATCAATGGATACTTGAGAGTAAATTCCAAATCTTAGGTAAGTACTTGTATATGAAGCAAGGTCACAGTAAACATTAGCAATTGTACAGAAAAAAGAGACAATAGTAAGACAGACGACTTGAAATAAGACTATGACCTATAACTTACCCACTACTTCATCATCTGGTTGAAAGAATGATACCTTGCTTCCAACTAAAATGTGGAGAAAATTAATAATCATTATTATGAGGTTATTAAATATAACATAATAATTAAAATTCAAAAGCCATAGATTGATAAAAGTCACTGACTCAGAGAAAAGGTAAAGAACTTTTAGGACATTCTGACAGTTTGCAAGGGACCATAGGATGTAACACTTCAAATGTGGATTCTCTGCAAAATCTGGGCTGTGCGGTTGTTGACACCATGGAGCAGGCTATCTCTCTGTTTAGCTAAGGATGAAGGCATAAAGAAAAATAATCCATTTCACAGCTCTTATGATGATTGCACTGGGTACACTGGGTTCCCCTCCTCCTGCGGCTAGTCCAATCTGTCATGGTTTTAGCTGCAGAAGTGCAGACATGCAATGGCAATTCTGGTTAGAGTTACATATGCAATTACTTTGATTTGGGATTATGGAAATAAATTCAGAATGGGGCCAAGAAATTTGAGGACTATACAGAAGTGATAAGTTACACTTCCCCTGTGTATGTAGAGAAAAGGCCTCCACCATCAGTCAATTCTGTAGAATATTTTTCTTCCAATAGTTAGAAGAGGAAACAGGAGGAAAAAACCCAAACCTCACTGAATGTCTACTTGTGCCCAGCATTTTAGTGTGTATTCCCATTTAATCTTCATGGCACACCCATGAAGTAGGTATTATTAGGCCTGTTTAACAGACGAGGAAACTGAGGTGTGGCAGAGAAGTAAGGCAGAAGTCTGCCATCTGGGAGTGGCACCTCTGGCTGGCTGGCTGCGAAAGGGTCCCAATCTGCTGCATCTCTGGATCCTGCCTGTGCCTCCATCCCCTAATATTCTTGCTTTCTGTGCTTTTCTCTTTCCTTCCTGCTGCAGATTCTTGTCTTCCTAAAATAACCCTGATCCTTTTTTCATGGTGTCCTTCATACTCCTTTTATTAAGGATTGTCCTTCAGATGGTGGCACTGCCAAGGGGTCCATGCAATCTGTGTGTCTCCTTCATCTCCTCCCTCTCCCTGCATGAGCTCATCACCATTCTATGATTTCAAACACAACCGATACGCTGACAACTTTCAGATATAACCAGAATCTTGTAAATCATTTCCTGCCTTTACGCGTTTTGAATTCTCCTGTTCCAGTCAATTATTAAGTTCTGTTGACTTGACTTTCCCAGTATTTCTTGAATGTATCCACACTACCTTTGCCACATCTGTCTAGGTTATGGACTTTGTCATTTCTTGCTTGTTGGGTCTATGGCTCAAACAGTGCTCTTGCCTACAGTCCGGTCTGCCTCAAATCCACTCTTCATATGGTCACCCTAATACGTTCTCTACAACCCAACCTGAGAGATGAGATTCAACATGATCTGGCCCTTGCCTACCCTCCCACCTCATTTTTTTGGGGGCGGGGGAAGGAGTCAGTGTTGATGCCATCATTAAAAGATTTTGTTAGATATCTTTTATCCTGCAATTTTTGAAGGGGAATTTTCTTGACAAACTTTTTTTTCTTCTGCCAAGTATCCTGCCTATGACTGTTGCCCAGAACTTCATGCGGGGTCTCAGTTTCCCCATCAGGGATCAAACCTGTGCCCCCAGCAGTGGAAGCTTAGAGTCTTAACCACTTGGATTGGCAGGGAAGTAAGTCCCTATTTACCTTTTAAATACTCAATTTTAGGCACACCTTAAAAATATAATGTGAGTGCAGCTATTGAGCATTATGTAAATTTTGACCCAAAGCCAAGTTACACAAGTAATTTATGCTGGGTTGTACACATCATAAAAAGGACAATGCTGGTCATGCTACTCCAAATGATTGCTTGTGGATTTAAATACATAATCTCTAAATATTTATTTACTAAACTGTAATAAGCTCTTCAATTACAAAATACCATTAAGTTCTATTTTTCTTTTTAATTAAAAAAGGAAAAACACTTCTGTATAGTTTCTTTGTATTGAATAAGTGTATATAATTTTAATGTGTCAGTAAAACAATTAGCTACCATTTACTTTCCATTATCTTAGAAAATAAATACAGATACTTCTATCTGTAAACTTACCATCTAACACAATTCCAGCAACTTCTCTCCCAACAGGAAAGAATTCCTTTTCCATCTTCATTTCTGCAAGAAGCTAAATAATGACAAAGGCTTGAACTTATTGTCAAGAATAAATTCTAACCTCTATTCATACAAGAGAAAAGCAGGAGCAAAAATCAAACCACAGAAAAAGCAAATATGACTCCATTTTTGGCATCAAGACAAAAAGCAAGTATCTTCACAAAATAGGTTCCTTTGTGGAGCAGGAAGCCAGGTTTGCTAAGGGATTCGTTGATATGTATAATTTTAATGTGTGAGCAAATCAATTAGCTACCATTTAATCTCCATTATCTTAGAAAATACATAGAGATATTTCTATCTGTAAACTTACCATCTAACACAATTACATATAAAATATTTTCATATAATATTATAAAATACATGAGTTCAATTAGATGGAATTTCCTGATTAATATAGAAATCATATTAGTATATATATTAATATAGAATTAATCAGATCAGATCAGATCAGTCGCTCAGTCAGCTAGGAAAAAAACTTACCATGTATTTCTATATTAATTAGTATATTATTTCTATATCATTAATTAATATCTATTATATAGATATTAAGCCTATATATTAATATAGAAATAATATACTAATTAATATAGAAATACATGGTAAGTTTTTTTCCTAGCTGTTCAATTCTTCTAGGAATAATTTCTTGGTACTCAGAAGTCAGTTATTATTACTATAATTTTTGTATACCAAATATATTTGACTTTTGGCCAAATCAAAGCACCAATATCTTAGTATTCATACCTTTGTATTTATCTGGCTCAGAGCACAAGCTTTAACTTGAAGTTTCACATAGTTATCTTCTGTAACAGGAAGATTTTCCTAGAGTCAAATGATAAAATTGCACATTCCTTTGAGAATACTGCTTTCATGTTGCAAAAATTTTCATATATAACTGAACAAAATAAAAAAGACTCAAAATCTTACACCAAAGTTAACTGAAAAAGCTACAAACAATTACTTTATAATATATAATACGAAAGAATGTAGGGAATTCGGGGTAAAAAATTTCAAAAGTCTTAGGGTACTAATCTGAAAACGTACTTCCAAGCTATGGATAAGAATATATGTGCAGGCAATGAACAGAGGATAACAAAGTGGAGCAATAAATACTGTCCTTCAGTTCAATTTAAATCTCAAAGCAACATGTGGGGATGTCCTTAAACACATATATACTTAATAGATGCACTGTACTGATCATGGAATTTTCTTAATGCTATATAGAAAGTTCTTTAGTGTCACTTGTTGATTTCTACCTTATTTAACATCTGTCTTGGACATTTTAGCATGCCCCATGGGACTCTGGGGTTGAAATACAAACTTGATGGAACTTAATTTACCCCTCATATTCCATAGCTAGATATAACTTCAAAGGCAAAGGTATTTCAAACGTTGGTATTTAGTGTCATCTACCAATGACATCAGTAATTAAAATGCTTTCTTCAATCCTTGATATGCCCCAAAATTAGATCAAGTGTTGGCTAGTTGGCTAGAACAGCTACCTGCGCAGTGCCTCCTGTGTTCTAACCAAGTGATCACTGTATTTGACATGAACACAGTATTCTGGGATTTCCCTTTTTAAAACTCAGATTTGATAATATTTGGTAATTATGTGAAGATATTCAGCAGTATCGATAATTTTATACTCATGATTGTGTGAACCTGGTGATAATTATTTCCGAGAGCCAATCAAACCTCTTGACCCAATGGTAGAAACTAAACTGATTAGACTCCTAATCTAAGTGATTTTGGAGTTGTTGAAAGATGAAAAAGAAAAACTGAATTGTATTCGTTATCCAGAGATTCTTATTACTACTATGAAACACACATACAATATGAAATACATACGCATTTAGTTTTTGTCCCTAAACTAATAGTGGAATGTCTTTGGCCTGCCACAAACCTTTCAAACAATCATTAATAGATAAAAATTCTACTCTCTATCCTTAAAGTAGTAAAAAAAAAACTGGAAACCTTTAAAGCTTAGTTCATGAAGTAACTTTGCAATGCTTAGAAGTTAGTGTGAAAAACAATGTTTTTCCACCTCTTTAATTTCACAATATGAAAGTATTTTCTGAAATATGGCTGCAATCTAAAAACTCGTTTTATTGTGGTATTCAGAATAAATTGGGTTAATTTTGCAATACATAAGACTACTCAAGTTGTTTAGTTTCTTATTATCTTTTATACTACCACACTGAGGAACTAAAAACTCTTTTGCAGCAACTCTTTTAAAAATATAGTTATACCATATCGACCACTGTTTTCACATAAAATTAATTTATAGGGTGCCACTCAAAAATAATTTGTAACGGGGTATTTAAAACTAGGTCTGTGACATTTGTAAAATACACTATCTTGTTCCATCTAAAGATTAAATCATTTTTCTTACCCTTTCTTGGAACACAAATGTTATTTCTTCATTTGTAGAACTTTGTTGAAAATACAAGCCTTTCATAGTCACCTAAAAATGATAAAAGAAAAAATATACATGAAATATACTAACCAACAAAACATATGCCAGATGAAGTGAAAGCATAAAATGAAAAATAGTTCTAAAGGATAAAATGACAGTTTAACTGCAGTCTTCAAATGAATTTAGGTAATAGTTCTTGAAAGCAATCAAACAAGAGAATATGCAATAACCTCAGGTACGCATTTGAGAATGGGCTTATAATTCAGCCTTTCACACCAAGACTTAAGTTCATCTCACTATTCAACAAAAATTATGAGATGTACCTAAAAAAAAAAAAAACTGTGCAGGCCAGAGGGCTCAATTTTAATAACCAAAAGTGTCATTTAAAGGGCTTTCAAAGTCTTAAAAAAGTCCACTGGAAAGGAAAAAGTGGATAATCAAGACAGTCATTGAAATTGTGTCCCTAATTCCTCTGTATCCATTTACAAGACATTTGTTGGTGCTCAGTTGCTCAGTCGTGTCCAACTCTTTGCAACCCCATGGACTGCAGCACGCCAGGCTTCCCTGTCTTTTACCATCTCCCTGAGTTTGCTCAGACTCATGCCCATCGAGTTGGTGATACCATCCAACCATCTCATCCTCTGTCATCCCCTTCTCCTCCTGCCTTCAATTAAACCTGTATTCTGTGGACATCCTGAAGCATCTCTAAGGATTCCACAACTGTTTCTTTAATTCCATAGTAATTGTATGACAAGACTTTTGTAATGTAAATTTTATAGAGGTACCATATAAAATCAGAGAAAAGTTCACAGATCCTAAGTATATAGCTTGGTGAACTTTACAAAGTGAACATGGCCATGCCATAGCAGGAAACATGTCACTAGAACTCCAGAAGGTCCTTGGCTTCCCTTCTAGTCACTATCCCCCTTCTAAGGATACTCAATATCCTGATATTCAAGTGGAGATTAGCTTTGTCTGTTTTTGACTTTATATGAATTATGCTCCTTCTTTCTCTCAGTATTATGAGTTTCACTCATGCTATTGCCTGCAGTTGTATTTATTTCATTCAGTTACATAGTATTCCACTGTATGAATTACTAAATGTCCACTGCACTGAAGATAGACATCTGATGGTTTCCAGTTTAACACGTTTACAAATTATCCTGCTAAGAACATTCTTATACATATTTTTTGATGAAAGTACTACAGTATTATTGAATTTATGAACGACGAAACTGAGACTTACAGAGGCACATTCCTAGGGTCTCATGGCTCCAGCCGGGCCAGAGCTGAGACAAATCAGATGCTACCAACTCCAAAGTCATTTACCTTTACCATTATACTTAATGGTTTCTATTGAGCTGCTAACATTAGATGTAAAACTAGAACCCTATCTCCTTTAGTTCAGGATTCATAATTAGTAAGTGCTTGTTGACAGAACTAGCTACATAACTTGCAGAGTTCACTGCAAAATGAAAATGTGGGGAACCTTGTTCAGAAACTAAAATTTCAAGATGGTAACAGCCAAGCATCAAACCAAGCATGAGTGCCTTCTGACTGTGAGTCCAGTGTGACTGCAGAGGTACTGTTCTTATGAAGCTGGCTCTGCAAGCTGAATCGTAACGGGTCTAAAGGATCTTTATAGAGGGTTTTTACTAAGCAGTTCAGCAATGGTTGCTGCTTTCCAGTAGGTGGTAATCAAATGCTGGAACTAACAGAAACGAGTACACATTCTAGACACGAAGAGAATTTACATGTCTCTAGGCTTCTGGTTAAGGAAGATCTGTGTGTGTGTGTGTGTGTGTGTGTGTACACACATCAGTAAGTTTGTCAGGGTTGTAAGGGAGAGGGGAAGAACCTAAGCATAGAACAGCAGCTATGTATTACCGATGACAGAAATCTAACTTCTTCCTAGCTGTCAAGCCATCTAAGATGCATACCACTGTCCCTAGTTTACCTTACTCCTTCATTCTTCCAACACATCCCGTCTGATCTAGGCATTATGTGTGCGTGTGTGCTCAGTCGTGTCTCTTTGTGACCCCATGACTGTAGTCTGCCAGGCTCCTCTGTCCATGGGATCCTCTAGGCAAGAGTACGGGAGTGGGTTGCCACTTCCTTCTCCAGGGGACCTTCCCGACTCAGGGTCTGCGTCTCCTGCATCGGCAGGCAGATTCTTTACTGCTGTGCCACCTGGGAAGCCAAGTTAACTTCATACCATATGGCCGCCGCTGTCTCCAGGCTCCAGGCCCTGCTTGCTCTCTGAGACTGTGCTGTACTTACTCTACGGATTCTGCAAAGTAAACAAAGCTCAAGTCCTACTCCCTCTCTGAAATCACCTCCCAGTGACACGCAGTCTACTCCATCTGTTCCATGCTTTTAGATTTCATTACATACTGACAAAACCTTGCTTTATTCATTCAACTAGTGGGTTCTCCCAGCTTTGAAGAATCAATATCCCATTATTACTGAATAAATAAAACTCTGCTTCACTCAATCTGGAGCCACTAGAATTGTCTTTTTGAGAAATGAAATAATTACACATCAACACCTTGATTTCAAAACATCTCCCTTTGTGACTCTGGAAGCCACTGTCTTCTCTGCCCACTGCATCTGAAAACAAATAGCATCTCTCTCAGATCAGCAGTCACAGGAGTCTCATACTGTATGCACCCCAACTTCAAAGACCCTGGAAGCTGTTTGTATGTACCCATGGTGTCCCTTAAGGTGACTATTATATACATAATAATGCCCATATTTTTGGTCAGATCATCTAAATAGTTCCTCCAAATTAGGTTATAATCAGCCTGGCTGGTAGAAAAAAGTAATGTTTAGTTGTTGATTCAATAAGGAACCAGGTGGGAACAAAAACCACCTCTCAAAATTACAAAGTGAAGAAAAAGAAGTATTTTTATAAAAGTGACCAGAAGAAAATTAAGGAAATATTTATTTTGCAAGCCCAAAAAGGAAAACTGAGTTCTCACCACAGAGAAATGGTACAACAAATGGTATTCAAAACCCACTTAATTTCTTAGGGAGTGGTCCAGATTAAATGGAACACTTAATCCATTATTTAATAAAATTTTTATTGAACATAAAGACATTGGCACACAGGAAATACAATAACTGAACACTTCGTAAAATAAAAATAAAAATTAAATATATACTATTTATCATGCTATTTCCAAAAATGAATGTCATTAACCTCAAAATTATATATTCTACTATCAGTTCAGTTCAGTCGCTCAGTTGTCTCTGACTCTTTGCGACCCCATGAATCGCAGCACGCCAGGCCTCCCTGTCCATCACCAACTCCCGGAGTTCACTCAAACTCACGTCCATCAAGTTGGTGATGCCATCCAGCCATCTCATCCTCTGTCATCCCCTTCTCCTCCTGCCCCCAATCCCTCCCAACATCAGGGTCTTTTCCAATGAGTCAACTCTTCGCATGAGGTGGCCAAAGTACTAGAGTTTCAGCTTCAGCATTAGTCCTTCCAAAGAACACCTAGGACTGATCTCCTTTAGGACGGACTGGTTGGACCTCCTTACAGTCCAAGGGACTCTCAAGAGTCTTCTCCAAACCACAGTTCAAAAGCATCAATTCTTCGGCACTCAGCTTTCTTCACAGTCCAACTCTCACATCCATACATGACCACTGGAAAAACCATAGCCTTGACTAGACGGACCTTTGTTGGCAAAGTAATGTCTCTGCTTTTCAATATGCTATCTATGTTGGGCATAACTTGCCTTCCAAGGAATAAGCGTTTTTTAATTTCATGGCTACAGTCACCATCTGCAGTGATTTTGGAGCCCCCAAAAATAAAGTCTGACACTGTTTCCCCATCTATTTGCCACGAAGTGATGGGACCAGATGCCATGATCTTAGTTTTCTGAATGTTGAGCTTTAAGCCAACTTTTTCACTCTCCTCTTGCACTTTCATCAAGAGGCTCTTTAGTTCCTCTTCACTTTCTGCCATAAGGGTGGTGTCATCTGCATATCTGAGGTTATTGATAATTCTTCAGTTACGTCCAATTTTAAATATATCTCACGTAAGTCCACAAATTGAAGATTACGTTTCTAATACTTTAAGTTTTTATAATATCAACATATTAAACCTATTATAAATCTGGAGAAACAAAAACAAATAATTTTTGGTATAAAAGCAGAATAAAGACTTTGCATAAATTAAACACTTACCATAAATAATACCAAGAAAGTAGTTAATGAAAGTACTAATCTTTTAAAGGATTTCTAAAAAAAAAAATCAATGGGAAGACATTTCAAATGGTTTCCTCTTAGTTATAACAACACGAGCCTCACTTGCTCTTCCCCTGCTATACTTGCTCCCCCAAGGAGCTCATCTATTAATGATTGTAAGTAAAACCTCTATAGATCAATCCTTATCTATACCTTCAGACCAAAAGTGTTCTGAGTATCAGCTCAACCTCAAATTCAACAGTCATAAAACCAGACTTACTTTTCCCGCCCCCAAACGAGATTTTGTTGTGCCAACTTCAGCCATCGAGGGTATCTTAGAATCTCCCATAATTCCCTCCTCTAGGCTTCCTTTTCCTTTTTAATCTCCTGGCTTAAGTGCTCATCTTAGATGTTAGCACAATGACAGGCCAAAATTGTGATGCCTGAGGCCTGGGCTACCGCCACAGGCCGCTGCACGGCTTCTTTCTCTCCTTGTGGACAACACACCTGTGGACAACTTCAAAGTCCAGACTCTTCTTATGTGTTCAAATTTTCATTATTCCCAACACAAACTTCATAATACAGTGAAGTATTATGCTTCACCCACCCTCATTTTACTTTAAGGAAAGCAGACAAACTGTCAAGCAGCTGGGCTACTTTAAAAAAAAACAACAACAGATGAAGTCAGCTCTGAAATGTGGCCCTATTATGCTCATCATCTTGCCAGGCTGAGTAAATCTTCAGTTATACTGAAGAGGTGCTTAAGTTTTAACCATGTTCTTACCACCTGTGGGACTTTTCACACATATCCACATATCAGGTAAAGAAGAATGTTAAACCATGTACCCTTAAAACCTATTACGGTCAACAAAACAGAAACTAGCTGGAGGTCTGGTTCAAATACCACATACTTTGCAGGCTGTAGAGGAGACTGGTAGTCCTATCTGGACAGGTCAGCTCTGCTTCCTAAAGAGGAAGGGACATCTCTACATTGTGCTGGAGACAGTCTCCAGAAATCTATAAATTCCAAGGACACATAAACAATGAATACACTGGCGTTATACACTGTACTGCTCTCCTGTGCCTGTTACAAGATGGGCATGGGAGACGCTGTGATGGTGGCTCACACCTAGCTAAACTCTGGAAATCATTTCTAGCTAGTAGCACATATCATAAGAACTTTTCACTTTCACATTTTAGGTATACAAAACTTAGGCAGATGCTTGAAGTGACATGGTCTATTACTAGATGGATTTAAACTAGAGGCTGCTGCTGCTGCTAAGTCACTTCAGTCGTGTCCGACTCTGCGATCCCATAGACGGCAGCCCACCAGGCTTCCCTGTCCCTGGGATTCTCCAGGCAAGAACACTGGAGTGGGTTGCCATTTCCTTCTCCAATGCATGAAAGTGAAAAGTGAAAGTGAAGTCGCTCAGTCGTGTCCGACTCTAGCGACCCCATGGACTGCAGCCTACCAGGCTCCTCCGTCCATGGGATCTTCTAGGCAAAAGTACTGGAGTGGGGTGCCATTGCCTTCTCCAAACTAGAGGCTGGATACACATTTACAGCAGCATCATAAAGGAGATTCAAGCATCAGTTGAGGGGCATGGGGATGAGATGACCATATCAGTCTTCTGATTATGAGAGTCTAGATTTATATGGACATTATCAAGACATACTTGATTGAATTTGTATACAAGTGTGGCATCCTCTTGACATCTCACATAAGCTGAGATCTAAAGATAGGTGAAGAATTAGGAAAGGAAAATAATTTTTTAATAAAGGCTTTATGTGGAAGCAAGACAAGAGGCATGTAATTAGCTATGTCAAACTGTTGCCTATCCATGCAACAAGTGGCTTCCAACAATGACCTCTTCTGAATCTCAAAAGAATTTTTGATTAATTCTCCTCCCTCCAAGAGAGCTTAACTTTTGTTATTTGCTGATTTACAAAATACCTTTTCACTTAAGAATTCTTACTAGTGGACCCCCTTGCCAGTACTGCTGGGGGGTGGGTACTGCTTTGGGAAAGCGGGATGGTCATTAATTCGTAGATTAGAAGTCACTGCTCCAGTTTGTATTCGATGTAGGGCCATTTAATACAGTAAGTTCAGAACGACGGAAACATAACTTTCATTTATATTTCTGAGTTGGCATTCCATTTTTCCATACTGTACTCCTGGGGAACAGTGGAACCCATGGTGCCATGAATGCCAGTCTCCCTTCCCCGCTGGCTTAGTCATGTGGCACTGGGACAAGGCACAGGATGAGGAAGGTAAACTGAGGGCCCTCCCTACTGTTACTACACTCTCCCTCCTTGCCAACCGATGCAAGGGATCCTCTTCTCCACAGACCAATCTTACTGCAGTCTGCCAACATTTATTTAATTCTCTAAATCACTATAGGCTCTTTAATCATTACTTCAGATGCAAAGTAGGAACTGTACTTTTGATTAAATATTTACTAATAAATTCACCATCAAGGGAAGATAATTTAACGAGATGTCATCTTTACAATGTACAAGAAGAAAATCATTTTGCAAAAATACTAAATAAAGATGTATTTGAACTATTCCATGTGAAGTTCGCATGAGCAAGAAAAGATTCACTTTTATCAATGAATGAAAGATTTCACCAAAAACAAACCCCAAAACATTGTGACTGCAAGGTGAAACATTTTAAGAATTCCCAAGCCTTCTTTCAAAGAGGTATACAGATGAACCAAGACACACTACTGTCCAGCATATAGTACTGATTTAAAGGCCTATATATCTCCTTGAGGTTTGGAACGCTCTTCTTCAATTTAGAACTTTGATATTGAATGGACAGCACAGAGAGTTGTAAGACTGCCAAAATAGGTCACTACAACTGAAGGAACTTTGCCTTGTATGGTGAACCCCCTCTGTTTGAAATCTGAATGTCTCAGGATTAGCCATAAACTAGAGCAGAGGCATCAATGAATTGAAATTAGTGACAAAATGTAATAATTATACACTGCGGTGATTGATGGATAGGATTTAGAAGTCCTAAGTGACCCTACTTCTGAATCCTGGCTTTTCTACTTATTCAGTGTACGACCCACATACACTGCTGCTGTTGCTAAGTCGCTTCAGTCGTGTCCGACTCTGTGCGACCCCATAGATGGCAGCCCACCAGGCTTCCCTGTCCCTGGGATTCTCCATGCAAGAACACTGGAGTGGGTTGCCATTTCCTTCTCCAATGCATGAAAGTGAAAAGTGAAAGTGAAGTCGCTCTGTCATGCCCAACTCTTAGCAACCCCATGGACTGCAGCCTTCCAGGCTCCTCCGTCCATGGGATTTTCCAGGCAAGAGTACTGGAGTAGGGTGCCATTGCCTTCTCCGCCACATACACTAAATACTTTCAACTATCTGGGCCTTAAATTCAACACCTGTAAAACAGGGATAGTAACAGAAAGGCTTAAATAATACATGCAAAGCACTCAGTACAATACCTGGCACAAAGGAAGTGTTAAATGAATGCTGGATATTCGTGCTATTATTTCTGTAAATTGAGTTGAGACCTGGTAAAGTACTTCCAAAGTCCATCTCACAGAGCAGTAAGGGGTTTTGTCACGGGCAACCTAAGATTTAACACCTTTTAATTTCTGCAGTGGGTTGTATCATCCAGTAGCCCTTGAACTATGCCTAGTCAGAACTGAGATGTACTGTTAGCAAAAGATGTCTATCAGGTTTCTTCGAATGTGAAGAAAATGAGAGAATGTACAAAATCTTGATTTTTAAACATTTGATTGTGTGCTGATATGATACTATTTTAGATATACTGGGTTAAATAAAACTCTAGCATTAATTTCACATATTTCTCTTTATTTAAAAAAAGTGGCTCCCATTAAATGTGCAAACCTTGCTGCCCATAACCTGGACTAGCAGCACCCGAGAGCTTGTCAGAAATGGAGATTCTCAGGGCCCGCCCACACCCACAGCATCATAGTCTGCACTTCAAAACGGTTCTGAGGTGATTTTCACGCGTTGCTCCAGAGTATTCCTCCGTTTAGCTTAAATCTGGAGGGCAAATCTGGACCTAGAGTTACATAAAACCGAATGCCCCTGCTTTACGTAATTGTTCAACGGGGGAAAAAAAAGTGACGGAGGAGAAAGCAGTAGTATAGAAGTAGTAAGCCAGAAAGAAAAAGAAACTCAAAAGTATAGAAACAAAAAGACGCGGGAGTGGGTAAAATCCAAACTGGGAGTCTCGGTGGAAGGGAACTTCGAGACTTTTGCTTCCATGAAAGTGGAGGAAGATGCAAACTGAAATAACATCCACCATCAAAACCAGTAAAAACCAGGAAATAGGCAAATCAAGTATCTCCCTCCCCTCAGCGGCCTCAGCTAAGCCAGCTAGGCCTGAGCCCGAGAGGTGTTAAGAAGGTTGGGGTGCAACGGAAACCACCCTGCGCCCCAGGGCTGGACGGTCCCGCGGGGCGTCTCCCGAGCTTCCGCCCAAAGGCCGGTTTCCCAAGACACGTAGCGCGTCTCCCGGTGCTCACCTGGCTCGGAGCGGCACTAACGGCCTGCAGCTTCACCTCCGCCACCTTCTCGCCCCTCAGCAGAGGGCCCACCCCCTAAGCGCCAGAGGCTGTTCCCATTGGCCAGGCCGCTCGTCAGTCTCGGACTCTAGAGACCGCCATAGCAACCGAACGCGGAACTACATCTCCCGGCATGCTCTAAGGCGACGCGCCTGGGGCTACCAATTAATGCGAGAAGACCGCCATAGCAACCGAACGCGGAACTACATCTCCCGGCATGCTCCAAGGCGACGCACCTGGGGCTACCAATCAATGCGCGAAGTCCTAGAGGCCGAGGGGTTCAGCTTTATGTAAATATGTTCAAGACCACACCCTTCCTCATTCCAACCATATCCCCATCACCTTCCTGGGACTGTGCCCCGCCCTCCCTGTGCCTCCACATTGTTCTCTCCTATGACACCTGCCGTTAGTTAGTTGAAGGCGTCCTAACTTGTGCCTCGCCTCGCACAGCAACAGCCTAATGGCACCGAGACCATGGAACAAAACGTCCCGAAGCCCCACACCAGACGCCTCTAGGCACGTCGGGAAACCCTACACCAGACGCCCGCTTCGGGAAAGGGGGCGGGGCGGCGGGGGGGGGGGGTTGGGGCGACTAGGTCCCGCCCCCTCTGAGCTTGCTGATTTGTCGATCCGGCTATCACTCCCTCCTCTTCCAGTTTTTTTTTTTTTCAGTTGCGTTTCCCCCGTGGTGGGCGGGGCTAGATGAGGGGGCGGGAGGAGGTGTGAGTCCTTTCTTCCGATTGGTTGTTTTTTCATTGTCCCCACCTACCCACCGTGGGCGGAGACGGAGGGGAGGAGAGGGCGCGGGGGAGGCAGGTCCCGGGGGAGATGAGGAGATAGGCGGGAGCGAGGGACTGAGGGAGGGGAGCGAAGGGAGGCCGAGAGCTGAGGTGGAGACGGGAGGGCGCGCAGCTTGGTTGCTCGGTAGTACGGCGGCTCGCGAGGGAGAATCCCGGGCGGACTCAGGGACGCCCCGAGAGGCGGGCGGGGATGGTGTGCGGGGCTGCGGCTCCTGCGTCCCCTTCCCGCGGCGACTGAGCTGCACTGATTTTTTTTTTGTCCCCCTGAGGCGGCAGCGTGGACCCGCCTGGAGATGAGGTGAGGAGAGGGCTGGACCGCCTCGGCCTGCTTTGCACCGGGCAGGCGGCCGGGGCGAGGGTGGGCGCGATGGCCGCCCGGGACGCCCGTCCACCCCCCTCTCCCCGACCCCGGGGCCGGTGTGCGAGTCCCTCCCGGCGCCCTTCACCCTGAGTCGCGCACCCAGGAGGCGCCCCTGTGCCTCGTCCTTCCCATCCTCCCTGGCCGCCGGGGGTGGCTGGGTGGGTGGTGGTGGTGGCGGCCGGCTGGCACGCGCCGGGAGGCCGGGGCTCCGCGGCGGACAGAGGCTGGGGGGTGGGCGGCGGCCGCGGGACGGGCTTCGGGGGGTTGAATGGGCATCGGTCGCCGTGGCCGGCCGAGCTGGGGGGAGGTCCCGTCCTTTCTCCAGGGGCACGCGGGGCGGTGGGGTCCCTTGCAGGGCTGACCTCGCTGCCCGCGGTCGCCCGAGTGGGGCGGGCCGGCCGAGCCTCGCCTCCCCGCCAGGCTGCCGGGGATCCGGAATGCCCGGCCTCTCCTCCCCGGCTCATCCCTTCTTCTGTCTCCTCCGCCCGCAAAAAAAAAAAAAAAAAAAAAGAAAGAAAAAAACTACCCTGTCAGTGAAGGGCAGTCAATGCCGTTTTGGCCCCGCGTCCTCCTGCTGGTACTGACTTGACTCCGGTGGTATTTCACAGAAAGCGGCTCATCCTTTCAAGGGGGGAGCGCGTCCCCGGTGTCGGCCGCTTCCCTTTCCCCTTCTTTACGCACTGACACGGTTTTAGTGTGGACCGAAGCCACAGTTACCAGGCTCTGTCTGGCTTGACCGAGGAAAATGCAATCAGAATCCCCAGGAAAAGGTAACCGACGAGGAATGGGGTTGCGCCTTTCCCTCTTACTTCTTGTTTGCCTTTTGGATTAGGAAGCACCTTCGTAGATTACATTTCCTATGGGCATCTTTTGTTGTGATTCAGACTAAAGGCTTTGCTTTTGAAAAAAACCATTAGGGGCGTCTGTGTTGAGTTGACGCTTCTGGAGATTTTTTGATAGCCTCTGAATATGAAAGTTTCCTTTAGAACTTTGCCATCCTCGGTGCTATTCTGGAGGCAGCACCAGCCTGAAAATTTAAATAGATGCGACTCCGAATAGTTGCGTTTCTTTGTGCTTAATCTGCTGGCATCCTGCTCTTAATGTTTACGTGGTCGGGACGTCCAAATAATAAAAACAAGCGCAATAAAAAGTATAGATAATAATAAGAAGTACCGTGCCAAAAATGCATCTGGAAAATCTCAATTCTGTCATCGGGGAGGCAGTTTTTACTAATCCCTTTGAAAGGATGAAGACCAGGCTCAGAGTTTATGTAGTGGACAGGATCTGAGGGTAGGAAATGGGACCATGGAGCCAGCAGCCCGGCTGGTTTATGTAGTGCTACTCTTACTGTCTGAAATAGGAATATATTTGTTGGGATACCTTTATTTTTAACATGACTTAAGGTGCAGAAGCTTTAGTACCCCTCCTAAAGTTATGATTTTTACTTATTATGGAGAACAAAATACTCTGTTTTGTTTCTAAATTTTTAATAGTTCACCTGAAACATTTATGTTATTTTTATGATTGTTTGCTTATAACAAAAGAAGAAAAACATTTTTCAATATTGAGTTCTTTCTGTAGGACAGTTGTAAAGAACTCAAAAACTTTAGGTAATCCAAATTCAGAAATGAAGGACACTAATTTAGTGATAGTCCAAAAGCTATTTAAGACTTCTATAAGTAAGCTCCAGTAGGGTGAATTTCTGATAGAATTGTTTTTGAAGGCTATTTCTTTATTTAAGAATGTATCTATTGAAATTTTTGAGGCACATGGTACCTTCACAAAAGTCTGTTATTATTCTGCCTGAGTAAGAGAGGAAATGAACACATTTTTGATGTACTTTGGAACTCTGTGGATTGTTCAGATACTAAGCATTGTGAAATAGGGCATAAAATGAGTGGTAGCAAGTTAGTTCCCTGAAATGTTTGTCTCTCTTAGCTTTTTTTTTTTTTTTTTTTGCAATTGACTAGCAATTTCCTTTTTCTTAATGCTTATCCCTCTATTATCGGAAATAAAACTCTGCTTAAATTCATGTTTTCTCCAAATAACTAGATTGAGGCAAACTCAAATCTCCATAAAGGGGGTTAAGGAGGAGGTGCCATTAAATCCCTCTACTCTTACTCAGCTTTAATGTGGATTTGTGAATTATAGGGAATTAATTACAGGTCGGTTGGGTTTATATTACTCAGTTCACATTCCACTGCCGTAGGGCTCTTCTCTTGTGAATGATCTTTCTCTTCTGAATAGTTCCACTTACTGGCAGGTTTCTCAACGTCTAGACCTCAGATCACTTACATCAACATAACCTGAAGTTCTTGGTAAAAATACAGACTCCTGGAATCTGATTTCCAACAAGCTCTGCAGGAAGTTTTCTTACACAGTAGCATTGGAGAACCACTGGCATTGTGGTTGCTTCTCACTGAGTGGCCCCAGACCATGTCCTGAAGAGGATGGCATGTTTTTAAAGTGACAGAATAACTTTCATACCTTGGACATCTAATAAAACACCATGACCTTCAGATATGTAAGGCACCTGTAATAATACATCTCAGAAGGGCAGAGATCACTGTACCTCCTAAAGTAGTGCCTGGAGGAACTCTATGAAATATTTGGGTGAATTACGTCACAGTGAGGCCACACCTTTAAACTTTTACTTGTAAAGTTCATCTTATCATTTCATAGTCACTTTATAAACTGGTCATAAGTACCACACCCCAGTCATTTCTGTAAGTTTGGTTGGCTCTGAAAGGAGAGAACCTTTCCCAAGCATAACTCAAGATGATAAGCTGAAAAGAAGGCTCCTAGCAAAATGTTTGCTTAGACTCAAAATGTAAATTTAAGTCACAGCATAATGGTAAATTATTTGGTATCAGTACATCAAAATGCCATTTTATAGCCTATGATAAGTCCAACATAATGCAATAAAAAATTGTTTTTTCCCAAAATAAAGAAAATTAGTAATTTTCCAATTTTATTTTTCATACTCCTAATATATGACCTTCACTCCTTTCTGTCAGAGCCCAGCATAGGCCCCATAAATAACAGCTTCTGCTGTGTAGTTGAGGGTATGGATAGTTAAGAGTGCAACCTCTAGAGGATATTGGGTTTGACCATACATATTCTGACTTTACCAGCTCAGCTGGTAAAGAATCTGCGTGCAATGCAGGAGACTCCAGTTGGGTTCCTGGGTGAGGAAGATCCCACTCCAATGTTCTTGGGCTTCCCTGGTGGCTCAGATGGTAAAGAATCTGCCTGCAATTCAGGAGACCTGGGTTTGATCCGTGGGTCGGGAAGATCCCCTGGAGGAGGGCATGGAGACCCACTCCAGTCTTCTTGCCTAGAGAATCCCCATGGACAGAGGAGCCTGAAGGGCGACAGTCCATGGGGTTGTGAAGAGTCAAACATGACTGAGCGGCCAAGCACCACACAGCACGGTCTGTGACTTTGATCTAGTCACCTAACCTCAGTCGGAGAAGGCAATGGCACCCCACTCCAGTACTCTTGCCTGGAAAATCCCATGGATGGAGGAGCCTGGTAGGCTGCAGTCCATGGTCGCTAAGAGTCGGATACGACTGAGCAACTTCCCTTTCACTTTTCACTTTCATGCACTGGAGAAGGAAATGGCAACCCACTCCAGTGTTCTTGCCTGGAGAATCCCAGGGACGGGGGAGCCTGGTGGGCTGCCGTCTATGGGGTCGCACAGAGTCGGACACAACTGAAGCGACTTAGCAGCAGTAGCAGCAACCTCTCAGTGCCTCAGTTTTCTCAGCTGAAAATGGGAATTGTTGTAGTAAAATGTAATACTTCTAGGACTTCCGTGGTGGTCCAGTGGTTAAGAATCTACCTGTCAGTGCAGTGGACATGGGTTCGATCCCTGGTCCGGGAAGATTCCACATGCCACGCATGGCACAGCTAAGCCCAGTGTGACGCAGCGGCTACCCCACATGCCCTAGAGCCTGTGCTCCGAAAGAAGAGAAGCCTGGCAAAATGAGAAGCCCACGCACCACAACTCTAGTTGTGCAGTGCTGTGCTGTGCTTTAACCCTAACCCTTTACCATCGAAGCCACCAGGGACGCCCTGGTTGCGCCCCCTGACGCAACTAAAGAAAGCAGCATGGAAGACCCAGCACGGCCAAAATTTTAAAAATTAAATTCAAATACAGTAGTTTAAAAAATTTAATACTTCTAAGTTCTCACTTAAGTTCTTGAGACACATTCATTTAATATATGTTAGTTATGATGATAAAATATTGAGATATATAAAAATGTATGAAACTCTAGTCTGTTCAGTTTTTGTACTAATGTACTTTATTGTAGTAAGTAGAATCCATTGCTTAAAAAGAAGTCTCTTGCTAATTTCCTGGCACTGAATATGTGTAATTTTAAAATTACAGTAATAACTAAACATTAAAAGTAACTAATAAAACATCAGGTTCTATGCAGATTTTTTTCTAAATAAAGATAAGCCTGTCATCCCTCTCAGCTTAATAGTACTATTTCAGAAAGAATCTGTTAATCAGTTAGATGATCCCTTGTATTTTAAAATTGCATGTTTGTGGTAGAACAATTGAAATACAGGAAAGTAAAGAGTAAAAAACCATAAAATACTTGGAGGTCCACTACCTGAATACATTTCTATCCAAACTGTTTTTTCTCTATGCTGTTTGTCAGTATATATAACTTAGGGTAGCAAATATGGGATCCTGGTATACATTTGGTTGTTTCCTAACCTGTGCTTCTTAGCATCTCATTATGAATCTTTTCTTCTCTATGTAGTCAGTTGTAATGTTGACTGAATAATGTTCCATTTTGCAGATCTATGATTTATTTATTTATTTGGCTGTGTCGGGTCTTCCTTGTTAATACAGCCTCCGTTGCCCAAGGCATGTGGGATCTTGGTTCCCTGACCAGGGATTGAACCCACATCCTCTGAATTGGAAGGTGGATTTTTTACCTCTGGACCACCAGGGAAAGTCCCCAGCTGATTTGTTTTTATTAAATATTATTTTTCTCCCACTGCTATTATCATTATCTCTGCAATAACTGTCCTCTATGCATCTCTATATATCTTTGAGATTTTTTTTTCCTTTAGGATAAATTTCTAGAGGTGTGATTGTAAGATCAAAGTACATATTATGGTTTAAGGGTTTTTGATACATCCTTTCAGTTAGTCATTTAGAAAGGTTGTAGCAGTCTACACTCAGCATGTTGTATAAGAGTGCCATGTCCCTCCCCCTTCCTTTTTTTTGAGGACTGACTTAATAAGTGACCAACCTAGGGAATTGTTTTATCTTTAGAAAGAAGAATGGGTTGTTATTGTGACCATGTTGGTGATGTGATCTGGAAGCTGGATATTCATACACCTGTAAGAATAACACCTAACGCTTATCAAGTCCGTTTACAGCATTTTATAAGCATAAACTCACTTAATATTTACAAATTCTCGTTTTTTAGATGAATGTGACTTGAAAACCAAAATACCCTCTGTTAAGTCACAGGAGCCAGCAAGTGACTGCAGAATAGTTACTCTAGAGCCCAAACTCCACAGCGCTGGACTGCCTCTTGTCTGCAAATGTTGTACGGGTGTTGGGGGACTTTTTGCATTCCTGATTTCTGTTTGAGACTAACCTAGCAGTTTCCTGGCATGTATTCATTTATAAAGTAGCTGGCACACAGATTCAAAGCCCTCTCAGTAAGGGGTTAGTCTCAAAACTTAGCTCACAAATAAGCCTCCTATCCTGTCTAGCATTCACCTCTGAAAGCAGTATGCTACC
This sequence comes from Bos taurus, assembly GCF_002263795.3. Lineage (NCBI taxonomy): Eukaryota > Metazoa > Chordata > Mammalia > Artiodactyla > Bovidae > Bos > Bos taurus. The sequence goes on along the minus strand of NC_037328.1, from coordinate 1,902,668 downwards.
CTTTATTCTGTAGTAGTTTTCCTAACACCCCCCATATGAAAAACAGGATCAGAGTCACAGAGGAGACTAGCACAGTTGGAAAAGGCAGTTTACTTGATGTGGACCTGCCTTGGAAACACAAGACAAGTGGGCTTAGGGACAGAAGTGAGCTTAGGGATGCAGCCGGGAGCCTGTACAAACATTTCCACATCAGCCTTGTTGGAGAATTGAAGTGTCTGGTGGAAGTTCAGTTCAGGAATGCAAGGCCTTACTGTAGAGATGTCACCCATCCACTGGGAGATTGTTGTTTTTTTTTTAAACCCTTCTAAAGTGTGATGGTAGAAGATCATTGATGTTTTCTTGCTAATGACTAGGCTGCTAACACGGAGAAGGCAATGGCACCCCACTCCAGTACTCTTGCCTGGAAAATCACATGGATGGAGGAGCCTGATAGGCTGTAGTCCCTGGGATCGCTAGGAGTCGGACACGACTGAGCGACTTCACTTTCACTTTTCACTTTCATGCATTGGAGAAGGAAATGGCAACCCACTCCAGTGTTCTTGCCTGGAGAATCCCAGGGACAGGGGAGCCCGGTGGGCTGCTGTCTATGGGGTCGCACAGAGTCGGACACGACTGAAGCGACTTAGCAGCAGCAGGCTGCTAACAAAGTGAATTTCCACTAAGTTCATCTGTTTGATACGTTGGCCACCTGACATGAAGAACTGACTCACTGGAAAAGACCCTGATGCTGGGAAAGATTGAAGGCGGGAGGAGAAGGGGACAACAGAGGATGAGATGGTTGGATGGCATCACAGGTTCAATGGACATGAGTTTGAGTAAACTCCGGGAGTGGGTGATGGACAGGGAAACCTGGTTTGCTGCAGTCCATGGGGTCGCAAAGAGTCTGACACGACTAAGTGACTGAACTGAATCTGTTTGAATTCGCCATCGCTCTCTTCACCTTTTTTTCTAGTAGGATTAATGATTGGCAGCTTACCTTGCCAGCTTATCTCCCAGAGAGAGGGTTGGTGAAATCATTTTGGCTTCAGCTCTCTGGCCTGAGTTTGTGCTATTGAGCGAGGCAGGACCGCCCCAGTTCAGTGGTAGGCTGGTTACCAAAACCCTTCTCAGTGCTGTGTGGGCCAGGGCTCCACCCGGCCGGGTGGGAGTGGTCCTGAGGCCCCTTCAGTCCTTATCCAGTGGTGGAGCCAGGAGCTGAACCGAGGGATGTGATAGTTTCAGACTCACCTGAATTTGAATGTGAAAATTACAAGGTCACAGCAGTTGGTCAGAATTTTTTTTTTTTATTCTTGGTTAAAATTAAACATCCTCTCCTTCATGCAGGAGGGCCAGCTTTGGCTTCTCTGTGGCTTGGGGAGCATTTTGACTGGTTTCTCTCTCAGGGATGGTTGTGTTCATCCCTGCATTGTGCCTGCAAGTCCCTCTGGTGACTGGTGTATACAACTGCAGGAAATGGGCAAAGACAACTGGCTTTTCTGCCATGTTTTCACCGGCCTGGTTAAGGAGAACACTGGCTCTTATGATAAAAGCTAGGGGACAAGATGCCATTGGAGCCATTTATTGTGCTTGTGTAGAGGCCTGCTCACCTCTCTCTGAGGCAGATTTTCTGACCTGCTTTATTCTAACAAGGGTGAAAGTAAAAGCATTAATTGCTCAGTTGTGCCTGACTTTTTTCGATCCCATGGACTACAGCCCGCCAGGCTCCTCTGTCCATGGGATTCTCCAGGCAAGAATATTGGAGTAGGTTGCGAGTCCCGCTCCAGGGGATCTTCCTGACCCAGAGATTGAACCCACATCTCCCGCATTGCAGGCACATTCTTTACCACTGAGCCACCAGGGAAACCCTGTAACAAGGGTAATATATTATAAGCCATTGAATAAACACACACATGTACCCATTCCTGTGCATTATCTATAACAAGAGTATTTGTTGTGCATCCACTGTTTTATAAAAATCAATTCATTTCTCCTGTAAAGATAATAGATTTTAGAAGCAAGTAGCCTTTCAGTTTCTGGAATCATTTGAAAGTCAACTGCTCCATTCTTACAGAATTAGAGTATTCCATTTTGATCACTGACATATAAAAGCTGTAAAGCTAGTAAAAAGTTGACCAAACAATTAGTGGTATATTCCTGGTATGTATACCAGGCTTCAGTGATTAAAATTCCCTCCTCCTCTCTTCTTCACTTACAAAAAAGTATTGTTAAACAAAGCCAGTCAATAACAATAAGTGTGTTATAGGTAGTACTGCTTATTTTCAGATACCTTGAGATATAGTTAATAAAATTGCTGTTTGGGTATTCTGAAGAATCCTCCCGTCAGCGCGGGATACACGTGTTCGGTCTCTGATCTGGGAAGACCCACCGGCCATGGAGCACCGGAGCCTGTGTGCAACAGTTCTGTGTCTGTGCTGCAGCCGCGGCCGCTGAGGCCTCCACGCGCTGGAGCCTGTGCTCCGCAGCAGGAGGGCAGCCCCTGCTCTTTGCAGCTACAGAAGGGCCCTCTCAGCCACGAAGACCAAGCATGGCTGAAAATAGATACATAAATCAAATTATGAACAAATGTAAGCGGTCTCAAAACAGAAAAAAAGAAATGAAAAAAGAAAGATGATCAGAGGAACTGAGGAGGAGAACTTGGTAGGGCGGTTGAGTAGGGGTGGGTTCCACAAGAGAGGAAGGCTTGGCCTCACAACCGGGAGCAGGGTCCAGGGCATGGTGGACACTCAGCAGCCATGTGCTGGCCCCAGGGCAGGTGAGCCCTGGGACAAAGCAGACAGGCTCTGGCTTGGATTTTCCTCAGAGTCAGAGGAGGCAGGATGCTGATGTCAGTTTTAAGCAGGGGAGACCCTTTTGTTTGACTAGATCCCTCTGGATGTTATGTGGGAGTGGCCTGGACGAAACTGAGAGGGAGATGTTGAACTAACAGACCCCCCCACCCCACCCCTTGCTGTCGGTTACCTGAAAGTTGTACTTTTTCTTCACCGTGAAGGTAGTGTGATTTACTCTTTGATGGGGTGAGATGAATGGCGATTTGTATAAACTTTTTGAAGTTCTCTGAGGACGAGAACCCCGTAAAATCACTATTCTTATGGATCGATTAACATCGTGTAAAATAAAGATCGGGAATTTAACTTTTTAACCATTAACTTAATTGAGGTTATGGCTGCAGATTTCTGGTAGGAGAGATTTTTCTGCTTGCATTTTTTGGTGAAAGAAACTTAATGTATGGAAATGAATCCTTAGAATAGGGTTTTATGAATTGAGTGTCTATAGAAGCTATGCACTTGAAGGGAGATCCAGTTTGTTAAGTGCTAATATTGTCTGTCCAATCTGGTGTTTTAATTAGTATCAAAGGAAGGGAAATACTGCGGTAATTGTAACCTTATGTTACTCCCTTAGTTCAATTAGTTTTAAACCATAGTCATTATCTGTTATCTTTAGTTGTTGTGATCTCATTACAACAACTGAAGTGATGAAGTGATATTGCAGTTGTGATTTGGGAGATTAAAAAAATAACACGTTTTTTCTTATTACCAAAACGATACATGTTTATTGAAGACAGCTTTGGAAAATACAGGTAAGGGTGTAAAAAAGCATACTCCAAATCTCCCTGACCAGAAATGATGCCTGTCCATACGCTGGGAAGGGTCAGCTTTGCTCAGATCGCCTAGAAGCATAGGTGCATTTGGTCTGGGTGACTCGCAGGCCTGTTTGGGACTCTGGGACCTGGAGATGGGACAGCGCAGAGTTGGTCAGCCCACACATTCCCGGCCCGTTGTGTCTTGGTGCTTCCACGCCTTCTAGGTCTTTAAGAGAAGTTGAAAATTTAGAAATACAGATTTTATGTGAAATCTCCCAATTTTTATGTGAGACACAACTACTAATAACCCACTGGGATTCAGGCAGAGCAGACCTGACGGCTGCATTCAGTCTTTGTTGCCTTGCCAGCTTATAACCTCAGCTACGTATAGTTGTGTAGCCTGTTTCTCTCTCAGTATCAGTTCACTTCAGTCGTTCAGTTCTGTCCCACTCTTTGCGACCCCACGGACTGCAGCACGCCAGGCCTCCCTGTCCATCACCAACTCCTGGAGCTCGCTCAAACTCATGTCCATTGAGTTGGTGATGCCATCCAACCATCTCATCCTCTGCCATCCCCTTCTCCTCCCACCTTCAGTCTTTCCCTGCATCAGTGTCTTTTCACATGAGTCAGTTCTTTGCATCGGGTGGCCAAAGTATTGGAGTTTCAGCTTCAACATCAGTCCTTCCAGTGAATATTCAGGACTGATTTCCTTTAGGATGGACTGGTTGGATCTCCTTGCAGTCCAAGGGACTCTCATGAATCTTCTCCAACACCACAGTTCAAAAGCTCAGTTCTTCAGCACTCAGCCTTCTTTATAGCCCAACTCTTACATCCATACATGACTGCTGGAAAAACCATAGCTTTGACTAGATGGACCTTTGTTGGCAAAGTAATGTCTCTGCTTTTTAACATGCTGTCTAGGTTGGTCATAGCTTTTCTTCCAAGGAGTAAGCGTCTTTTAATTTCATGGCTGCAGTCACCATCTGTAGTGATTTTGGAGCCCAAGAAAATAAAGTCTGTCACTATTTCCCTTGTTTCCCCATCTATTTGCCATGAAGTGATGGGACTGGATGCCATGATCTTCGTTTTTTGAATGTTAAGTTTTAAGCCCACTTTTTCACTCTCCTCTTTCACTTTCATCAAGAGGCTCTTTAGTTACTCTTTGCTTTCTGCCATAAGTGTGGTGTCATCTGCATATCTGAGGTTATTGATATTTCTCCCAGCAATCTCTATTCCAACTCTCTCAGTATATTGGAGTATACTCCCAAGCCTTAAGGGTATGCTGCCTTGGCAGTGTGTACTGATCTCCTGTTTCCTTACTAGCATTGGGTAAAGCCTTCTCAAAAAAAAAAGAAAATCCTAGCCAGTTTTGTTTGTTTTAATTTGCATTCTTTTTGGTACAGTTACTGAGTTGCTGGGCTTCCCTGCGGCTTCCAGTGGCTCAGTGGTAAAGAATCTGCCCACAATGCAGGAGACTCAAGTTCAGTCCCTGGGTCAGGAAGCTCCCCTGCAGGAGGAAATGGCCACACACTTCAGTATTCTTGCCTGGGAAATCCTATGGACAGAGGAAGCCTGGTGGGCTACAGTACATGGGGTCGCAGAGTCAGACATGACTTAGCGACTGCAAAGCAAAAATGAGTTGAACACTGATTAAACGTTTATTGACCTTACTCAGATTTACTTGGTAACTCACCACCTTGCTAGAACTCTTGAGTTCCAGTAGTATTTTGGTCATTTATTTAGTGTGTCTCAACTTTTGTAATATTATATAATATTTGCACCCCATTAGTCCTAGTAAATAGTACTCATGGCAGGTGTCATCCCCCGAACCTGAGGGCCTTGGTACCTGGAGCACATCTGTAACCCGTGTTAAAGAGCTACGGTTGAGAAGCTCTGGGTTTGGTCAGTGGGACTGTTTGAGCACGTGCTCTGTATCTGGCAGTGCTGTGGCTGTCCAGCCTTGAACCGTGACAGCGGTCTCAGCTCTCTAAGACCTCATGATTTTTTTTTTTTAATTTCTCTTGCGTTTATCATATTGACTGTCATATTTATAAAAGATAATTCTTATTTCCAGAATTTATAATTTTTTGGCTTTTATTTCTTGTTGACATGAACCTTCTCCCGCCGCCCCCCTCCCCCCCAAAAAAAACAAACCAGTGGTGGATGCTAGTCAGCCTCTAATTTCTTAAATTCCATTAATTCTCTTGAGTTCTATTAAACTCTGCTACAAAAAGTCGCAAGTGGACTTTGGTGAGCAGTTCCTTTCCTGTGATGATGAAAAAACCAGGGTACAGTGCTAGGACTGTGTAGTGGGAACTTCTGGAGTGTCTAACTCGACATAGATCCCTTAACTGTCCTCAAATCTAGACATCCACTCCCCTGCATACTTCTTCCTCCCCACAGAATACACAGAGGATTTAATCAGGTTTAGTTCGGTCCTGACCCAAGCTAGTCCAATCAGTGTCCTTTTCTTGGAAATTGACTTTGGGCCCAAGTGAGGGTTCGACCTCACTGCATTCACAGGGCCCAGCGTAAAAACTTGGGAGTTCTAGGCTGTTGTGTTCTGCTGTTGTGTCTGGGGACAGAGAAAGGTAATTTATGGATGGAGAGATTAAATTAAGTATATAGAAGCAGGAAGAGAGAATACCACCTGAGATTACTTTAAACCTCCTCCTCCAGTCCTTTCTGGGGCTGGGTGTTTTCATGTTCTGTGAAGTTCTGTGAAGTCCTGTATTCTTAAGATTAACAGCTCTCCCCCCACCCCACCTGCTATATACCTTTTAGCTGAAGCCAGCTGAGGTTGGGTTGTTTAAACCTTCTCTTCATTTTCAGCCCTGTATTCTTTCTATAATCCTACCTTATCTCTTGTATTTCTTGACTATCATCTGAGGACGTTGTGAATTTATTATTATTTTCTCCATATAACAGCAACATCAAAAATTAAGGATATACTAGTATATATAAAGGGGAAGGCGATGGCACCCCACTCCAGTGCTCTTGCCTGGAAAATCCCATGGACGGAGGAGCCTGGTGGGCTGCAGTCCATTGGGTTGCGAAGAGTCGGACATGACTGAGCAACTTCCCTTTCACTTTTCACTTTCATGCGTTGGAGAAGGAAATGGCAACCCACTCCAATGTTCTTGCCTGGAGAATCCCAGGGACGGGGGAGCCTGGTGGGTTGCCATCTGTGGGGTCGAGTAGAGTTGGACATGACTGAAGCGACTTAGCAGTAGTATATATAAAATAGAGAATCAACAAGGACCTACTGTATAGCACAGGGAACTCTACTCAGTATTCTGGAATAACCTATATGGGAAAATAATCTGAAGAAGATTGAGTATATGTTTATGTATAACCGAATCACTTTACTGTACACTTGACACTTAGCACAGTATTGTAAATCAGCTATATTCCAATATAAAATAAAAATTAAATTAAAAAATTAAGGATAGCAAGAGAAGCAGAAGTGCACAAATTTAAGCTAATTCACACAATTACGATTTTATTAGAAAGTCCATTTTGCACATGTGGTGACCTTTCTTAAGTCAGTTCAGATCTCTTGTGAAGAAAAACAAAAAGGAAGAGATTTTGAATTTATTTCAAAATGTCCTAGAATTTTGGTGGAGTAATTTCCCTTCATATACATATAACATTTTGACCTCATGAAAGAAATGATACTGCATCTGTTTAAGCATGTACTCTTCCAGAAACTGAAAGAAGACTCTTAACTTTACTATCTAAATATCAAGAAATTGAATCACAGTGTAATTTACCTGGTGGGTGGTAGTATTAGTCCCTCAGTTGTGTCTGATTCTTTGCAATCCCGTGGACTGTAGCCTGCCAGGCTCCTTTGTCCATGGCATTCTCCAGGCAACAATACTGGAGTGGGTAGCCATTCCCTTCTCCCTTCTCTTCCTGATCCAGCGATTGAACCCAGGTCTCCTGCATTACAGGCAGACTCTTAATGTCTGAGCTACCACTTCCCTGGTGGCTCAGATCGTAAAGAATTTACCTGGGGCTAGGCTTATTGTCAAATTAGCTTTTTGTTTCAGTCGTGTCGTAAGTACTCAGTGCTAAGTTTAAGTAGTCTGCTATAATGAAGAAGTTGGATGGGGATGGGGGAAAAAAAGGAATGATAGAGACTTCCCTGGTGTTCCAGTGGCCTAAGACTCCACGTTCCCAATACAGAGGTTCTGGGTTTGATCCCTTGTCAGGGAACTAGAACCCACATGCCGCAGCTAAGACCCAGTACAGCCAAATAAATAAGTAAAATATATATAAGAAAGAATGGTAGGAAGAGTAAGAAAGAATTGTAGTAGAAGAAAGAAAACTCAGTGCTGTAATTCTCCTTATTCATAATTGTATTGTCTGAATTTTTTCATTTGCAAGTGGAAGAAGCCCAAACTGCCTTCAGTAAAAAAGGGAAATGTATTGACCCCCTGATGCTGGGACCAATGGAGGGCCGGAAGAGGAGAAGGGGACGACAGGGAATGAGATGATTAGATGGCCTCATCGACTCAATGGACATGAGTTTGAGCAAACTCCAGGAAATACTGAAGGACAGGGAAGCCTGGCAAGCTGCAGTCCATGGGGTTGCAGAGAATCAGACACAACTTAGCGACTGAACAACAACTATTACTGAGTTACATATCTGTCTGTTAGGTCCAAGGGTTCTGATTGTCCTGGCATGATCCCATGCCTCAACCAGTCACCATGGCCAAGGGAATGCAAGACACTCATTGGCTGTCCTGGGTTTTGGGTCCACCTTTTGTACCAGTTGTAAAGTAAAGTAGCTAGTAAAGTCAGTAGCTAGACCCCTGGAATTAGCAGGAGAGAAAGTGGATCAACTACAAGAAGAAAGAACGCTGGGCAGGCTAAATGCATACCCAACACACTCATCATATGCAGCGATCAGACAGAAAGGGGCTGATGGTGACTTTCTTTTTTTTCCCTTTTGAATGGTGTGCTGCTAAGTTACTTCAGTCTTGTCTGACTCTTTGTAACACTATAGACTGTAGCCCACCAGGCACCTCTGTTTACGGGATTCTCTAGACAAGAATACCGGAGTGGGTTGCCAGGCTCTCCTCCAGGGGAACTTCCCCCTTGAATGATAGTCTTTAGTAAAACTATAATACAAAAACATCAAAGCAACCCAATGTGTGCATGAACTTTCTTCTCAATAAAGTTTACTTTTTAAATTTAAATGCTCACTCTGCTGCCCAAGAATTTGTATTGTTCATTCATTTTAAAATGAAATATATTTTACTACTGTCCTGTGATTGCTCTAGATAGAATGAAGTTTGTGCTGCTTATCTATAATATAGCTAGATCACTTTTGGTTTAGAACTGTGGGCATTATTTTATCAGTTTGACTACTACTATAATGACAGATTTTTTTTCATGCCCGAAGGTAGGTTACATTCTCTTGGCTCATATCTGGAGGCATTCTAACTTATGATTTGTCTGGAACTGCCGGGGAAACATGTATACTAGGAAAAAGCTGGAGCTGGAAAGGGATGTTATTTCTTTCTTTTTTTTTTAGGAATGAACCCTTTTATTATTTTTTTGTTCTTTTTTTAAAATATAATTTTATTTATTTTAATTGGAGGCTAATTACTTTACAATATTGTATTGGTTTTGCCATACATCAACATGAATCTGCCACGGGTGTACATGTGTTCCCCATCCTGAACCCCCCTCCCACCTCCCTCCCCATACCATCCCTCTGGGTCATCCCTGTGCACCAGCCCTGAGCATCCTGTATCATGCATCGAACCTGGACTGGCAATTCGTTTCACATATGATATTATACATGTTTCAGTGCCATTCTCCCAAATCATCCCACCCTTGCCCTCTCCCACAGAGTCCATAAGACTGTTCTATACATCTGTGTTTCTTTTGCTGTCTCGCATACAGGGTTATCGTTACCATCTTTCTAAATTCCATATATATGCGTTAGTATACTGTATTGGTGTTTTTCTTTCTGGCTTACTTCACTCTGTATAATAGGCTCCAGTTTCATCCACCTCATTAGAACTGATTCAAATGTATTTTTAACGGCTGAGTAATACTCCATTGTGTATATGCACCACAGCTTTCTTATCCATTCATCTGCTGATGGACATCTAGGTTGCTTCCATGTCCTGGCTATTATAAACAGTGCTGTGATGAACATTGGGGTACACGTGTCTCTTTCCCTTCTGGTTTCCTCAGTGTGTATGCCCAGCAGTGGGATTGCTGGGTCATAAGGCAGTTCTATTTCCAGTTTTTTAAGAAATCTCCACACTCTTCTCCATAGTGGCTGTACTAGTTTGCATTCCCACCAACAGTGTAAGAGGGTTCCCTTTTCTCCACACCCTCTCCAGCATTTATAGCTTGTAGACTTTTGGACAGCAGCCATTCTGACTGGCGTGAAATGGTACCTCATTGTGGTTTTGATTTGCATTTCTCTGATAATGAGTGATGTTGAGCATCTTTTCATGTATTTGTTAGCCATCTGTATGTCTTCTTTGGAGAAATGTCTGTTTAGTTCTTTGGCCCATTTTTTGATTGGGTCGTTTATTTTTCTGGAATTGAGCTGCAGGAGTTGCTTGTATATTTTTGAGATTAATTCTTTGTAGGGGTATTATTTCTTAATGTGTCTGCTTTTTTAGGTTAGACTCCAAGGAAAATAGCAACTTGACCTTTTTCAGAAGGGCACAGGCCTATTTTTGAGAATTGTTTTGTTTTGTCCTATGAGACTGATAACAGTAGGTGGTAAGAGCTTATGGTACCTTGAGAACAGTTGCACTTGTTTTTTAAATTATATATCTGCAGTGTAATTTATTTCCCACATTCTGATTACAACAATTCCACTCAAAAACTGGTTCCTGGACCTTCTTCCTTTAATCTCATATTGTCAGTTTCCTCCTCGTCTCATTTCCTACCCCCTACAGCTGGGACCTCAGGGTGGGTCACCCCAGCTAGTTCCTTGCCCTATTGTCCTTCTGTCACTTCTGATCCACCGACCTCCTTCGCTTGACCAGCTCAACTCTCTGGGTTCTGTTTCCTGTATTTGTGATATTAAAAATCAGGCATGTAAAGCAATTATCCTTCAATAAAAAATAAATTAATTTTAAAAACCTTAAAAAAAAATCAGCCAAAGAAGACCATACAAACTTGCAGACTTTGTCTTTACCCATTTAGCTGTATTCTTCCTCAGGTTGTATTCTGCTAAGAATTCTTTTTTTCCTCTTCACTCTCAATATTCTATATATATTTAAATTATGTTTTACTATTTTTTATTGGAATAGAGTTGTTTGCGATGTTGTATTCGTTTCACACTGTTGCCATACAACAATGTGAATCAGCTGTATGTATACAGGTACATATACAGGTACGAACCGAGCTGAGCTCCCTATGTTATACAGCAGCTTCCCACTAGCTATCTATTTTACACACGTGCGTGTTAGTCACTTAGTCATATCTGACTCTTTGCAGGCTCCTCTGTCCATGGAATTCTCCAGGCAAGAATCCTGAAGGCGGTTGTCATTCTCTTCTCCAGGGGGTCTTCCCGACCCAGGGGTTGAACCCAGGTCTCCTGTATTGCAGGCAGAGTCTTTACCATCTGCGTCCCCAGGGAAGCCCCCTGCCCCCACCCCCGCAGTGTGTTCATCAATTCCAGTCTCCTAGCTTGTCCTGCCCTCCCCTTCCCACCCCACGTTCACAAGTCCATTCCCCCGCATCTGCGTCTCTGTTCCTCCCCTGCAAATAGGTTTCTTCCTCACCTTTCTTTCCTTTCTGCATAGACGCTGTTCCAGATCTGCCCTTTTCCTCAGGCCTCCCCAGCCCTCCCCGGATGTCTCAGAAGCTTCACTCTCAGGAGCGGCTCTTCCTCCTGTCCGGTCCAGGTGCCCGCTTCCCAGGCAGATCTTGTAAATTTATCTGATCCACGCTTTGCCTTTTGAGATGAGAGTGAAGGAAGAGGCAGATGTCGCCTTCCCTTCCCTGGGTTCTGGATGCTGTCCTCCCCGGTTTCCTCGGAGACTCTGGCTCGTGCTTGTGCTCGGAAGGCCCCTCATTAGTGCTGCAACCCCGTCGTGTGTGACCGCTGTGTGCAGATGCTATGGTAGGAGCTAGGGGACAGCGGCGACAGGTTGCTGTCCTCACTCTTTAATTAGGACAGACGTACATACCCCCTGTCCCCACAGTTGCAGAAAGAAATGATTCCTCACCGTTTGAAATGCTGTGACGAAAGTGTCCAAGAGGACCTAACGTTGTCCTACAGTCTAGGGAAGATGTGACATTTACTTGGCATCTGAAGGATGTCTAGGAAGTCATCAGGGAAGGAAAGAAGTTGTTGGGCTGAGGGGCCAGCTCGTGACAGGGCCTGTGGCATAAAGGGGCACAGCGTGTTTGAGTAGAAGGCCACTGTGGTTGCAGTGGGAATACTGGAGAGGGCGGCGAGCTCAGGCCGTGCAGGGCCTTGCAGGCGTGTACGGAAGGGCCATCTGGGAGCCGCAATCTGAATCTTGCTTGTTCTCTGCCGCCGGGGCCTCCATGGCCCCCTGCCCTCTGCTCCCTCCTTCCCGGCCGCTCAGCTTTGGCCCCTCAGCGCTGCCTGTCGCATCTCTCGTCTCTGCCTTCTGTGCCGGGTGTCTCCTGATCCTGGCTGCGTGTTACAGTCTTGCAGCCTGCCTCTGCCTCCTGTATCTCGTTTCCATGCACCATCTTCTGTCAGTCTGTTTCTCGATCTTTCCACGACCTTCAACATGTTCTGTAGGAACATTTTTCTGCCTCGCCTTTCTCCATCTTACGCTCTGTGTGTTCTCTTCTCTTACATCTAGGACTTCTTAGTCCTTAACGTTATTGTTCCCAAGGCTGTTTTCTCTACCCTTTTTGATCCTACCCTGACCTCTAGGTGAAGAGGAACTAAAGAGCCTCTTGATGAAAGTGAAAGACGAGAGTGAAAAAGTTGGTTTAAAGCTCAACATTCAGAAAACGAAGATCATAGCACCTGGTCCAATCACTTCATGGCAAATAGATGGGGAAACAATGGAAACAGTGACAGATTTTATTTTCTTGGGCTCCAAAATCACTACAGATGGTGACTGCAGCCATGAAATTAAAAGATGCTCCTTGGAAGAAAAGCTATGACTAACCTAGACAGCATATTAAAAACCAGAGACATTACTTTGCCAACAAAGGTCCGTCTAGTCAAAGCTATGGTTTTTCCAGGAGTCATGTATGGATGTGAGAGTTGGACCATAAAGAAAGCTGAGCACCAAAGAATTGATGTTTTTGAACTGTGGAGTTGGAGAAGACTCTTGAGAGTCCCCTTGGACTGCAAGGAGATCCAGTCAGTCCATCCTAAAGGAAATCAGTCCTGAATATTCATTGGAAGGACTGATGCTGAAGTTGAAACTCCACTACTTTGGCTACTTGATGTGAAGAGCTGACTCATTTGAAAAGATCCTGATGCTGGGAAAGATTGAAGGAGGAAGGAGAAGGGGATGGCAGAGGATGAGATGGTTGGATGGCATCACCGACTCAATGGACATGAGTTTGAGCAAGCTCTGGGAGTTGGTGATGGACAGGGAGGCCTGGTGTGCTGCAGTCCATGTGGTCACAAAGAGTTGGACACAACTGAGCAACTGAACTGAACTGAACTGTTCTCTAGGATGGTCATATGACCACTGTCGGTTCTGGCTGCCAGGATTAAGTCCCATTATCTTTGCATGTTCATACCTGGAGCTCTGACCTTTCTTCTAAGGTCTAACCCTTTGAGTTCCGCCTGTGATCTTTGGGTGCTTCCAACACAGTCGGTCCAACTCAGAGCTCACCACCGCCTTTCTTCTGACAACCTTTTTCTCTGCCTGTATTTCCCATTCTGGTGAATGATGCTGTTATCTGCCCTTTTGTTCATTCTTTAGCAATTGTTTATTGAGTACCTGCCGTATATCAACAACCATGCCCTGGTATAATAAAAAAAAAGAAAATGATAGTTTTTGTTCCTGGTTCCAGAGCTCCTAAAACCTTTGGACTTCCCTGAGTTGATAGGAATGCCTTCTGTTATTCAAACTGAACACCTTCCTTGGAGGTCCAGTGGTTAAGACTTGACCTTCCAATGCAGTGGAGGAGGGCGCAGGTTCGATCCAGGGTAGGGGAGCCAAGATCCCACATGCCTCACTGCCAAAACACCAAAACATAACACAGAAGCTATGGTGTAACAAATTCAATGAAGACTTTTTAAAAAATGGCCCATGTGGAAAAAAAAAATCTTAAAAAGAAACTTTTTGGACCTTAACCTGAATTTGTGTTAATGAAGTGTCTTTCAGCTCACCACTACCACCACCACCTCCGAGGAAGAGGAAGGGACAAACTGGAAACTGAGTTCTCTCTCATGGCCAGTTGTTTAGTCATTCATGCTTGTGTGATGGAATCCCATCCAAGACTCTTAGAATAATAAGGTTCAGGGAGCTTCTGGTTTGGAGAACACTGAGCTGGGAACGTGGACCCCTGTGTTCTATGGAGGAGGAGAGGCTGTGGAGTCTCTGCACCTCGCTTCCCCCACACTCTGCTCTCTTAACCGAAGTGGTTGTTCCTGAGTTACATCCTTTATAATGAAACTGTAATCACCAGTATGACGATTTCTTCAGTTGTGTGAGTTGTGAATTACTGAACCTGGGGAAACAGGGCTGGGTGTGGTTGTGGGACCCTGTGAACTTGTAGCTTGCCTGGCAGAAGTGCTGGTAGCTTGGGGACCCTTGAGACTTGGGCATCTGAGGTGGAACTGAGCCCTTAATCTGTGGGAAGTGTTACTTGCTCAGTTGTGTCCCACTCTTTGTGACCCCATGGACCACAGCCCGCCAGCTTCTTTGTCCATGGGATTCTCCAGGCAAGAATACTGGAGTCGATTGCCATTCCCTTCTCCAGGGCATCTTCACAACCCATGGATCAAACCTGGGTCTCCCATATTGCAGGCGGATTCTTTACCATCTGAGCCTCCAGGGTATCTGTGGGGTCTACCTAAATTGAATTGTATGAAACCCAGTTGGTGTTCGAGATGTGTCATTAGAACACATATCTGGATTACAATGTCTGTAGATATCTATACAGTTGTCCTTCAGTATCTGCAGGGTGATGGAATTGGTTTCAGGGCCCTGCACTGATACCAGAATTCCTGGATAGTCAAGTCTTTCATATAAAATGGCATAGTGTTTGCATATAACCTATGCTATGCTATGCTAAGTCACTTCAGTCGTGTCCGACTCTGTGAGACCCCATAGACGGCAGCCCACCAGGCTTCCCCATCCCTGGGATTCTCCAGGCAAGAACACTGGAGTGGGTTGCCATTTCCTTCTCCAATGCATGAAAGTGAAAAGTGAAAGTGAAGTCGCTCAGTCGTGTCCGACTCTTAGCGACCCCATGGACTGCAGCCCACCAGGGTCCTCCGTCCATAGCATTTTCCAGGCAAGAGTACTGGAGTGGGGTGCCATTGCCTTCGCTGAGCAAATAGGCATACATGCGTGTAATACAGTATAAATGCTACACAAATAATTGTTGATGCTCAGCAAATTTGAATTTTGCTTTTTGGAATTTTCTGGAAATTTTCCATCTAAGGGTGGTTGAATCCGTAGCTGAGGGTCCCATGGATGCGGAGGGTTGACTGTATTTGGCATAGACTTAGTACCTATCCCTAAGCCAGACGGGTGGATAGTGAGTTACAATCCAGCCATGCAGGCAGCAGCCAAGTCTCTCCACTTCTGAAGTTGCTAGATTTTGTTGATTCTGCCTTAACAATATCTTTTGAATTTACTCTTTTCTCTTGTATTTCTGCTGTTGTCTTAGCCCTGGCAGTTAGCGTTCTTCACTGTGCTGCTTTGCTCTTACCGCCTGCCGCTTCCTGACTGGTCTGGCTTCTCTTATCCACTGGGTCTCGCCTGCACGAGGCTGCCAGAGAAGTGTGTTGTGGTACAAGTGCTGCTTCACGATGAAATCTTGCCCTGGGGTTTCATCTCTTACAGGGATGGGTTTCAAACTTGTGCTGTAGTATAGTGGGATGTATACTTTTATATACTCTGATGCTGGCAAAGATTGAGGGCACGAGAAAGAGGCGACAGAGGATGAGATGGTTGCATGGCATCACTGACTCAATGGACATGAGTTTGAGTAAACTCTTGGAGATAGTGAAGGACAGGGAAGCCTGGCATGCTGCAGTTCATGGGGTCCCGAAGAGTCGGACATGACTTAGCGACTGAACAACAAATACTCTTGTATACTCTTAAAAGTTACTGAAGACCCCAAGGAACTTTTCTTTACATGAGTTTTATCCCTCTTTGTCAGGTTAGTGATTAAAACTGAGAATGTTAAAAGTACTAATTTATTTACTGAAAATATCTGTCATAAATCCATTGTACACTTAACGTAAAAAATCTCTTTAATGTTTCACTTAATAGAAGACAGCTGGCTTCTCATATCTGCTCAGTAGTGGAATATTGTGAAATGTTGTTTTGATTGAAGTAGTTGACAAAAGTCTGGTCTTAACATAGATAACACAGTTGGAGAAAGCAGGAGTCTTTTAATATCACTTCCAGAAAACTGTGGTTATTCTTTGATACTATACCAAAATTTAGCAATAGTGGTTTTTTAAGGGTTAGTGGTTGTGTGGAATCTGAAGTTATGTTAGTAAACTTCATATTTTGTTACAATAAAATCTGTTCATCTATCTTGCAATTTGAATGGATATTTTCCTCCTTTGTGATTTTGTACCATCATGTGTTGGTCATTTGGAAAATACTGCTTTACTGAGTAATATGGATATTCCAAATGTTTCATTAACCAATATAACGAAAACCCATTTGTTAACTTTCAGTCAGTTCAGATCAGTCGATCAGTCATGTCCGACTCTTTGCGACCCCATGAATCGCAGCGTGCCAGGCCTCCCTGTCCATCACCAACTCCCGGAGTTCACTGAGACCCATGTCCATCGAGTCAGTGATGCCATCCAGCCATCTCATCCTCTGTCGTCCCCTTCTCCTCCTGCCCCCAATCCCTCCCAGCATCAGAGTCTTTTCCAATGAGTCAACTCTTCGCTTGAGGTGGCCAAAGTACTGGAGTTTCAGCTTTAGCATCATTCTTTCCAAAGAAATCCCAGGGCTGATCTCCTTCAGAATGGACTGGTTAGATCTCCTTGCAGTCCAAGGGACTCTCAAGAGTCTTCTCCAACACCACAGTTCAAAAGCATCAATTCTTCGGTGCTCAGCTTTCTTCACAGTCCAACTCTCACATCCATACATGACCACTGGAAAAACCACAACCTTGACTAGACGGAGCTTTGTTGGCAAAGTAATGTCTGTGCTTTTCAATATGCTGTCTAGGTTGGTCATAACTTTTCTTCCAAGGAGTAAGCGTCTTTTGATTTCATGACTGCAGTCACCATCTGCAGTGATTTTGGAGCCCCCAAAAATAAAGTCTGACACTGTTTCCACTGTTTCCCCATCTATTTCCCATGAAGTGATGGGACCTGATGCCATGATCTTCGTTTTCTGAATGTTGAGCTTTAAGCCAACTTTTTCACTCTTCTCTTTCACCTTCATCAAGAAGCTTTTGAGTTCCTCTTCACTTTCTGCCATAAGGGTGGTGTCATTTGCATATCTGAGGTTATTGATATTTCTCCTGGCAATCTTGATTCCAGCTTGTGCTTCTTCCAGCCCAGCGTTTCTCATGATGTACTCTGCATAGAAGTTAGATAAGCAGGGTGACAATATACAGCCTTGACGAACTCCTTTTCCTATTTGGAACCAGTCTGTTGTTCCATGTCCAGTTCTAACTGTTGCTTCCTGACCTGCATACAAATTTCTCAAGAGGCAGATCAGGTGGTGTGGTATTCCCATGTCTTTCAGAATTTTCCAGTTTATTGTGATCCACATAGTCACAGGCTTTGGCATAGTCAATAAAGCAGAAATACTGCCCATCTTATTAGAAAATTCTCTAAATTTGGGGAAAGCTCACAATGGCAGATACTTGTTTTCCAAGTTTTAAATGTTTATGCAAAGCTTAACTTTTATCTACAGCATCAAATACTGCCAGTCATTTTTCTTGAAGCAGCAGGCCCACTTCATTTTGAGAACACACGATCACAGGACGTGCTCAGTCTTGTCTGACTCTTGCGACCCTGTGGACTGTAGCCCTCCAGGCTCCTCTATCCATAGAATTTCCCAGGCAAGAATACTGGTGGGTTGCCATTTCCTTCTCCAGGTGATCTTCCCAACCCAGGGATCCAACCAGTATCTCCTGCATTGGCAGGAGGATTCTTTACCACTGAGTCATCTGTAGAGCTCTCGTTTTTGAGAAACTGTCTGCCAAGTACTCAAGTGTGAATAACCGTAGTTTTTCTGTTGTCATTCTGCTAAGTAAACATTGTGATCCATGAAAAACAGCGGCTAGTTCACCTTGTAACTCATTTGCATAAGTGTGTTTCTTGGTGCGCCATAGAAGCGCTTCATGGGCATTCCCTGGCGATCCAAGGGTAAGGACTCTGCTTTCACTGCCAAGGGCAGTGGTTCGGTCCTTAAGTAGTCGGGAAGCTTAACATTCCACAAGTTACAGAAATAAAAGAAATGCTTTATGACGCCTCCCCTTTATTCAGACTGGTATTAAACACATGTACTCGAGGATCAACGTTTAATATAATGTTTTTAATAACTCATCAGGGATATTCTGACTTGAAATTGTCTTTAAATTTTTTTGAAAATTAGTTTATTTAAATGTGAGTGCGTCATTATCAGAGAAATGCAAATCAAAACCACTATGAGGTACCATTTCATGCCAGTTAGAATGGCTGCGATCTAAACGTCTACAAGCAATAAATGCTGGAGAGGGTGTGGAGAAAAGGGAACCCTCTAACACTGTTGGTGGGAATGCAAACTAGTACAGCCACTATGGAGAACAGTGTGGAGATTCCTTAAAAATCTGGAAATAGAACTGCCTTATGATCCAGCAATCCCACTGCTGGGCATACACACTGAGGAAACCAGAAGGGAAAGAGACACGTGTACCCCAATGTTCATCGCAGCACTGTTTATAATAGCCAGGACATGGAAGCAACCTAGATGTCCATCAGCAGATGAATGGATAAGAAAGCTGTGGTACATATACACAATGGAGTATTACTCAGCCGTTAAAAAGAATACATTTGAATCAGTTCTAATGAGGTGGATGAAACTGGAGCCTATTATACAGAGTGAAGTAAGCCAGAAGGAAAAACATCAATACAGTATACTAACGCATATATATGGGATTTAGAAAGATGCTAACAATAACCCTGTGTACGAGACAGCAAAAGAGACACTGATGTATAGAACAGTCTTATGGACTCTGTTGCAGAGGGAGAGGGTGGGAAGATTTGGGAGAATGGCATTGAAACATGTATAATATCATGTATGAAACGAGTCGCCAGTCCAGGTTCGATGCTCGATACTGGATGCCTGGGGCTAGTGCACTGGGAGGACCCAGAGGGATGGTATGGGGAGGGAGGAGGGAGGAGGGTTCAGGATGGGGAACACATGTATACCTGTGGCGGATTCATTTTGATATTTGGCAAAACTAATACAATATTGTAAAGTTTAAAAATAAAATTAAATTAAAAAAAAATAAATGTGAGTGCGTGGGGGTAAAGAATACAGTGACCGGTAGTTCAGTTCGGTGCCTCTGTTGAGGTGGCTGTCGTCAGTATCAGTGCACGTAAATACGGTGAAAAGGGAAAGTGATGTCTGAGTGCTATGATGATCTCGACCTGAATCCCTCACAGGGGCTTGGGAACTCCAGGGACTCCCCAGACCACACCAATTGCTACCTCACAGGATGAAGTCTGAACCTTTATGCATGGTCTAAAGAGCGCTCTGTGCTCTGTCCCTGCTGATTTTCCTGATTTTTCCTTTTCTCCAGCTGTACCTCACCTTCCCTGACTCCGGCCACCTGCATCTCACAAAGTGGTCCTTTTGTCACAGGCACTTGCCTTGACACTCCATTTCCCCCAACCCAGAATGTTCCTTTGCTTCTGCCTCCCTCACTCTGGGTGATATCCTTCTGGGCTTGCTGGGTCTCCCTGAAGTAGAAGGTCCTACCCCAGCTATTAGTCATCTTCCTTCTGATTCCCACCCCACTTCCCAGCTTTTGACTATCTCCATCTATTTCCTAGATCCCTCGATTTACAATTTTTTTTAAGACTTTTTTTTCATGTAGGCTATTTTTAAAATTTATCTTGGGCTGTGCTGAGTTGCTGCGCGTAGGCTTTCTCTAGTTGCTGCGGTCGGGGTTACTCTCTAGCTGTGGTGCGTTGACTTCTCGTTGCGGTAGCTTCTCTTGTGGAGCACATGCTCTAGAGCACAGGCTCAGTAGCTGTGGCCCCGGGGCTGCCAGCAGCATGTGGGATCCTCCTGGATCAGAAATCGAACCCGTGTGCCCTGCATTCTTTACCACTGACCCACCAGGGATGCCTTGGATTTACAGTTCTTCACAATGCCATCATAACAAGAAAACATCCCTCTTGTGATTTAAGCTTTGTTCAGATACTTGCTGTTTTGCATGTTGAACCTTCCTAGCCCTAATTCAGAGAAATATTTGAGTAACCAGGTGATGAGCTATTTCTTTAGTGTCTTCGGCTCTATCAGAAATGGTATAGACTGGCCTGCCTGAAGAATAATCTGATTTCCTTTAATAACTACACAAATGATCAGCATTTTCCTCATTATTAAATGGTAAGATCTTTTGCCATCATCTAGATTTGGGGTTCGGAGAAGGCAATGGCACCCCATTCCAGTACTCTTGCCTGGAAAATCCCATGGACAGAGGAGCCTGGTAGGCTGCAGTCCATGGGGTTGCAAAGAGTCGGACATGACTGCGCAACTTCACTTTCATGCATTGGAGAAGGAAATGGCAGCCCACTCCAGTGTTCTTGCCTGGAGAATCCCAGGGACGGGGGAGCCTGGTGGGCTGCCGTCTATGGGGTCGCACAGAGTCAGACACGACTGAAGCGACTTAGCAGCAGCAGCAGCAGATTTGGGGTTATATACAGCTAAGTTCAGGAGGAGAAGGGGATGACAGAGGATGAGATGGTTGGATGGCATCACCAACTCAGTTGATACGAATTTGAGCAAGCTCAGGGAAATGGTGAAGGACAGGGAAGCCTGGCGTGCTGCGGTCCTTGGGAACACAACTTAGCGACTGAACTGAACTAACTGAACCACAGCTAAGTTCATCAGATAAGTGATCTTTAGATAAGTTATCTGAGTTGTGCTTAGCTTATGTAAAGTATGTCAGTATGCTTTGGAAGACTTCTGGTGATCTGACCCAGACCCATCCCCACCCCATCCCCCATGCACACACCCATTAACTCACTGCCGCCCCTCCCATGCATGCATGTGCGTGCACACACACACACACACAAAGGAATGTTTACTGAGCACCTGTTCTTGCTCTGGGATTTTGCTAGGCACTTTCACATATCCCATCTAAAATCTGTTTCCCACCATACTGTGAAAAAGTGAAGTGAAGTGCAAGTCACTTGGTCGTGTCCTACTCTTTGCAACCGCATGGACTATACAGTCCATGGAATTCTTCAGGCCAGAATACTGGAGTGGGTAGCCTTTCCATTCTCCAGGGGATCTTCCCAACCCAGGGATCAAACCTAGGTCTCCTGCATTGCAGGTGGATTCTTTACCAGCTGAGCCACAGGGGAAGCCCTTCAGTGAGATGAGTGGTAAATAGATGGTAAATACCTATGTTGCAGATGAGAAAACAGAACCTCACATTTACTACCCTTTGTAGTCATGAAAATATTTACAAATGGCGTATTGGGTAGCTGAACTTAAAAAATTCTTGAGTTACCACAGACATAAATAGGAGAGTAACATTATGACATGAACCATTTATCAGATAGGCACACTTCAGGGCTTTAGTCCAGCTTTTAATTCTAGAGGAAACAGGAATTGTTCGTGATGGATTATTTTAGATATGCCATAAAGTTCCTTCAAATTCTGAGGTCCCATAACTCCAGGCAGTTGCAGCAATGCTGGAAGTATCAGTCAGTGATGCCTGTAATTATTGCTCAAAAAATGAAATCTGTTAACTCTGGCATTGTGTTCATATTGATTTTATTATGAAACATATTACCTTTTAGATTTCAAGTTTGAGATTCAGTTTACAAACCCATTTACTGCTATATAATTATACTGCAAATTATGGGTTTGAGTTAGATGGACCTTTCAGCCCTGGCTTTGTAGTAACTGAAACCTCTGATAATCGCAGTCAAGATGCTGGCCACATGCTCTTAGAAATAGTCTGTTGGCACATTTATCCTATGAATAGGCTTTGTTGGATTAAAAAATCTTAGAAAAGATCTAAATTGGAATGATAAAATGACATTCACCCCTCTGGCTTTCGGCTTCTTTCTTTGTGACATTCCCTAAACTCAGTTAAAGAATTCTGGAGCCAAGATTTGTGCAGGCAGTGGAGGTTAGAACTTGAAAGTGACAGATCAAAAATGTAGCTACTAGCAGCTTCTAAAAAAGTCTTCAGTTAGGCATCCAGGCAAGGCGTGTTATTTCATGGTTGAGAGGCAGTATAGCAAAGGGATTAAGAGCACAAATTCTGAAGGCAGCCTGCCCCAGCTACTGATTGTGTGACCATAAGCCAGCTATTTAACTTTTCTGTACCTATTTCCTCATTTATAAAATGAGGTAGGTCACGGTTCTTACCTTGTGGGGTTGCTGTGAGGGTGTTAAAGTACTTGGGATGGTGTCTCACTAAAAAGTGCTTTTTGAAAAATGACTATTATTTTATCATCATCTGTGACCCAATCCTGGACTCCCATTTTAAGACGTAAATGGAGGCATTATATAGTATTATCGACAATTGGTTCTGCGACCTCTTGTAACTTCTTAGTTGCTCTTTCACCATCTGGAAAGTTGGCATTTGTCTTAAGCCTGGTAGAGAGGAAAGGACCTCTTAAGCCCGGTAGGTTTAAAGTGCTTTCATCTACTGACAAAAAAAATAAGAACTCTTAAAATCCTAAAAGAAAAAGAAATATCCCAATTTAAAAAATGGGCAAGAGATGTGCCTAGGCATTTCTGCAAAGATGCCGAACAAGCACATGAGGAAATGTTCAGTGTGTTTAGAGGAAATGGGAATCTAAAGCATGAGATGCCGCTTCACTCTCGTTAGAATGGCTGTTACAAAGCAACAGTAACAGAAAACAGACCTTTGTCAAGGATGCAAAAAACTTGGAATTGCTAGTAGGCATGTAAAATTGTGCTACTGCTCTTCCTCGGTGAGCGAAATACACAGTCACATGGCCCAGCAATTCCATTCCAGGGTATGAAGAGAACCAAAGAACTGAAAACAGGTGTTTACACTAAAACGTACCTGAAATTTTTATAACAGCACTATTAACAGCAGTCAAAAGGTGGAAATACTCACGTCCATCAACTTTTGTCTGTCAGTGGACAAACACAGTGTGGTGTATTCTTATAATGAATATTATTCAGCTATAAGGCAGAGTGAATGGTGCCTGCTACAAATGGATGAACCTTGAAAACACGCCAAGTGAAAGAAGCCAGACAAGGCCATGCGTGTACCGTAAGACCCATTTGTATGAAATTCTCAGGATTAGCAGATGTACTGAAAGAGGTTAGTGTTGATTGTTGCTAGGGGCTGGATGCGGGGTTCCTTTCGGAGATGATGAATGTTCTAGAACCAAGTGTTGGTGCACAACGTTGTGAATGTGTTACATGTCAGTGAATTGTCCATTTTAAGATGATTTAAATGGTAAGTTTTCTGTTTTTAAAAAAGGGAAAAAATAGCAGTTTAGTTTACCTAGTGGCAATTTTGTCAGAATATTGAATGATTTTTTGGTGATTTTAGGATGTGATCATTTTCATTTCATATATAGTTCAGTGAAATGTACCATAATTATTCTCTTGTACAGCTAGAAAAGGTAGAAAATGGAAGCGATGAGAATTTTGATACTTGTTTCTTCCTTAGTGTAGGGCTTCTCAAAGTGGAGTCTGGATGCTCTGGGGATCCTTGAGACCCTTTCAGAGGGTCTGCAAGTTCAGATTATTTTTGTAATGATAATTAAGTTTCGATTTCCCTTTTTTACTCTCATTCTTCATGTGTTCAGTGTAGTTTTCCAGTAGCTATATGCACTTGATGGCATCATTCCTTTAATGGCTAATGGTTTATATGCTTAAATAATGTTTATTTCTTAGATTTTCTAAGGCGAGCTCTTTGTTTCCTCAATTTTTTAAGTGGTGGCCCAGTGGTTAATACTCTGCCCTTCTAATGCAGGGGCACAGGTTTGATCCCTGGTCAGGCACATGCTGTGTGGAGTGACCAAAAAATCTTAAAAAAAAAAAAGGAAAAGTAAAAAGAGTCCTGAGGCCAGAATGTTGGTGAATCAGTATCTTAGCAAAAATGTTACATACTACTAATAAAAAAAAATCATATGAGGTGCCTGTGTTATACATTTTTGAAAATAGAGGGAAAATAGTTGTAAGCTAGATGATTTTTTTTTTTTTTTTTTTGGTGGTGGTGGTTGTTTTACCTCCTTATTGCTCGGAGGTTATTAGATCTGGAACTAGGATTTTCTTTCGGGACACTTTTAAGTCTCCAGTTTAGGAAAAGCGTCTCGATTATTGGTTAAGTCTATGGTTTTTAAATTTGAATGCATTTTACAATAGGAATGATACTAGATATGTTGGTTAACATTACTATAATCAGTTCCCCCAAACTTCTGGAACACACAAAGTGCTTGAAGCGTCATCACAGCTGATGTTACTGAGTGCCTGCTATGTGTTGGCAGTGTTCTAGGTGTTTCCCCATGTGAAAACTCATCTCATCCTCTCCACTTTCTGCAGAGAAAGTAGTTATAATGGTGAAGTAACTTACCTATGATCCCACAACTGGTAAGTGGCTGATCTTGTATTAGGACCTGTGCAGTCTGACTCCAAAATCTGCACTGTTAGCACTGTATACTACGTCTGTGTGTGCATACTGTATAATAATAGCTCTCTGGGAATATACATAAACAGTTCCCACTTGGAAGGCCTGCCCACACTTCCCCCTTATAGTAGTGCTGTATGAGGGCGGTAGTAGGGCTGGGGGGAAGCCTCGGCAGAGGCTCCAGCAAAGATGTGGGGAGCAAGGATAGGAGGATGGGGAGCTATAGGGGGCCAGACTCCTTGCCCCAGGATGCCTCTGGTCCAGTTTTGTTTTTTTTTAACTTTTTGTTTTATATTGGGATGTAACCAATTGACAGTGTTGTGATGGTTTCAGGTGAACAGCGAAGGGACTCAGCCATATGTATGCATATATCCGTTCTCCCCTAAATGCCCCGGTCCAGTTTTCTAGCTGGATGTTTCCTTCCTAGGGATTGCCTCAGCATGTGGCTTACAGGGGCATCTCTCCCCTTTTCTGCAGTTCTTTGGACTAACTTAGATTTTTCACAGTTTTCTCCTAATCTCTGTCATGGAGTCCCACATTTACTCCATTTGAATTATTCTGAGATTTTTTACTACCAGCTAGAAATGAGAGAAAGGATTGTGGTGGGGGAGGGTGTTAAAGATAACCTTTGAAAAAGAAACTTGGAAATAGGTGGTATAGCTGTTGGTGGTGGTAGGGGTCCTTAGTGAAAGTGAAGTCGCTCAGTCGTGTCCGACTCTTTGTTGACCACATGTCCTGTAGCCTACCAGGCTCCTCCATCCATGGGATTTTCCAGGCAAGAGTACTGGAATGGATTGCATTTCCTTCTCCAGGGGATCTTCCCAACCCAGGGATTGAGCCCAGGTCTCCTGCATTGCAGGCAGATGCTTTACTGTCTGAGCCACCAGGGAATCCCTAGGAAAACCTTTGAAAAAGAAACTTGGAAATAGGCGGTATAGCTATGAGTGGTGGTAGGGGTCCTTGGGATTCAAATAAAATAAAAGCCCTTGGCCTCTGAGAATGTCACCTACCTTGCTGGGGCTCCTCCAGGCTTGTCATCACTGGGGCTGGAAGAGGCAGAATAATCCAGGCCTCCTGCCCCAGGCTAGGAGGGGAATGTGGCCAAGAGATTTCCCGGGGGACTCAAGGGTGTGTCCTCCCACCTCCTTCCATTTTCTCTTCCCTACTCTTAGTCCTGTTGCCCGAGATCCCTGTCTAGGTCCGACGTCCACAATGGGGTGATGTGGGAAGTAGGGTGGGGCCCGAGGATCTTCCAGGCAATTCATGTGACGGGAAGGCTCCATGAGTGTTAAAAATTGGGCGTGATTGGACATTTCCTTAAGGGACTTTCTTTGCTGCGTGGCCATATCCGTTCTCAGTCCTGAGCCCTGAGAGGGACAGCACAGTCCTTGGGGGGCCGTGAGAGGCTCAGCCTGCCCAGGAGTTCCTGCAGAAGCCTGCCATGGGGCCGCAGGTGGTCCCGCCTTCCTGCTTCTTTGAACATCTCTGCTTTAAAAGGCTCTTGAAACTGAATCCTTAAAGAAATAGTGGGTGGACTCCTTGAAGATGCTGGCTGAAGGAGGTCTGGCGGGGGTGGTGGTGGGGAGATGCTGCCCCGGGGGAGGGAGGGGGGCGGACACTGCCCAGGTCCACCCTTGATACCCAGGGTTGGGCTCAGTCAGATTCGTGACTAGAGTCCAAACATTCTGGTTTGTTTACACGTATCAGAAGCAGGGAGAGAAGAAGGTATTTTCTACTATTATTGCATATGCATGGAAAAGGGCTGTTTGTGCTGTTTTTTTTTTTTTACGTTTGTGGGTTTACTTTCTCCTGAAAAATTGTTTTTATGACACACAAATGTTTATGATTATGATGTTAAAATCTCTTTGGGCTGTGTATACTCAGCTGCCTGAAGCAAGGCTTCTGCCTCATCCGGAATCCCTCCCTCTTCTTTCACTGCTTGTAATCCAGCCCTGTTGATCTGGTTTGGTTCTCCAAGTTTCCCCACTCTACCCAGCCACTGCTCTGGTCTGTGACCTGGTCTCTCCAGCCAGCTAAGCCCTTCTTCCTTATCTTTTTCTATAAGTGCAACAGTTTTCAAACATTTTCATCTTAAATCCCTCCATGCACATAAAATGTACCGAAGGCTATCAAAGAGCTTTTGCTTATGGTTGTTCTCTTTATTGATGTTCCCATAGTAAGAGTGAAACTGAAAATTTACTTATTTTTAACACTTTTATTCATTTAAAACTCAAATCATTCCAAGTTAGCATAAATAACTAATGAGAATAACCCTATTTTTCACAACAAAGAGTTGTAGTGAGAAGGATGGCCTTGTTCTGCATTTTTTGTGGATCTCTTCTATGTCTGGCTTAATAGAAGTCAGCTGGATTCTCCTCACTGCGTACATATTCCCTGGGTCATCACAGCAAACTCTCAACCTTGTCAGACCCAGCATTCCCTTTTTGTAATGCTTCCTTTATTCTCCCCAAGTGACTCAGTGCTAGAGAATCTGCCTGCAAAGCAGGAGACAGGAGTTCGATCCCTGGGTCAGGAACATCTCCTGGAGAGGGGAATGGCAACTCATTCCAGTATTCTTGCCTAGGCAATCCCATGGACAGGGGAGCCTGGAAGGCTATAGTCCATGGGTCGCAAAGAGTTGGACACGACTTAGTGCCTAAACAACAAGTTTCTTTTCATCAAGTTAAGTTTATCAATAACATATACATACTTTCAAATCTCAATGTACTGCCCAACTTTTTCTAAAGAAGAAATCAAAGTATTTTACACTACTAGGACCCCAGGACATTTGCAAGTAAAAACTTGCAAAATGTCTTTTGTATTAATGTGTAAAATGGAGTTTGGTTCTAGGCCCAGATACTTATAAATGGGTTTTTCCCCCTACAGGAATGTCTAGACAGACATTCAAGTCGCTTGGGATGGTTACTTGTATGAGACTGTTCTGAGTAGCCTGTTAAATGCCAGTGGTGCCTCCCAGTGAATGTGACAACCAAAAATACCCCCACGTATTTCTGAACATCTCCTGAGGAGTGGAACATACTTATTGAGAACTGCTGATTAATGGAATCTTGGCTGGGTTAAAAAAAAAAAGCATTTTATTTTAATGTTGGATGATCATTTTTAAAAACAATTTGTGTTATAAAAGAATTTCAAATTGAGCCAATAATTGCCTATAATCTCTGCATTCAATATAATTAGTGTTGATATTTTGATCCATATTGGCCTTGCCCTTGGTGGTTCTTCTATGGGTAATTTTTCCTATTCAAAACCAGTACCATTTATAAACTGTTTTACTTGGCTTGACACTACTTGATTTTACTGAACTCGATGTCTCTTTTTTAGTAGCAACAAAATCATTTTTATTCTTGGCTTTATTCTTAGCATGTGCATGCTAAGTTACTTCAGTCGTGTCCAACTCTTTGTGACCCCACCTCCCAGGCAAGAATACTGGAGTGGGTTGCCATGCCCTCCCTCCAGGGGATCGTCCTGACTCAGGGATTGAACCCATGTCTCCTGTCTCTTGCGGCTTCTGTCTCTCACGTCTCCTGCATTGGCAGGTGGGTTCTTTACCACTAGCGCCACCTGGAAAGGTCTGTTCTTAGCACAGTCTCATGTAGTGTGCAATAGTGCATACATACTCATATCCCTTTGGTGCTGACGTTACACGTGAATGGAGAGGCGAGAACAGAGCATGGACTTGTAGGGAGTTGGGTGGCCTTGACCAAGTGACTTAAGCACGAGTATTAGAGATAAGGCATGTGACGTTTCTGTCCCAGGGTGAGTGGAGGTCGCAGTCTGGTGTTTACCAATCTCCAAGTGGACTGCAGGCCTCTGGCGGGCAGGAGGGATATTTTAGACACTATTTTGTCTCTGGCACTGGCTCAGTACCTGACTCTCTGAAGTGATGAATGTGGCAGAAAACTTGATACTTCCTTGGGCTATGGTTAGACTTTGTCTCATTTCTATCATGATTATACCTCCATCACAGATAAGCAACTATATTAATAGTTGTTCATTTCAAACGCCAGTAGATCTTGCTCCAGGTGGGCTCATCAGTCAATTCAAGTAACAATGTTTCACATATTTTTGGCACACCTGATTATTGTATTTATGTCTAGGTATGGCTTCAGTGTTGTTATTACGCAGGAGTCTGGTTGATTGTTTGATTGTGAGGCCCTGACTGACACATGTAATTAAATGAGTTTGAATTTAGTGTGTTCCTTAAGGAGGCCTAGTGTGTTTACCTCAAAGGCTGTCGAAGGCTTGAAGTGATGTCTCTAGGACTCACTGCTCCCTTTAAGGCATTTCTACAGGTATGGTTTTCTTTCCTTGTTATCTTTTTATTTTTCTTAAATGTTGTTTCCAGCTGTTAAGATTCGAGATCTAGCAGCTCAGTCCTCTTGAATGATTTAATGTGTTACCATTAGGATTCTGAAAGATATAAATTTGAAAAATGATTTGACTGTGTTTGGGAGAGTTTCTGGAGGGCTTCCCATGTGGTAAAGAATCAGCCTGCCAATGCAGGAGACTCAGGTTCAATCCCTGGGTTGGGAAGATCTCCTGGAGGAGGAAATGGCAACCCACTCCAGTACTCTTGCATAGATGCTTCCGTGGATAGAGAGGAGCCTGGTGGGCTACAGTCTGTGAGGTCAGAGAGTCGGAGACAACTGAGCCACCGAGCATGCAACACACACAAGACAGTTTCTGCGTACTGAAGGTGCAAAGCTCTGTGGGCTGACACAGTGATTCTCCAATTCAAGCACGCATCAGAGTCAGCTGGAGATCTTGATAAAGCACACTGTTGAGTCCTAGCCTGTTGGTTTTTTTTAAATTTAATTTATTTATTTATGGCTGTGCTGTGTCTTCATTTCAGAGCATGGGCTTCTCATTGTGGTGGCTTCTCTGGTTGTGGCTCAAGGGCTCTAGAGTGTGGGCTTCAGTAGTTGCAGTAGGTGGGCTCTAGAGCCCAGGCTCAGGGGTTTGTGGCTCCGTGGTACGTGGGATCTTCCTGGACCAGGGATTGGATCCGTGCCTCCTGCACTGGCAGGCAGATTCTTTACCACTGAGCCACCAGGGAAGCCCCCTGCCCTATTTCGTATTCTCTAGGTCTGATGTGGGCCTAAGAATCTGCATTTACCAGCTCCCTGTTTATGCTGGGGCTGCAGGTCTAGGACCAGACTTTGACAGCCATGGAGCTGAAGCATTGAAGTCCACTAAAGGTAGTAAATGGAAAGGAGGTATGAGATGCAGTATATTTCATATTTCAGGAGAACCCCTTTGTGCCCTCTAAGCTAGTTGGAATTATAAAGAAAAACTGGGTTTGGTCCATGAAGAACAGGGCATAAACCCTTTAAAACACAGTGAGATCATTGTAACGGTCATTCAACTTCAGATAACAAAAAATTGGAAAACCATCTTTAAGTTTCTTTTACTTTAAAAAAAAAATAATAGTGCATATTTATAATGGAACATATGTAAATACAGAGAATTTTCTATTCTAGAAAGGATGAAAAATTTCCCCAATTATATTCTATCACTTGAAATGATCTCCTATTAAATTTTTGCTAATTTTTATTCAATTTATCTTTTATGCAAAGGATTTTTAGTTTTGTTTTCCCCCCAAACGAAGTTTTTATTTTTAAATGCTATATGCTCATTGTAATGAAAGAAAAAGATCGTAAAGAGCGGTTATTTTTTCTAGACACAACCAGTGTTGATTTCCTATAATTTATTGTTAGTGATCTCTTTATATGAATATTCTTATTGCTTTGTATTATTCTGACCTTATGATTTAAAAACCCTTATTTTAAGGTACAATATCTTTTCATGTCATTAGATGTGATTCTGAAGCATCTTATAAATAATAATTTGTGCCTAAATCTTTCCCATCAACCCTCCAATACCCCTGCCTTTTGGATGAATTCCCTGAAGTGGAATTGGTAGGTCAAAGAGCATGTAAAATCTAAGACATCCCTGGTGACTCAGATGGTAAAGCATCTGCCTGCAATGCAGGAAACCCAGGTTTGATCCCTGGGTTGGGAAGATCGCCTAGAGAAGGAAATGGCAACCCATGCCAGTATTCTTGCCTGGAAAATTCCATAAACAGAGGAGCCTGGTAGGCTACAGTCCGTGGGGTTGCAAACAGTTGGACACGACTGAGCGACTTCACTTCACTTCACTTGATACGTTACCAAATTGTCATCACAAAGAGTTTAGTAATTACTGTCCAGACTCCAAGTCTACACTCATTGCCATTTTCATATTTATGAGCTTGATAGGTGACAAATACTGTCTCCTTATTTTAATTCCTTCTACTGATAAGAAGTTTAGCACTTTTTTTCCATGTGTTAATTGTTCACTTATATTTCTTCTCTTTTGAATTTTCTCTTTTCCTTGTCATGTTTTCTTTTTGGAGTTAATGATTTTTTCTTAATTTGTGTGAGCTCCTTATATAAATATGTAAGGATATTTCCTTATTCCCAATTTTTTATTTGCTTTTAAGATTTGTGATATTTTCTTTTCTAGAAGTATTTAAACCTCCCTCCCCTCAATCCACCATTATTTTCCTCTTTTAAGAATTTCTGCCCTTGGTCAAGTAAGGAAGCCCTCTCTCACTTAGATTTTATAAATATTAACCTGTATTTTCTTCTTGCATTCTTTCATGGTTTCTTTTTTTTCCCACTAGAATCTTTAACCTATCTGTAATTTGTTTTGTTGTCAACAAATTCTAGTGTGGGTAAATGCATTTTACGTTTTCCTCATTTAATTTTTCGGCCACACTATGCAAAATTAGGCAAATTTAGTTTAGCCAGTTGGAGGTAAGCATTGAGTTTTCACACTGCTCTGTGGGGCATTGGGATTTCAGAGAAGACTTGAAGGGTTTGCCATGGGAATAGAGGTATGAGAGATATGTGGATATTTCCAGCTCCAACTTCTCCCAAGAATATATAGACTTCAGTGGCCAGTGAGGCACCTATTGGGCAGATCTTGGGCACCTAATTACAGGCTCTTTAAAATTAACGTGATCAAAACAATTCTTTTTTGTTTTTGATTCATTTTATTGAGACATAGCTGGTTTACAGTGTCGTGTTAGTTTCGGGTGTGCAGCACAGTGATTCAATTCACACATATATGATAGTTTGCATCTGCTAATCCCAAACCCCCAATCTGTCCTTCCCTCCCCCCATCCCCTGGCAACCACAAGTCTGTTCTGTATGTCTGTGAGTCTGTTTCTGTTTTGTAGAGAAGTTCTTGTGTCATATTTTAAATTCTACGTGTAAACAATATCATACGGTATTTGTCTTCCTGGCTTCACTGCTATGATAGTCTCTAGTTGCACCCATGTTGTTGCAAATCGGCATTTCCTTCCTTCTTATGGCTGAGTGAGAGTCCATTGCATAAAGGTACCACATTTTCATTCTTCTGCTGATGGGTGTTTAAGTTGTTTCTGTGTCTTGGCTATTGTAAACAGTGTTGTTGTGAGCACTGGGGTACAAGTATCTTTTTCTCTGGATAAATGCCTAGGAGTGGGATTGCTGGATATATGGTAGCTCTGTTTTTAGTTTTTTAAGGAACCTCCATACTGTTTTGCATAGCAGCTGCACCAAGTAACATTCTTACCAACACTGTAGGAGGGTTCCCTTTTCTCCATAGCCTCTCCATTTTGGTCATTTGTAGACTTTTAAATGAGGGCCATTCTGATTGGTGTGAGGTGGTACCTTACTGTGGTTTTGATTTGCATTTCTTTAATAAATAGAAATGTTGAGCATCTTTTATGTGCCTACTGACCATCTGTAAAAACAGAATTCTTGATGCTGTCCCCAGTCTAATCTGTACACTCTAGACCTTTCTGTCTTGTAAATGGTGCCCTCATCCACCCCATTATACACCCAGAAACATCACAGCTCTCCTTGATTCCTCTGTCTTCTGTGTACAGTATATATCTATTCCATTGTTAATTTCTGTGGGCTTTCTGTTTAAAATATATCCCTCTTGTTTCCACTGTTAAAATGTTACTCCTGGCCACTGCTGTATCTCAGATGAATATCTGCCATGGTCTCCTCGCTAGTTTTCTTGATTCCATTCTGCCTGCGTGGAATCTGTTCCACACGGCAGCTTCTGCACTGTAAATCGGGTCAAGTTGTTCCCTTGCTCAAAGCCTTTCAAAGCCTTCCCATTACACTTAAATCCAAGCCTCGCTTGAGGAGAGGCTTGTATTCTGGCCTCCGTTGCCTTTCCAATTTCCTCTGTTTCTACACTCCTTTGGTTCCCTTTGCTCCAGCTGGACTGGCCTCTTTCTCTTCCTTGGATAAGTTCTTTTCCTTCCACAGATCTTTGCACTGACTTAACCGTCTCAGAAGCGACCCCTGTTCTTTTAAGAGAGGTCCCCCTTGACTACCCAAGCACACAAAGAAATCCCACATACCACCTCCAGGCATCATCTGCCTTGTTCCCCTACCTCATTTTCTTAGTGGTTCTGTATGTGTGAAACGGTCGTATTTTTTATTTTCCTTATTAGCTTCTCCCCATTCTAAGGTGTAAGCTCTCTGGGGTCAGAGACTCTGTTTTGTTTCCAATGCCTTTGCTTGGCCCAGGGCCTGGCTCATGGTGCTCCTTCCTGGTGGGATGTAGCCATTTGTGAATCCACTCCCAGCCTGTGTTCTTTCCTTCAGTCAGTTGGTTCAGTTGCTCAGTTGGGTCCAACTCTTTGTGATTCTATGGACTGCAGCACACCAGGCTTCCTTGTCCATCACCAACTCCCAGAGTTTGCTCAGACTCGTGTCCATCAAGTCAATGATGCCATCCAAACATCTCATCCTCTGTTGTCCCCTTCTCCTCCTGGCCAAAGTATTGAAATTTCAGCATCCGCATCAGTCTTTCCAATGAATATTCAGGACTGATTTCCTTTAGAACAAACTGGTTTGATCTCCTTGTAGTCCAAGGGACTCTCAAGTGTCTTCTCTAAAACCACAGTTCAAAAGCATCAGTTCTTCTGCACTCAGCTTTCTTTATAGTCCAACTCTCACATCCATACATGACTACTGGAAAAACCATAGCTTTAACTAGATGGACCTTTGTTGACAAAATAACGTCTCTGCTTTTTAATATGCTGTCTAGGTTGGTCATAGCTTTTCTTCTAAGGAGCAAGCATCTTTTAATTTCATGGCTGCAGTGAAATTTTGAAGCCCCCCAAAATAAAGTCTCTCACTATTTCCATTGTTTCCCCATCTATTTGCCATGAAGTGATGGGACTGGATGCCATGATCTTTGTTTTCTGAATGTTGAGTTTTAAGCCAACTTTTTCATTCTCCTCTTTCACTTCCATAAAGGGGCTCTTGAGTTGTTCTTCACTTTCTGCCATAAAGGTGGTGTCATTTGCATATCTGAGGTTATTCATATTTCTCCTGTAAATCTTGATTCCAGCTTGTGCTTCTTCCAGTCCAGTGTTTCTCATGATGTACTCTGCATATAAGTTAAATAAGCAGGGTGACAATATACAGCCTTGACATACTCCTTTTCCAATTTGGAACCAGTCTGTTGTTCCATGTCCAGTTCTAACTGTTGCTTCTTAACCTGCATACAGATTTCTCAGGAGGCAGGTCAGGTGGTTTGGGATTCCCATCTCTTTCAGAATTTTCCACACTTTATTGTGATCCACACAGTCAAAGGCCTTGACATAGTCAATAAAGCAGAAGTGGATGTTTTTTTGGCACTCTTGTTTTTTCAATGATCCAATGGATATTGGCAATTTGATCTCTGGTTCCTCTGCCTTTTCTAAATCCAGCTTGAACATCTGGAAGTTCACAGTTCATGTACTGTTGAAGCCTAGCTTTGAGAATTTTGAACATTACTTTGCTAGCATGTGAGATGAGTGCAATTGTATGGTAGTTTGAACATTCTTTGGCATTGCCTTTCTTTGAGATTGGAAGGAAAACGGACCTTTTCCAGTCCTGTGGCCACTGCTGAATTTTCCAAATTTGCTGACATATTGAGTGCAGCACTTTCACAGCATCATTTTTTAGGATTTGAAATAGCTCAGCTGGAATTCCATCACCTCCACTAGCTTTGTTTGTAGTGATGCTTCCTAAGGCCCACAGGACTTCCCATTCCAAGATGTCTGGCTGTACGTGAGTAATCACACCATTGTGGTTATCTGGATCATGAAGATCTTTTCTGTATAGTTCTTCTGTGTATTCTTGCCACCTCTTCTTAATATCTTCTGCTTCTGTTAGGTCCATACCATTTCTGTCCTTTATCCTGCCCATCTTTGCATGAAATGTTCCCTTGATATCTCTGATTTTCTTGAAGAGATCTCTCAGATCAGATAAGATCAGTCGCTCGTGTCCAACTCTTTGCGACCCCATGAATCGCAGCACGCCAGGCCTCCCTGTCCATCACCAACTCCCGGAGTTCACTGAGACTCCCGTCCATCGAGTCAGTGATGCCATCCAGCCATCTCATCCTCTGTCGTCCCCTTCTCCTCCTGCCCCCAATCCCTCCCAGCATCAGAGTCTTTTCCAATGAGTCAACTCTTCGCATGAGGTGGCCAAAGTACTGGAGTTTCAGCTTTAGCATCATTCCTTCCAAAGAAATCCCAGGGCTGATCTCCTTCAGAATGGACTGGTTGGATCTCCTTGCAGTCCAAGGGACTCTCAAGAGTCTTCTCCAACACCACAGTTCAAAAGCATCAATTCTTTGGCGTTCAGCCTTCTTCACAGTCCAACTCTCACATCCATACATGACCACAGGAAAAACCATAGCCTTGACTAGACGAACCTTTGCTGGCAAAGTAATGTCTCTGCTTTTGAATATGCTATCTAGGTTGGTCATAACTTTCCTTCCAAGGAGTAAGTGTCTTTTAATTTCATGGCTGCAGTCACCATCTGTAGTGTTTTTGGAGCCCAGAAAAATAAAGTCTGACACTGTTTCCGCTGTTTCCCCATCTATTTCCCATGAAGTGGTGGGACCGGATGCCATGATCTTCATTTTCTGAATGTTGAGCTTTAAGCCAACTTTTTCACTCTCCACTTTCACTTTCATCAAGAGGCTTTTGAGTTCCTCTTCACTTTCTGCCATAAGGGTGGTGTCATCTGCATATCTGAGGTTATTGATATTTCTCCTGGCAATCTTGATTCCAGCTTGTGCTTCTTCCAGTCCAGCATTTCTCATGATGTACTCTGCATATAAGTTAAATAAACAGGGTGACAATATACAGCCTTGATGAACTCTTTTTCCTATTTGGAACCAGTCTATTGTTCCATGTCCAGTTCTAACTGTTGCTTCCTGACCTGCATACAAATTTCTCAAGAGGCAGATCAGGTGGTGTGGTATTCCCATCTCTTTCAGAATTTTCCACAGTTTATTGTGATCTACACAGTCAAAGGCTTTGGCATAGTCAATAAAGCAGAAATAGATGTTTTTCTGGAACTCTCTTGCTTTTTCCACGATCCAGCGGATGTTGGCAATTTGATTTCTGGTTCCTCTGCCTTTTCTAAAACCAGCTTGAACATCTGGAAGTTCACAGTTCACATATTGATGAAGCCTGGCTTGAAGAATTTTGAGCATTACTTTACTGGTGTGTGAGATGAGTGCAATTGTACGGTAGTTTGAGCACTCTTTGGCATTGCCTTTCTTTGGGATTGGAATGAAAACTGACCTTTTCCAGTCCCATGGCCACTGCTGAGTTTTCCAAATTTGCTGGCATATTGAGTGCAGCACTTTCACAGCATCATCTTTCAGGATTTGGAATAGCTCAACTGGAATTCCATCACCTCCACTAGCTTTGTTTGTAGTGATGCTTTCTAAGGCCCACTTGACTTCACATTCCAGGATGTCTGGCTCTAGGTCAGTGATCACACCATCGTGATTATCTGGGTCATGAAGATCTTTTGTGTACAGTTCTTCTGTGTATTCTTGCCATCTCTTCTTAATATCTTCTGCTTCTGTTAGGTCCATACCATTTCTGTCCTTTATCGAGCCCATCTTTGCATGAAATGTTCCTTTGGTATCTCTGATTTTCTTGAAGAGATCCCTAGTCTTTCCCATTCTGTTGTTTTCCTCTATTTCTTTGCATTGATCGCAGAAGAAGGCTTTCTTATCTCTTCTTGCTATTCTTTGGAACTCTGCATTCAGATGTTTATATCTTTCCTTTTCTCCTTTGCTTTTCGCTTCTCTTCTTTTCACAGCTATTTGTAAGGGCTCCCCAGACAGCCATTTTGCTTTTTTGCATTTCTTTTCTATGGGAATGGTCTTGATCCCTGTCTCCTGTACAATGTCATGAACCTCGTTCCATAGTTCATCAGGCACTCTATCAGATCTAGGCCCTTAAATCTATTTCTCACTTCCACTGTATAATCATAAGCGATTTGATTTAGGTCATACCTGAATGGTCTAGCGGTTTTCCCTACTTTCTTCAATTTAAGTCGAATTTGGTAATAAGGAGTTCACGGTCTGAGCCACAGTCAGCTCCTGGTCTTGTTTTTGCTGACTGTATAGAGCTTCTCCATCTTTGGCTGCAAAGAATATAATCAATCTGATTTCGGTGTTGACCATCTGGTGATGTCCATGTGTAGAGTCTTCTTTTGTGTTGTTGGAAGAGGGTGTTTGTTATGACCAGTGCATTTTCTTGTCAAGACTCTATTAGTCTTTGCCCTGCTTTATTCCATATTCCAAGGCCAAATTTGCCTGTTACTCCAGGTGTTTCTTGACTTCCTACTTTTGCATTCCAGTCCCCTATAATGAAAAGAACATCTTTTTTGAGTGTTAGTTCTAAAAGGTCTTGTAGGTCTTCATAGACCCGTTCAACTTCAGCTTCTTCAGCGTTACTGGTTGGGGCATAGACTTGGGTTACTGTGATATTGAATGGTTTGCCTTGGACACGAACAGAGATCATTCTGTCGTTTTTGAGATTGCATCCAAGTACTGCATTTCAGACTCTTTTGCTGACCATGATGGCCACTCCATTTCTTCTGAGGGATTCCTGCCCGCAGTAGTAGATATAATGGTCATCTGAGTTAAATTCATCCATTCCAGTCCATTTCAGTTCACTGATTCCTAGAAAGTCGACGTTCACTCTCGCCATCTCTTGTTTGACCACTTCCAATTTGCCTTGATTCGTGGACCTGACATTCCAGGTTCCTATGCAATATTGCTCTTTATAGCATCGGACCTTGCTTCTATCACCAGTCACATCCACAGCTGAGTATTATTTTTGCTTTGGCTCCATCCCTTCATTCTTTCTGGAGTTATTTCTCCACTGATCTCCAGTAGCATATTGGGCACCTACTGACCTGGGGAGTTTCTCTTTCAGTATCCTATCATTTTGCCTTTTCATACTGTTCATGGGGTTCTCAAGGCAAGAATACTGAAGTGGTTTGCCATTCCCTTCTCCAGTGGACCACATTCTGTCAAATCTCTCCACCATGACCTGCCCGTCTTAGGTTGCCCCATGGGCATGGCTTAGTTTCATTGAGTTCGACAAGGCTGTGGTCCTAGTGTGATTAGATTGACTAGTTTTCTGTGAGTATGGGTTCAGTGTGTTTGCCCTCTGATGCCCTCTTGCAACAGCTACCGTCTTACTTGGATTTCTCTTACCTTGGGCGTGGGGTATCTCTTCATGGCTGCTCCAGCAAAGCACAGCCATTGCTCTCAGAAGAGATCTCTAGTCTTTCCCATTCTGGTATTTTCCTGTATTTCTTTGCATTGGTCACTGAGGGAGGTTTTCGTATCTCTCCTTGCTATTCTTTGGAACTCTGCATTCGAATGCGTATATCTTTCCTTCTCGCCTTTGCCTTTAGCTTCTCTTTTTTTCTCAGCTATTTGTAAGGCCTCTTCAGACAACCATTTTGCCTTTTTGCATTTCTTTTTCTTAGGGATGATCTTGATCCCTGCTTCCTATACAGTGTCACGAACCTCTGTCCATAGTTCATCAGGCACTCTATCAGATCTAATCCCTTGAATGTATTTGTCACTTCCACTGTATAATCGTAAAGGATTTGATTTAGGTCATACTTGAATGGTCTAGTGGCCTTTCCGTACTCACATTTGAATCAGAGCAGCCTAGCTTTTCAATCTCGAGCTGGTGTGAAGCTTCATTTACAATAAGTTTTCTTGGTTAACAAAAATTTAAAGATAATTTCCTTAGAAGATTGGACTTCACTCTGAAGACGTAAAGAAAGAGGAGGTTTTAATTTGACATTTCTGTCAGTGTTGCATTCACTTCCTAAGTATATTGGTGATAAGGTTCCTGATGTTTTGGGCTGAAGGCCAGGTATGAGTACAGCTTGATTTTAAACATTTCCTGCTTGAGGGTACCTTTTTACATACTGAATTGCATACCATAAATTAAAAAAATTTTTATTTAGCAAAGATTGTTATTAATCCTATAAGTAAGATGATTATGAGATTGTATAATCTTATATTTACCCTTTTAAAAGAGTGCTTCCTGAATCTCAAGCCAAAGCGTTTGTACAGCTTTACTGTGCAAATATTTATGTTCTAGGTGTGTTATTCATACATATAAACATATCTTCTCCTTGATCTATATCTATATGGTTGTATAGTTTATGACTTCTGGACTTCCTGTTTAACTCCTCACTGTATACTCTGTACAAGGTGGCTACTCCCTAAATATCAGTTGATTTTGTAACAGTTGTTCTGTGACAAAATCAGTATTTTAGTTTCTGTCTACTCTTGTTAATTACAAACTCATATCAATTGTGTTTTATGTTACTGCTTGCCACATTTTAACCAGTAATTTCAAAGAGATTGCCTTTTGTTTTTGCCTCATGTGTTTTCATGTTATAGCATTGGGGGTGTAAAGTTTTATTACTGTTGTTTTCATTGTTGATTATACACTTTATGAAAATAAAAAGTTATTTTTTTATCATGTACAGCTTTTTTCTTGAAATGATACTGTATTAAATTCAGTAACTCTTCCTTTCTTTTAGGAATTTTTTTTTATTTTGTATTAGAGTATAGAGTATAGTTTCAGGTGAATAGTGAAGGAAGTCAGCCATACATACACATGTATCCATTTTCCCCCACCCCCACATACCATCCAGGCTGCCACATAACACTGAGCAGAGTCCCATGTGCTGTAAACAGTAGGTCTTTGTTTGTTATTCATTTTAAATATAACAGTGTGTACATGTCCGTCCCAAGCTCCCTTCCCCTCAGCAACCATCAGTTCGTTCTCTATGTCTGTGAGTCTCTTTCTGTTTTGTAAGTTCATTTGTATCATTTCATTTTCGATTCCACATGTAATATAAGGGGGCTTCCCTGGTGGCTCAGGTGATAAAGAATCTGCATGCAGTGCAGGAGACCTAGGTTTGATCCATAGGTTGGGAAGATCCCATGAAGAAGAGAATGGCAACCCACTCCAGTATTCTTGCCCGGGAAATCTCATGGACAGAGGAGCCTTGTGGGCTACAATGGACTATAGCCCATGGGGTTGCAAAGAGTCAGACACGACTAAATGATTAACACTTTCGCTTATAAGAGATGTCATACAATATTTCTCTTTCTCTGTCTGACTTATTTCATTCAGTGACAATCTCTAAGTTTATCTATGTTGCTGCAAAGGGCATTATTTCATCTTTTTTAATGGCTTAGTAATTTGTGTGTGTGTGTGTGTTAGTTGCTCAGTTGTGTCCAACTCTTTGTGACCCCACAGACTGTAGCCCACCAGGCTCCTCTGTCCCTGGAATTCTGTAATCAAGAATACTGGAGTGGGTTGCCATTGTCTTCTCCAGGGGATCTTCCTGGCCCAGGGATCGAACCTGTGTCTCTTAAGTCTGTTGCATTGGCAGATGGATTCTTTACTGTCTGAGCCACCAGAGAAGCTCATTCCATTGTATATATGTACCATATCTGCTTTATCCATTCTTCTTCCATTCCTCTGTCAATGGACAACATTCCATATTGTGCCTATTATAAACTGTGCTACAGTGAACATTGGGTTACATGTATCATTTTGGATCATGTTTTTCTCTGGATATATGCCCAAAAGTAAGATAGCAGGGGAGCTCCATTTTTAGTCTTTTAAGGAACTGCCATACTGTTCTTGTATTGCTATAAACTTCCCTCTTAGAATAGTTTTTGCTCCTTCCCATAGATTTTGTACCATTGTGCTTTCACTTTTGTCTGTAGGTATTGTTTTATTTCTGCAGTGATCCATTGGTTGTTTAGTAGTGTATTGATTAGCCACCACATGTTTTTGTTTTTTATAGCTTTTTTTCTTATAGTTTATTTATCTGTAATCTCTTAGTTTTGTGATCAGAAAAGATGCTTGATATGAAGTTGACTTTCTTAAATCTACCAAGGCTTGGCTTGTGGCCTAGCATTTTGTCAGTCCTGAAGAATGTTCTGTGTGTACTTGAGAAGAATGTGTTGTCTGCTGCTGTTTGATGGAATGCTCTGTATATATCAATTAAGTCCAACTGGTCTACAGTGTCATTTAGCTGGATTAAATGACAAAGAAACTATGTTTCTTTATTAATTTTCTGTGTGATGAGCTGTCCATTGATGGAAATGGAGTGTTAAAATCCCCCACTATTATTGTGTTATTGTCAATTTCTCCCTTTATGTTGTGTTAGTATTTGCCTTACATATTGAAGTGCTGTGTTGAATGCGTATATAATTGTTATATCTTCTTGGATTGAATCCTTGATTATTATGTAGTGTCCTTCTTTGTCTCTTTTTAAATTTTGTCTGGTATGTGTATTGCTATTCCAGCTTTCTTTTGATTTCCATTTGTATGGAGTATCTTCTCCCATCCCCTTACTTTCAGTCTGTAAGTGTCCCTAGGTCTGAAGTGGGTCACTTATACACAGCATATATACAAGTTTTTGGAGAAGGAAACGGCAGCCCACTCCAGTGTTCTTGCCTGGAGAATCCCAGGGACGGGGGAGCCTGGTGGGCTGCTGTCTATGGGGTGGCACAGAGTCGGACACGACTGAAACGACTTAGCAGCAGCAGCAGCATACAGGTTTTGTTTTTGTATCCACCCAGCCAGACTGTCTTTTGTTTGGTTCACTTAAACCATTTACATTTAAAGGTAATTACTGATATGTATGACCCTATTACCATTTTCTTATGTTTTGGGTTTATTTTTTGTAGGTCTTTTCCTTCTCTTGTGTTTCTTGCCTAGAGAAATCTCTTTAGCCTTTGCTGTAAAACTGGTTTGAAAGTACTGAATTCTCAGAACTTTGGATTGTCTGCAAAGCTTTGATTTCTCCTTCAAATCTGGTTAAGAGTCTTGCTGGGTAGAGTATTCCTGGTTGTAGGTTCTTCTTTTTTCATCAGTTTAAATATTCTGCCATTCCCTTCTGACTTGTAGAGTTTCTGTTGAGAAATCAGTTGATAACCTTATGGAAGTTCCCTTATGTTGTTTGTGATTTTCCCCTGGTTGCTTTCAGTGTTTTATCCTTCCTTTAATTTTTGTCAGTTTGATTGCTATATGTTTTGATGTGTTCCTCCTTCGATTTATCCTGCCTAGACTCTCTGCCCTTCCTGGACTTGATTGGCTATTTCCTTTCCCATGTTTGGGAAGTTTTCAGCTATCATCTCTTCAAATATTTTCTCAGGTCCTTTCTCTATCTCTTGCCCTTCTGGAACCCCTATAAAGTGGATGTTGGTACGTTTAATGTTGGCCCAGAGATCTCTTAGGCTGTCTTCATTTCTTTTCATTCTTTGTTTCTATATTCTGTTTTGCAGCAGTTATTTCCACCATTCTATCCTTCAGGTCTCTTATCCATT
The DNA here is from genome assembly GCF_002263795.3 of Bos taurus. Taxonomy (NCBI): domain Eukaryota; kingdom Metazoa; phylum Chordata; class Mammalia; order Artiodactyla; family Bovidae; genus Bos; species Bos taurus. The sequence continues at coordinate 1,860,349 of NC_037328.1, read as the reverse complement.
CTTCTGCTTCTGTTATTCTGTTGTTGATTCCTTCTAGTCTGTTGTTCACCTCTGGTTGGTTTTGTTTTTTTGTGTTGTTGTTGTTTAGTTATTCCATGTCTTTGTTAAACATTTCTTGCATCTTCTCCATTCTTTTTCGGAGATCCTGGATCATTCTCATTATCATTATTCTTATTTCTTTTTTTGGAAGTGTGTATCACCACTTCACTTAGTTGTTTTTCTGGGCTTTTATCTTGTTCCTTGGGCTTTTCAGGTAGCTTAAGTGGTAAAGAACCCACCTGCCAATGCACGACATGAGTTTGATTCCTGAGTCGGGAAGATCCCTTGGAGAAGGAAATGACAACCCACTCTAGTATTCTTGCCTAGAGAATCCCATGGACAGAGGAGCCTGGTGGGCTACAGTCCATGGGGTCACAAAGAGTTGGACACAACTGAACGATTAAACAACGAACTTGTTCCTTCATCTGAGACGTAATCCTCTTCCTTTTCATTTTAATTAACTTTCTGTGATTGGTTTTTCGTACTGGAGACTGCAAGGTTTTAGTTCTTCTTGCTTCTTCTGTCTGTCCTCTGGTGGATGAAGCTAGGAAGCTTGTGCAAGTTTCCTGATGGGAGGGGCTAGCTAGGAAAAACTGGTTATTGTGCTGGTGGGGGCTCCAAAATCACTGCAGATGGTGACTGCAGCCATGAAATTAAAAGACGCTTACTCCTTGGAAGGAAAGTTATGACCAACCTAGATAGCATATTCAAAAGCAGAGACATTACTTTGCCAACAAAGGTCCATCTAGTCAAGGCTATGGTTTTTCCTGTGGTCATGTATGGATGTGAGAGTTGGACTGTGAAGAAGGCTAAGCACCGAAGAACTGATGCTTTTGAAGTGTGGTGTTGGAGAAGACTCTTGAGAGTCCCTTGGACTGCAAGGAGATCCAACCAGTCCATTCTGAAGGAGATCAGCCCTGGGATTTCTTTGGAAGGAATGATGCTGAAGCTGAAACTCCAGTACTTTGGCCACCTCATGCGAAGAGTTGACTCATTGGAAAAGACTCTAATGTAGGAGGAGAAGGGGATGACAGAGGATGAGATGGCTGGATGGCATCACTGACTCGATGGACGTGAGTCTGAGTGAACTCTGGGAGTTGGTGATGGACAGGGAGGCCTGGCATGCTGTGATTCATGGGGTCGCAAAGAGTCGGACACGACTGAGCGACTGAACTGAACTGAACTGTGCTGGTGGGAAGGGCTCAATAAAACTTTTATCCAATTGTCTGCTGATTGGCTGTGGCTCCCTCCCTGTTAGTTGTTTGGCTGAGGTGACCCAGCCGTGGAATCTACTGGCTCTATGGCAGGGCTAATGGTGACCTCCAAGAGAGCTCAAAACAAGGGTCTTGTCCCAGCACTGCTACTGCCAATGCCTCTGTCCTCCAGCAAACCACTGCCAAACTATACCTCTGTAGGAGACCTACTAGCAGGTAGGTCTCAATCAGTCACTGCTTCTTTCCCCTAGGTTCTCGTGAAGAATGGAGAAGCTCTATACAGTCAGCAGACACAAGACTGGGAGCTGACTGTGGCTCAGATCATGAACTCCTTATTGCCAAATTCAGACTTAAATTGAAGACAGTAGGGAAAACCACTAGACCATTCAGGTATGACCTAAATCAAATCCTTTATGATTATACAGTGGAAGTGACAAGTAGATTAAAGGGATTAGATATGATAGAGTGCCTGAAGAACTATGGACTGAGGTTCATAACATTGTACAGCAGGAAGTGATCAAGACCATCCCCAAGAAAAAGAAATGCAAAAAGGCAAAATGGTTGTCTGAGGAGGCCTTACAAATAGCTGTGAAAAGAAGAGAAGCAAAAGGCCAAGGAGAAAAGGAAAGATACATCCATTTGAATGCAGAGTTCCAAAGAATTGCAAGAAGAGATAAGAAAGACTTCCTCAGTGATCAATGCAAAGAAACAGAGGAAAACAATAGAATGGAAAAAACTAGAGATCTCTTCAAGAAAATAATAGATACCAAGGGAACATTTCATGCAAAGATGGGTAGAATAAAGGACAGAAATGATATGGACCTAACAGAAACAGAAGATATTAAGAAGAGGTGGCATGAATATACGGAAGAACTATACAAAAAATATCTTCATGACCCAGATAATCACGATGGTGTGATCACTTACCTAGAGCCAGACATCGTGGAATGTGAAGTCCAGTGGGTCTTAGGAAGCATCACTACAAACAAAGCTAGTGGAGGTGACGGAATTCCAGCTGAGCTATTTCAAATCCTAAAAGATGATGCTGTGAAAGTGCTGCACTCAATATGCCAACCAACTTGGAAAACTCAGCAGTGGCCCCAGGACTGGAAAAGATCAGTTTTCGTTCTAGTCCCAAAGAAAGGCAATGCTAAAGAATGCTCAACCTATTGTACGATTGCACTCATCTCACAGGCTAGCAAAATTCTCCATGCCAGGCTTCAACAGTACATGAACCATGAACTTCCAGATTTTCAAGCTGGATTTAGAAAAGGGAGAGGAACCAGAGATCAAATTGCCAACATCCATTGAATCATTGAAAAAGAAGAGAGTTCCAGAAAAACATCTATTTCTGTTTTACTGACTATGCCAAAGCCTTTGACTGTGTGGATCACAATAAAGTGTGGAAAATTCTGAAAGAGATAGGAATACCAGACCACCTGACCTGCCTCCTGAAAACTCTGTATGCAGATCTAGAAGCAACAGTTAGAACTGGGCATGGAACAACAGACTGGTTCCAAATTGGAAAAGGAGTATGTCAAGACTATATATTGTCACCCTGCTTATTTAACTTAAATGCAGAGTACATCATGAGAAATGCTAGACTGGATCAAGCACAAGCTGGAATCAAGATTCCCAGGAGAAATATCAATAACCTCAGATGTGCAGATGACGCCACCCTTACGGCAGAATGCTTCCTAAGGCCCATTTGACTTTGCACTCCAGGATGTCTGGCTCTGGGTGAGTGATCACACCATCATGGTTATGTGGGTCATGAAGATCTTTTTTGTGTAGTTCTTCTGTGTATTCGTGCCACCTCTTCTTAATATCTTCTGCTTCTGTTAGGTTCATACCATTTCTGTGCCTTATTTTGCCCATCTTTCCATGAAATATTATTCCCTTTGTATCTCTTATTTTCTTGAAGAGATGTCTAGTCTTTTGCATTCTATTGTTTTCCTCTATTTGTTTGCATTTATCAGTGAGGAAGTCTTTCTTACCTCTCCTTGCTATTCTTTGGAACTCTGCATTGAAATGGGTATATCTTTCCTTCTCTCCTTTGCCTTTAGCTTCTCTTCTTTTCACAGCTATTTGTAAGGCCTCCTCAGACAACCATTTTGCCTTTTTGCATTTCTTTTTCTTGGGGATGGTCTTGATCACTGCCTCCTGTACAATGTCATGAATCTCAGTCCATAGTTCTTCAGGCACTCTATCATATCTAATCCCTTGCATCTATTTGTCAATTATACTTTAAAGTCATAAGGGATTTGATTTAGGTCATAACTGAATGGCCTAGTGGTTTTCCCTACTTTCTTCAATTTGAGTCTGAATTTGGCAATAAGGAGTTCATGATCTGAGCCACAGTCAGCTACTGGTCTTGTTTTACTGACTGTATAGAGATTCTCCATCTTTGGTTGCAAAGAATATAATAGTCAGTCTGATTTCAGTATTGACCATCTGGTGATGTCCATGTGCAGAGTTTTCTCTTATTTTGTTGGAAGAGGGTGTTTGCTGTGACCAGTGCGTTCTCTTGGCAAAACTCTGTTAGCCTTTACCCTGCTTCATTTTGTACTCCTGGCCAAATTTGCTTGTTACTCCAGGTATCTGACTTTCTACTTTTGCATTTCAGTCCCCTATAATGAAAAGGACATATTTTTGGGGTGTTAGTTCCAGGAGGTCTTGTATGTCTTCATAGAACTGTTCAACTTCAGCTTCTTCAGCATTAGTGGTTGGGGCATAGACTTGGATTACTGTGATATTGAATGGTTTGCCTTGGAAACGAACAGAGATTATTCTGTTTTTTTTTGAAATTGCACCCAAGTCCTGCATTTCTGACTTTTTTGTTGACCATGATGGCTACTCCATTTCTTCTAAGGGATTCTTGCTCACAGTAGTAGATGTAATGGTCATCTGAATTAAATTCACCTATTCCAGTCCATTTTACTTCACTGATTCCTAAAGTGTCGATGTTCAGTCTTACCATCTCCTGTTTGACCACTTCCAATTTACTTTGATTCATGGACTTAACATTCCAGGTTCCTATATAGTATTGTTCTTTATAGCATCATACTTTACTTCCCCTACCAGTCACATCCACAACTGAGTGTTTTGTTTGCTTTGGCTCCATCTCTTCATTCTTTCTGGGGTTAAATATTCTCCAGTAGCCTATTGGGCATCTACCGACCTGGGGAGTTCATCTTTCAGTGTCAGGTGTTTTTGCCTTTCCATACTGTTCATAGGTTTCTCAAAGAATAGTGAAGTGGTTTGCCATTGTCTTCTCCAGTGGACCATGTTTTGAGTTAAGTGTTTTTAAATCAAGATATAATTGACCTATATATAAGATTATGTTAGTTCCAGGTGTACAGCAATGATTCTTATATTTAATTTGTTTGAAAGAAAAGTAGTAGATTTCATTCTTCTGGACATTTCTTGTTCTCTGTGTCTTGTGGAGTATTTTCATTGTATCACATTTTGAGTGTTTTCTTAAAGGAAGGGAATTTCATACATCTCTAAAATGTTGAATGAGAGGACAACAAAAAGCAAGTGCTTTTTTTCCCTTGACCATATCACGTGGCATTTGGGATCCTAGTTCCTTTACCAGGGATCGAACCCTTGCCGCCTGCATTGGAAGTGTGACCTCTTAACCACTGGACCATGAGGCAAGTCCCTGCAAATGCTTGAAGTACAACAGATTGGCTTTTCCAGACTTTTGGAAGAAAACAAATCAAAACAAGCAGTACAGTAGTGATTACCTGGTTGGGGGCCAAATTTTATCTACTTCTTGAAAGATTAAGTTGGAAACTATAGGTTACTTATTTCTTCTTCCTGCCCATTGGTATGTCTTTAATGTATCAGAGCTTAGTCAGGAATATATGAATTAGTCAACTTTGGCTAAATTATGTTGTAGTAACAATCCCCAGAGTTTCCAACAACAAAAGTTTATTTCTCATATTAATGCCCTTGGCGTGCTGCAGTGCAGGGTGTCGCAAAGAGTGAGTCCAACAAGACTGAGAGACTGAAGTGAACTGAATTGAACTCATTCTTCATTGGCCAAAGCAAGTCATGTGGTCAAACGTGGCCTCAGGGTCCAAGAAATGTAATGTGCTCCAGGGATGAGCAGCTAGGGAAGGATTTGGCAAGGGAAGGACAGCAAATATTTTGATCATCACTCTATCTGTTGCAGTATATTTTTGGATGTAGTCACTTTACAAGGAAGTCTCGTAGGGTTTTTTTTGAAGCATATTTATTTGGAGGTAGGGCAGGAAGGTTTGCAACCTGTATTTTCAAACACCTTGATAGTGTGTATTGACTATCTTAATTACCATTTTGGGGATCTCAGCAGACCCTGGATTTAATACATGATAACAGCTCAGTAAACATTTGTTAGATTAGTGGACAATGACTTCTAACAATAATAGGAAAGCCATACTTTTCATTATCTTTACTGCCCTTTGCAGCTGCTTGAAACAGTTTTATAGAGAGAAGCTCCCATAAACTATGCCTGTTATTTATTATATGAAAAATGATTCTTCAGGGGTCATTTTTACCATAAAAGAAATTGCTTTTTAATCACCCACATGTCCATTATACAAAATTTATATTAAATACAACTGAGGAAAGGACTGTCTTCTATCTGGCAGCTCAGGACCACGACTGATGATGTTTATTGTATATTGCACTGTTTCCTTTTCCTCCTTTCTTTCTCTATGTGCTGTTTGAACATTGTCCATATTTATAGTCATATTGTGATCGCTTATTCTACTTTTTGCTGTATCTCTTGTTTAACACATAGTATCATGAATTAACAATTGGAAGGGTCATAGACTAAATAAAGGAGTCATAAAATTAATTTTAGCTTTCCCTTTTCTGCTTTCCTCCGTATGAACTATTCATTCAATAAAGTTACATCTTGTTCCTTTTCTCTCACACATGAGGCAAGCACGGAAATGAGTAGAAGAATGGTGAAAAGTACACCAGAGTCCTGAAAAATTTGGTGGGAGGTGGTTCAAAGATCAGATTGTCAGTTCTTGGGGCATCAGGGTTATTTTCTTTTTTAATCTTTTATTTTTCTTCGTTTACTATGTAATCACTTTTTCATAGCTTGGGGTTTTGACAATCTTTTGAAAAGTCAAAACTTGCTAATAAGTTGATTTGAGTCCTGTTATCTTTTTGAAATATACTAGATATGTTTAATGTGAGTCATTCCAGAATGTAGCCCCTGCTTGAACCTCTGTGTTGAGTACCCTCTTTATCTAAGGTCAAAGCACTTAGTTAGCAACTGAGCTTTTTGTAAGCAACCCATTGTAAAAGTTCACCATGCCTTGTTCTTCAGTATCATTAATCATCTTCCCTCTAAGCTTTGGAAACATGGCTGAGTCCTGAGTCATCAGGCCCTTCACATTGCTGGTGATCCACCCTGCTGAGGTACATGCATGAAATATTTGCTGTCTCAGTATAGATCTGAGGACCGGTTTGTCTCTTGAAACGTGTGGACCAAATTCCTTATATATTAACTGAAAGATACAGTTTGTGTCCGTTTTACAAAGGGATCTGATCAGGCCTGTTAAAGTTACCATACAGATGACATGATTCCAGACTTCCTGTGCTTGATGTAATTTGCAAATATTTTGAAATACCAAATGTAGCCTCAGCGAGGTCAGTGACCAGTTTTTGAATTTTGGTGAATTTTTCTGTTTTAATTTTAACAGCTGTTTAGTTTTGAAATGCCTGCTCCACCAGATAAGTTAGGAATGTGTGGAGAGGGCAGTTTAAATAATCTGAATGTTTGCTGTTGAAGCAGATGCCTCTAAGTCAGGCTTCCAGATCCAAAGGAACAAAGAGGGAAGAGCAGGAGAATGAAGCTCCATGTGACACCCGCTGGAGAGGAATGTGGGCCCTGCAAGTGATTCTTGGGTTCTCATCCTAGAGTTTAATTTTTCCAGTTCTATTAAGGTATCCTGGTAAATTCAGTATGAAAAGAGTGCTGATAACTTCTTAAAGAAAGGGGCTTCAGTGATAACTTTTGAGTTTCCATGTGAATACTTGTCTAACATTTATCTCCTTAAAAAAAAATAAAAAGTGTCCATTGTAAGATCAGCTCACAGGTCAGACATTAATCTTGGTTGTCAAGTGTCTGAAATCAACTCTGGAGGCGAAAGTGGAATTGACGGCATTCATCATAGAGTACTGATTCTGTTGACTAAGACATCAGGCCTTTGGTCTCTTTTGTGTTGCAATTTTGAGCAGAATTTAAAAGAATGAAAATTTCCAAATATGTGCTAACACAATTTGTGAGAATATTTGTCAAGATTAAAGTAATATATTAAAAATCAGCTTAATTAATTGAAGCTTAACTCTTAGAAACTGATGTAAAGGTTAGTTTGAAATTTGCTAAGCTTTATTAAAAGTCTAGATTGGGGGTAGAAACAGTTTCCCCAGGGTATCTCAATTTCCTTCATTTTAGAGTATCTTTTGCTAGAATGAAGAGAAAAAAAGATCAGTCATTCTTTTTAATCACGCTTAACTGCAGTGACATAAAGGAGAAAACATAGTAATGTAGAAACAGGTAATTTCTTAATTCATCCTCTCATACCTGTGTGAATAACAGAAAAACCACAGGTCATCCTAATTGTTTTATAACCACAAAGAATTTAAATAAGTTTTGACATAATACGTTCCTTTTCAGTTCTCAGTTATGCATTTCTATAAGCTGGCCTTACTCAAATAGGCTAGTGGAGAGGCATTTGCTTTCTAAAGCGAGCTTTCTTCTGTTTCTCTGTTTGACCTTTTATTATGAAAAATTCCAACCACTAACCCCCATTATCAGGCTTCAGTAAGTGTTAATTCTTGGTCAGAGTTGTTTCATCTTTCCCGCCAGCCCAACTCTAGATTATTTGAAAGATTCTAGACGTCATATCATTTCATTAAAGTGGATTGCTTTTGATAGTGACAGTGGAAGCCATTTTCTTTCTTGGCACTGGCATAGTCTCTCAGGGCTGAATAGGATTTATAAGGAGACAGACTCTACATTGAAGAGTTTACCTTGTGAGCTCATATTTTCTCTGGATACTTTCTTCAAGTTTCTCTTGTCTTTCAAATGGCAGGTATTTGCTAAGTTCTTAAGTTCTTATCTGTTTGGAAATTCCTGTAGCAAGTTCAGGTTTAGTTATCCTGCACTGCCTTGTCTGTGCCTTATCTAAACAGTATTGAAGGGAAGAAAGAATTATTTCACCAGGAGTTGGCTTGGAGAGGAGTTAGCTATACTGGATATATTTAGGAAGTGCCCCTTAATGCTGTAATAATATACTAGCTTTTAAAAGCACCTCATAATAATAGCTTTTTAAAAAGCGCAAATGAGGCACGTAAGGGTGATCTCTTTTCCTAGCCATCAGTGGGATGATTTAATTCCTTTCCTGGGTCAACATAAAATATTCTTTCAAGTACCCTGAGATCTGCAAGTATTGGTTGACTCATCTTTTGTTGTTAAACCTATTGATTTCCCAGGCCAGCATGTCTTTTTCTATACTTTGACCTTGCACTTTAAACTGAATTCCTTTTGTCCTTTGAAGGAGACGTAAAACTGTTAAGTTTATATTGGTGAGTGTGAGAAACTGACTTTTCACTTTTCTCTATGATTTCTAAATTTAAGTGGCTTTAATCATCATTGTCGTAATGGTTTCTTGACTCCTGAAAAAGAAAGTTTTAAAAAGTAGATTCAACAGGTTAAATGGAATTCTTGAACTGTTTTCCTTCTAAAACTAAAACGAATTTTGACTTAATTGTTAATTCTTAGAATTTAGTTTTTGAGCATAGAAAACCGTGGGGTTCACTTTTATATTTTACTTTATTAAGATCACTCAAATTACTGGTAACTTGGCTGTATGGGATGCTGAAAGTCCTGGACTGAGTTCGATCAGGACTCTGACTTTCGTGTGATTAAATATGTGTCTACTTGTCTTCAGTAGCTAAACAGAAGTAATTATATTTGCATTCCACCTATTTAACAGGGGTGTCGTTAGAAGTCCTATAATTAAATTTTTTTCTTTAATTTGCAAAAATATTTGAGCTGCTTCACAAATCGGAGCTATATAAAAGTGAGGTGTTTTATGAACATCTCTTTTCTCTTGATTTGTGTTTTTGACACTGGATGCACATGTTGCTTTTCCTCTTTTCCCAGTGTACAGGTTCTGCTGCGTGTTTTGAAATTGGTTTTCTTAACATTTTTAGCAGCTGGGGATGCTATAAAAGCCATCTTGTGTCCTGTTTTTAGTGCACAGTGGCGAGTGTGGATAGATGGCTCAGTTAATGGTCAGGCAATTGACCCGCACCAAGTGCTCGCCTCTGTGTCCTCTGGCTTCTCCCCTTTCAGGGTAGAGTTACTGTTTGCAGTGCCAGTCTCACTGTCTGGGACTGGGGGGGTCTCAATCAGTGTGCCTGCTGCCTGGCTGTCTTGAATGCGATGTTTGTCTTCTCCCCTCCCCCAACCTTATATTTTATGTCTTACACTTCAGGGTGGGTGATCTACTGGGCTAACCACTTTAGGGAAGCTTTGTGCTGTCTCAGAAAGTCAGAATGAGTCCTTTGCATTAGGTGGCAAGCATTAACAGAGCAGATCTGTGACAAGGGCCATGTCACTAGACTCCTCCATTTTTCTGGACTTACTGTGTGCTTACGGATGAAATCATTCTCCTTCTCTGGTTTGGATTGTATTCTTGAGAAAAGTTTGGACCAAATTCACGTGCTTCCCTGATAGCTGTGTTGGTAAAGAATCCGCCTGCAATGCAGGAGACCTGGGTTCGATCCGTCGGTTGGGAAGATCCCCTGGAGAAGGGAAAGGCTACCCACTCCAGTATTCTGGCCTGGAGAATTCCATGGACTGTATAGTCCCTGGGGTCACAAAGAGTGGGACCCACTGAGCGACTTGCACTTTTCACTGTCATGTGCATTTCACAGAAGATTCATTTGCTCTGAGTCCTAACAATGGTTGTCCAACCTTGTACATAGTTGCTGCTGCAGCTGCTGCTGCTAAGTCGCTTCAGTCGTGTCCGACTCTGTGCGACCCCATAGATGGAAACCCACTAGGTTCCCCCATCCCTGGGACTCTCCAGGCAAGAACACTGGAGTGGGTTGCCATTTCCTTCTCCAATGCATGAAAGTGAAAAGTGAAAGGGAAGTTGCTCAGTCGTGTCCGACTCCTAGCGACCCCGTGGACTGCAGCCTACCAGGCTCCTCCATCCATGGGATTTTCCAGGCAAGAGTGCTGGAGTGGGGTGGTTGAAGAATTCAAACTTTGGTACTACTTAAAGGATTCTTCAGTCTCACCTCAGTGCTTCTGTAGGCGTGAGCTTTTCCCATAAGGAGATGAGCCATGGTATATTTAGGTTTGGATGATTCTAGTTTACAGAACTTGAGGGTCTGAGGATTTGGGGTAGTGGTTCTTCAGGGAACCCGGAGGTTTCTTTTTCCCACAGGGTGGTCCCCTTTGTTACATTATTATGTTGACCTACTCAAAGGGTTAGTTTCTGTTACATTTCAGTTCAGTTCAGTCCCTCAGACCTGTCTGACTCTTAGTGACCCCATGGACTGCAGCATACCAGGCCTCCTTGTCCATCACCAACTCCCAGAGTTTACTCAAGCTCATGTCCATTGAGTCGGCAATGCCATCCATCCATCTCATCCTCTTATATTCCCTTCTCTTGCCTTCAATCTTTCCCAGCATCAGGGTCTTTTCCAATGAGTCAGTTCTTCGCATCAGGTGGCCATATTATTGGAGCTTCAGCTTCAGCGTCAGTCCTTCCAATGAATAAATATTCAGGGCTGATTTCCTTCAGAATGGACTGGTTGGATCTCCTTGCAGTCCAAGGGACTCTCAAGAGTCTTCTCCAACACCACAGTTCAAAAACATCAATTCTTCGCTGCTCAGTTTTCTTTATAGTCCAATTCTCACATCCATACATGACCACTGGAAAAACCATAGCCTTGACTAGATGGACCTTTGTTGGCAAAGTAATTTCTGTGCTTTTTAATATGCTATTTAGGTTGGTCATAGCTTTTCTTCCAAGGAGCAAGCGTCTTTTAATTTCATTTGGAAATGAATTAACTTTTGAGAACAAGTGAGAGGAGTTGCTCAGGAGGCGTAAGTGTATAGACAGGGCAGTTGTCAGTGGCCCTCATTGTGTCCTACAGCTTGAATTGTCTGCATCCTGTGACAACTGCCTGGCTTTGAAAAGGTCCTTAAAAAGCAGTGACAATGTACTTTGGTACTGAGTAAATAAAATAAGCGGAGGAAGCCTCTGATGTTAAGCTGAATTTATTTGATTTTAGGGCCGAATCAATGAAGACTTTCTAAGAGAAACTTGTGCTCTGAGCAGATAAAGAGAAACCTTGGGAGCGTTTTGATTGTTGCTTCCAAAATAGCAAGTTTCTAGAGCATGGTTGCCTGTTTTATTTAATAAAGAAGAAGAAGCTGCTTCACCTCTCTTAAAATATTAAATTAAGAAAAAAGTGAAAAGTCATCAGTGTTTTCAATAAAACTATGAAGCTTTAGTTTTTTCTTGAAAAGGCATATGTTTAAGCATCAGCTTCATTAGTTGGAATATGTTTTATGTATTTCTGTCTTAACTCCAGATAATTGATGTGAAAATTAGAGTGACTAATATAGCACTGTGAAACTTAGGGAGCTAGTTCATTTCTGTTGTCTTTCTTGGAATATTTTGTATTCCTTGGAACTTTTGAAATCAGTATTTGGTTTTTGCTTTGTTGTTGTTGTTGAGTCACTAAGTCTTGTCCGACTCTTGGTGACCCTATGGATTGCAGCACACCAGGCTTCCCTTGTCCTTCACTCTCTCCTGGAGTTTGCCCAAACTCATGTCTATTGGGCTGGTGATACCATCCAACCATCTCATCCTCTGTCTTTCCCTTCTCCTCCTGCCTTCAGTCTTTCTCAGCATCAGGGTCTTTACCAGTGAGTCAGTTCTTTGCATCAGGTGGCCGAAGTATTGGAGTTTCAGCTTCAGCATCAGTCCTTCCAATGAATATTCAGGATTTATTTCCTTTAGGATGGACTGGTTGGATCTCCTTGCAGTCCAAGGGACTCTCAAGAGTCTTCTCCAACACCACAGTTCAAAAGCATAAAGTCTTCAGCACTCAGCCTTTAGGTACTTTGGAGAATTGAAATTAGTTTGATTCCTAAGAGTTGCAGGATTATACAATGTATCAGGAATCTGACTGCAGAAAGACTCCTTGTTTAGTTCTCAATTTATGCAGGTGACCACTGAAGATGGAAGAGTGACCCCATGGAGTTTTCAGCCTTTATTCATTTGTTCTAAGACCCATTCATTCAGTATACATGGTGAGTCATTCATGTCATTACATGGCTAGAGCCATGTAACAGGGCTAGAAATGCAGAAACAGGTTCTTGTTTTCAAGGGACTAAAGTCTTGTCTAAGGAACACACACTAAACAAACAGTTTACAGTGGATTTAGACCTAAGCTTAGAGCATTTAAGAACAATAGAGGAAGTCCACTTAAACCATTCTAACTTTCAAACAGGACATGTGGCCTGAGTTTAGAATAGCAAGAAGAATTAGCCAGGTCATGAAGGGAAGACAGAGAGGGAGTGTGGGTAGAGTTCTGCAGGGGATAAATTCAGTTCTTTTGTAAGAATAGTTCAGTAGTTAATAGTTACCAGTTTGTAATAGCTGTACCATAAATAAAATCTTTAAGGTTACCTAATGATGACATATTAATTTTGTATCTTTTTTCCTTTGGTGTATTTCTACAAACTGTGTCTGTGCTCAGTTTTGTTTTTTTCCTTGTCAGTTTTGTTCTTGTTAATGGGCAGTGTCTATGTTTTCTTGCCAATTCCATAGTATGCATTTATTTGGATTCTAACTGCCATTTCCCCCATCCCGCTTCTTAGTTGCCAGAGGGGCACAAACCGGAAAAAGTTAATTAGAAAAGGTGAATCTGATCCTGGCCCGCTCCTGCTACATCTTTCATTAGCTCCCTTGCCCAGGTGTTGCCAGTGGGGCATAGTCTAGTCTCAGCTCCACCTTTACCCCTTTGCCCTTGGGGTGGTTTCCTTCCTCCTGAGTGTTCATCTTCCACCTTGATAGTGATTCTGCAACTTGTCTTCCTCCTTCAGAGCCCATCTGGTGACCTTTCCACTACACTCCGTTCATCAGTTTCTCTTCTCTGCCGAGTTTGTACCCTGACCTGCCGCGCACTGTTGTATGACGCAGGCTTAGAGTGATTCTCTGTTCCTGTTCTAAATTTGAGCTCTCTGAGGCAGCACCTAAATGTTGCTCTCTGTGGATCTTTATCATAATAACAGTTTTGTGGGACTTCTCTGGAGGTCCAGCGGTTAAGACTCTGCACTTCCATTGCAGGGGGCACGGGTTCGACCCCTGGTTGGAGAACTAAGATACCTTATGCCACACAGCACAGCCAAAAAAAGTAAAAACCGTTGTGTAATAAGTAGCCATTACTTGATTTAAGCTGAACAGTTTAGCGTTTAAACATTAAGTTAGTCTTTTATATTTACTGGGTGAGAATCATGACTGAACAGAAGTGCGTAAGTTAATGTTCCAAGCATTTTATTTACATTCACACTCATTTCCCCTTGTTAAACAAAAGCTTATTCTGACACTTGTTAAAATTGTAAGGAAGACTTTATTGAAGACTGTTGCAACAGAGGAGAGAATTGTAACTCAACTCTGAGTACAACAAAGATGAGTGGGGATCTATAGCCAAGGGGCAGGATGAAGGGTGGGGGGTCGGCGGTGGAAGGGGTGGTCAGTGGATGGAAATTTATTACAAGGAGGCATTCATGGGTTGGGGGATTCTTGCTATATTGACCTAATGGGAATGTTGCAAAAGGCAAGCCCAGGACTGGTACATCAAAAGTTGGAGTTGAGGAACTTGATCAGTTATCAGATGTAATTAGATATCAAAGGTAGGGATGCTCTGTTAAACGGACTAGAGGATTCTTGCTAAACTGGGCTAGGAAGAAAGGACAGGGCAGGGCCAAGGCTGAGCCCTCATCCAGAAGCGGGGTCAGAGGAGCCTGATGAAAGTTTCATCAGGGAGAGAGTCTTTGTCATGATGAGTTTTTTTTTTTTTCTTTCATCAATTACTTTTATTATTTTTTTTAAATTTTATTTTATTTTTAAACTTTACATAATTGTATTAGTTTTGCCAAATATCAAAATGAATCCGCCACAGGTATACATGTGTTCCCCATCCTGAACCCTCCTCCCTCCTCCCTCCCCATACCCTCCCTCTGGGTCGTCCCAGTACACTAGCCCCAAGCATCCAGTATCTTGCATCGAACCTGGACTGGCATCTCGTTTCATACATGATATTTTACATGTTTCAATGCCATTCTCCCAAATCTTCCCACCCTGTCCCTCTCCCATAGAGTCCATAAGACTGTTCTATACATCGGTGTCTCTTTTGCTGTCTGGTACACAGGGTTATTGTTACCATCTTTCTAAGTTCCATATATATGCGTTAGTATACTGTATTGGTGTTTTTCCTTCTGGCTTACTTCACTCTGTATAATAGGCTCCAGTTTCAGCCACCTCGTTTTTTTTTTTTTTTTTTTGTCAATAAACTAGGTACTGTTATTATCTGTATTTTCCAGATAAAGACTCTAAAGCTTAGAAATAGTGTACATAACTCCACAAGATCCACAGCCAGCCTGAAGCTGGTGATCCTTTTCTGAACTGGACTGTGCCTGTGACGGCTCAGTTAATCCTTGCTAACCTACTCTGACAGTTAGTAAAGTCTGCCTCTCTTGAGAATCACTCCTGGCTTTGCTGCTGCCAGTGCTGTTGTAAGGGCCATGAATTCCACTGCAGCAACATACTCAGGTGGCAAGAAGGAGGGAGCAGCTTTATTAGAATTCCAGATAGATGGAGTGACCATACAATTCTATTTTTCTGTACACAGCAGAATAACATTTTTCAGTCAAATTCCTGGATCTCACCTATTGAAATATAACCACAGAAGGGAGACAATATTAATGTTCAGATGTTCTGAACATAAAAGATAATTTTTCAGTTTATCATACATTTTGTTTCCCTGTTCTTGGCTGCCCTAGCTCTTAGTTGCTGCATGTAGGCTTTCTCTAGTTGCGGCAAGCGGGAACTGCTCTCTCCTTGCTGTGATGGCTGCTCTTGCTGCAGAGCATGGGCCCAGTAGCTGTGGCACCCGGGCTTAGTTGCTCCATGGTGGGAGGGATCTTCCCAGACCAGGGATCATACCCATGTCCCCTGCACTGGCAGGCAGATTCTTAACCACTGGACCGCAAGTGGTCACAGTAAACAGCTTTGGACATTTTAATTATTTTCTTAGGGCACATTCCCAGGAGTTGAATTATTGGTTACATGGGTAAAGAACATTTTTTCACTCTTGGAACATTATTGTCACATTGCTTTCCAAAGGAGATATAACAGTTCATCCTCCCACCAGCAGTGGGAGAGGGGGCTCTAGTTGTTACAGTTATTAATATTGGAAATCTGCAATAATAAACTTGCTTATTTTGAGGTTTTACTTCATTCTTTTGTGGTGAACTTTCCACGCTGGATTGACCTTAATTAAGTTGGCTCAAATTCTCAATTAAAATTTCCATTTGACAAAAACTTTGTAAGGTCCATTTTAAAGGTTGGGGTGTAAAGGAAATAAGAAAAGCTTTGTCAGAGAGGAAATAAAAGGGTTAGTTTAATAATGTCCACACAGATGAATGTTAATCAGTGAACTGCATATTGAATAAATTAACTTTTCTTCCCTTCAGTAACAATAGTTATCTTTTCAAAATCTTTTGAATGTTATTTGGAATTATAAACAGCTCTACTGGATTCCACAACATTTAGATCAAATGCAGTCAACTTTACATGTTGAAACATGCTTAAATTGTAATTCTGGATAAACTGAACTAGAATTCGCATTTTAAGAATAAAAGTGGCTTCTCTAAGGTTTTTCATATTACGAGAAATTGAACCTTTTTAAAGAAAGTATGAAATTGAGAAAACTTGGAATTTTCTTTTTTCTTTTTTTTTTTGGAATTTTCTTCTTTTTCAATTTTATTCCAGAGCACAGTGTATTTGTGATTTTTAACAGAAACTTCTAAGTTTCTTTTCTGTACTTGAATGGTACAGCTAGCCACTTCCACTTAAATTGGGTGAAATCCTTAGTAAATGATGACCAGGATTCTTTTCAGCTTTTGTCTTTTTTTCTCAGGCATGAATATATTTCAGTGTAATTCAGTCAAGTGAAGTGAAATTAAAGATTTGAATCATGTATCTGTTGTCTCTTGAAACACTCTGGTTTTCTGTTGGCTGCAGTCAGCTGAGTGTTTAGTGATGCTAATGTCACTGAATAGTTTTTTAGCCCTAAAAGTTCCTTGTGTCATAAATCTTGTCCTGCACAGACGTCCTTTAGGTCACCTACCAGGGCACAGTTGGCTTTTGTTAATGACTGTATTGTCCTTTACTTTCATTCATGGCACTCAGTCACTTTTCATTGATGTTGCAGTAAGGCTTTTTCTTTGGACATCCCTCATTCTTTCAGGTCAGTTCAGATCAGTCGCTCAGTTGTGTCCGACTCTTTGTGACCCCATGGACTGCAGCACACCAGGCTTCCCTGTCCATCACCAGTTCCTGGAACTTGCTCAAACTCATGTCCATCGAGTCAGTGATGCCATCCAACCATCTCATCCTCTGTCTTTGTCTTCTCCTCCTGCCTTCAGTCTTTCCCAGCATCAGGGTCTTTTCCAGTGAGTCAGTTCTTCGCATCAGGTGGCCAAAGTATTGGAGCTTCAGCATCAGTCCTTCCAATGAATATTCAGGCTGATTTCCTTTAGGATGGACTGGTTGGATCTCCTTGCAGTCCAAGGGACTCTCAAGAGTCTTCTCTAACACCACAGTTTAAAACATCAATTCTTCAGTGCTCAGCTTTCTTTATAGTCCAACTCTCACATCCATACATGACTAGCTTTGACTAGACAGACATTCATACAAAACCATAGCTTTGACTAGACGGAACTTTGTCAGCAAAGTGATGTCTCTGCTTTTTAATATGCTGTCTTGGTTGGTCATAGCTTTTCTTCCAAGGAGCAAGCATCTTTTAATTTCATGGGTGTTCTTTACCTGTTGGTAAATTAATGTTCAGCTGTAGCAGGAGTCAGCCAGCATCTATGCATGGATGAGATTATTAATAGGTAGCCCTATAGATTTCCTTTATCTCCTGATTGGGTAAACACTTACCAGTCCTTAGCACAGACTCTAATAAGAGATTGAAACAAATCTCCCTTGAGGTTTCCACTTGCTGGCATCAGGAGAGATAGTTGGTTTAACTGTCACACACTGCATCTGTGAAGATGTCGAAGATGTGACATGCTCGCTGGCTTCCCGATTGTGTGCTCATTATTAAAGCTTTGTGCTCATGCTCAGTTGCTCAGTCATGTCTGACTCTGCGACCCCGTGGACTGCAGCCCACCAAGCTCCTCTGTCCATGGGGTTTCCCAGCGAGAATACTGGAGTGGGTTGCCATTTCCTTCTCCAGGGGATCTTCTCGACCCCAGAGATGGAACCTGAGTCTGCTGCATTGACAGGTAGGTTCTTTACCTATCAAGGCTTCCATGTAGGCAAATTTCATTTTGATGAGTATATTCAAATGTAGAGCAGTTTATCAATACTAGCACATGGTTGTTTTTTGTGCAGCATGTGTATGTTTCATTTCTTCTTTTACTGTGCTCTGTAAACTCATATTTAATTTATCTGATTGCAGCTGTTGCACTATTTTTGTGGAATGAGTCTTAAAATTCTTGCAGGAGGCCTTTCTGCTTTCTTGCTCTTTTCAGTGTTACAGCACTGTTTTGCACAATTGGTGCTTTCTGGGTAGATTCTTGACTTCTTTTCCAAAACTGAGACTTCCTCTAAGACTTTTCTCTGCCTTGCTTTGATCACTGTTCCTGAAGCAGAACTGATAAGACCCTTCTTGGTTGCTGCTTGTATTTAGAGGTTTATAGCTTATTTACCTTAGCGATAAAGGTGAGAGTAGCCAACCGGTACACTGTGTTGATTTAAGACAGGGTGATATCATTTCTGGTGATATAACATGGAAGGTTATTTTATTATTAAATATTTTCTTTTTAAAATATGCTTGTGCCTTGCAGTGTGTTGAGAATTCGGTTTTTATTTGGAAGAAAAGTTTTAGATCGTCTCCTTTTAGTGACCAGATTTATCCACATAACACAGAGGACAACATTCCCATTACCGAGTTCATTACTTTTTTTTCCCCCATGTGATAACTGTTTACAGTTACCTGTGAAATTTTCAATTTTTTGTCCCTTATTTTTATTTGGGAAGAAACTGGAAAGTGAGTTGATAATATGTTAAATTTATATAATCTCATTAATTGGCAGATAATCTTAAAATTCCAAAAGATTTATATTTAAAATAAAATTTAGTCTGAAATGCCCCTCTCCCACTCATCGATTTTTTTTTTGATGGTATCTTATATAGTTTTTAATTTTATGTTGTTTTAAATTATTTTTTAATAGGTATATAATTGCTTTGCAGTGTTTTGTTAGTATCTGCTGTGCAATAGTGTGAATCAGCTGTATATATACATATCCACTCATGGATTCTTAAAATTAGTGATGTTTGATTTGGGGTAATCTGCTTTCTTCCAGGAATTACTTTTTCAGCTTTTAGTGCCTTTCAATGATACTGTTTTGGTTTTTTTTTTTTTTCCAGTGATAACTGTTTTATTTTTAATAACCCTCTTGAAAATGGGACCTTCTGGAAGAAATAAAGTCCCTCACTTATTGAAGCTTTATGAATGGTTATCCTATCTGCAGCTTAGTGAGTGTTCTAGAATCTGATTTCTTAGAAGCGTTAGACAAGCTGTAAGTTAATGACTTACTTCTTAGATGTGACTTGGCAACTGGTTGGTGGTCTGGAGGTGCCAATAAGCTTCAGAGAGGGGCTGGTTAATTTCCATTTCTCTCTTAAAACAAGAATGCCTTTATTCTGTCTTTTTGTTTTCTGTCCCTCATTTTTCAACTTTGTAGCTATGCTTTGGTTTTATTGCTCCCTGCTGAATTCTCTCCTATTGCAAATATTAAAATAAGGGTGATTTAGGAGAACTAAGGTTAAAAATCTGCTCCATGAGCTCCATAGGCAAGATGTCTTGGCATTTCTCTTTGTGGAACGTAAGCAGGGGTGAGTGGACGCGTCGTCTGAAATGCCAGTGTGTGTTGCCCAGAGACGTGCTGACAGCTGGGCCTGACAGTGCTTGCTGGCCACTGGCCGCTCCTGACCCGTCCCCTTCTCACCTCGTTCCCCGGCCACCACCCCTTCCCCCAACAACGGAAACCTGGGAGGCATGCCTGTTCTCTTTTGAGAGGACAGCTTGAATATTCACTCCAGCTTTTCAGATAGAACATTGACATTGTCTCTTTGAACTCAGTTCTCTCTTTTATTGGGTTCTTTACCCTTCATGCAGTTTTAAAATCTTACTCGTGAGCAAGCTGCACATCCCTTACATGCCATCTTGTTCAGCTTCAAACAGTGGCACGTTTAGAAGCTGCATTTGAGGTCCATGACTTCAGACATGACAATTCGGCATTGATCAGGTTGGCTGTATGTTTGAGATTTGTCAGTTCCTTTGTCCATGTATTGTGTGGCTTTCGGTACCTTTTCTCTGTATTTCAAAAGACCTTTGTGTACATCTTGCCTTTATGTGTAATCTTACAGGGCAACTTTCTGCCTTTTGTTCTTCTCCTGCTCGTTTTTCACAGGACTGGAATTTGGTGTAAGGCTTGCTTAAAATGCAGGGGTCTAAACTCCTCTAGTTGTTTTCTGTTCATTGCAGACTTTTATTTTTTTTTAAATAATAGAGATTTCGTTTTTTAAGGTTTTCTAATTTTGAATTCTTAGAGATGTAATGGCCTCCAAAAGTAAGAGATATGGGGGAAGTAGTTTTTGTTTTAATTTTAATTTTTGTGATTCCTTTCCATTTTTATTCTAGAATGAGGGAGTAGGATGGGGTGGGATAGTGGCGGTGATGGTAGTGGTTGAATATGAGTAGAACAGCGCCTGAAACCAGACCATCACAACTCTCAAACACCAGATATATCATGATATGTTATGTACTTTTGTGTATTCCTGAAAATATTTTTGTACCTTACAAGGTATTTTATTGTTGCTTATACTTTCATTTTTGTCTCACATTTTGACAGTTTTCTTTTCCTTTCTTTCTCAATGTTTAACTGATGCCAAATTTCCAGAAATTAAAAATTTTTCTTCTGTACCTTGCTATCCTGTAGGTCCTTTAACATAAAACTAAACCTTTTGATCAACTTTACAACAAAATTTTAAAAATAAATTTTTGTAAGAAATGAATGTAAAGTTTATTGCCTTAGTACCACGAAAATCTGCTTCAAATAAATTAGCCTGAATATTAGAAAAGGACACTGTGAACTGCATGTAGACAATAGATCTGTGAAAATGCAGGCCAGTGATAAAGTTATTTTAAATATGAAGAAGAATAGTCTCTTGTTTCCTTACCTCTCTGACTTCTGATACCTTCTAGCCAGCTTGCCTTTCTCTGGCAGCATGAGTAGTTGCCTGCAATCTAGAACTGTTGGAATACTATAAATTTAAGGCTCCCCTGGTTCGGAGAAGGCAATGGCACCCCACTCCAGTACTTTGCCTGGAAAATCCCATGGATGGAGGAGCCTGGTAGGTTGCAGTCCATGGGTCGCTAAGAGTCGGACACAACTGAGCAATTCACTTTCACTTTTCACTTTTCATGCATTGGAGAAGGAAATGGCAACCCACTCCAGTGTTCTTGCCTGGAGAATCCCAGGGACGGGGGAGCCTGGTGGCTGCCGTCTGTGGGGTCACACAGAGTCGGACACGACTGCAGTGACTTAGCAGCAGCAGCTGGTTTGGTAAAGAATCAGTCTTTGGCTCAGTGTTCGGTAAAGCTCAGTGATTTGATAAGACTCAGTGTTTGGTAAAGAATCCTCTTGCCAATGCAGGAGATGAGAGTGTGATCCCTGACTTGGGAAGGTACCTGGAAGAGGGAATGACAACCCACTCCAGTATTCTTGCCTGGAAAATTTCATGGACAGAGGAGCCTGGTGGGCTACAGTCCATGGAGTCTCAAAGAATTTGGACTGCACTTAGTGGCTAAACAACAAAAATAACAACAAAAAGAATAGTGCTTATAAATGTTCCATTGTACATAAAATACCTTCTCTTATATTAAGATTATATCTTTAAATATTGAGACCAAGTATTCTCTGGTTAGGAATCTAGCAACCAACATAGTTCAGTGATGTGTTCACAGCATTAGTTCAAGTCTCTGCCTCTTCTGTAGGTTTTGCTTGTCTAGTTATTGGGACTTTTCCTTCTTGCTCTAAAACAGAATAATTTTTATTGGAGTGTAGTTGCTTTACAATGTTCTGTTAGTTTCTTTGCTGTGCTATGCTTCATCGTGTCCCGACTCTTTGCAACCCCATGGACCAGGCTCCTCTTTGCAACCCCACCCACCAGGCTCCTCTGTTCATGGGATTCTCCAGACAAGAATAGTGGAGTGGGTTGCCATTTCCTCCTCCAGTGGATCTTCTCAACCCAGGGATTGAACCTAGGTCTCCTGCATTGCAGGTGGATTCTTTACCAGTTGAGCTACGAGGGAAGCCCCTGTTAGTTTCTACTGTACAGCAGAATGAATCAGCCATACACATACATGTATCCCCTCCCGTTTGGCCTTCATTCCCACTCGGTTCACACAGCGCATTAAGTGGAGTTCCCTGTGCTATCCAGTACATTCTCATCAGTTATCTATTTTATGCATAGTTCAATAGTGTATAGGCACAACCCCAGTCTCCCAAGTCCTCTCACCCATTTTGCTTCTTTATATAAGGTGATTCCAAGATGTTGTGAGAGAGTGGGCATTAATTAAGTATAAAAATAGATACTGTATGCTCATAATCTCATTTTGGTCTTTCGATCACTAATCCTTAACTAAATTCTGTTTTGGTTGTTAGAATTCTGCTAATTACTGGAATTGTGTAATTGTGAGGATTTCTTTTTCTGTGAATGAGTACACGTTTGAATTAACTCATCCCAATGCTCATTTTTATATTTACCTATTCCCCCCCTTTAATTTTATAATGTGTTAGAAAATTTTCAAACCTCCAGGAAGTTAGGAAGAATTATATGACATACCTATTTTTAAAGATGTTTTGCAAAGTTTATTTAATATAAAGTTAAAAGTTTTAAATTGTGCCAATAATTGAGTTTAGAAATTTTATTCCTCATAATTAATTTTTGCCTTTTTTGTTGTATTTTAGTGTGCTAGAGACCAATTATACATATTTTGTATTTTATTTTTTGAAATCATTTAATATTTTTTGAGTAATCTCCCTGTATAATAGCAAAACACTGAATCAAATAACAAATGTATTTTAACACAGTTTTTATGCAAAGTGACATTTTAATACTGTTTTAAGGATGACCTATCACTTTTATAAATATAAATTTACAGAGGTGTCTTCTACTTTAAATACATTAAAATTTGAATTTTAATGTAAATATTGAAATTCAGAATCATATTTATTTTGTAACTTTCTGTGATTAGCTCCCCTTTCTGAAGCTGAAATGAAGAAAGGTTAAAGACTTTTCTCAAACATGTTTTAGCTTTTGGCTTAAAAATCCTAACATTTAGCCAAACTTTTCAAACTACTATTTACTATTTCTTGATTGCTCAATATTTAGTCCAAGTGTTTTTCTATTTTTTAATATGTAAATATAGGAATGTTTGCCTCACTCTAAAAAGATATAAGTAAGTCCAGCAATGTGTTTATGAAAGGTTTTTAATAACTTGGGGAAGTGAAAGTCGCTCAGTCATGTCCGACTCTTTGCAAGGAAATTCTCCAGGCCAGAATATTGGAGTGGGTAGCCATTCCCTTCTCCAGGGGATCTTCCCAACCCACGGATTGAACCCACCAGTTGAGCCCCCAGGGAATCCCAAGATACTGGAGTGGGTAACCTATCTCTTCTCTTGTGGAACTTCCCAACAGGAATCGAACCGGGGTCTCCTGCATTGGAGAGGATTCTTTACCAGCTGAGCTACCAGGGAAGCCCAACTTGGGGAAAGTATTTTTTTATAATGTAAAGTGTGCAAAAGAAGGAAACAATTATATATTTATAGAGAAAAGGCTACAGGAAATAGAAATGCTAAGTGTTAATAAAGTTGGGTGGACAGGCTTGTGTGCATGGTGCTGCCTTCTCTGATGAAGAACAGATCTTCCCCAGAATATTGCATCAGCTGGTGAGCTTTCTGCACTTGTTCTGAGGCAATGGCCCTGCATCCCTGATTCTTCAGGGAGAAGAACACCCATCTCTAGTTTCCTTTATGTAGATGCCTACGTTCCTGTGTATTTTCATTGTAGATCAGCAGTCCCCAACCTTTTTGGCACTAGGGACCAGTTTCATGGAAGACAGTTTTTCCACAGAGGGAAATACAGTTTCAGGATAATTCTTACTTCTTTTATTATTACATTGTGATATATAATGAAATAATTATCCCACTCACCATAATGCAGACTCAGTGGGAGCCCTAAGCTTGTTTTCCTGCAACTAGATGGTCCCATCTGGGGATGATGGGAGACAGTGACATCCAAAGTGTGCTTGCTTATGTCCAGTTTACTCCATAATCTCATGTTTCGCAAAGATAGGATACTGGAAATGGAAGCAGGCTTTTCAGTGCTTTTATGGCAATCTCAGGATATTCTGCCTTGACTTCAATCCTAAACATATGGAGAGTTCGAGTTGTCTCATACATACCTCTAAGGCCACAGCTATTTGGGATCTCAAGCGGTCATGGGAGTGAAGGGGAGTGGCTATAAATGCAGATGAAGCTTTGCTTGCTTGCCCACTGCTCACTGTACCAGTCTTTGGCTCAGGGGTTATATTATTGATAGCTCTATATCCCCTGTTACAGATAGCTCACCTTAGCTGAACTGGTTGTATGGGTTGAAATCCCATTGTATGTGTTGAACTTCTGCCTTCACTCACTCCTGTTTTGTGTTTTTAAACCTCACTGTTAGATTTTTTTTTAATATAAGACTTTCAACTTCCATTTGATAAATGCTTACACTTGACTTTTTTGTACAAAAATAAAAGCTTTTTGGGCTTATCTGGCAAAATTCTATTACTTATTTCCCACATTCAGTTTTCTTGTGGTCTGCTTCAACACTTTAACACAACAAACCCACTGGTTTCCCTTCTGTGGTCTTTTTTGTCTACCAGAGCTTTTATTGTGTGGGACAGTACACCCCACCCCCCAGCTTCACTCTGGTTAGTTTTCCAGGCTAACTACTTCACAGATGTTCCATTCGGTTCTCTTTATTTCTTTCTTTATGACTGTGCCGGGTCTTCATTGCTACGCAGGCTTTTCTCTAGCTGTAATGAGCAGGGCTGCTCTCTCGTTGAGGTGAGCGGGGCTGCTGTTCACTGTGATACCCAGGCCTCTCGTTGCAATGGCTTCTCTTGTTTCAGAGTGCAGGCTCTCAGCACCAGCTCAGGAGTTGTGCCCAGGCTTATTTGCTTCAAGGCATGTGGAACCTTCCCAGACCAAGATCTAACCAGTGTCACCTGCATTGGCAGGTGGATTCCTATGCACTGTACCATCAGGGAAGTCCCCCAAATGGAAATTCTTTAATAGTTTGTATTCAGATTTTTTTATTTTAGTTTTTTCCCCTCATGCCTCACAGCATGTACTTGGGCTTCCCAGGAAACTCAGTGATAAAGCATCTGCCTGCCAGCGTAGGAGACACAGGAGATATGGGTTTGATCCCTGGGTCTGGAATATCCCCTGGAGGAGGAAATGGCAACCCACTCTAGTATTCTTGACTGGAATACTCCACAGGGGAGCCTGGTGGGCTAAAGTCCATGAGGTCACAAAGAGTCAGACAGGACTGAGAACATCCTGTGTGTGTGTGTTCTCAAAAATGAAGTGGGTCTGCTGCTTCAGGAAAAATGACTGCCAGCATCTGTTGCTGATGATAACAGTTCATGAGTTCGCAAAGAGTCACCAAAAAAAAAAAAGAAGAAGGTAAGACAGTGCACTGCGTGTACTAGTGCTAATGAAAAAGAGCAGTTGTTGTAACCATCAAGCAGATGGACTAGTATATGTGGTGGTTAGGAAAAAGATAGATTTAAAAAATAACAAATTCAACAATGCAATGAGTGGGATAATAGTACAGGATCACTCACCAGACTGAGAGTTTCTTGTTGCCCTAGAGGCTTTCATCCACATTCCTTAGTGCCCATCACTGCACCCGGGACTAAGAAGCTGTGCAGAGAAGGAATGAATGAATGAACCCTTAGTGGTAACCTTCATTTGCAGTGTTATCTCCTAGCTCTAGTGTCAGTCTTCAGGTCATTAAAGACAGCCTGTCAGTGTGTTTATAAGTACCTAGAAGTGAAGTTTTCATGAACTTAAATGTTGCGTTTCAATTGCAGGCGTCCCTTAGCAAGGTGAAAGTAACAGAACCATGGCTCAGTTTCCCACACCCTTTGGTGGTAAGTTTTCAAAGATTTTTTCTTTTTTTTTAATGTACTTTGGAACTGTAGTTTTAAAAACTTAGTATTATGGCAGATTTCAAATATTCACATAAATAGAGGGAATAGTTCACTCAACCCATTGCATAGTTTCAGTGATTATCAATCAACTTATGGTCAATATTGATTCACTTGGATTCTTTTGAGCACCTTGCATATATATATATCAGATCATTTCATCCACAGACATTTTAGTGGACATTTCTAAAAGGTAACACTTTTAAAGATATAACTATGATACTGTTACCACTCCAATGAAATTTATAGTAATTCCTTAATGTTCTCAACTATAGAGTCACTGTTAAAAATTTCCCTGATATTCCTTAGGTGTTACTTTTTTGTTACAGTTTGGTTCAACTCAGGATCTGAACAAGACACAGTGAATTAGTTCATGTGTCTCTTTAGTTGCTTTGTTAGTGAACCACCCCCCTCCCCCATCTCTGTTTTGATTTGTTGTTTTCTGCAATTTATTTGTTCAGGTTACTGGGTCATTTATATTCTGTACTTTGTTTGGAAGACTGGATTTGAAGCATGCAATTTTTGTTTTGCTTTAGTTTATCTATTTGAAACATCAATCTGCACAAAATTTTCTTTTCAGGTAATCTTCCCTAAGATTATTAGGAAAGTGTTAAATGTTGGTTTCCCTTACTGGCCATGTTTTGTTTTGTTTTAAAGAGATACAGTTGCCAAAGTATCTCTTGGCAACTGTCACACCTGGTCACCATGAAGAGAGTAAGGCAGCCCAAAGCCTCATTCCTGAGATCACGTCAGGAAAAGTCTCTGTGGGATTCTTAGTGCAGAAATCTGCAATCTTTTCAAAACCATTCATGTTACTATTTTATTTTGTGTTTTGTCTTTGTCCTCCTTCTTAATCACTGAGCACATTTTTGTTTTGTTTGTTTGTTTGTTGGGGTTTGCTTTTACTCGACGAATTTTGACAGGGCCCCAGACGTTGAGGACTGTAGGACCTGTGAGGGATCTGATCTGCCTGGGTCGCCCTCTTTTCCCTGATGTCTGTCGCAGTGCCTGGCACATACAAGGCTTTCAGCAAGTACGTTTCCAGGGACGGAATGAATTGCTGCGCTGACCATCACTGTCATCAGACCTGCCCCGTCACGTATTGTCTGTTCCCACTATTTGGGAAGACGTCTGAACTCCTGAAAGCCTTTTTCTTAATGTAATCAAGAGTTATTTTGGTGAATTCATGTGAGGAGACCTCGTAACTAAAGTGGGCTCCCCTCGTGGCTCAGATGGTAAAGGATCTGCCTCCAGTGCAGGAGACGTGGGTTTGATCCCTCGGTTGGGCAGATGCCCTGGGGAAGGGAATAGCTACCCACTCCAGTATTCTTGCCTGGAGAATCCCATGGACAGAGGAGCCTGGTGGAGCCCTAAAGTGAGGACAGTCTCAGAAATGAGGGAACATCTGGTCAGTCCAAGAGTTGAAACTGAAGAACTTAACCCTGTTTTCTCTGGTTTGTCATTGTTTTTTTTTTTCCCCCCAAGATACTCATTTCCCATTTTTAAAATCAGTTTCAGTGAATTATAATCTACATTCTATAAAAGTTACTGAAGTCTAGTGTTTGAGTATTTTTATCACTCCAAAAAGATTTTCATGGAATCAACTAGAATACTAATTTAGTGAAGCTCAATTTTTCCATAACTTTCACAAAGAATGTATGTTAATGTCTTTTTTTCTTTGCTTGCTTTACTCTTACTTTTCTCTTTTTTTTTTCCTTTAAAAAGTTATCTTATTGCAGTATAGTTGATTTACAGTGTTGTGTTACTTGGTGTTGTACAGCAAAGGGAATCCGTTACACATAGACTTATATCTACTGTTTTTATATTCTTTTCCCATTTAGGACATTAGAGAGTATTGAGTAGAGTTTCCAATGCTGTATAGTTCTTATTATTATCTATTATATACATAGTACTGTGTATGTGTCTACTCAACTTCCAAGGACAAACAGATGGTAATTTATCAAATGGTTTATAATATACTGACCATATAAGTGTTGTGGAAACTGTGTGTGAGCATGTTGTTTTTCTTTTTTCGTTGAATAATTCCTTTGTCTTTTCTTTGGCTTGTAGGCAGCCTGGATATTTGGGCCATAACTGTAGAGGAAAGAGCAAAGCATGATCAACAGTTCCATAGTTTAAAGCCAATATCTGGATTTATTACTGGTAATTGGAGTCAGTATTTTTACATTTTTACTTACCGTAGTGCATATATCTGTGGAAAGTCTATTATGCAGAGTGAAGGTCGGCACCTATGACCAAAGATGTACTTTACTTATTTGACTTAGCCTGGATTCTGTATTTTCACAGTTACTTTTCCTCCGATGCACTCAAGCCTTTCTGCAGTTTTTAATGGATGCCAAGTCACTGTTTTAGCCATATCACTGGTGGGAATTGGTGAAATTAATGGATACATTCTTTAAGTAATTGTAGCATTGGACTGTGGTCCTTGAGTAAAAACACTTCCTTAATTCTGACCTTGACCTTGGCTTGAGAAACTTGAGTAAATTAAGAGATATGAACATTTAAAAACATTTTGTTTATTACTGTGTCCTTAAAGATGCCTTTGTACTTTGCCTTTTCTAGTTTCTTTCCTGTTTGATTACTTTTCAGGAATTAGCTTTAGAGAAAATGAAATCTAGATTTCCTGGAGACTTGTTTTTGTGTATGTTTGTCTCAGTTCTCTTTAACTTATTAATTCTTAGTCATTGATGTCATTCTTTTGATCACTGTTACTCATTCTCCATAAATATGTTAGCAGTACCAATAATTTGAAGTGTAGGTAAATGGGAATAGCAAAGAACCCTTTTGTAAAGTAGAAGTATGGGTCATCAGTTTCCTGGGGATTCCTGGAGGTACACTTTGTCATAATATGTAGCTGTTACCATTTTAATTACTAGCAGATTTATTAACATAGACAGTCTACCCTTACATAATGGTACACACTTTTTTTTTTAAGTGTTACGTTCTAAAGTCCATGCTGATGTATTCATTTTATTGTTACTTACAAACTTATCATTTGGCTTTTAAAATGTATTAAGTTTCGTATTTACTAGATTATTAGCCTCTTTCATTTTTGTAATTTTGACATAGGAGTTTTCTGTCATCCACTATTTTCTTCTAAAACTTTATCCATTTAATTTACAGGTGATCAAGCTAGAAACTTTTTTTTTCAATCTGGGTTACCTCAGCCTGTTTTAGCACAGATATGGTAAGTTGGAGCTTCATATATACAGAAGGTTGTAAAAAAAAATAGTTCAGTAATATCTAATCTTAATTTCTTAAATTATTGAAGGAAAACATGTATCTCTAGTCTGAAATATGCTTCCACCAGAGAAATACTTCTGAAAATTATCTTTCTGATATGGAACTTGAAAAAGTGGTGACATTTGCAAGATAACACTGTTGTAAATTTGACTTCCCAGTTGAGAAATCTGCATTTTAATGTTTTCTCACCAATTGTTTTGGCTTCATTCACGTCACCCATGCTCAACTGAGTGTCCCACATTTCTTGGTTTGTAATGTGATGGTATTGTATCTTTCACTGAATAAAAGGCAAAGAAAATATTTGAGGCTCAATAGGGAAATAACTAATGAAAGAGTGAAAAAACCAGTATTTATTACAATGTTGTACAAGGTGAGCACATAATAAATATTGGTGAATCCCTTGATTAACTGGCACAAATAAGTACCCAGTCTTTTGAAACCATTGGAAAAAGAGTGAATGAAAAAGAGTGGCCAATGTAGTTTTGGGTACTAGGTCTATGACTTTGGGAAGCTGTGGTGAATTCTTTGGCCAAGAGGCCATGCTTTCCTGCAATGGATGGTTCTTACAGTTGATTCTTCATTTCCCTGGGTTTCTTAGTATTGTGGAGACAGCTTGCTGTAGTGTCATCTGTACAACTATCTATCTTTATGGTTTGGAACGTGTATTTATTCTCTCCCTGTCAGCCTCAGTTTTCAAATCTAGAAAATGGGAAGATGCATATTTATTTATAGGAGTATTGAGTGGTTTAGCAGAGAAACTGTATACAAAGACCTTAGTGCGGGCCCTGGCACATTACAGGTCCTCAAAACAAAACTTCAGGAAGGTACCTGCTGTCATCATCAGGGATTGGGTGTTCCACGTTGACTGAATTACCCAACCAATTGCTTGTCCCCTTAGTTCATTAACTTTAAAATATTTTTAATTTTATGGAAATTAATAAAGTTGACGTAGTTCCTTATTGCCTTTAAGTGGAGTCTACAGTACATAAGCCTGATTATAAGTCATCAGTATGAAAATGATTTACTGTGCTCTGACATAACAAAACTTACATGGGAATTTATGTATTATTTGTGAGTGGATATATTTGAATTGAAATTAAATGATACCCAGATTCCTGCGCTTTTTTTGGTGTCTGCTTTGTTCTCTTTTTCCTGGTTGTCAGCATATTGGCTGCCAGACTGTCCCTTTAACTATTATACCCTTCTTGTACTAAGTTCTGATCTATTTGAAGCAGAACAATCAAACAAGGTTTTTGAAATCAAGTAACAGGTAGAGAGAAAAACACACAAAGACAGGTAGACAGAGAGAACACTCATGTATCAGTGAGCAGTGTCACTGACATGTTGGTTAAGTGTGCTCAGTCACTTCAGTCGTGTCTGACTCTTTGCGACCCTATGAACTGTAGCCTGCCAGGCTCCTCTGTCCATGGGATGCTCCAGGCAAGAATACTGGAGTGGATTGTCATGCCCCGCTCCAGGGGAGCTTCCCAACCCAGGGATCAAACCTGCATCTCTTAAATCTCCTGCACTGGCAGCCCTGTTAAGTGCCTAAGTCTAAATGGGAAAGACTTGTGACGTCTGTGTTAAACTTCTGCTTTGTGTTCTGGTGATTATGTTTCATGCAATCAACCAAGGTCACTCACTAGACTCTTCTTTTTCCAGATTAATTTCTTTCACTGAATTCTGCTCCTATACTGTATTTACAATCTGTGAAGGTTCATTCAAGAAGCAGTCTTGTGATGAATTACTGCAAGGAGATCTCACTTAACATTTGTTCACTCAGCAGTGGAAAAATATCTGTCAGATGTCTCCTATGGACCAATGACTGTTGTAGGTGCTGGGAACATAGCTGTGAACAAAACTGACACAATTTGTGCTTTCATAGAGATTGTAATCCAGTGGAAGGAGATGGTCAATAACAGCATAAAAAGTGTCACATGTTAATAAGTGTAATGGAGAAAAACAAAGTATTATTTAATAAATTTCACTTCTTTCCATTAACACAGTTAATTTTCCAAACTTTTTTTTCTTTGGTGGAGGAATTGGGGTGGGGCACAGGGGAATTCCCTGGTAGTCCAGAGCTTACATCTCTGCACTTCCACTGCTGGGGGCCTGGGTTTAATTCCTGGTCAGGGAACTAAGATGCCACAAGCCAAAAATAAAAAAAGAACAAAACAAAACTGCTTTTTTTTGTTTGTTTGTTTCTGTTTTGTTTACCAGAGTACACTAAAGTAATTTTTGCCAACTTTTTCTTTTCATTGTGAAAAATTGTGTTAATAGTGAAGATAATGAGTTGGCAGACTTAGGTTAAATCCAAAATGTTTTTTATCTTTCTTTTCTGACATTCTGTTAAATTTGTGGTGGCATATTTTAGTTGCATCGAGAATTACTACTAGGGGGAAGAAACAAAACAAAATACACTTACACACCTATTGGGACTTCCCTGGTGGTCCAGTGGCTAAGATTCCACATTGTCAATGCAGGGGGCTGGGGTTTGATCCCTGGCTGGGGAACTGGAGCCCACATGCTACAACTAAGACCCCTTCCTAGCCAAACAAAAACCCCCAAATCAAAAAAAACACACCTTTAAGTATCTTCCCAAAAGAAATAGCTTTGAAAGGTCATTGTAAATTTTATGAGGCACAGATGTCCTGCTAAGATGCTGGAATGGTGTGATGCAGAGTGTGAGGAAGATCTGTCTTTTAGCACCAGCTTCTTCAGGGCTTCCCAGATGGCTCAATGGGTAAAGAATCCACCCGCCAATTCAGGAGACTCGGGAGATGCAGGTTTGATCCCTGGGTCGTGAAGATCCCCTGGAGGAGGAAATGGCAACCTACTCCAGTATTCTTGCCTGGAGAATCCCATGGACAGAGGAGCCTGGTGGGCTACAGTCCCTGGGGTCACACAGAGTCAGACACGACTGAGCGGCTGCGCACACACAGCACAGTTGCTTGTTCCCTTTATAAGCCTGAGCAGTACTTCACCTCTTCATGTTTTGGTTTTTAAGTTTATAAATAACAGCTGACCTGATGAAGTAGGTTTTCCTCCCTATCTTTGATACTAATCTTGTGTTCTCACTTGTTTTTTCTGATAAGGTCAAAGGCTTCAAAAGAAGCCCTTCCCCTTTTGGTAGAGGAGCGGGTTTGAGTCTATAGAGTTTTAGGCAGTCTGTGCCACTCCTCTGGAGAAGAAGAAAATTTTTGTATTGAGAATTAGGAACTTTTTCTAGTTTCTCTTTCTCTTTGTGCCTTTCTTTCTTTGCTCTAGACCACAGTTGAAATGTAGACGTGATGGGGGCTGCTGGGGAATATCTCTTAGAATTCATGTAGAAACTGTACTCCAGTTAATTTATTTATGAGCTTTGGAACTGTAACCTACTAATACTTTGGAGATACGTATCTGTCCAGTCCAGTTTCTAATTAAGAATACAGGAAATCCTAAATTCTCCCTCAGAGGATGGAGTCAAGTCAGTGTGTTTAAAGCCAAGTTATAACAGTAACCAAAGATGATTCCTCTCCCTAGAAATTGTCTTACTACTAAGGAGCTGAAAGGAAAGCTACCAATATCCTCTTATCTTTTGGCAACTTAAATGCTTAACATCGTTCCAACCTTAGGCTCGTGTGGAGACAGGAGAGAACAAGGCAGAGGGCAATGGACAAGAGCCTTGAATAGAAGACAGGTAGAGAGAAGACAAAGAAGTTGAATGAGGGCTTTGGAATCAGAGGCGGTAGGGGCCATGGAAAGAGGGGACAGAAGCTGTTAAGGAGAGAAGTGAGGGGAAGAGAGGGAGCACTGCTTGGAAACAGCCCCGAGAGAGGAGGAGGAAGCCAGAGGCAGAAATTAGGGGCAGGGATCAGGGCAGTCACCCCTTAGGATACCATTTAGGAACCTCTGAACATACGTCAGGAGGGCCTTCGGCCCCCAGCAAGATCAGTTTGCTAAAGTCCCTGGCTCCCCCAGAAGTCATCCAGAACATTCCTGAGTCTTCACCATCTCAGTTCATGTTCGTGAGCATCTCTCCAGCTGGTGGGAGCCATGCCTGATTGCTCTCCTTTCGTTACCCTGTACAACCAGTCTATCAGCGTATACTTTTGACTTCATTAGACTGTATCCCCAATCTGGCCCCTGACTTTCTGTCTCCTTTGCTACCATCCTGATTTGTCACAGTGGGCCGAATAACTGTGCCCACGATCTGACCATCCTGACTGGAGTCTCTCTTTCACACTTGTCCCTTTAGATTCCATTCTCCAAGCAGCAACCCAACAATCTTTCAAAAAAGTAAATCCTGCCCCCCGCCAAAAGGTAAATCCATTTAAAACTCTTCATTAATAAGAAAACCCAAAGTCGTTACCAAGGCCATAGGCCCATGTGAACTGGGCTCTTGGCTGTTTCCCTCTTTTATTTTGTACCATTTTCTTCTTAATTTTTTGCACTCCGGTTTCACTGACCTTGTTTATATTCTTTAAATGCCTCAGGGTCATTGCACTTGGCATTTTCTCTCCCTGTCTTGCAGCTCTTCTAGATCCTTACATATCTGGCTGATTACCCATCAGGTTTCGATTCATGGGTCACCTTCCCTGAGAAGGGCTTCCTGAGCACTTGTCTAAAGTACTTTCCTCTCAGTTTTGGATGGACATATACACAGGGCTGCATTTAAAATGGGTAACCAGCAAGGACCTACTGTATAGCACAGAGAATCCTGCTCAATATGGTGTGTCAGCCTAAATGGGAGGAGAGTTTGGGGAAGAATGGATACATGTATATGCATGGCTGAGTTCCTTGGCTGGTTACTGAAACTATCACAGCATTGTTTCTTAATCAGCTATACTCCAATACAAAACAAAAAGTTTTAAAGGCAAAAAAATAAAATTTTTCCCTCTCCCTACCTGCTCCTGCCAACATCTTCTCTTTCCGATTGCTTTGCTTTATTTCTTTTTTTTTTTTTTAAAGATTTTTTTATGTGAACCAGTCTTTATTGAATTTGTTACAATATTGCTTCAGTTTTATGTTTTGGTGGGTTTTTTTGGCCACGAGGTATGTGGAATCTTAGGTCCCCAACCAGGTATCGAATCCACACCCACTATCTTGAAAGGCAAAGTCCTAATCACTGGATCACCAGCGAAGTCCCCTTGCTTTATTTCTTAATAGCACTTATCAATATGTTGAGTAGTCTGGTTTTCTTGTGGAGTGTCTGCTTACACTGAAACAAGGACAGGAGCTTTGCCTGTCTTTACCTTAGTTGTAAGCCCAGTTCCTGAATGGAGACCTTAGTAAGTGATCTTTTCAAAAACTATTTGTTGGGAAATTCCCTGGCAGTCTAGTGGTTAGGACTCCGCACTTTCACTGAGGTGACCTGAGTTCAGTCCCTAGTTGGGGAACTAAGATCCCACAAGCTGTGCTGCAAAGCCCAAAATTTTGTTGTTGTTGTGTGAATAAACAAAGAGATGGTGAGTGACTGGGCCAGGTTAATCTGGACAGGGGAGGTGAGCAGCCTGTGATGAGCCTTTGTGGGTGAGGTGGCCTCCTAAAGGAACTGTCTGATGCAGTGAATGAGGTGGAGTGGAGACAGGTCCTTCTTTCCTCTGAATCGTGTGATACAGACGAGGTAAGTTACAGAAGAGCTACACGCCTGTCCACCGCAAACCCCAAACCCATTCAGTGGCGTT
Source organism: Bos taurus (assembly GCF_002263795.3). Taxonomy (NCBI): domain Eukaryota; kingdom Metazoa; phylum Chordata; class Mammalia; order Artiodactyla; family Bovidae; genus Bos; species Bos taurus. The sequence goes on along the minus strand of NC_037328.1, from coordinate 1,825,507 downwards.
CAAGGTTACCTCATAGTTCTTTTGTTTACAGACTGAGGATGTATGAAGTGCTGTGTTCAGAAGTTACTTGAATGTTTTTTTCCTATGTGGACATGTACTCATTCAAAATACTACTAGGTTTATTTGTATTTTTCTTTGTTATTGTTGTTGTTTTGTTTTTAATTAATTTTTATTGAAATATAGTTAATTTACAGTGTTGTGTTAGTTTCTGCTATACAGCAAAGTGAATCAGTTAATATATAAACATACATCACTCTTTTTTTAAGATTCAATTCCCATATAGGTCATTACAGAGTATGGAGTAGAGTTCTCTGTGCTATTCAGCAAGTCCTTATTAGTTATCTGTTTTATATATGGTAGTATGTATATGTCAGTCCCAATCTCCTTTATCCACCCCCACCCCCAACCCCAGTTTTATTTGGTTTAGTTTTTATTCAGTTCAGGGATCTGCTCTCATCTTTGTGGACTTAATTTTAATTTTTGAATATGTAACACATTAGCAAGGTTCCAAAAGCTTATTATCTTTTTGTTGTTTATTTCTGTGGGGAAAAAACGTGTCCCTAATATGTATGTGAATTTAAATTATTTCCCCTTCCTTCTGCTTTGAAAGTAACCTCCTATAAATGTTCTTTTGTTCTTTCCTTTTCTCACTTAACAGCATATCCTAAAAATCACTCATATCATCGCATAGAGATCTTTATTATATTTTCTTTTTACAGTTATGTAATACTTATTGTGAATGGTATGCCATAGTTTATTCAACCAGTTTCCTATGTTTTCTGCATTTGGGTTATTTCTAATATTTTACAGTTACAAATAATGCAGCGAAGAATGAGCTAAAGCATGTGTTTTTGTATTGTTGGAGGTGTACCTTCAGGGTAAATTCATAGGATTGAGTTGCTGCATCAAAGAGTAAATCTATATGTAGTTCTGCAGGTGTTGCCAGATTTTCCTATGCTTGGAGTTGAAGCACTTTTTCCCATAGGATATAAGAGCAATGTGTGGTTTATTTGTACAAATCAAACAAAAAACTTACCCTTAATACAGTATACTTGTGGACCTTTTCTCATCTCCACCATGCCTGTTATTATATATAGATTTTAATATCAGACTAAACATCGTGTTTAAGATCAGTTTGTATTCAAGAGTCATAAATATTGTTTCACTTTTTGTTAAAAATATTTTTATCAGACATTTTTTAACTTTGGAAGTTGTGTGAATTTAATTTCAGGATTCTCAGACTTTTAGTTAGTTTTCTGGGGTGATTATTAGAACTGAGTAAACTGAGAAATAACTATACATACGTAAAGCGAGCTCCCCAGGTGGCTCAGTGGTAAAGAATCCATCTGCCAGTGCAGGAGATAGGGGTTCAGTCCCTGGTACAGGAAGGTCCCCTGGAGGAGGGCATGGCAACCCACTCCAGCACTTGCCTGGAGAATTCCATGGACAGAGGAGTCTGGCGGGCTACTGTCCATGGGGTCGCAAAGAGTCAGACTAAGTGATCGAGCATACACACACAGGAGATGAAGTGGATAGCAGAGCTGAAATCATATTTTGCAGAGAAAATTTGAGAAATAGAATTCTGACTCTTTTCCAGTGTCTTAGGAGGGATTGGAGAGAGTTGAGCTTTGTAGGAGTAACTGTTATAATTCTAAAAAGACCTTTGAATTTTTACTACCAAGGAATCCCAACAGCTATGTTATGTTAGTTGAGCAGAAGAAGTTTTTTAAAAAATTCACACAAAATTGTTAGAAATGTTTTGGGATTTTAGTGAATGTTTAGAACCTGAGCATTACGTGTTTCCTCTCCTCTCCCATCCAGGCTTTTGCTAATTGTGTCATTACTAGAAAGTCTTTTTCCCCTAACCCACTCATTATCCCACACTAGATATTTTTGTTTCTCTCTAGAAAATGTGTTTTGGGAGCAGTAGTGTGGGGAATAGAAAGTAGGAATCTATCTGCTGGTTTTTTTTTTTTTTTTTGTAAAGTATGCATGTCAGTATTGATCATTGGGAACCTTTATTATATCTGTGAAAACCATTTGAAATACCTGAATGTCTTTTAAAAAATATTCGAGGGACTTCTGTGGCTGTCTAGGGGTTAAGACTCCATGCTTGTACTGTGGGGTGGGGCAACAGGTTTGATCCCTGGTCAGGGAACTGTGATCCCACATGCTGCACAGTGTCCCCCAAAAAAGAAAAATTGGTAAAAGAAAGCTCACCATTTCATTTTATTGATTCAACTTACTTTATGAAACCTGAAAAACAGACTAAAAATAAAGCAACCAGAAACTAATCTCAATTATGATCATAGACACAGAAAAATGAAAACAAAATCTTAGCAAATGGAATTCTACAATGTATAAAAACTATGACCAACTCGAGTTTATGCCAGGATTAGTTCAAGGTCAAGGAATTCCCTCAACATTATTTCGCTCAGTTGTGTCCATCTCTTTTCGATTCCATGGACTGTACCCTGCCAGGTTCCTTCTCTCCATGTAATTCTCTAGGCAAGAATACTGAAGTGGGTAGCCATTCCCTTCTCCAGGAGATCTTCCCGACCCAAGGATTGAATCCAGGTCTCCTGAATTGTAGTCTGATTCTTTATCGTCTGAACCACCAGGGAAATCCATATTATATCAGCAGATAAAAGGAAAAAGAAGTGTGTGATCAGGTCTTCAGATGCTGATTAAACATTTGATAAAATGTATAGCAAGCATTTCTAGTAGAAAAAGGGAACTGCTTAAATATGTCAGATTACATTCTAAAAATCAGTACCAAATATTACACTAAACAGTGAAACACTACAGCCATTTAACTTAAATTCAGAACTACACTGGAATGCCCACTCAGTAATGTGATGGAGACAGTAAGAACAGTGAAAGAGAGGAAGGGTAAAACTATAGGAAATGAAAGCTAACTCTTTTGCTGTTTAGGTGATTGTGTAAGTTTCACAGAAGTTTGGTAAGATTGATCAGCCAGCAGAAATGATTATTAAAAGCAAAATTGTTCTCTGTGCTTGACATAAGCGTCTAAATATGGAAATGAGGAACCTGTTCTGTTTGAGTGACAGAAATGATAAAATTCCTAAGACCCCATTTAACGAGAATAGTAATTACTTATATGGAGAAAGTGATGTAATGTTTTTAACATCAGGAGAACTGAATGTACTGTTTTCTTTGGACAAACTATCATAAATATGTCAGTTCTATAAAAATTAATATATCTAATGCAGTTTCATCTTGGATTTCAAGAAAGTTGTTTATAGAATAGATAAATTATCTTAAAGTTCATAGGGGAAAAAAAATGTCTGAATAGCCAAGCAAATTTTTAAAAACACTTTTCTTGGGATTTACAGTGTTGTGTTAGTTTCTGCTGTATAGTGAAGTGAATTGGTTACACATACACATGTATCTACTCTGTTCTAGATTCTTTTCCCGTGTAGGCCGTTACAAGGCATTGTGTAGACCTCCCTGTGCCGTACTGTAGGTCCTTATCCGTTATCTGTTTTGTATGGTGTAGTGTGTATATGTCAACCCCAGTCTTCCAATTTACATCTCCCTGCCTGACCCCCTGGTAACCATAAGTTTGTTTCTACATCTGTAACTCTGTTTCTCCTTTGTAGATAAGTTCATTTTACTCTTGTTGTTTCTGTTTTTTTTAAGATTCCACATATAAACAACGTCATGTGGTATTCGTCTTTCTCTGACTTCACTCAGTATGACAATCTCTAGGTTCATCCAACAAGTTTTTTATTTATTTTTTTAATTTTTTGTTTGTGTTGTGTTTTGTGTTTGTGTTGGTTTCTGCCAAACATCAACACAAGTTTTTTTTTAAATAAGTCTTGCCAGATACTGGAGTCAGTGCAGTCAGATTATTGTCACGTTGACCTGGAAATTATTCAGAGTAGATAATCCAGAAATAGATCTCATTTCATATAAACATTTAATAAACCACAAAAATATTTTTATGCTTCAGCGAGAAAAGAATGGATTGGTTCCTAAACATTGCTGGGAAAGTTAAGTATCCATCTATCTGATGGAAATCTGATTGAACCCTGGGGTAACATACCACACATATATGCAATTACAGTCAGTTTAAAGGTTGAAATGTAATAAAGTAATACAGTTTCAGAAAAGAAAGCTATGTGATCAAAGAAATATTTTACATGTATAAAAATGTAGAATTTCTGTATGCTGAAGAATTACACAAAATGGATCAAGTTTAAAAAATTCTTTCAGCAACTGACAGATAAACAGTTGATGTGTAACGTACAATGAGCTCTTTTAAACTGACAAGGAAAAGATGTGCAGTCCATCAGAAAACTTGGCAAAGGATGTGAATGAGCAATTCATAGACGCATGAGTCCAAATGCTCAAGAAACATGGCAAGTGATGCTGAAGCCGCTAGCAGTGAGAGAAATTCGGGTTCCATGGTGTGGTTTGCTAGAGGGCTCATTGCTGGCAGGGGAGCTCCTATCTGAGGCAGAAGGATGGTTCGTGTGGCCATAGTGTTTCCTTTATGATTTTATGAGCTTTACAAATTTTCCCGAGAGATAGTGTTGACTTTTAGAATTTTTAACATTTTTAAAGGTTTGTAATCTTTTTATGACACTTTTCTCTGTGCCTCATGTTTTACTACTTTGCATTAACTCCAGCCAATATGGGGTTATTTTCTACGTAATGTAATTTTCTTTTGTGGACACAGTCTGTGGCTCATTTAAAAGATGGCTAAGGATTAAGTATTTTAATTGGAGTAACTGGTCTTAACATTTGAAGTTTCAAATAAAAATTTTGTTAAGACAGGTTTTAAAAAATAAATCTTTAGGCCTTTGATATCTAGACTTCAACAAATGAAATCCGAAGGACCATTTTTTGTACAGAAGAGGTTAAGTCACATGCAGTTTCAGTTTGCCAAAGCGTAGTTTCCGGTTGCAAGTCCAGACTCTGTTCTTCTGTTTGGTTATTCTTTGTTGAGAAAAATACTCTATAAACAGCTTATTGAAAGTTGTGCTTGACCATTCATGTTTGAACACCACTTTCAGATAGTGTGTTTGTAAGCTCATTTAATTAATTTTCACAGCTTTAAAAGTATGCCAGTATTACATTATAGTAGAGCATAGCATGTCACATCCCCGTGGTGAGGTTTGTAGAGCCCCATAGATGAGTTGATGCAATCTAATCAAGAATCTAGAAATAAACTCTTGTTTCCAAATACCTTTGTTTCCCCCATAATAGCTTAACAAAATTCACAGTTTTAAAATGTACAGTTCAGTGTTTTTTTAGTCTATTCAGAGTTGTGTAACCATCACCAATATCCAATTGAGAACAATTTCATTGCTCCAAAAACAAGCTCCATTTGGTGTCCATAGTATATGTCCTGACATTCAGACTGAAAATTACCTTGTGTATCATATAAATAATGCATGCGTATAAGTGAAGACTAACACAGTAAAACATAATTCGTAGTTATGTAAAACCTATTCAGTTTTTCCCTACAGCTTGGTAAACAAGTTTTGTTTTGTTTTCTCTGGGACCAAGGGAGCTGACTCTTTAGTTTTTGTGTGGGTGGGACTGGTGGTTTGGGAAAGGTTCTTTTAAGGTCACAGTCATTCTGAGCCCATGCTGTTGTTCTGCAGGGCGCTCGCTGATATGAATAATGATGGAAGGATGGATCAAGTGGAGTTTTCCATTGCTATGAAACTCATCAAGCTGAAGCTCCAAGGATATCAGCTCCCCTCTGCACTTCCCCCTGTCATGAAACAGCAACCAGTTGCTATTTCTAGTGCACCAGCCTTTGGTGAGTCTAAAAGGAATCAGTTCATATATTTCATTGTATGTTTTTAAAATAAATATTTCCTTCTCCCTGCCATATCAGTTTGTGGCACTGAAATTCTAGGAGACATTCACTCTGAAAAATGATGGCCCTGTGCACAAAGATAATGCTGGAAGGGGAGAAAGCAAAAAAAGAAAGAAATGAAAGCAAAGGTGCAGATTGTCAGGGAAAAAGGAATAAACTTGCAGTGTCTGTTGCATCTTTTCTCTCTTTCTTGCCCCTATTGGATTCTTGACCCTTCTTCACATCTTCACATACTTCCCTTTGGTTTTGTGTATTTTGGAGCATTGTTTTGTTTCCTTATGCTCCTTTTGTTTATAGTATCAAGAGAAATGTATTTTTGTAATAATAGTTGAGGCACTTGGTTACATTATGTTACTTCTTCACACAAAATGCCACGGTGGGGGGGAATGAAAATTATTATCCCAATTTAAAACATAATTCCATAAAATGCCATCTTTTAGTCAGATATTTTTCTTAAACATTAATTGGTAGGCATGTTCCTGGTGGTCCAGTGGTTAAGACTTCAAGCTTCCAATGCAGAAAGCATGGGTTCAATTCTTGGTCAGGGAACTAGATACCACATGCCCTATGATATAGCCAAAAAGAAAAAAAGAAAATTAAATGATAATTAGTTGACTAAGATCATAGTCAATTCTGCTTTCTTTTTCTTTTCCTTTTTTGAACCTTACTGTGTGGCATGTCGGATCTGAGTTCCCTGACCAGGGATTGAACCTGTGCCCCCTGAAGTGGAAGCTGTGCTGTGCTGTGCTTAGTCGCTTAGTCCTTGTGACCCCATGGACTGCAGCCTGCCAGGCTCCTCTGTCCATGGGGATTCTCTAAGCAAGAATTCTGGCCTGGGTTGCTATGCCCTGCCTCAGGGCATCTTCCCAACCCAGGGATCAAACCCAGGTCTCCTGCATTGTAGGCGGATTCTTTACCAATTGAGCCACCAGGGAAGTGGAAGCTAGCAGAGTCTTAACTGCTAGATCATGAAGGAAGTCCCCAACAGTTCTGATTTCTTCTCTGTTCTCACCCTAGGCTTTAATTATTTAGCTTGATTTAAAGATTACAGTAATAAGATCCAACACGTGATTCTTGGGAAAGTTCTTAGACAGTTTAAACAAAACAGAAAAATGGTGGATAGAGTTTCCCTCTCTCCCTTCATCCTAATATATCTGATGACAGGTGATAAAGTGAAGGAGGTTTGGGAGGGGGCAATCATAGCCATTCAGGTTGTCTCTGACACAGTTAATGATGCGTGTGTCCTCAGTCGTGTCTGACTCTTTGCAACCCCATGGACTGTAATCTGCCAGGCTCCTCTGTCCATGGGATTTTACAGACAAGAATACTGGAGTGGTTTGCCATTTCCTCTTCCAAGAGATCTTCCCAACCCAAGGATCAAACCCGCATCTTCTACGTCTCCTGTATCTACAGGCGGGTTCTTCACCACTGAGCCACCTGGGAAGCCCACAATTAATGATAAGCTGAGATAAATAAATGGTGTTCTTAAGAGGTTCACTGTTAAAAGCACACTGTGCATTGCCTTTCTTTCAGTGAGTTTGTGCCACAAGTCTGGGTATGTTAGAAGAAAGGTCCAGGTTTTGGGTTAGGCAAATAAGACAGTGATCCAAGAGAAGGAGGAACAATGCAAAGTCACACGAGAGCTAGAGGTGGAAGGGCAGAGGTGAACAGTGCTGTGGGCTGCTCCGAGGGACCAGCGCCCTCCCTGGCCATCTTCCACCATGTATTCCCAGTTTTGAGCCCTCTGTTAACCAGCTTATTTCAAAGGGGTGGTTGCTTCGAATGCCTGACGGTGCTTGTAGCTAAAAGAACTACAGGGTGTTTGGTTTGCTTTTGGCCTCCCTTCCGAGGCTGCAAGAAGAAACCTTGATGTGGAGAAAGGGTCAGATAACCACAGGCATCCCATTTCCTCTTTTTCCCTCAAACCCAGGTGTCAGTAATTCTTCCTCTGACATGTAATATGTCTTCTCTTATTCCGTTCTGCTGTAGGAATTTCAGCTCTAGGGATACTGCTGATTATTTTCAGGAGCAGTGCCATCATTGTACAGAGGGTTTTACAGTCACTTAAGTAACCTGCCCAGCCTCTAAAGGAAGCCAGGATTTTTTTTTTTTAATTGAAGGATAATTGCTTTACAGAATATTGTTGATTTCTGCCAAACATCAACATGAATCAGCCACAGGTATACATATGCAGGATTTTTTTTTTTAACTTAAAAATATTTTAAAAATGTTTTTCGCCATGCCTCGCAGTATATAGAATCTTAGTTCCCCGACCAGGGATCAGACCTGTGCCCCTTGCTGTGAAAGCGCTGGAATCTTAACCACTGAACCCCAAGGGAGGTCTCTGGGAAGCTGGGATTTCTTAACTGCCCTCCTGCCATTCAGACCTTAGCTCTTCCCCTTGGCTCCTCCACTGCCTTTCCTCCCATCATTCTTGTCACATCGACCTCAGTAAATTTTTCCAGAGGATTAATTGTGAGGGAATAACAGACGATAAAGAGAAGTTAAAAGTACATGGTCCCAATCCCCACTTTTGCCCAAGTTTACTCAAAAATCTGGCCTTTGCCAAAGTAATTTTTTTCTTATGATTCTTCTGGCTAATTGAAAACATAACTTATTACTATTATCAGTATTTTATAATTAGTATGAGACTTTGTCTGACCATGGGTTTTCTAGCCCTGTGGTCTGTCTTCACATGTAGCGTGTTTTTTGGTCACCACAGTAACCCTGAAAGTGTGCAACGGATTGTCAACCCTTTTACACAAAGGAGAGAACTGAGATACCAAGAAGTTGAACACCTAAGCATGTTCCAAGGGGCTCCCCTGGTGACTCAGACAATGAAGAGTCTGCCTGCAGGGTGGGAGACCCAGGTTCAGTCCCTGGGTCTCTCCCTGGGAATTCTCTGGAGAAGGGAATGGCTACCCACTCCAGTATTCTTGCTTGGAGAATCCCATGGAGCCTGGAGGGTTATAGCCCATGGGGTTGCAAAGAGTCACACACGACTCACAAGGAACACTTTATTTCATGTTTCTGAAAGGGAGGCAGAGCCTCTTTAAACTCAGTTGTCCTCAAGGCCTTTGGTTTCCTCTTTTCCTTCTCTCTTCCCACCTTCATTATCACCAGATCATCAGAGTGACACAGGGCTTCATCACTCTCCCGAGGTTAATGCAAATGTTAACGCACCGTGGAATTTAGGCTGGCTAGAGCGATTTCACTTTCACTTTTCACTTTCATGCATTGGAGAAGGAAATGGCAACCCACTCCAGTGTTCTTGCCTGGAGAATCTCAGGGACAGCGGAACATGGTGGGCTGCTGTCTATGGGGTTGCACAGAGTTGGACACGACTGAAGCGACTTACCAGCAGCAGCAGCAGCAGCAGCAGAGGTTGAATAGTCATTTTGTTAAGAAGAGGAAAATGGGGTGCAGTGATACTGTGATTTGCTTAAGGGTGCCTGGCCGTATTCCAGGACATTCTGTGATGAGTATGCCTCGTACCTTCTCCCTTCAGTGTATTTGCACACATCATCATTCTTCTTTGACTCTGAACTCAGATATTTCAGGGAGAGGTTGTTGTGATTGTTTCTGTTTTTTGCCAGAGTCCACAGTTTTACTGGGTCAAACCAATCAATATCTTTAAGTCCCGACTGTGTGTCCTAGTTGCTGGGAAGGGGGTAGTGAGTAAAACATTGTGACCCCAGTTACTATGGAACTTGTTGGCAAGTTAGGGGAAGAAACAAATAGACAAATAGTTCTGTGAAACAGGGTGACATGACAGAGACCCAGGGCTTCCCAGGTGGCAGTAGTGGTAAAGAACTCACCTGCGTTCCATCCCTGGGTCAGGATCCCCTGGAGGAGGGCATGGCAACCCATTTCAGTATTCTTGCCTGGAGCATCCCATGAACAAGGGAGCCTGGCAGGCTACAGTCTATAGGGTTGAAAAGAGTGGAGACTAAAGCAACTCAGCACCCATGTACTCATGAGAGGCGCAGAGAGGACCAGGTGGCTGTTGCTCAGGCACTCAGTTGTATCTGACTCTTTGCGACTCCATGGACTGCTGCAGCATCTCCCAGAGCTCGCTCAAACTCATGTCCCTGGAGTCGGTGATGCCCTCCAACCGTCTCATCCTCTGTCATCTCTTTCTCCTCCTGCCTTCAGTCTTTCCCAACATCAGTCTTTTCCAGTGAGTTGGCTCTTTGCATCAGGTGGCCAAAGTATTAGAGCTTCAGCTTTAGCATCAATCCTTCCAGTGAATACTCAGGGTTGATTTCCTTTACGATTGACTGGTTTGATCTCCTTGCAGTCCAAGGGATTCTTGAGAGTCTTCTCCAGCACCACAGTTCGAAGGCATCAATTCTTTGGCACTCAGCCTTCTTTATAGTCCAACTCTCACATCCATACATGACTGCTGGAAAAACCATAGCTTTGACTAGATGGACCTTTGTAGGCATAGTAATATCTCTGGTTTTTAATATGTTCTCTAGGTTAGTCATAGCTTTACTTCCAAGGAACAAGTGTCTTTTAATTTCATGGCTGAAATCTACAGTGATTTTGGAGCCCAAGAATATAAAGTCTGTCATTGTTTCCATTATTTCCCCATCTATTTGCCATGAAGTGATGGGACCAAATGCCATGATCTTCGTTTTTTGAATGTTGTTTTAAGCCTGCTCTTTCTCTCTCCTCTTTTACCTTCATCAAAAGTCTCTTTAATTCCGCTTTGTTTTCTGCCATAAGGGTGCCTATGACAGAGCTGCATCTGCGTATCTGAGGTTATTGTTATTTCTCCTGAGACCAGGTGGTTAGGGAGAATTTACCCAGGCAATAACTTTTGAGCTGCCTTAGGTGTGGGGGAAGAGAACCCACCTGGCAAAAACAACGGGTCCTAAGGCAAAGCTTGGTGTGTCAGAGGAACAATAATGAGAGGCTTGCACCTGGTGTCCTTAGGGCTTCAGGTCGGGAGGTAAAGTAGGAGCCAGGTGGTTTGGGACCTAATAAAACCACTAAGTGAACTGAAAGTCGCTTAGTCATGTCCAATTCTTTGCGGGCCCATGGACTGCAGCCTGCCAGGCTTCTCTGTCCATGGGGTTCTCCAGGCAAGAATACTGGAGTCGGTTGCCATTTCCTCCTCCAGGGAATTTTCCTGACACAGGGATTGAACCCAGGGCTCCCACATTGCAGGCGGGTTCTTTACCTCTGAAACCACTAAAAAGCTAGCATTTTTTTCTAAGTAAGTTCAGTTGAAAGCTTTTGAACAGGGTGTAAATGGCTGATAGACATTTAAAAAAATATAATCTATGTTATCTGAAGATGGTTTTGTTTTTTTTGTGTGGGTTTTTTCTGTTGTTGTTGTTGTTTTGTCATTTGTGTTATCTGAAGACTAGATTACAGGGGACAAGCCTAAAATCAGGAGCATCAATAAAGAGGCTTTTTCCATAGGCAAGAGATTATGGTAATCTAGATCTGGCCAGTGGTAATCAATGTGAAAAATAGCTTAGAATTAGCTTCATCATATCCTGTATTGTGGAGGAAAAGTAAGTCAGATTTTGACCATATTAGGCTTGAAGGGCCTTGCTGATTTCGAAGTCGAGATATTAGGGAGGCAGATAAATCTGTATGTCTGCAACGCAGGAAGGATTCTCAGCTCTGGTGAGTTTGAGTATGGATGGCAACGAAAGCCCTGGGACTGATACAGGATCTTAGAGAGAAAGTTGGGAGAGGATTTCAATCTTAAATGGAACCAGAGGATATATACAGTGGAGAATCTCATGCATGAATCCTCAGGAAAATGAAACTTAAGAACAGAGGTACTACTGATCAGGGATTTACAGAAAACGGAAACTGATCTGTTGACGGATGAACCTCCACCAAGAGTTTCTCCTCTTCCTCAAGCCAGTGAACTTACTGCTTGGATTCTAACTGAATTCCCTCCTCTTTATGATCCTTATCCATAAATCCAGCCCACCCCAAACCCTCAAAGGACTCACTTGTAGCTTACTACAGTTGGTATGTCTAGAATTGCAATTCTTGGGGCTTCCCTCGTGGTCCAGTGGTTAAGACTCATCACTTCCAATGCAGGGGGCACGGGTTCGATCCGTGGTTGGGGAACTAAGATCCAACATGCCTCCCAACCAAGAGAGAGAAAAAAAAGAAAGACATCAGAATTGCAATTCTTCTGCTATTCCTGCATAAGCTCAACTTCCGGTGATTCAGTGTCCCTCTTCATTTAGGTGGACAGAGTGTAGCTAGAGTATGCAGAACACTTAAGATCACACCTTGTTTCAAGTGTGGGTCTCCATGTTTGAGTTGCTTCTGTGCTGTGCTTAGTCACTCAGTTGTGTCTGACTCTTTGTGACCCCGTGGACTGTAGCCTGCCAGGCTTCTCTGTCCATGGGGATTCTCCAGGCAAGAATACTGGAGTGGGTTGCCATGCCCTCCTCCAAGGGATCTTCCCAACCCAGGAATTGAACCCAACTCTTTCACATTGCAGGCAGATTCTTTACCATCTGAACCACCAGGGAAGCCCAGGAATACTGGAGTGGGTAGCCTATCCCTTCTCCAGGGGATCTTCCTAACCCAGAAATCTAACCGGGGTCCCCTGTATTGCAAGTGGATTCTTTACCAGCTGAGCCACCAGGGAAGAGTTGCTTCTGAGGGACTGAGTAAGAATAGGACACGAGAGTGATTGGATTTGACATTTGATAAGATGGGTTTGGGCCTGATCTTGGGCATCCCTAGTGGCTCACAGTAAAGAATCTGCCTGTAACTCGGGAGACCTGGGTTCAACCCCTGGGTCAGGAAGATCCCCTGGAATGGTAACCCACTCTGGTATTCTTGCCTGGAGAATCCCATGGACAGAGGAGACTGACCGGCTATAGTCCATGGGGTTGCAAAGAATCGGGCACTACTGAACAACTTACGCTTTCACTTTCACTTTGATGAGCAGTTTCCTTGGAGTGGTAGGGACAGAAGCCTGCTGGAGGCCTGGGAGGGCGGGAAGTTTAACCGTGAGGTGGAACCTGTCAGCTTAAGGATAGCATGTTGATGGTTGGAAAGGCTCCGGTGTTTTTAGAGTCAAAGGGAAAACTCAGTGGTTGAGGAGAGTGTGGAAAATTTCATGAATTAAGAGAGATGGCATCTAAAACCTTGCCTGGGGGATGTGTTTGTTTAGAGGTATCCAGAAAATGCCATTCATTCAGAAGAGGCCGTCACTTGGTAAGAGGGGCAATTTAAAAGCTGAGTAGGTAACTGAAATGGACAAATCATGGTGTTAAGACAATAATGATGGGGGTTGTCCCTGGATTAGAAGACTTGCAAGATCTGGTCCCTATGGACTCTTCAAACTGACCGACAAGGCTGCCTTTGATGATCAGATCCCACACCAAGGAGGAATGACTGGGAGTGAGTAAAGATTAAACAGGGCAGGGTAGCAGAGACAGGAGGATGAGAAGGTCCAGACCTACATGGGGGAGGAGACTGAACCCACCCAGGAAGCCAGGCTCACACATCAAAAGGAGCAACAGGCAGCATCAGGCAGGGTCAAATCCCACACACAGTTATTATTAGAGAGGAGACAACGGAGAGACCAGCAGCACTCTCACGGACAGTGGCTGTGCACCAGTGACCGACTATTTCAAAACAAGCCGAGAGGCGCTAAGAAAATGGTGCAAGTCATGAACGACTGGCATCGATCCGAATTTTTTAAAACTCCAGAAATCAGGTGACCGCTCCAGAAAGAATGAGACATAAAAGAAAAAGTTGTTTCAGAAATGAAGAGTGAACCAGAGGCAGCACGAGAGAGACTGAAGAGAAACAGAAAGCAAAAAAAAAAAGAGGACAGTTTCGAGCATTAAAAGGAAACGACAAAAGAGACAAAAAGAATTTGAGAACAAGTGCCAAATGATGAAGGTGAAAAGAACTGACTAGCTGGTTAGGTGGGGCCTCTGAAGAAGAAAACCAGAGCAAGGGAAGGGAAATGAGAACAGCTTTCCTGACACGGCAGGTTTGAAACTAAATTTGAACAAATAAAGCACGTGCCTAGGAATATTGTCCTGGAGAGGATCAAGACCAGGATTCATTCTAGTAAAACAAAAAGTCACTTGGGCACAAGCAAATAGAAAGCACATGGCTAACAAGAAAGAGAATTAGAGCATCTTCCGACTTCTTCCTGCCAGAAGGAAATGGAGTGACATATTTAAGATTCTCAAGGAAGGAATCGGCCAAGAATTTTGTATCCAGAAAAAACACACCAACCAACGTTCTAACTCTGCGGACACTGACTTTATATCTTATAATTAAATTCAATTCTGACACTCTGGTCGTTAGTGTCAGATTCCACAGGCTTCAGTCCCACAAGACTGACCTCACTTTAGATCTGAGTCACAAGTGCTGGGGTGACTTGGCTCCAGAGTCAAGACTACAGAGTTGTTGTTTGGTCACTAACTCATATCTGACTCTTTGTGACCCCTTGGATAGCAGCACACCAGGCTTCCTTGTCCTTCACCATCTCCCAGAGTTTGCTCAAACTCATGTCCATTGAGTCGATGATGCCATCCAAGCATCTTGTCCTCGGTCACCCCCTTCTCCTCTTGCCCTCAATCTTTCCCAGTGTCTGGGTCTTTTCCAATGAGTCAGCTCTTCACATCAGGTGGCCAAAGTATTGGAACTCCAGCGTCAGCATCAGTCCTTCCAATGAATATTCAGGACTGATTTCCTTTAAGATTGACTCAAGTCAGAGGCTCCTGCAAACCCTTCTCCCGCTTTTTCAGTTTGCTAGGATAGCTCCCAAAACTTTGGGAAACTTGTATTTACATTTGCTGGTTTTCTATAAAGGATATTATAAAGGGTACAGGTGAACAGGAAGACGGAGAGGTGTGTAGGGTGAGGTCCTAAAGGGTGCTGAGTGCAGGAGCTTCTGTCGTCCAGGACCTGGATGTGTCCACCAGCCTGGAAGTTCTCCAGACCTTGTTGTGTAGGAGTTGTGAGGCGAATGTGATAACCACTACAGTACAGAAATGAGGTCCATCATGTAGGAGTTGTTATGGGAATTTCATAACAGAGGCTTCATTGATGAAATCATCAGCCTTTGATTAGCTCACTTTCCCCCGTCTATTCTCCTCTGATGTCTCATCAAACACAAGATGACAGTCTTCCCACTCCAGAGATTCCAAGGATCTTAAAAGCTCTTGTGTCATGAACCAGGGACTAAGACCAAATATTTTGGCAGAAGATGTTCCTATCAGTCAGGAAATGAAAAGGATTTTAGGAGTTCTTCTGGCCTCCCCGATGGCTCAGCAGTAAAGAATTCGCCTGCAATGTAGGAGATGCCAGTTTGACTCCTGGGTTGGGAAGATCCCCTGGAGAAGGAAATGGCAACCCACTCCAGTATTCTTTCCTGGAGAATCCCATGGACTGAGGAGCCTGGTGAGCTACAGTCCATAGGGATGCAAAGAGTTGGACATGACTGAGCAACTACACATGCACGCCAGAGCTCTGTCAAGAATAAGGACCTGGGGCCAAAGATCAGATCTATACTTCTTATAATGTCACAATATCACAAGTTAGGATAGAAAAAGGAAAAAGAATAGAGACATTTAGTTTAGTTCTATCTTTTTTTTTGTTGTTAGAATACTTTTATAAACAGAAACTTTCTCATCAAATGTTTGATTCCTCTGAGATTCAGTGTGTAAAGGGAAGGTGGGTTAATGGTTTATTTTCTGCCTTTATTTACTAGTTTTCAAAATAAATAGATTTCCTCTGGTGACCAATTAGGATTTTTTACAAAAAGTACCTCATTGTGAATTTATGAATTGATTTCCCTTTGCTGGCTTTCAGTCCACTGTGGTTATTATTGGTGAACATTGGCCAGTAGATTTCTCTTTAAGCCGGGGTCTTGAGCCCTTTCCATCTGATCATTGACAATGTTTAATACTTTTCAAAAGGATTAATCTGAATTCAGATTTTAAATGGGAGTATATTACGACTGGAAGAGGGTTTTCCTCTCCATGCATTCCTGGGTTAATTATTGTTGAATGCTGAAATGTGGTTCCATGTGAATTTTATTGGGATTTTCCCTTCATAGGTATGGGAGGTATTGCCAGCATGCCGCCGCTGACCGCTGTTGCTCCTGTACCAATGGGCTCCATTCCCGTTGTTGGGATGTCTCCCCCACTAGTGTCATCTGTTCCTGCAGCAGGGGTGCCCCCCCTGGCCAATGGGGCGCCCCCGGTCATACAGCCTCTGCCTGCATTTGCTCATCCTGGTATGTGACCTGCTAAAGCCACAGGCTGAAGTTCTATATGTATTTTACTCGTCATTCTCATTAAGTCTTCTGTTTTCACACTTGGATTATATTTACATAG
This sequence comes from Bos taurus, assembly GCF_002263795.3. NCBI lineage: Eukaryota > Metazoa > Chordata > Mammalia > Artiodactyla > Bovidae > Bos > Bos taurus. Next base: position 1,809,295 of record NC_037328.1, on the reverse strand, counting down.
TATTTTATTCCAGAAGAAATAACCTTTTTTTTTTCATTTAATGTCTCATTTTGGGGAACAGCTAGTGTAGAGAGAGGGCATGAAATTACGTACCCTTGGCTGCCATTGTGCACAAAAGTGAAGTCAACAGCTAAAACCAAGAGCATAATTCCCTTTCAAGGGCTTGATGAGAGCAGCTCAAGTTTGAACAGCATTTGAACACTTTTTAGTTCCATGTATCACTTACTACCTTTCTTCAGCTGCCATGAACTGCTAATAAACAAGCCAATCCCTTAGGAGTAGAATTATGTGGGAGATAAAAAAAGAACATTGGCTTTTTTTTTTTGAAGAGGTATAATGAATCAGGCATAGAGGGGAAGGAAATCTAATGAATGACTATATTAAGCTTATAGTATTCCATGCTTGCTTAACTGAACAAAGGATTACAAAGTGTCTGGCTTAGCTAATTTCATTTTGAGACTTTATTCAAAGTCTTTCTTCCCTTTAAAGAAAAGGTGGCTTAGTGGTAAAGAGTCCACCTGCCTAAAGGAGACTCAAGTGTGATCCCTGGGTCAGGAAGATTCCCTAGAAGAGGAAATGGCAACCCACTCCAGTGTTCTTGCCTGGAAAATCCCACAGACAGAGGAGCCTGGTGGTCTACACATCATGGACTCGCAAGAGTTGGACACAACTTAGCAACTAAACAGTGACAACAGAGAAAAGCATAAAGTGTAGATGTAGATAGCCTTAGTCTAACAAATCTGAGTGGGTTCATATCAATATGGAAATTTTTTTCTTGTTTGATCTTTTAAGTACTTAGATAAGTCTGAGTACATTCAGTCATGATGGAGTGTGGGTTTGAGCCTAATCTGTGAGTCTGCCTACGCCCCTGGATTTATTACATCTGTCAGGATGTGTCTCTGTGACCTTTTGTTTTTAAGATGTTCTTGTCGCAGGTAGCTTGTCTCTCATAGGTGACCATGACTGTAGGTGACATGGCAGCTGAAAAAGTGCTTGCGATTATTTTTCCCGTGTTAACAGTGAATCCACGCCCCGTGTCTTGTTTTCTTTTGTGACAAATGGTGATTGTTGCAAGGCTGTAGGCCAGGTTGGGAGAAATGCTGGTTAAGGCTCAGAGTTTTTCTCCTGACACATAGCCTGAATGAGACTCAGACGCAGAAGCTGGCCTTCCGTGGCATCACGTGTCCTCTGGCCGAGACAGGTCTGTGACTTCTGGGCTCTGACTCTGGAACTGATGCTTCAGCTGCTTCAGTGCAGTTACAAATATGCCAGCTATCTATTTAAGCTATTGCTTCTTCAGCTGTAGGAACAGATACTATAAAATGTGATACTAAATGTTTAATGAAGAGCCCAACTTTGTGGATGTAAACATTACTACCTAGTAAGGTGGTTTTACGAAGGAACAAGAAAACATTTTTGGCTAGAGGGCAGGAAGCAAGGAGGGAATGACTGTTTTTGAGTCTAGAATGGTCAGAAGGGAGAAATAATTTCTGCCTTAGAAATTATTTGATGACTCAAAAAATTTTGATGACAATGCATTTTAATTTTTAAAAGGGAAACTTCTTATTTTTGTAGAATTAAAATTATCCAACATTTATTTTTACAGCTGCCACATTGCCAAAGAGTTCTTCCTTTAGTAGATCTGGCCCAGGGTCGCAGTTAAACACAAAATTACAGAAGGCACAATCATTTGATGTGGCCAGGTAAGTTTGCTTGTTTGCAAATGGATGTTTTGGTTGAAACTGTTGTCTGATTGACTCATAAATTTGAAAATGAATTAGCTACGTGTTCTTTACTTATCTTCTTTTATTTTGTAGCATGCTAATATTTGTCTTAATTCTGGATAATGTTCTAGATTTCATTATTTGTTTGTTGTAGCAATGACAGAATCAGAAACACTACTTTTCCTTAAAAAATTTAGTGGTTTTTTTTTTTTCCCATGAGGATGATAAATATGTAGTAGTCCATGGTTAACTATTTTGTGTCGGTCATTTGAAAGTTTCTGTGTCGGGGCTCCCTTGGTGGTCAGTGGTTAAGAATCCCCTGCCAGTGAAAGGGACAGCGGTTCAGTCCCACAGGCTTCGGGTCAGCTAAGCCCGTGTGCCACAGCCACTGAAGTGCCTCACGCTGTAAAATAAACAAGTTTATGTATAAAATATTTTATATGAAACTTAGAGTCAAAACTGGCTCTAATTTTATCTCAGATAATCTTATGAAGCCTGTGTGGACTGTTGGCAAAACTTAGATCAGTTTTTATGAAATGAGTTATTCAAGTTAGAGAAGAGCTCTTGTTAATTGGATATGTGGCTCGATTTTGGTAAAGCTTATGTGACCTGCTGCCTTGTATTTTGGCCAGTCTTGGTTTCCATTATCTTTTATGTTCTTATTTTACCCATATTTTCCCCTTGCATAATGCTGCTCTAAAATGAAAAATTAAGTCTCTTGATAAGCTGTCTCAAAACTTTTCAAATGAGAAGATGTAGATAAAAATGATTGATTGCATCTTTTCTTGTTTCAGTCCTCTTTATGAATCTTTCCTAAGTGAATCAAGTCATGTTTCCTCTTTAAAGAGAAGAGCATGTTGAATATAACTCAAAAATTCATTACCTTTAAAAAATTAATATAAAGAAAATCCATAAGCTGCAAAGCACTGTGTCAAATGCTTTATGCACAGTAACCCTTTTAATGCTCACCATCTTCTCCAGAAGATGACTATGGTTTTCTCTGTGTTATGAATGAGGAGGCTCAGAGAGTAAGTGACTTGCTCAAGGTAACTCATAAGTGATAGGGCCAACAGCTGAACTGAGGTCTTTCTGACTTTAAGGCAAATGTTCTTAAAATTTGCCCTAGTAACTTTGGTTAATTGTCGAATATAGGTTGTAAGGTGTCAGATAAGGAGTCTGGGGAAGCTAACGCTCAGAAACCCCAAACTCCCAACAAGGGACCATTTTTAAAGGCCAGGTGAAGGAAGGGAGTCACAGTGTGTTTGATCAGTTTCTGCACACCTCTAATTGATGGTGAGGTACCAGGGCAATGCCACAGGGGTTGATGCCGAAGCTGAAGCTCAGATATTTTGGCCACCTGATGCAAAGAGCCACACATTGGAAAAGACCCTGATGTTGGGAAAGATTGAGGGCAAAAGGAGAAGGGAGTGGCAGAGGATGAGGTTGCTGGATAGCATCACTGACTCAACAGACATGAATCTGAGCAAACTTGGGGAGCTAGTGAAGGACAGGGGAGCTTGACGTGCTGCAGGCCATGGGGCTGCAGAGTCAGACACCACTTAGCAACTGAACAGCAGCAACAGCAAGAGGCGGGTGGTTGATGTTATCAGTCCTTAGCTTCCAGCTTCCCTTTGGTGGAGTTTTATCATCTGTAAAACAAGTCAGAAATGTGCCTCAGACCCTGTTATCTAGGTACTTCAGGGAGGAACTAAGGATTCTATGACTGCCATATGGCACATCTGCTGATTAAATTGTTACCAGTTCTCCTGGCCCAACTGTGACTTTTGTCACTACATGTTCACATCCTTTCAATCATTAATTCTTGAGCCAGATTTCTGTGACTCAAGTGGGGCCTGGGAGACCACAGCTTTTCTACAAACAAGAGACAGGCAGAGGGAAAAAAGAGAGAGGCAGAGAACATGAGGGGAGAGGTCTGTCCGAGGAAGACCCTACAGCATTCTGCTTGGTTATAAAAACACTGTTGTTGTTTTTTTAATAGTTTCCTTCAGTATCTTAAGTTTCTAGAAAGTTTGTGTGATGTGGCATCTAACTTTTTGGATCATGCCTTTTTAGGCCTGTTTACATTCTCAGGAATTTGGCAGAAAACTATGATTTGATATGTGTAGTCTTAGGCACTTTGCGTTTTATATCCTACATTCCTGGGGTGGAGGGGAGAGATAATTGGCTTCTTGACGAATTGGGAAGAGTTGGAATCTGCAAAATATTAGTTTAACATGAGAGATTTGTTGCAGAAATAGGCACAGCAGAATAGACCTCGGTAAATGATTTTACGGAGAAATACATAAAACTTGAAACAGTAAATTTTTATAAGTACTTTTCAAGTGTTTGGGAGCAGTTTCTGTGCTTTAAGCAGTGTACATAGTAAGAATAAGGACACAGATAAAGTACATAAATGAGGATTAAAAATTCACTTTAACATGTGAGAAATAGATATTTTTGTTGAAATGAAAGGACATTGCACATGGGGCGTTAGTTGTAATCTGTCCTGGAAGTGGAATGCCATTTTTTTTTACTGTCAGCTCAATCATCATGTTTAAATTACCCTATATAAACAGCGGGCTCTTAACAAACCGTGGGTACAACCAGTGTGATACTGTGTGGGAACTGATCTAAGGAACTGATCACCAGGGAGATCTACACCCGAGCTGGCTGCTGGTCAGGGGTTTCCTGAGGTCAGGGGTGCTACACATTGGCAGGAAAGACCAGCCCTGCGTCGCAGTCAGGAGCAGAACTCCTTCCCTTCCTTTCTACGCTGCCGAGAAGTGTTCTCTCCTCTCTCGGAAACTCCACATGTGGGCATGTAAATTCTCAGAATGAAATAACTTCCCTTCATTAGGAAATCCATCATGTATTTTGGTGTAAGACTGTTAAACATTTTTAAAAAATTAATACCTTTAAAGGCAGTTGCTTTTGTTTGCTGTCCACATGGCTTTTAAAACCAAAAGAAGACTGGATGTTACTGTGATCACCTCAGTTCCTAGGAGATTTTCCATCCTTTTGTAGAACCTTTAAATTAGTTTAATTGTATGTATAACTTGAACCAGCCACTTGGTCTGTCCTGTTTACTCAAAGTAATAGGAAGCTCAAAATAATGAGCTTATCTGTATGCAGAGAAAGGGTTGTAACCTTAAGAAATGAAAAAAATCATGATGGAAAATTCTGAAATAGTGATTAGAAAGGGAATAAAATGTTAAAGCTAGTTTTCTAGAAAGTTCTTACTTTTTAAAGAACTGGAATGTGCAGGTCCTTGCTGTTCACCCTCTTTTCCTGTCTTTCCTCCCACAGTGTCCCTCCTACAGCTGAGTGGGCTGTTCCTCAGTCATCCAGGCTGAAATACAGACAGCTCTTCAATAGTCATGACAAAACCATGAGTGGACACCTAACAGGTATTTACACATAAGAATTAATTTAGTGAAATATGGTCTCCGTTCTAAATGTAAATTGTTTCTAGATATTGGGCCAAAGATTTTCCAGACTTTGCTCTATTTACCTGTACTTCTTTCTAAACAGTGTTTTCATTGTTCCTTTTATCTCATCGACTGATTGATAAGTTCTCATCAACTGATAAGGCCACAGTTACTTCATTCTCCACTGCCTCAGGCTTTTGCTTCTTGGTAATAGAACCTAGACCAAGGATCCCCCAGCATCCCAAATGCCACGAGTGTGCAAATCAAAGCACTAGAAAGGAACACTGCTATGAAGGAAACCTGGTTCACCTTCTGAAGTCCAGCTTTGGAGGTCAACTTGAAACTGCCTACTCAAAGAATCAGTGATGACTGCAGGGGCGGGGTGAAAGGGGAATGATTGGGGAGTTTGGAACCTGGCCTTGCCACTTACCAGCTGGAGTTCAATTTACCTACTTGGATCTTATTTCTTCATGTATAAAAGGTCAGAGTTAAGTTACATGCTCTCTGTGAATTAAAAAAAAGGTTCTGTTGTCTACATCAGAAAGACTCAAATGATTTTATGATGCTGTCCAGAAATCTTTCTAATAAGGGGTTGTTGTTGTTTAGTTGCTCAGTCATGTCCAGCTCTTTGTGACCCATGGACTGTAGCACTCCAGGCTTCCCTGTCCATCACCAACTCCTGGAGCTTACTCAAACTCATGTCCATTGAGTCGGTGAAGATTCCCTGAGTTGATTTATCTGATACACCTCATTAGATGGGTATCCCCCTGTTCCTTCCCAACTTGATGTATATACTATTGCATGGTCTTAAAAGATACACTCATAAAAAAAAGAGTTCTTCTTTAATCAAAGTGATATAAGTAGCTGTACAATTCTAGGCTTCCCTTGTGTCTCAGATGTTAAAGAGTCTGCCTGCAATGCAGGAGATCTGGGTTTGATCCTTGGGTTGGGAAGATCCCCTGGAGGAGGGCATGGCAGTACACTCCAGTTTCCTTGCCTGGGGAGTCCCACGAACAGAGAAGCCTGGTGGCTACAGTCCGTGGGTTTGCATAGAGTTGGACAGGACTGAGTGACTAACATACGCACAACAGAATTCTGGAGCTGCTATTCTTGCTAGTCCTTTTCTCAAAGAGGTATTTTATTATCTCCTTGCATTCTGAAACAGTGACTGTGTTATTTGGTTATTCATATGCTAATCTCAGAAGCTAAAAAGTCTTAGTCATTGTTTGAACTAAACTTTTGACTTCATTGAATTATCTCTGTCCTTTACATTCCTGCTTCCTTGCCCAATCATGGGTACCCATTATAGGCTTTGTGAACTTGAGATTTCATTTATATCCTTAATATTTTCTTCTAAGCCAGTACTCTTTTCATGAATGCAGGCTTCCTCAGGAGGTTGCTCTGTTATGCTAAGATACTGTCTTCACTGTTGCTGATCTAGTTTAATGTTTCTTAACCTGACCTTAAGACTTAACAGAGTCCCATATTAGAATTGCAGAAGACAATAGGGATCACAGACTTTCTCTTTAAAGGGCAAAATACTAAATAGTTTAGGCTTTCAGTCATACACTGTTGTAACTATTCAGCTTTGCCATCGCAGTATGAAAGCAGCCACAATATGTTAAGTGAATGGGCATAGCTATGTTTCAGTGAAACTTTATTTACAAAAACAGCTGGAGGACTGGAGAACGCCTATGGACTGTGGTTTACCAATTCCCGTTCTAGATCATTTCCCTCATTTCAGAGACGAAAGAACTTCCTCTTAGAGAGGGAAAGTGATTTTATTAATGTCACATGTCATTAGAGAGTGGAAGAGTCAAGAGTGGAATCCATATCTCCTGATATCCAGGTCCAGGGCTAGTTTTTAAAGTTTATTGTTACATTTTTTATCAAGTAAGTGAAATATGAACTTTCTTTTATATAGTTCTGTAGTGGGCACAGTGTTGTTACAAGTATAAATGAAAGCTTTCACTAAACTTATGCTGATTCTACTTTTATATTGCCAGTATTCTAAATGCAGTGAAAGAAAGAGTTAGTCCCTTAGTCATATCTGACTCTTTGCAACCCCATGGACTGTAGCCTGCCAGGCTCCTCTGTCCATGGAATTCTGCAAGCAAGAATACTGGAGTGGGTAGCGTTCCCTTCTCCAGGGGATTTTCCCGACTCAGGAATCGAATCCCAGTCTCCTGCATTGCAGGCACCATTTCAGCCACCAGGGAAGCCCTCTAAATACAGTGTTAGAGACTAAATAAAATGATCGGTGAACTTTCCTCATTCCAGTATACCGAAGACCAAGCAAAATATTATACATGATAATCTCCCCAGCATAATTGCTACCACTTTGCATTCCTTGATCTATTACCTGTCATCCTGGGCCCACGCCTTGGAAATCATTGAAGGACATGAGACATTTGTCGCTCTCTTCTTAACACTAGTTTATTTAAACATTCAAAATCTTCCATTGTAGGCTTCCTGGTATCTAAAGCTAGTTTCATGCCAGAAATGAAGATATATACACAAGTATTTTAAGAAATGAGAGCTAATTTTGAGAGGAAAGTTGAAATTCCAGGAATTCTTCTTTATCACAAACCTAGGAAATGGCTGTGATATTGGCCATTTATGCAACCATGAGCAATTTTTTTTTTTAAGTCTGCATAATGAAATGGGTAGAAGAGTTTTCTCTAAGGTTACTTCCTCTTTTGAGATTCTCTGACTCTTGTCTAAATTTGATAGTCATCATGATGGAGGTGGCAGAGGGTGGCAGATGATATTGCATTTAGAGAGGACACGTTTCAGCTTTGTGAATAAAAACCTGATACAAATAGAGATGGTCACCTGGACCAAAGGGCAGGTTATATATTGAAACTCTTATTTTTTACATACTCATTCCTCATTAAACATCTATTTAACAAAAATTTATTGGCTGTGTGCCAGGCGCTATGCTTTGTGTTTTTTCCCTTTTTCACTGGGGCTTAATTTCCTTATTGAAAAGCCCATTGGGTAATAGCAAATATTGTTTAAAGCACTGTGATTGCATGAGATTGCATAGTACCTGTGTGCAGAACACTGATCTTCCTAGACAGTGAAGATTTGCTGATTCATCTTTATTTTTTTTCCTGGCTTTCATTTAGGTCCCCAAGCAAGAACTATTCTTATGCAATCAAGTTTACCACAGGCTCAGCTGGCTTCAATATGGTAAGGAATGAAAAGTCCCTTGGTTTATATAAAGTGGAAATTTTATTTCTTAAATAGATAGGGCCTAATGAGTCTTTAGATTGACACTGTTATTTATCAGGGGTGATATATGGAGTATGCTTAATTTTTCAGTGAGTTTTAACTCACAATGATTCAGTAGTTAAAATGATTTAAAGTTGTCCCTTTTACTACCCTCTTTTGATTTTTAAAAATACAGAAGCAGAGAGATTAATATAATGAATTCTCAAGAACTCATCAGTTCAGTTCAGTTCAGTGCAGTTGCTCAGTCGTGTCCTACTCTTTGCGACCCCATGAATCGCAGCACGTCAGGCTTCCCTGTCCATCACCAACTCCCGGAGTTCACTGAGACTCACGTCCATCGAGTCAGTGATGCCATCCAGCCATCTCATCCTCTGTCGTCCCCTTCTCCTCCTGCCCCCAATCCCTCCATAACACATCCTAAATAAATGTCCCCTCATGGCTAGTCCTGCCTCTCCCCTTCTTTCAATTATTTTAAGCCAAATCTCAGTCATTATATCATTTCCATCTGCAAATATTTCAGCCTGTATCTTGAGAAGACGTAGGAATTTTTTTTCTACATGACCATAATACTAAAAGTCCACTTAAAACTGTTAATAGGAATTCTTATCATTAAGTTAATCAGATAGTGTTTAAATTCCTTAGATTGTCTCATAATTTTTTATAGCTGATTTGTTCAAATCAGGACTAAAATAAATCTATATTTTGTAACAGATGGTTGATACCTTTTAAGTCTCCTTTAACCTATAAATTTCCCCTGGTCTTATTCTCCCCTTTCCCTTACCCACCCCCACCAAAAAAACCCCCAGATCATTTGTCCTATGCTTTCTTCCAGCCCACCTTTAGCTGATTGCACCCTTGTGGTGTTAATTCATTCTTGTATTTCCTGTAGATTGGAAATTAGATCTAAGGTAGAGTTTCTCCACCTCAGTGCTGTTGACATTTTTGGCATGATAACTCTTTGCTGGTTAAGTAGTGTCTCTGGCCTCTGCCGACTCCAGTAGTATGATCCCCCCCGTCCCCCACATGTGACCATCAGAAATCCAGACACTGACAGATGTTCTTTGCTGTACCAAATCAATCAGTGTTTGAGAACTACTGATTCAGATCTGAGGAGAACCACTTGTCAGATTCAAATTTGATTTTTTTTTTTTTGCAAAGTGCATCAGAGATGATACTGAGTACTTTTATCAGGAGGCACACAAATGTCTCTCTATTTTGTAATTAATTTTTGTTTTTTTTCCGGCTGTGCCGCGTGGCTTACGAGAGCTTAGTTCTCTAACCAGGGATCAAACCTGTACCCTCTGCAATGGAAAAGCAGAGTCCTATCCACTGGACCACCAGGTGGTTCTCTGTAATGATTTTTAGTAGCTATTGATGAGCATTGCCTAAATCCTGTAGGATTCTTTACACTTAAATATTAACTAGAATGGTTTCTTCAGGAGTGTTTCTTTCTCAGTTATGCATTATTCATTGATTCTGCCAGGAAGATAAACCCGGTCTGCACTGCTTACCTGCTAGGATCCTAATTTTGCTGCAGGCACGTTGATTTGGTTGTTTCATAAGTGGTCAAGCTCTAGGTCAAGCCCAGCCTGGCCCTTTCTGTTTTGTATTAAAGAGCCTACCTTTTGCATTAGAGTAATAATAGACCAGTTAGCAAACATCTTATCTCTGTGACACATCCAGACCTCTTGAAGTCTGGATGTGTACCAGTATCCTAGGACCCTCTGAAATAAAAGCTAAAGACCTCACATTTATGGAGGTTGGTTGTTTTCATGACGCTAGCATATAATGAAATGTGTGTACCAGCATCTGGAGGCAAAGAAGGGGTGACTGTAAAGAGACAGGGAAATTTGGGCAGTGATGAAACTGTTCTGTTTCATTGTAGTAGCCATACAACTGATTGTGTTTGTCAAAACTCACAGAACCATACTGTATAAAAGGGGTGGATATTACGGAAATTGTACCTTAAAAAAAAAAAGTTTATGCCACCTGAGGAAATTTCAGACTTTGGAGGAGTTTCTTGATTTATGGCATCAGCAAAGCCCAGTTAGTTGCTCAGTGTAGCGTCTGTTCTGTTGACATCTTAGTGAACAGCTTTGTTGTCTTGCATTCTCTTTTTGGTGTCCAGTTGTTTTTTTAAAAAGTCATATTCTTGGACTTGCTGGGGAAGGTCTGTTTAATTAGCTAATCCTAAATTAAGATTATAAAGAACAGTGGTGATTAAATCGTGAGGTTAAGGAACAGAAAACATCTTGCCTCTGGTTGGAGGCCGTGAAGACCCACACTTGGAGTCCTGGATCAGGGGTTGGTCCAGTTAGCTAAATGTTGTCTGCAGCTGATTTTGTAGGTGAAGTTTTGTTGTAAAGACAGCTGTGCCCATTCATTTCTTTGTATACTGTCTGTGGCTAGTTTCCTGCTGGAGCAGCAGAATTCAGTGTGATAGTGATTGTGTGTTCTGCAAAGCTTAAACATTTAGTATCTGACCTGATAGTCTGTGGAGCGTGGTGTTTAAACACACATGGAATGTGAGTATGACATAGCTTAAATGGGTGCAAGGACTGAGAAGCATGTAATTATAATCGCAGTTAACATCTGTTGAATGCTGAGCACCATCCCAGCTAGATGGGTTGTCTCATTTTGTCTTTGTAACAGTGGTATGAAGTCGGTACGATTTTTATAAATGGAGGTACAGAAGGACTCAACTGGCATAGAGTCAGAATGAGAAAACAGATCATTGAAATCACTTGTGAATAGTAACGAGCATGCATTTTCATGAAACTAGATTACAATGAACTTTCTGTTGAATAGGAATCTTTCTGACATTGATCAAGATGGAAAACTCACAGCAGAAGAATTTATCCTGGCTATGCACCTCATTGATGTAGCTATGTCTGGTCAACCACTGCCACCGGTCCTGCCCCCAGAATACATTCCACCTTCCTTTAGGTAAGGAATATTTGGTTCTCATAAGAAATTGTGTGCTAAGTATGTTCATTTCAAACTTGGCTTTGTTGGCTGTATATCTTATGTTCATTTTTTCTTCTTGGCAAGTGAATGAAATCTCCACGTATTGAACTGAATCTTCTTAGGCAGCTTTTGTGTTAATCTTTGCCTGTTCCGTACTTTAAAGTACTTAAATAGACTGTTAGTAAAACAATCAGGTATAACATCACAAAGTTGGTGCTTTTGAGACTATCCATGTAATCAAAACTCACCAAATGTTAAAGTGAAACATCAGCCTGCACATAGAAAATAAATAACCGAGATTCTGCCTGTGAATTCTACACATTCCAGAGGTAACAAAATGCTGGCAATGTAGAAATTATAATCAGCAAAATAATGAAAGAAAATTATCCTGGTCTGAATTACAATCTCAGTGGAGAGGTCAAGAGGGTAGTTCAGAGTCCAATTGGGAGGACTGGTATCCCCCACCCACACACAGCCGTGTACGCATAGCCCTCTCAGACAACTGCCTCTCAAAGCTTTAACTCAAAAGACAAATTTGAGCTCTTACAAGTGCACAGAAGAACAAAAGAAGCCCAGATAAGAATTTCTGTCCCGATTCCTCCAATGTCGGGAAAGATTAGGGGCAAAGTCTCCATAAAAGTATGAGACATGGAACCATTGCGGTCAGCACATATGAAGTACGGGGAAGCTGAGAACACAGTGTAGGAAGAAACCAGTAGCTGGACAGTTTGTTCATAAAATCTCACAGCTGCAAGAATCATAAGAGACACTTAACACTGGTGGGTATGTTTGTATGTGTATGTGTGTGTGTGTGTTAGTTGCTCAGTTGTGTCTGTCTCCAGGCTTCTCTGTCCATGGAGGTTCTGCAGGCAAGAAGAATGAAGTAGATTGCCATGCCCTCCTCCAGGGGATCTTCCCAACCCAGGGATCAAACCCGGGTCTCCTGCATCGCAGGCAGACTCTTTGCCATCTGAGCTGCAAGGTGGAAGCTGACATAAAGAAAGCATAGAAAGAAGATAGGTAGACTGGTTTAAAAGAGAAAGATAATGGGGAAAGTGACACTAGCTGGTAAACGATGTGATTTGTTTTAAGGACTATTAAGTGTAGTCATTCCATGTGTTTATTAAGAGAGCAAATGTAGAGATTCTGGAAAGGGAAAGGAGATGCTCACAATTAGCGGAGTTGCTAGTCTTCCCTTGGAAGAATTTAATATTCCATAGGAAGGAAACTATGTCTCAGACACTGCTCCAACCACTTGATGATTGTTAACTGATTTAATCCTTTGAAATTGTCCTAATTTTGTGATGGTTCTAAATACTTAAATGAACTTGGGATTCATAGTCTGATGACATTCAGATATTCATTTTTTAAAAACTCTTTATATAAATGGAGAAGAGCACATCTTTATCTTTTCCTCACCAAAAATGTCATCTGCTCCATTTTCTATGGCATAATCTTTAAAAGGTGGTTTTTCATGGTTTGCTCAATTCTATCTTGGCAGCTAGACGTGAAACCATTTTCTTTTTTCCACAATTGCAGAAGAGTTCGATCTGGTAGTGGTATATCTGTCATAACCTCAACTTCGGTGGATCAGAGGTTGCCAGAGGAACCAGTTTTGGAAGATGAACAGCAACAACTAGAAAAGAAACTACCTGGTAAGACAGTCTTCATATTTGAATTTTACAGCCTGTTAGAGATTTTCTGTCTCTAGGGCAAAGATGGAGGTAAAATGTATTTAGCTAATGACATTATTGCTATGTTTCTTTACCTGACCTTAGTCAGAAAGGAGACACTTTGCATATGCTTTTTGGATTTTAATATATGTATAGAATGTACTGATGCACCTTTGTTCTAGCTCTGAAATTGAAATCTATTTAACACTTACCAGAAATTTTATAAATGTTATCTATTAAGCACTGAAAATTGATAAGTCTTTAAGGTAATGGCTTAATACCACCAGTATAGAAATAGAATATAAAGTTGCCGTCTGTTGTTTTCTCATGTTGTTATAGAATCGAAAGCTCCTTGATAGCAAGAAGCTATTTTAAATTTAATAGGAACCTAATTTAAATTACCCTCATTTACAATGAGAAATTCATCATACTATTAAAATATTCTCTGGTGGTTATGAATTATTAATATGAGATGGTAATTGATACTAAGACACCCTGATGAAATTTATTATGGAGTCAAGAGAAAATGGTAAATACCCTGTCAGTGTCATTTTGCTGCATTTCAGGTGCTCAGGGAATAATCGACCTGCTGAGGACACTACTAGCTCTCCCGCCCTCCTCTTCAACTAAATTACTTTTTGTTCACTGAAACTGCTTCCGGAAAATGTTCTTTGTGGAAGTGTGTTGAGTAGAGTGAAGAATCTGAACGTTAATAATACATGGTCCATGCCCTCTAGAAGGTTAGGATACAACTGAGGATTTAAGACATCCATATAAACACCATCAAAGCAATGCATAACTGTGATAAATTCATGAAGGCAGAATTATAGATACACAGCAGAGCTTACTTGTGGTTGGTTAGCACAGACTGGCAAATACACTGGCAGTTAAATCTCTATGGAAGAGGTCACAGTGGAGTTGAGATTTGAAGATCAACAGGGTCATTACAGGGCTGGGAAAGAGGAACATTTCAGGTTAATAATCATGGGAATAAAGTCTTCAAGCAAATAAGGACAGGAATCCTTAGAATTTGGAATTTTCTTTTTCTGTTGGTGGAAGATATTTAATTCTTTTTTGGCTGCACTGGGTCTTCATTGCCATGCAAGGGCCTTCTATAGTTGAGGTGAGCTGGATCAACTCTGAATTATGGTGTGTGGGCTTCTCATTGCAGTGGCTTCTCTCTGTTGCTGAGCAAAGGCTCTGGACAAGCTGGTTTCAGTAACTGGAGCTCTCAGGCTTAGTTGTCCCACGGTGTGTGGAGTCTTCCTGGAAGACTTCCTGGACATCGAACCCATGTCCCCTGCATTGGCAGGTGGATTCCTGTCTACTGTGCCACCAGGGAAGTCCAACATTTTAAGTTTTGAACAAGATGTGACATTATTAGAGGTTTTGGTTAATGCGTTCTTTCTTTCAACAGCTGTTTATTATGTGCCTCTGTGTATCAGAAATGGGGCCAGATTTTGGAATTAAAAAGGTATATAGGGACTTTCAGTTTTTGTTTTTTTTTTTAATTGAGGTAAAATTTGCTTAACATAATATTGATCATTCAAAGTCAGCTAGTCTGGGTGCCTTAAACAGCAGCAATTTACTTCTTACAGTTCTGGAGGATAGAAAAGTGCATGATCAGGATGCCATCCAATTCTGTTCCTGGTGAGTGCGCTTTTCCTGACTTGCAGATGGCTGCATTCTCACCAGATCCTCACTTGGCCTTTTCTGGGTGTGTACTTTTGCCTGGAAAATCCCATGGATGGAGGAGCCTGGTGGGCTGCAGTCCATGGGGTCGCTAGAGTCGGACACGACTGAGCGACTTCACTTTCCCTTTTCACTTTCATGCATTGGAGAAGGAAATGGCAACCCACTCCAGTGTTCTTGCCTGGAGAATCCCAGGGACGGGGAACCCTGGTGGGCTGCCGTCTATGGGGTCACACAGAGTCGGACACGACTGAAGCGACTTAGCAGCAGCAGCAGCAGCACATGAAAAGAGAAAGATGACTCTCTCTTTTCTTATAAGGCCACTAATTCATAACGAAGGTCCCATAGTCATGACTTTATCTTAACCTGAATTATAAAGGTCCCCTCTCCAAATACCAGCCCACTGCTTCCACGTCTGAATTGATAGGGTGGAAAACACTCAGTCCAAAACAATGGCCATAGCTAGTTACTCAACATTCTCCCTTTTCCCCAGTCCCTAGTAATCATCAGCCTGCTATCTGTGTCTTTGGATTTACCCCCTCTGAATATTTCATAGAAATAGTATTATGCAGTTGGTGTTCTTTTGTCTGGCTTCTTTCACTTAGCGTAGTATTTTTGAGATTTTATCCACAATGTTGTTCAGTTGCTCAGTTGTGTCCTACTCTTTGCAACCCCATGGACTGCAGCATGCCAGGCTTCCCTGTCTTTCACCATCTCCCAGAGTTTGCTCAAACTCATGTCCATCGAGTCGGTGATACCATCCAACCATCTCATCCTTTGCTGTCCCTTTCTCCTCCCACTTTCAATCTTTCCCAGCATCAGGGTCTTTTCTAATGAGTCAGCTCTTTGCATCAGGTTTCCAAAGTATTGGAGCTTCAGCTTCAGCATCAGTCCTTCCAATGAATATTCAGGACTGATTTACTTTAGGATTGACTGGTTTGATATCCTTGCAGTCCAAGGGACTCTCAAGAGTCTTCTCCAACACCACAGTTCAAAACCATCAGTTTTTCGATTTTCAGCCTTTTTTGTGGTCCAAGACCCCCTGGAGAAGGGAATGGCTACCCACTCCAGTATCCTGGCCTCCAGAATTCTATGGACTGTATAGTCCATGGGGTTGCAAAGAGCCAGACATGACTGAGTGGTTTCCACTTTCACTTTTCTCACATCCATACATGACTACTGGAAAAAGATAGCTTTGACTATATGGACCTTTGTTGGTGAAGTGATGTCTCTGCTTTTTGATACGCTGTCTAGGTTTGCATGTATCATTTACTTCATTCCTTTCTCTGGCTGAGAGGACTTGCAGTTTTAAAGTGGGGGAGTGAAATGGGTGTTGCCTCTTCTGAAACTACAAAGGAGCAAAAAGAACAAGAAAACAAAACGTGCTTACCATCTCTGATCTCTCATCTAACTGCCGTGTTTAAGGAAAGTGTCTTCAGTGGAGGCCAGGCAGGAACGTGGGAAGAAGCCAAAAGGATGCTCACAGCTACATATCTCAAGACAAAGTGTGAAGTGACAGTTCTTGAAATAGATTGGGAACAATGGGAATGGCGTGCTGCACAGGCTGGGAGCGAGAGCTTCCAGTGTCTGGGGTTGGCTCCCAGGAGAAGCATGTGAGGCAAACACAAAGCTGAGTTGACACTGCTGAAAACACAGAAGGGACATAGAGCATGGAATTTTTTTTTTTTTTTTTAAGTAAAATAAAATGGGTGCAAACAGTGTTAGCAAGGATCAGAGAAAAAAAATTGTTGACCTGAGGATCGTCTAAAATTCATTACCTTGGTGTTCTTCAAAGAAGGAAACTGAATAATAGGTTGGAAAAACTAGTTTACTGAGTGTCCTCTGCATAGTGATTAGGGCACAACCTGCTCTTCAGTGTGAAACCCAGGAGGAGACGTATCATCTTAGCTCTATTTCCAGAAACCATTCTATTTGTTAAAATTGAAAACAGAATGGCACAGTTTTATGCAAAGGAAAAAGAGATAGAAAGGGAAGGACTTTCCTGGTGGTCCAGTGGTTAAGACTCTGGGCTCCCAATGCAGGGAGCTAGGGTTCAATTGCTGGTTGGGGAATTAAGATACCTCACGACTGCTGGCCAAAGAAAAAGAGGTAGAAAAGGAGAAGTTTGTGGTATAGCGGAGAGAGAGGGTCAGTTGCTGAACCAAGGTCGTAGAAAAAGGAAAGGATAAAGTAACAGGGAAGGTATGGAGAATGAGTGGTGATGGAGAAGTTCTGTCGAAAGATTATTCCAGAAACTGAGTTTTGGGCGTTCTGAATGCTGTGATGCGGTTCATCTGCAGGGGAGGGTATGTAAACGAGACGCTGAGTGTAAGGGCCTGTACCTGGGTGCTTATTCGTGAGGGCAGAGGCAGGCGGGAAGCTTAGGGAGTTCGTATCTGCAGGTCCGTTACTCATTGACGATGTGCTGTGGAGTTTTTCCTTTGAAAGTGTCTGTTGAACATCATATGGCTTTTCATAATCGTCCTGTCTCTTGTCTGAAAGTAACCTTTGAAGATAAGAAGCGGGAGAACTTTGAACGGGGCAACCTGGAGCTGGAGAAGCGGAGACAAGCGCTCTTGGAGCAGCAGCGTAAAGAGCAGGAGCGCCTGGCCCAGCTGGAGCGGGCAGAGCAGGAGAGGAAGGAGCGGGAGCGCCAGGAGCAGGAGCGCAAAAGACAACTGGAGCTGGAAAAGCAGCTAGAGAAGCAGCGGGAGCTGGAGCGGCAGAGGGAGGAGGAGCGAAGGAAGGAAATCGAGAGGCGGGAGGTGAGCAGCTGGAAACAGTCATGTCATTAACACGGGCGCTCTTCTAGAATCGTTAAAGTGTCAGTAGTGTATCAGGCCTTCCCTGATGGCTCAGCAGGTAAAGAATCCACCTGCAGTGCAGGAGATGGCAGGAGACACAGGTCCGATCCCTGGTCTGGGGAACTGAGATTCGCACATGCCATGTGCTTAGTCGCTCAGTCGTGTCCAACTCTCTGCAACCCCGTGCACTGTAGCCCCGCCAGGCTCCTCTGTCTATGGGATTCTCCAGGCAAGAATACTGGAGTGGGTTGCCATGCCCTCCTCCAGGGGATCTTCCTAACCCAAAGATCCGAACCTAGGTCTCCCACATTGCAGGCAGATTCTTTATACCATCTAAGTTTGAAGAAACAAAATTTTAAGAAGGCATAAAAATATGGCCATCCCTGATGGCTCAGTCGTAAAGAATCTGCCTGCCAGTGCAGGAGATGTGGGTTTGATCCCTGGAATGGGAAAATCCCCTGGAGAAGGAAATGGCACCCAGTCCAGTATTCTTGTCTGGAAAATCCCATGGACTGAGGAGCCTGGCAGGCTGTACTCCTTGGTGTCACAAAGAGTCAGAGACAAGTGAGTGACTGAGCACACACAACAATAATACATTAACCCAGTCTTGTTTTTTTCTTTTTACAATTCAGTAGTTTTAGTTATTCACAAAGTTGTGTGACCATCACCACTGATTTATCACCCTGAAAAGAAATTCGTTAACCATTAAGGAGTTACTATTCCCCTTTCCCATTGCGCCTTGCCCTGAACAACCACAGATTTACTTTCTGTCTCTACACCTTTGCCTATTCTGGACATTTTGGATAAACGGAATGATAGAATATGTGGCTTTTTGTGTCTGGCTTTCACTTTCAAGGTTCATCCAGTGTGTAGATTGAATAAATACCTATTCCTTTTTATAACTGAGTAATATTCCATTACCTGGATAGACAACATTTTATTTATCTACTCATCAATTTGATGGACATTTGGTTTTTGTTTTTTTTTTTCCTGCCTTTTGGGTATTTTGAATAACATTGCTGTGAACATTCATATACAAGTTTTTGATAACTGAGTCTTATGACAAACTATTGCTATCAATTATGTATTTTTTAGCCTTTTTTCTGCATTCATATACACATATAGAAATAGAAAGGTTCATATGGTAGAGAGGCTGAGCGTTTACTGAAATTGTTTTTTAAACCACTGTAATGGTACCACACTAAATAATTAAAGTGTTTGTCACCTTTTTCTTTTTCCACTTTAGAAAACAAGTCTAGTAATCTTTACTGTATTTTATGGAAGGCTTCCTAAATTTGGTGCCATACCTGGATGTGGGCCAAGCCAATCTCTTGTCTGTCTTTCCAGTTTTAGTATGTTGTGACAGAAGCAATGCCATGATCCTCTTGTGTGGATGAAATGTATTTTAAAGATGAGGGATTTTTTTCTTTATAAAAAAATAATATGGTTTCATCTCCTGATGAATGCTTTTGAAAACTTCTAGCTTCTAAGGTGCCTTTTCATTTAGGCACATACACACAGATAATAGCAAGATTTTCCTTTCCAGAATGACAACCAAAAGATAGGCCACCTTTCCTTCTTTAATTTTTTTTTTTAAAGCATTTCAGAGTGTTTGTTCAGAACTATATAATGGCATTTACGATGTGCCAGGCATTGGTTAAGTTCCTGGAGATGTTGTGGTGACTAGGTACCCACCTGTCCTCCAGGCCCTTACAGTGTAGCTGGAGCACAAATGTGTAAGAAGCAGTTATGATACAATGAAGAGTGCCAGGTGCCCTGACACTTCCTCTGCCCAGCAGCCATCAGAGTCAGGGTTGAAGAGAGCTGACGTTGCTGGAAAAATTACAGAGCCTTCTGTGCTAACAAGGAAACAAATGATTAGGGACATAGGAGTCATGGACTTTTAAAGCTTGAGATAAATAATTTCTCCTATGACAGAAGAAATAATAATTACTCGTTTGATGGAAGAAAGTTTTTTTTGTTTTGTGTGTTAGTTCTGGGGGTTTTCCTAGGTTAACTTGCCTTTTTTGAAAAGATAATTTTGTTGTATTTATTTGTCTGCTTTAGGCTGAGCGACTTCACTTTCACTTTTCACTTTCATGCATTGGAGAAGGAAATGGCAACCCACTCCAATGTTCTTGCCTGGAGAATCCCAGGGACGGGGGAGCCTGGTGGGCTGCCGTCTGTGGGGTCGCACAGAGTCGGACACGACTGAAGCGACTTAGCAGCAGCAGCAGCAGCAGGTCTTAGTTGCAGCATGTGGGCCCTTTAGTTGAAGCATGTGGTGTCTAGTTCCTTGACCAGGGATTGGACCCGGGCATGCTGCATTGGGATCTCGGAGCCCTAGCCACCAAGGAACTCCCATAATTTTCCTTGTTTTCTTTTATGAGTCAGTAAATAAGGAAGAGCAGGTTTACTTACTACACCAAGCATCCTTAAAGACCTAAGGAATCGAATGTCAGTGATCCAATAGTCCTTTCTGTTCTCAACCCATGTGACTGTGATTGCCTTTCTGAATATTCTCTTTTTTCCCATAGAAGTAATAACATATTTGTATGAAATGTTGTGCTGTTTTATAATGAAAATCACTTGTCGTGTTTAATACCATTTCATCCCTAAAAGAAAAGACTTACGAGATGTAACGTTTATTAAGAGACATTGAAGAGTGTAAGAACTGAGCAGTTAATAAATCGTCTGTTTGTGTATGTCACAGGCTGCGAAACGGGAGCTTGAAAGGCAAAGACAGCTTGAATGGGAACGGAATCGAAGACAAGAACTATTAAATCAAAGAAACAAAGAACAAGAAGACATAGTTGTACTGAAAGCAAAGAAAAAGACTTTGGAATTTGAATTAGAAGCTCTAGTGAGTAGTTTGATTGTGCTTTGGGAACCCACTTGCATTGAATTGTTAAATGCTAATGATTCTTATTATTTTTCACTTGTTAAAGAATGATAAAAAACATCAATTAGAAGGAAAACTTCAGGATATCAGATGTCGACTGACAACCCAAAGGCAAGAAATTGAGAGCACAAACAAATCTAGAGAGTTGAGAATTGCAGAAATCACCCACCTACAACAGCAATTACAGGTGAGAAAATATGTCCCTTAAAAGCCTTTTGGCTTCCTTTCTTTGATTCACTTCATTCACTTATTCACGCACAAGCATCCAGCAGGCCAAGATGAAGCAGACAGGGTACTTGCCTGAAAGTACTTGTTGCTCAGTTGCTAAGTCGTGTCTGACTCTGTGACCCCATGGACTGCAGCACCCAGGCTTCGCTGTCCTTCACTATCTCCCAGAATTTGCTCAGACTCATGTCCATTGAGTTGGTGATGCCGTCCAATCAGCTCATCCTCTGAAAGTAGGCTGTCTGGTAATTCAGCACACTTGCTGGGACTGCTGCATGCCAACTCAGTGCAAGCACCGGTAAGCACTGAGGATCCAGCAGTGGATAGCAGAGACAAACCCTGCCCTCATGGAGCTTACCTTCTGTCTGCAGGGTAGACAAGGACTCAGGAAATAAGACTAGCATGTTCTCTATTAGAAGAGGGAAAGTTGCTCTGGAGAGTGAGTAGGGAAGAGAGTCTCCAGTAGAGAGGCCTGTGATTTTAAGTAATGTGGTCAGGTCAGGCATCTCTGTGAGTATGATGTTGGGGCAAAGACTTGAAAGAGGTGAATGGCTGAGCCAGATGGACATCTAGCAGAGCAAGTTCTAGGTAGGGCAACAGTTGTGCAGAAGAACTAAGGCTATAAGCTGGTCTCTGGGATGCCAGTTACAGCAAGGAGACAGCTATGGTTGGAGCAGCTGGGGGCTGGATCATGCAGGACCTGTAGTCTACTCCTGGGACTTTGGCTTTACCATGATAACCACAATAAAGAAGTGCAATTAAGTATATCAGGAGGAGTTCCAGAGATACGTGTATAGAGAATAGTTGGAGACACAATGGAGTACTCTAAGCAGTTCTGCTTTTATTTTATTACCTATTCAGCTTTCACCACCAAGTTGTTAAAATTTCATCTGGTTTGGTTTCAAGTGTTGAGTTAGAGGGGGTATCCAATTCATGTAGATACTGTTCTGCATACCATCCTAAAAGGTGATCAGTTTTGGACACCGTGACTTTAATTTCAGCTTCTTTTTCTCAGCCTGACAGTTTTGAGATTTATCCATATTTTTGAGTGAATCAGTCCTTTGTTCCATTTCATCAGTTCAGTCACTCAATTTTGTCCAACTCTTTTTGTGACCCCATCCCTATCCATCACCAATTCCCAGAGCTTGCTCAGACTCATGTCCATCAAGTCAGTGACACCATCCAACTATCTCACGCTGTCGTCCCCATCTCCTCCTTTACCAGTGAGTCAATTCTTCGCATCAGGTGGCCAAAGTATTGAACTTCAGCTTCAACCTCAGTCCTTCCAATGACTATTCACGACTGATTTCCTTTAGGATTGACTGGTTTGATCTTGCAGTCCAAGGGACCCTCAAAAGTCTTCTCCAACACCACAGTTCAAAAGCATCAATTCTTTGGCATTCAGCTTTCTTTATAGTCCATCTCTCACATTCATACATGACTACTGGAAAAAGCAGAGCTTTGACTAGGTGGAAAATTTGGCATTACTTTGTTGGCAAAGTAATGTCTCTCTCCTTTTTAATATGCTGTCTAGGTTGGTCATAGCTTTTCTTCCTTTTCATCACTGAGTAGTATTTCCTTATTTATCCCATCACCTGCTGAGGGACATTTAGGTTTTTTCCAGTTTTGGACTTTATAACTAAAGCTGCAGTGAGTATTTACTTATATTTCTTTATGTGGAAATATATTTTATTTCTCTTGGTTAAATTTTAGGAGGGGAATTACTGTCATATAAGTATGTGCTTAGCCATGTCAGAGTCTATCAAACTGTTTCTACAGTGGTTGTGTCATTTCACATTCTCACCAGCGGTGCACCAGCCCTTCAGCTGCTCCTCACTGTCGCCAACACTCCCTTTTGTCATTGTTTTTAGTGTCTCTGGTGGGTGGGCAACAATGTCTCATGTAACTTTAATCTGCATCTCCCTGAAGGCTGAATGCTGTTGGCTGTTGGTTCTTATGTGTATTAGTGTGCATCTTCTGTATGTGTTTTGTGAACAAATCTTTAACTCATCCTTTATTGGGTTGCTTATCTTATTATCAGAGTTCTTTATATAGTCTTATAAGAAGTCCTTTGTCAGATAAGTGTTTTGCAAATATTTTCACCTAGTCTCTGGCTTGCCTTTTCATTTTTGTAATGGTGTTTCTTAAAGGGCAGGTGTTTTAACTTTTAAAGTTCAATTTATTTTTTCTTTTACAGTTTTTTATGTTCTATCCAAGAAAGCTTTGACTATCCCAAGATTGAAGATGTTTTTCCCTTATGTTTTCTTCCAGAAGTTTTATACTTTTATCTAACATACTTAGTTCTGTGATCCAGTTTTGATTGATTTTTATGTTAAGTGCAAGGTAAGGTAATGAGAGTCACTTTTTTCCATACCAACACCCACTTTGTTCTATCAATGTTTATTAAAAACCTTAGTAGTTTGTTGATAGTCAGCTGACCACATTTGTAAAAATCTTTCCTAGACTCTCTTTTGTTCCGCTGATCTACATCTGTCCTTTTACCACTATTTCCCTCTGTTGACCTGCAACTGTGGAGATTTTAAAGTGTTTTTTCCTCCTTTATTTTATTAATATGGTGCTTTACATTGATTAAAATTTGAATGTTAAACCAACTTTCCATTCTTGGGGTAAACTGCCCTTCAGTTCAGTCAGTTTAGTTGCTCAGTCGTGTCTGACTCTTTGCGACCCCATGGACTGCAGCACACCAGGTCTCCCTGTCCATCACCAACTCCCAGAGTTTACTCAAATTCACGTCCATTGAGTTGGTGATGCCATCCAACCATCTCGTCCTCTGTTGTCCCCTTCTTCTCCCGCCTTCAATCTTTCCCAGCATCAGGGTCTTTTCCAATGAGTCAGTTCTTTGCATCAGGTGGCCAAAGTATTGGAGTTTCAGCTTCAACATCAGTCCTTCCAATGAACACTCAGGACTAATTTCCTTTAGGATTAACTGGTTATGTCTCCTTGCAGTTCAAGGTCCTCTCAAGAGTCTTCTCCAACACCACAGTTCAAAAGCATCAATTCTTCTGCACTCAGCTTTCTTTATAGTCCAACTCTCACATCTATACGTGACTACTGGAAAAACCATAGCCTTGACTAGACGGACCTTTGTTGACAAAGTAATGGCTCTTTTTTTTCAGTATGCTGTCTAGGTTGGTCATAACTTTTCTTCCAAGGAGTAAGTGTCTTTTAAATTCATGGCTCAAGTCACCATCCACAGTGATTTTGGAGCCCCCAAAAATAAAGTTTCCCCCTCAGTCAGTCTCTCCCATTAGGAAACTTCCATAAGCCTCTTATCCTTCTCCATCAGAGGGCACACAGACTGAAAACCACAATCACAGAAAACTAATCAATCTAATCACATGGACCACAGCCTGTCTAACTCAATGAAACTGCCCTTAGTCATGGTATATTATTGTTTTAAAAATTATTGTTTAGATCAACTTATTATTATTATGAGTTTTTTTATTTAAATTCATAGGGGATATTAGTTTCATTTCTCATAATGTCCTCATCTACCTTTGGTATCAGGGTAATAAGGAAGTAAATAAGGTATATTCTTTTTTATTTTCTAAGAATTATATGAAATGGTAGTCCTCCCTTGATATCCATGGTGCCCTGGTTCCAAGCTAACTGAGGATACCAAAATCCATGGATGCTCAAGTTCTTTATGTAAAACGGATAGTATGATAGTCCCTTTGTGTCTGCATATTTGAATGGAAATTTGATCTTAGACTTGCTGAATCCAGATGGACTGGATGTTAGACTGTCTGTGGTGGTAGCTACTGTTTATTGAAGGCCTGGCATGTGAAGACCTTAATGTGAATATTAAATAGAATTCCACAATACCCTAGTAAGGGCAGTATCATCACTCTCATAAGTGGGAAAGTGAAGATTCTAGAAGGGAATATTCTGTTTCAGAATCAGTTTCTAGCTGGGCAACAAGAATCCAAATTTAACCCAGTTTATGTTACTTCAAAACTTTCCTTCTTAACTTGACACCACCCTGCCTCCTTAGCTAACCCTTTCAGCTTCTCTCTTAAAATCCTGTATGAAAGTATGAAAGTGTTAGTTTTTCAGTTGCATCCGACTCTTTGCGACCCTATGGACTGTAGCCTATCGTGCTCCTCTGTCCATGGGATTCTCTGGGCAAGAATAATGGAGTGGGTAGCCATTCCCTTCTCCAGGGGATCTTCCTGACCCAGGGATTGGACCCGAGTCTCCTGCATTGCAGGCAGATTCTTTACCATCTGACCCACCAGGGAAGATTAAAACCCTATATATTTCTTAAAAACTTTGTCTTGCCACCTTTCATAGTTATCAGACTCCAGTCTCAGTGCAGTTGGTCCACCTGTGCAGATTCAACCAACCCTAGGATTCAGAGTGCCAGTCATACTTAGCTATTCTATGTAAGGAACTTGAACGTCCTTGGGTTTTTTTATTGTGGAGATCCTGAAACCAGTACTTCATGGATACTGAGGGATTACTGTTTCTTGCTTAAATTTTTGGTGGCATTCACTAGTGAAGCCTTATGACCTGGACATTTCATTGTGGTAGGATTTATAATTGCAAAATTTGTTTAGTAGATACAGGGCTATTCCAGTTTTCTATTTGTGCTGTATTCTCTTTTGATAATTTGTATCTTTCAGTGAATGTGTCTGTTTCATCTAAGTTAACAAATTTATTTGTATAAAATTGTTTACTATATTCTCTTATTCTTTGCAAGTCTGTAGCGTCTGTAGTGATGTTACATCCTGATGTTGAAAATTTGTGTCATTTACCTCCCATTTCTACTCCTCCTCTCCTCTTTGTTCTCTCCCTTCTCTTCCACCTCCCTCTTTTCTCCAACAGTCTAGCTGGGAACTAATTGGCTTTATTGATGTTTTTTAAATAAATAGTTTTATTTTATTGTTTTTTTCTCTATGGTATCTCTGTTTTCTATTTCATTTACTTTGGCTCCTTATTATTTCCTTCCGTTTACTTATTTTGGGTTTAATTTGCTTCTATCTAGCCTATTAAGAATAGCTTAGATTATTGAATTTGGAACTTTCTTGATTTCTGATAATATATAAACATGTTAAGCTGTAAATTACCTTCCAAGCATCATCATAGCCATATTACACAAATTTTAACATGTTGTATTTTTATATTCATTCCATTCAGAACCTGTTTTTGATTTCCTTTGTCATTTCTTTGAAGGGTTATTTAGAATTATGCAGTTTAGTTTCCAAATACTTGGATTTCTTTTTTCTGAGCTGTCTGATTGATTTCTGGTTTATTTATGGTATAATCTGTGAGCACAGTCTGTGTGATTTTAATCCTTTTAAGTTTATTGAGACTTATGTTATGGCTCAGCATGTGATCTGTCTTGGTGAATGTTCCATGTACTCTGTTGAAGCTGAGTAGGGTGTCCCCCAAATGTAAGTTGATCAAGTTGGTTCTTAGTGTTGTTCATATCTTCAGTGTCCTTCCTCATTATCACAGAAATCCTAATTAATTTGATATTTGAAATATTAGCATATGACATATAATGTAAATAGTATCAGAAGTTCACTGCTAGAAATTATTTGAAAATATTTTAAAATGCATGCACAAATACGATCTTTTCTATGTTAACTCTCTGTGTCTTTCACTAACTATTAATGAGAAGTTTCATAAAATATGCCCTTAGAAAATTTAGGACCAAAAACCATAGGTTTATTTATTATCTCTGAATGCTGTGTATCCATACATATGTTTATGATTGATGCTTAGTGTGTTTAGTTATTGAAAATAAAATACAAATCAAGGTTCCTGAAAAAGCAGTGAAGTTAAAAATAATGCATGGTTTGAAGAAAGTCAGGTACATAGTAGGCAATGATATATTGGTTTTCTTTCTTTATAAGTATTAGCAGATTCTTGCTATGCAAATGATTCAAGTACCCCTTCATACTGATTTGACCTATTTTTAGAAAGTTAGATTGTACATTTAGAAGTAATGTTGGGACTTCCCCGGTGGTCCACTGGTTAAGATTTCGTGTCTCAGTGATTTCGAGCCGGGCTTCATCTTGATACTTCCTTGTTTGCCCTGGTTCAGGAAAGAAAATTGGGGATTGGTCAGAGACGTGGCCTTGGTTTAGTGGGGCGAATAAGAGGAGGAGCCCAGTTGGCTATGCTTTTTTGGGAAAATGTTCTGATTTGTGTATTCTGTTCTGTCTAAATTTGATGGGATTGGGGAGAGTACTTTTGTTTGTGTGAATTATTCATGTGAGAAGATGCTTCCAAATGTTCTCCACTGAGCTATATCGCCCTACGGTTGGGATGTATAGTACACAAAGATTTCTTACATACAAGCCAGTCGGTATCTAAAGGTGGTTGTTCCAGAAAGGACTGGTTTTTAGCCTCAGGTGAAAATTTTTCATGAAGACATTTTTACTTTTCAAATGAAAAGTTAATACATAGAGATTTATTTTTCTTAAGTCAGAGTAAAAATGAAAGTCAAATACATGCGTGCATGCATGCTAAGTCACTTCAGTCATATCTGACTCTTCGCGACCTCATGGACTGTTGCCCTCCAGACTCCTCTGTCCATGGGATTCTCCAGGCAAGAATACTTGAGTAGCTGCCATACCCTCCTCCAGGGGATCTTCCCAACCTAGAGATCGAACCTGGGTTTGCATTGCAGGCAAATTCTTTACCACTGAGCCACTCGGGAAGCCCCCAAAGTCAAATATTCCTTAATAAAGGCTATAAAAGCTGTCTTTTTTCCTTATATATGTAGAAACTACATTGAATAATTTAAGCTGAACTTAGGCAAATACAATTGATTCTCAAGTCACCCATGAAAATGCCTCACAGTCCTGTACAATATGGTTTAGCTTTTATCTATGTCGGTTAAAAAATAGTCGATTCAAGATTTCTGTGCAGCTGTTTAAAACTGTGGCTTTATCCTCAGCTCCATATGGTGGAGCCACATATGGCGGCTAAGATTCTAATTATTAAAGTCCTGGTTTGAATTCTGTTTCCGACTTCAGGTGTGTGGTCACCCTCAGTTCAGCCCTATTAAGGATCAAAGTTCCTGACAGAACAGTTCCTGGTTAAACTACTGAGTCAGTTTACAAATATCAGGGTAACTGCATTTGTATTTGATCCTAGTGCAATTTGAGAGATCATTCCTTTCCCTTTTCTCTGCTGAGTTGTACTTGTGGTTCACTTTTAAAAGCTTATAAATAGGCAGTAAGTCAATAAAAATGTAAGAAATATCAAGGGAGCTATAACTGTCTTATTTAAACTTTATTTCAGTGAAAAGCATTTGGCAAACAGTTAATTTCTTGGCAAGAAAACAACAACCCTGACTAGTGATTAAATGCAGTTTCGCTGTAGTCGATTTGGGATGAGGTTAGGAGAATCTTTGAAGGAGCAGAAAATTGACCTCTGCCTGCCAGGACTTTGGATCTAAACATGGTAGTTTTCTCCACCATTCATTGCTGCATTCTCTTTCTCTCCTAGGAGTCCCAGCAAATGCTTGGAAGACTTATTCCAGAAAAACAGATACTCAATGACCAATTGAAACAAGTTCAGCAAAACAGTTTGCACAGTAGGTGTTTTCTTTTTAAAGTTGACATTTTCCTTCCTCACAGGCAAGAAATGAGAACCTGAAAAGCCGTTTTTCCTCACTGCCAGTTTGTTTTTCTTATCTCACCATGTTTTTCTAAAACAGGGGATTCACTTCTCACACTCAAAAGAGCCTTAGAAGCGAAAGAACTGGCTCGGCAGCAGCTACGAGACCAACTGGATGAAGTGGAGAAAGAAACTAGGTCAAAATTACAGGAGATTGATATTTTCAACAATCAGCTGAAGGTACCTATTCTGTGTGTGCCCACATGTATGTCTTACTTTGTTATTTTTTCTACGTGGCCAAGTTGGTTAGTTGATATTTGACCTCCAGGCAGGAAAATTTATTCTGCTGGTTTGTCAGCCTTCATAAAAAGCCGTCACATTTATAGATGAACATTAAACAATCTGAGTTGAATTTTTGTCCTTTAAAAAATAAAAATGAATCTGGCCTCTTTAAATAAAGGGCTGAGTAAGTGGCCCCGACTTGACATCTGTCTTTCACATGAATGCATTTTTGCACATCTTCATCCTTCTGTCTGTTGAGAACGCCATCAAGTTGAATTGCCAAAAGCTGGGCTCCAAAAGCTGCATCTTTCTTATGTTCTTTGAAGAAGATTGAAAAGGAACTGTTTTCTCTTTGAAAGCTAAGAATTTTTTTCGCCAATTCTTACCTTCAGGATTGTCCTTGAATATAAATAGATCCTTGTTTTGTGACCTCACACTTTAAAATATTATGGATTAGTGGAGTAATTACCTTTGTCTCTGTGGTGGAAGTGGTGCATGGTTTTGTTAAATTTTCTCAGTGTAACAGGAAAATTCCAAAGCTCCCAGGGGAGGTACCGGTGGTGAAATCACAGCCTTTTTCTGATTTGGTGCTTTTGGTTTAACGTGACAGCTTTATAATTAAGAGTGATTATTATCCTGTAGTAAAATATCTTGAAATACAAGCAGCTTATTTCCTATTAACAGCAATCACATACTTTAGATTTAAGTAGATATTAAAGTTTTTAATCAGTTATGTTCTTTTAAAAAGTTGGATTTTACACTTTTTTTCCCCCCCCTCAAGTATTTTCTGTTTCCAACCTAAAATCCTTTATACTTGCTTCTGGCCAGTTTAGCTTCTGATACTTAGGAAAGGTTTAAGTACTTTTCTTCATTATTCTGTTCTTCATTATTAGAAATACAAAAACAAATTTGAAAGCATATTTGAGATTTTTAGTTGACTTTAAAATTTTGATTCTAGGCCAGCTTGTCTAGACATTTGAGTTTGAGGTATTTGTACTGTTTTTCAGAGTAATAAGTAATGAGGTTTTCACAATTATACAATTCCAGGAAGATGATCTTAGGGGAAGTATTATTTGAGCCAATTTACCTTTGTGAGTTTTTTTAAAATATTGCTTTCATGCTTACACTGAATATGTTTGTATATGTGTGTATGTGCACTCTATATATTTTCTGTATGTGTCCATATATGATTATGTGTCATATAAGTATTGGAATTACAGCTGTCAGTTCTCCTTCTCTAGAATAAATAGAAACACTGACATTACCTCTCATTATTACTTGTCACTATTACCAGCAATCCTTTTTCATAGTCTCTTGGAATATAAACTTAAGTATTCAGGTGTCTTCTGACCCAGGCAGTACTCCAGATTTATGCCTTACTCTTAAATTTCCTTTCTCTAAAAGTTTGGCCCAAAGCAAGGTTCACATGTCAGAAGATGGCCTCTGGTCGGTGGATTTGATAATGCCTAGATAACTTACAGATTATTTTTGCTGTTGTACTGTTGTCATTGCTAAAGAGAACACCCTGCAGATGTGATGTGAGTCAGTCTCACTGTTTAGTTGACTAATGCTGACTTCAGTAGCAAGAGAGTTTTTAGACCTTTATTCTACTGGCCCTTTTTCCAAATATGTGTGTTTATCACTAGTTGTGACTGACTCTTTGTGACCCCATGGACTGTAGCCCACCAGCCTCCTCTATCCATGGACTTCTCCAGGCAAGAATACTGCTATGAGTCACCATTTCCTTCTCCAAGGGATCTTTCCAACCCAGGGATCGAACCTGGGTCTCCCACACTGCAGGCACATTCTTTACCATTTGAGCCACCAGGGAAACCCGAATATGCTTGTTTTTAAATATTTCTTTCTGTTGTAACTTTTAGTTTTCCATTATTACTTTAAATTTAAGTCAGTGTGGAGAGTAAAAAAAAAATCACAAGTCAGTATGTAGCTACATTGTTTTATTATTTAAAACAAAAGTTTGGAGGACTTAGTGACCATATTATGTTTCTGACAGTTGTTATTTCTAGTATTCCTCTCCAGCCTGGTAAGATCAAAACAGAAACAGGTACACTGAAGATCAAAAGATTTATAATTTGAAGGGAACAATTCCTGAGGCTGTAGCCCTTTGCCTGGCAAAGAAATAAAGCCACTCTTTCCTTCTTTTGCAAAAAAAGAAAAAAGATGTATAATTTGATTGAGACAGCTCAGAGGCAGATTTAAGATTTTAGCCTCTTGAGTATCTCCTGTCTGTTTTCTTTGTTATAATCACATTGGCGAATGTGAAGCTTTTTTCTTTTTCTTTTTTCTTTAGAGCTTATTCACTTTGTTGTTGGTGTTGAGTCACTAAGTCGTGTCTGACTCTTTTGTGATCCCATGCACTGTCATCCTCTGGGCTGCTTTGTCCATGGGATTTCCTAGGCAAGAATACTGGAGTGGGTTGCTGTTTTCTTCTCCAGGGGAATTTCCCGACTCAGGGATCGGATCTGTGTCTCTTGCACTGACAGGCGAATTTGTTACCACTAGCAATTATAATTTCTCCTAAGATGAGACGAATGAGGCGAGCCAGCACTCTGACCCTTTGGGATTTCTTCCGTGTGTCCTCCGCAGCATCCTCGCTAACGTTGGCAAAAATTACTTCTACCTTGCCAAAACACTTCAACTGTCCAGTAATTCCACACATCAGGTTTGATGGTATGAATTTGGTCCATACTAAACCTTCCTCTCCCTAGAGGAAACCAGCCTAGAGAGTATAAAAAAGAAATTAGGACTTCAGATCAGATCAGATCAGTCGCTCAGTCATGTCCGACTCTGCGACCCCATGATCACGGCACGCCAGGCCTCCCTGTCCATCATCAACTCCCAGAGTTCACTCAGACTCACATCCATCGAGTCAGTGATGCTATCCAGCCATCTCATCCTCCGTCATCCCCTTCTCCTCCTGCCCCCAATCCCTCCCAGCATCAGAGTCTTTTCCAATGAGTCAACTCTTCGCATGAGGTGGCCAAAGTACTGGAGTTCCAGCGTTAGCATCATTCCTTCCAAAGATATCCCAGGGCTGATCTCCTTCAGAATGGACTGGTTGGATCTCCTTGCAGTCCAAGGGACTCTCAAGAGTCTTCTCCAACACCACAGTTCAAAAGCATCAATTCTTTGGTGCTCAGCTTTCTTCACAGTCCAACTCTCACATCCATACATGACCACAGGAAAAACCGTAGCCTTGACTAGACGAACCTTTGTTGGCAAAGTAATGTCTCTGCTTTTGAATATGCTATCTAGGTTGGTCATAACTTTCCTTCCAAGGAGTAAGTGTCTTTTGATTTCATGGCTGCAGTCACCATCTGCAGTGATTTTGGAGCCCCAAAAAATAAAGTCTGACACTGTTTCCACTGTTTCCCCATCTATTTCCCATGAAGTGGTGGGACCGGATGCCATGATCTTCGTTTTCTGAATGTTGAGCTTTAAGCCAACTTTTTCACTCTCCACTCTCACTTTCATCAAGAAGCTTTTGAGTTCCTCTTCACTTTCTGCCATAAGGGTGGTATCATCTGCATATGTGAGGTTATTGATATTTCTCCTGGCAATCTTGATTCCAGCTTGTGCTTCTTCCAGTCCAGCGTTTCTCATGATGTACTCTGCATATAAGGTAAATAAACAGGGTGACAATATACAGCCTTGACGAACTCCTTTTCCTATTTGGAACCAGTCTGTTGTTCCATGTCCAGTTCTAACTGTTGCTTCCTGACCTGCATACAAATTTCTCAAGAGGCAGATCAGGTGGTCTGGTATTCCCATCTCTTTCAGAATTTTCCACAGTTTATTGTGATGCACACCGTCAAAGGCTTTGGCATAGTCAATAAAGCAGAAATAGATGTTTTTCTGGCACTCTCTTGCTTTTTCCATGATCCAGCGGATGTTGGCAATTTGATCTCTGGTTCCTCTGCCTTTTCTAAAACCAGCTTGAACATCAGGAAGTTCATGGTTCACATATTGCTGAAGCCTGGCTTGGAGAATTTTGAACATTACTTTACTAGTGTGTGAGATGAGTGCAATTGTGCGGTGGTTTGAGCATTCTTTGGCATTGCCTTTCTTTGGGATTGGAATGAAAACTGACCTTTTCCAGTCCCATGGCCACTGCTGAGTTTTCCAAATTTGCTGGCATATTGAGTGCAGCACTTTCATAGCATCATCTTTCAGGATTTGGAATAGCTCAACTGGAATTCCATCACCTCCACTAGCTTTGTTCATAGTGATGCTTTCTAAGGCCCACTTGACTTCACATTCCAGGATGTCTGGCTCTAGGTCAGTGATCACACCATCGTGATTATCTGGGTCGTGAAGATCTTTTGTGTACAGTTCTTCTGTGTATTCTTGCCATCTCTTCTTAATATCTTCTGCTTCTGTTAGGTCCATACCATTTCTGTCCTTTATCGAGCTCATCTTTGAATGAAATGTTCCTTTGGTATCCCTGATTTTCTTGAAGAGATCCCTAGTCTTTCCCATTCTGTTGTTTTCCTCTATTTCTTTGTATTGATCACTGAGGAAGGCTTTCTTATCTCTCCTTGCTATTCTTTGGAACTCTGCATTCAGATGCTTATATCTTTCCTTTTCTCCTTTGCTTTTTGCTTCTCTTCTTTTCACAGCTATTTGTAAGGGCTCCCCAGACAGCCATTTTGCTTTTTTGCATTTCTTTTCTATGGGGATGGTCTTGATTCCTGTCTCCTGTACAATATCACGAACCTCATTCCATAGTTCATCAGGCACTCTCTATCAGATCTAGGCCCTTAAATCTATTTCTCACTTCCACTGTATAATCATAAGGGATTTGATTTAGGTCATACCTGAATGGTCTAGTGGTTTTCCCTACTTTCTTCAATTTAAGTCTGAATTTGGCAATAAGGAGTTCATGGTCTGAGCCACAGTCAGCTCCTGGTCTTGTTTTTGCTGACTGTATAGAGCTTCTCCATCTTTGGCTGCAAAGAATATAATCAATCTGATTTCGGTGTTGACCATCTGGTGATGTCCATGTGTAGAGTCTTCTCTTGTGTTGTTGGAAGAGGGTGTTTGTTATGACCAGTGCATTTTCTTGGCAAAACTCTATCAGTCTTTGCCCTGCTTCATTCCGTATTCCAAGGCCAAATTTGCCTGTTACTCCAGGTGTTTCTTGACTTCCTACTTTTGCATTCCAGTCCCCTATAATGAAAAGGACATCTTTTTTGGGTGTTAGTTCTAAAAGGTCTTGTAGGTCTTCATAGACCTGTTCAACTTCAGCTTCTTCAGCATTACTGGTTGGGGCATAGACTTGGATTACTGTGATATTGAATGGTTTGCCTTGGACACGAACAGAGATCGTTCTGTCGTTTTTGAGATTGCATCCAAGTACTGCATTTCAGACTCTTTTGTTGACCATGATGGCCACTCCATTTCTTCTGAGGGATTCCTGCCCGCAGTAGTAGATATAATGGTCATCTGAGTTAAATTCACCCATTCCAGTCCATTTCAGTTCGCTGATTCCTAGAATGTCGATGTTTACTCTCGCCATCTCTTGTTTGACCACTTCCAATTTGCCTTGATTCATGGACCTGACATTCCAGGTTCCTATGCAATATTGTTCTTTACAGCATCGGACCTTGCTTCTATCACCAGTCACATCCACAGTTGGGTATTCTTTTTGCTTTGGCTCCATCCCTTCATTCTTTCTGGAGTTATTTCTCCACTGATCTCCAGTAGCATATTGGGTACCTACTGACCTGGGGAGTTTCTCTTTCAGTATCCTATCATTTTGCCTTTTCATACTGTTCACGGGGTTCTCAAGGCAAGAATACTGAAGTGGTTTGCCATTCCCTTCTCCAGTGGACCACATTCTGCCAGATCTCTCCACCATGACCCACCCATCCTGGGTTGCCCCACTGGCATGGCTTAGTTTCATTGAGTTAGACAAGGCTGTGGTCCTAGTGTGATTAGATTGACTAGTTTTCTGTGAGTATGGTTTCAGTGTGTTAGGAAACTAACTAGGACTAAAAAACTAATTAGGACTTAGTTTTGTTTTATATTCCTATAAATTGTTCATCTACAGAAAGAAAGTTTAGTTCACCTGTTATCAACTAGTATGGTGACACTGGAGAAATACTTGTAGAGCATAGACTTTTAAAAGTAGTTCATCAAAGGGGACTTCCCTGGTCATCCAGTGGTTAAGACTGAGATTCCAGTGCAGGGAACTTGGGTTAGATCCATGGTCCGGGAACAAGGATGCCACGTGGTGTGGGGCATGGCCAAAAAAAGAAATCATTGATCAGAACATTAAAACCCGTATTCAATTTCTAGCCCCATAAATGAGGGTTCCATTTAGCAAAATCCAACTCTCACAGTTTCTTTGGTACAAAACTACAAATTTGGTACAAATTCACTTCTTTTGACGCACACTCATGTTCATGTCCCGTTCCTTAGCAATAAGGGCATGAAGGGAACAATAACATAGAGGTAAGCAATCTACCTGCCAATGCAGAAGGTGCGGTTTCTATCCCTGGGTCGGGAAGAAATCCCCTGGAGAGGAAAGTGGCAACCCACTCCAGTACTCTGCCTGGAAAACCCGTGGACAGAGAAGCCTGGGGGCCTACAGTCCATGGGGTCGCAGAGAGTGACTGAGCACAGCACATAGCACAGGGAACAATAGTACCCTGTTTTAGCTCAGATTCTCAAGCATAAGACTGTGTTCAGGAAGTGTAATTGTATTTAGTTTCTTGAATGAGAAAGGGTTTAGAGGGTAGATATGCTGTTTCCTTTTTCTTTCTATCTTTCTTTTTAATATGCCGTCTGGTTTAGTCCTGTCTGCCAGCTGTCTAGTTCAGATTCATTCTTTTGAGAATTGCTCCTTTTTTCTTCAGTTAAGCAAGAATTACATTTATGCCTACTCACTCAGTTTCTGATAACCAATGATGGAAGTACTCAAGTCATTAATTAAAGAGCAAATCAATTACTTTTACAGTTAAATTAATAGATATTTCAGATTGGTAGCAATCTAAAAATATAAACCATACTTACAGTTCTGGTCAAGAACTGGTCAGAGCTATGGATCATATGGCCTCTAGAATCGTGGACCTTTCCATTTCTATTTTACCTAATGGAAATTGAAGACTCATTTTTTTCCTCTTAGAAAAGACTACTTTTCCATGCGGGATTCCCAGGTGATGCTAGTGGTAAAGAATCTGCCTGCCAATGCAGGAGACACTAGTTGGATCCCTGGGTCAGGAAGATCCCCTGGAGAAGGAAATGGAAACCCACTCCAGTATGCTTGCCCGGAGAATCCCATGAACAGAGGAGCCTGGAGGGCTGCAGTCCGCAGGGCCAGAGTCAGACACGACTGAGCAACTGAGCATACATTTTTGCATCCTTTTGTAGTAGACAGCTACCTTATAGATATGATATTTATGTTTTCCAGAAATGATCCCAAGTCAGAAATGTCTTTGTGATTTATCACCCAAAATCAAGAATGATTTTAAAAAGGAAAAAGAATTAATAAACTTGGCTTTTGTAGGTCTATCAAAAAGGGAGGAAACGATGGCACTCTGACATTAAAGCTTTTATGCTCGAATTCCAACTGATAGCCTTTTATTTTTACTACCTTTTGTGTGAACAGTAAATTTCAGTGGACCAAATTTATCTATCAAATTTTCTGCTTTTAAAATGTATTCTATATGCAGTGACTTTTATCATGCTTAGGAATCAATAATTTCATATTCATGTTCTAGAAACCTCAATTTAAAAATTCAATTATCTTTGACTTTTCTCTTTTTATCTCATTTTGCAGGAAAATCAAGACAATTTTTTGGGGAATCTATTTGCCTTAAGGGCACATAGAATCATTCTGATCATTATTTTTCTTACCTACAGTGCTTAGCTGTAGGTGTAAAATTATGGTTCTAGCAAGTGTCAAATACCATTACAAATAGGAACTTTTTAGACAGCAGCACTTGACCTCACATTTCCTTTGGCAATGTTAGTAGTTACTGGCATAGTTTTCTTTGGCCCTTATAGGTTAACGTTCCATATTTTAATATCATCACTATGATACAGAACAGCAACATAAAGTGCAGCTTACTAGTTGTCAGGACTCTATTGTAAGCTAAAACAGAATCGACACAAAGCGTCTAGATGTTACGTTTTGTGCTGAAAAGTCGAGTCCTTGTTGGTCCCCGCTAGGCACTGTGTGCTGGCCGAGTTCTAGCATGAATGGTGTTTTTTCCAGTCAGTGGCGATGGAGGAGGCAGTGTTTCAGTGCCTGGCGGTTCTCCTGGGCAGCGTCATCCACTTTTAGACTTCTTTCTAAAGCTTTCCCTGCACTGCTCAGACAATGCACATCTTTCTCAAACTAAGGATGGTGAACCATCTCCAGCTCTGTGCTTCAGTTTCCCCCATGCAGATGAGTGCTCAGTGTCTAAATCAGCATTTACTGTGAGGTGCTAATAAGCCTTCTTTGTAAAAGTTAATCATGATAAATTAGTATAAATCATGGAGTATGAGTGAATCTTTCCTCTTGGAAAATTGTGTGTCTGTTGGTGTGGGTGTGTGATGGAAGCTCTGAACTACGAGATGGATAAGGTACTATATACTGTAGTCTTTATACCAAGCATATTTTAGATCATTGAATTTGCCATGTGGCTGCAAAAATTTGAAAGACCATACTTGGTCATTATTTGGGTCAATATGCATATTTTCAGCAGCAGATAGTATAGTCAGTATACTATTCCAAAAATGGATAATCTTTTATTTCTCAGAAAAATGTGAGTATTTAGGACTGATTCAGAGTTAAGAATTATGTTCCATAATATACTTGGGAAATCCA
Source organism: Bos taurus (assembly GCF_002263795.3). Lineage (NCBI taxonomy): Eukaryota > Metazoa > Chordata > Mammalia > Artiodactyla > Bovidae > Bos > Bos taurus. Next base: position 1,771,926 of record NC_037328.1, on the reverse strand, counting down.
GGCTTTGTAAATTAGATACAAGATGCTATTAGAAATATAAACTCTGCCTATAATGCTACCAGTTCTAAAAATTGCTCCTAGGAACTGAATTGTTGTTGAGATGAGAATGCCAGTTATAGTAAATAAGGTTCTTGGCTTTACTGAGGCTTTTATGCTCTTGGTTTCAGACACTTGCTTTCAATGGCAGGCTCATTCATTATGAAGGCAGTGAAAGGCAAAATGTTTAGCAACCAGGGAAGAAAAGAAAAGAGCTGGAGAAGGAACTGCAGAACAGAATGAGATGTCAGGAAAAAAATGCATGTGCAGGGAAACAAGGACAGAAAGGAGAAGATCCAGAAAGGGGAGATCCAGAGACAGCAAGAGAAATCAGTGTGAATTCAAATAACCATGTTGTTTTCTCATATTAGTAGAGTAACGTTTGGCTGTTTTGTGGCTTGTTCAAGATCAAATTTTATTTTTACCTGTATGATCCTTTTGAAAAGACTTTTTTTGCATAGAAGTAATAATATGCTGTAACTCTCATTGAATGTACTTGTGATTATGGAGACTTCAGGCAGATTCCTTCAATGTAGAAAAGTAATTAAACACTCCCAAGACTCGAAATAATTAACAAACATTGTGTGTTAGCTTCTGTGCCATACCAGTAGGCTTGTTGCTTGGTTGGTTGAGGTTTTTAGTAGTAGTGGGGGGTTTTCTTTTGAGATTTTAAAAAAGTACTTAACAAAAGGAGTTCAGTTCAGTTCAGTTCAGTTGCTCAGTCGTGTCCGACTCTTTGCGACCCCATGAACCACAGCATGCCAGCCCTCCCTGTCCATCACCAACTCCCGGAGTTCAGTCAAACTCATGTGCATCAAGTCGGTGATGCCATCCAGCCATCTCATCCTCTGTTGTCCCCTTCTTCTCCTGCCCCAGTCCCTCCCAGCATCAGGGTCTTTTCCAATGAGTCAACTCTTTGCATGAGGTGGCCAAAGTATTGGAGTTTCAGCTTCAGCATCAGTCCTTCCAATGAACACCCAGGACTGGCCTCCTTTAGGATGGACCGGTTGGATCTCCTTGCATTCAAAGGGACTCGCAGGAGTCTTCTCCAACATCACAGTTCAAAAGCATCAATTCTTTGGCGCTCAGCTTTCTTCACAGTCCAACTCTCACATCCATCATAACCACTGGAAAAACCATAGCCTTGACTAGATGGACCTTTGTTGGCAAAGTAATATCTCTGCTTTTGAATATACTATCTAGTTTGGTCATAACTTTCCTTCCAAGGAGTAAGTGTCTTTTAATTTCATGGCTGCAGTCACCATCTGCAGTGATTTTGGAGCCCCAAAAAATAAAGTCTGACACTGTTTCCACTGTTTCCCCATCTATTTCCCATGAAGTGATGGGACCAGATGCCATGATCTTCGTTTTCTGAATGTTGAGCTTTAAGCCAACTTTGTCAGTCTCCTCTTTCACTTTCATCAAGAGGCTTTTTAGTTCCTCTTCACTTTCTGCCATAAGGGTGGTGTTATCTGCATATCTGAGGTTATTGATATTTCTCCCGGCAATCTTGATTCCAGCTTGTGCTTCTTCCAGCCTAGCATTTCTCATGATGTACTCTGCATAGAAATTAAATAAGCAGGGTGACAATATATAGCCTTGACGTACTCCTTTTCCTATTTGGAACCAGTCTGTTGTTCCATGTCCAGTTCTAACTGTTGCTTCCTGACCAGGGAGGGTAAAAAGACAACTTAAAAAATGTTTTCTTATTCTCTTCTTTAGCCAAACTCCTGACAATTAGATCCTTCAGACTGACATGCATTTTAAAATAAAGGCGTATTGCTTTATAGATAAAGCTGAGACATTTGGGGAAAACTCAGATTTTCAGGACAAAATAGAGTCAGTTTTCTCTTTCTGGGAGCGTAAGGATACCTAGCAAAGACTCTTGGGAGACGTGAGAGAGGATTCTTTGTTAGCTATATATCTACTGCAGAAAAGACAGGGTTTTCTATTAATAGCTCTTCTCTCCTTTTTTGTTTATCTGTCCTCTCATCCCTTTACAAACACACACACATGTACACACACACACACCCATTCATTCCTCTTCGACTCTCCCATGGCACTGTGATACACTGACTGCCAACTTGCGCCATGGGGAGCTGGACTTTCTGTTTGGTTGAATATTGACCACAGACTTAGAAATAATCTTTAAGCATGTTCTCAGAATTCAAATAACTAGTCTATTTATCTCTCTATATATATATTTCCAATCAATATTTTTTTTATATTCCTCCTGCTTTTCATGCATCAAGAATGAATACATTTTATAATTTTGCAGGAAATGGAATATCAGTTCATCTTGATTGGAGTAAAACTTCTGTTTTGAAATAGTGATATTTCTGATTTTTCCACACTGGTAGGAGTTCCTCAGTCTTCATGAGGTTTGTTGGTTGGCTTTCTTTACTGATTTTCCATTTGTTTTACAACCACTTAATTGGGATAAGTTACCATATTTTAAGACCCTGAATCCTTTTAAAAATTCTGAGTTTGTCTGCTACGCAGTGTCCTTAGGTGAGAAATAAAGTGGCGTTTATTTATGCAGAAGCATGCCTACCTGAGCAATCTGTAAATCACCCCCAATGTTTGTATAGAAGCAGGACAGTTTACAAGGCTTTTTTTCCAGTGTGGAGTCATCTGTTTGCTCTTTGTAGCACCTTCCCTTTGCTGTAGGTGAGGCCTAGAAAAGGACCTGCCAATTGTACTCTCCCTTATCAAGCTGATTCCCAAGGACAGGGAAGGTCTGGAGGCTTTGAGTTTTTTGGCATGCACTGAAGTTTTCTGTGGAAGCCAGGAAAGACTCAGGCTGAGTTTCTTGGGTGGAGTGTGGAGAGAAAAATAAAAAGCACTTCTAGCTTTCTGTAAGTATTAGGTCTAGACAAAACAAACACCTGCAGTTTCTGATGCTGGTACCCAGATCAATTTCCTATGTGGTCCATTTAATATTAACACATAAATGATCGGGTGATTTTTGCAGAGACTAATGCCTGATGTAAGTGGATATTTGAAACATTTGTGGTGAGTGATGTTCGGATAACAAAAGATGTGTGACTACCTCTGTGGTCAATACATTGTTGACAGTACCAAGATTGTTGTTAAGAAATGTGTCTTCCACAGTTTATGTTGATTTGTGGTATTCAGTTCATGACAGTGAAAGTGTTAGTCCCTTGGTTGTATCCCATTCTTCAAGACTCCATGCAAGTAGCCCGCCAGGCTCCTCTGTTCGTGGAATTCTCCTTGCAAGGATGCTAGAGTGGGTTGCCATGCTCTCCTCCAGGGTATCTTCCCAACCCAGAGATCGAACCCAGGTCTTCTGCATTGCAGGCAGATTCTTTACCATCTCAGCCACCAGGGAAGCCCATGAATTTCTACTAATTAACCAGTTGCTTTTGTCTTTCTGTTCCAAGAGATAGTCTGAGAAAAACAAACAAACAAACAAACAAACCAGAAGCAGGCTAATACTTCAAGAGTTAGATGACCAAATAGCAATGTATTTCCATAAATAGCTGGTCTTTCATAGACTCCATATTGCTACTTCATTTTCCCCCCTCTATTCACAAACTTTTGTGCAAAGTCATGTTTATGAAAAGAAATGCCATTCATATTGTGAAGGTAGATACTTCTCTATATTTCATGTAATGTCAGGTCACGTAATACATTTATTTTTGAGAGTCTAAGACTAAATGAAGGAGAAACAGTCACAGTTTTTTAATTCAGTGATTCTGTGCCACTTGCATATCAATAGGACAACTGTCTTTAGTGAACTTGAAATTGAGCCATGTTTCTCTGGGCAAAAAATTGGATCTTCTTGAGTATTCAATTTGTGAAGCATATTGCTTTTGAAATACTTTGGCTGTCTGCCACAGGATATCCAAAGATGTTTTTTGGTGCAAATATCTTCATTCCTTAGGGGAAATAAGTGACTTTTCCCCCTTAGTTGAAAGAAGAAAGAGGCAACCTGATTTTCATTTATCTTAACTAACACAAGACAATCGTTATTTGCCAGTCATTTGCTTATTGTGGTTTATATCTGTGCTTGATCCAACACCTCTTTGAGAATCTAATAAAAGCAGCTGTGTGCCTTCTCAGCAAGAAAGATGCCCATATACCCCAGTTTGCGTGCAGTCTTATAATGTTCACCAATCTAAAGCTCATTTATAGACACCGGATAAGAAACTCCTCTCTGTCTTCGGATTCTAGAGATATTACTGGTGAAAAGAAAAATCTTAATTTATATATACTACACATTTTATTGAAGTTTTCTTTTTCCCATATATTTGTTCATAGTTGGAACTTATTGAATGGCTAATCATTTCTTATTTATTAATAAAGTCTCCATACTTTATTAGGAGTTAATATTAGGCTATTGTTCACCATATCTAGTGTTAAACATACACCTTTGAGTAGAACACAGAAGAAAGATCCACTGAGTTGTACACATACAATGATATTGCTAGATGAATATCCAGCTAATAAATAAATATGTGATTATAGAAAAAACTGGTAGAAAGTAGGTTAATTTGAGGAAGAGCTACAAGTGAGGTATGAGTGTTGATTCATAGTAATTTCTGATTTGTTCTATTTATCTTAGTTATAATAGAGAAATAACTCTGACAAGATTTGGTAGAATTTACAAGGTCACTTACGCCAGGCTAATCGCCCAATAGCTGCTATGATTTGTGTGAGGATGTTTTTCTTAGCTGCTTTTCCCAGTAGTTTTCTCATTTCCTAAGTAAAGCAAGAATGTAATGACATGAGATCTGCCACCTGGAAAATGTTTTCCCAGAAAAAATTAAAAGGCAACTTGTAAAGTAAGAGTACTTACACTTGAGTTTCTGAAACAGTATTGAGAAAGAATGAATGATCAGGGCAGCTCTCTGCTCCCATGTGAAGGGACCCATTGCTCCTTGTCATGCCTGGAAAGGTGGGTCGTTGTTAGTTTTTAGTTCATATTTCTTCATTCTATAGGTTGCCTTCTCAGAAGAAGTTCAACTTTTAAGAATGTAATCAGCTTAGGAATCATACATTTTCTGCTTATTTTGGTTCATGCCTTCTTAAACTCTTAAGTCCAAGAAAAAGAGGAAGATCTAGAACAGCTTCCTATTCATAGCATCTTGATTTTCTTATATTTGATTGTGTATCTCAGCAGTATTTGACTCGGGTGAAGGAAATGACAGAAAAACTTCTCAATCTTCAAATCTGGATCATAAGATGTCAGAGCCTTCTGTTACCTAATTTGACATCTGTTATTTTATGGCTCCTGCAAACTCCATTGCATTGGAGGTGCTTGAAGTTGCAGCTTATTTAGACAGTTCCAAAGATAGGTTCAGCTTATCCTCTAATTCTCTTATACTCAAAATAAATGTGCTTTAAAATTTTTTTAAATATCTTCCTTCGAGTATTTGATACATTTAAAAATTGTTTTAAAATTGTCTCGTTAGAGTGGTTTTTCTCCTTTAAATTTATTTCTGATTGCTTTTCATTTTATAGTGCCTCATAATATGTTCCTAGCTTTGTTCCCATCTGTCAAGACTTTGTATTTGGTAATTGTTGATCCATAAATTAATAGATCTCCTATTACTAGAGCCCAGTATAGAAATGGGCCGTATAATTCTTTAGTAAAATGAAAAATCTTCATTTGTGCCTATGGTCTACCCTGTGCATTGGTACATCATGGCTGGAGTCCATCCTAATTGGCTATTGCTTATGTAGTGTTTACATGTTATTAAATATTCTGAATACCACTATGCCTAAAATACACTTTTCCTGAATGAAATAAGAACTTTTCTATTTTAATATACAGGCAATGGCACCCAAATCCAGTACTCTTGCTTGGAAAATCCCATGGACGGAGGAGCCTGGTGGGCTGCAGTCCATGGGGTCGCTGAGAGTTGGACACGACTGAGTGACTTCACTTTCACTTTTCACTTTCATGCATTGGAGAAGGAAATGGCAACCCACTCCAGTATTCTTGCCTGGAGAATCCCAGGGACGGGGGAGCCTGGTGGGCTGCCGTCTGTGGGGTCGCACAGAGTCGGACACGACTGAAGCGACTTAGCAGCAGCAGCAGCAGCAGCAGGTCCCTAAACATCAAACTAAAATGTTATTCCTCCTCTGTCATTTTTTACTCTTTTGTGTTTAATTTCAGCTCAGAATTATTTTGCTTACTGCTAACTGCTAAGTCACTTCAGTCGTGTCCGACTCTGTGCGACCCCACAGACGGCAGCCCAACAGGCTCCCCCGTCCCTGAGATTCTCCAGGCAAGAACACTGGAGTGGGCTGCCATTTCCTTCTCCAATGCATGAAAGTGAAAAGTGAAAGTGAAGTCACTCAGTCGTGTCCGACTCTTAGCGACCCCATGGACTGCAGCCCACCAGGCTCCTCCGTCCATGGGATTTTCCAGGCAAGAGTACTGGAGTGGGGTGCCATTGCCTTCTCCGATTTTGCTTACTAGTTATGCATTTTTTTTAGCTTATGCCGTAAAAATAAAATCATAAATAAAAGAGACATTGAGATAAATTTAGAATAAATTTTTATGGTGATGAACAGTATCTAAGAATTTAATAGATCTTAAAACTACAAAACAAACAAAAAAGAACCCTGAAGATCATCAACTCTGCTTCAGCTGCTGGCCCACATCAGGGACCTGAGAATAAAATCCTGTTATCTTCGTTCCCAGGCTTCCCTGGTGGCTCAGCGGTAAAGAATCTGCCTGGCAATGCAGGAGACACAGGTTTGATTCCTGGAGAAGTAAATGGCAACCCACTCCAGTACTCTTGCCTGGAAAATCCCATGGACAGAGGAGCCTGGCAGGCTACAGTTCATGGGGTTGCAAAGAATTCGAGATGACCTAGCTGCTGAGCGTGCACACCATAAATTATTTTTTCTGAACCTTTTTGAGAATTTTGTGTGATTGAAAATGAACTTTGAAAATAGGATAAATTTCTATTTTTCATCATCTTTTACCCTTCCTTTTAAAGGGTCTCAGCCACTGGGCCAGTGAGATGTCAGGCCATCCCTCTTTGTGTTCAGGTCAGGTCAGTTCAGTTCACTCGCTCAGTTGTGTCTCTGACTCTTTGCGACCCCATGGACTGCAGCACACCAGGCCTCCCTGTCCATCACCAACTCCCGGAGCTTGCTCAAACTCATGTCCATTGAGTCAGTGATGCCAACCAACCATCTCATCCTCTGTTATCCCCTTCTCCCGCCCTCAATCTTTCCCAGCATCAGGGTCTTTCCCAATGAGTCAGTTCTTCACATCAGGTGGCCCAAAGTATTGGAGCTTCAGCTTCAGCATCAGTCCTTCCAATGAATATTCAGGACTGATTTCCTTTAGGATTGACTGGTTGGATCTCCTTGCAGTCCAAGGGACTCTCAAAAGTCTTCTCCAACACCACAGTTCAAAAGCATCAATTCTTTGGCACTCAGCTTTCTTTATGGTTCAGCTCCCACATTTGTACATGACTACTGGAAAAAGCAGAGCTTTGACTGCATGGACCTTAGTTGGCAAAGTAATGTCTCTGCTTTTTAATATGCTGTCTAGGTTGGTCATAGCTTTTCTTCCAAGGAACAAGCATCTTTTAATTTCATGGCTGCAGTCACCATGTGCAGTGATTTTGGAACCCAAGAAAATAAAGTTTGTTACAGTTTCCATTGTTTCCCCATCTATTTGCCATGAAGTGATGGGACTAGATGCCATGATCTTTGTTTTTTGAATGTTGAGTTGTTTTTTTTTTTAGCAACATGGTTTTGCCAGAGTTTTATTCGGCAAACAGGATAGTATACCCTCAAGGTGTGATGGCACACCAACCTCAAAGGAAAGGCCTCAATCCATCTTGGCTTCCTCCTTTTATACATTTGTCTCCTGCCCCCAACCCCTTGAGTTTGCCCTATGCAAATTAGGCTGGCCAAGAAGGGGGCGTGTTTGTTTCACCTGAAGTTCTCACTATGGTCTGTGGATCTTCTTTTGTTCCACTTCTGTGGGCTTTTCTCTTTCTTTGTCTTTTAGCCACGCCATTTTGGACTCGTTTTGCCAATTCTAACTACCTAACATTGCCCCGTCAAGAGATGGGAGGCCCAGTTCTTTGGCAATAGGGGCATTGAGATCTCTCTGGCTACTCCCTGCTGAGCTGGGACAGCAAGGGGCATTGGGCCTCCCCCTATTAGTCTCAAGCCTCAGAGTCCTTTTAGCGGTGTCCATCTAAGCGTGATTGATATTTTCCGTGGTCGGGTGTAGTTTTATATATCTTTGTTGAACTGGCACTGCATGTTGTGTAGCTAGTTGACCTGGGCAGAGATGAAACGGGTTAGACAATTGATAATACATGGAGCAATCACAAGCAACATCAATATGGTGATGACAGGGATTAGTAGGGACACTGGTCAACTCCAAATCCCCCCTCGCCGGGAGAAGGATCCCCTAAAAAGAGATTGTAGCCACCCCGAGAACTCTCCAGCTTGTTCTTTGAGATCCCATAGGATCTGAATGTTTTTCTTGAGGACTGTAAGACTTTATTCAACTTGGCTGGAGGTATTTACCCAGAAACAACATTTCTCATTCAAGATGGCTCAAGTCCCTCCTTGTTTAGGGTTCAGGAGATCTATCTCCTGTCTGATTTGGAGTATAACCCCTGCCAAGCTGTGTTGGCTCATTAGACCTAGCCTGAGAAATCTTATCCCCAGAAACTTAATTTTGGGGGTGTTCATTAGAATGGCACTCATCTGTAGTCCTGAATAGGTATCTGAACTCTCCCAGGGGCTCACAGGTATATTGAGTGTCCTCTTCTGGTTTCTTCCATGGCTTGACTTGTCATGCCCTGGTACCTTGACTGCTGTGGGGGTAGAAAGTATTACAGTGGAGGGGCCCTTCCATGTGGGCTGCAGTTGAGCCTTTGGGGACCCATCTTTCCAGACTTTAATTTTGCACTCCAGGGAAGCCCTAAGGTAAACCCCCAGTCCTTGAATGTTGGGTTTTAAGCCAGCTTTTTCACTCTCCTCTTTCACTTTCATCAAGAGGCTCTTTAGTTCCTCTTTGCTTTCTGCCATAAGGGTGGTGTCATCTGCATATCTGAGGTTGTTGATATTTCTCCTGGCAACTGATTCCAGCTGTGCTTCATCCAGCCCAGCATTTCGCATGATGTACTCTGCATATAAGTTGAATAAGCAGGGTGACGATATACAGCTTCGTCATACTCCTTTCCCAATATGGAACCAGTCCGTGGTTCCATGTCTGGTTCTAACTATTGCTTCTTGACCTGCATACAGATTTCTTAGGAGGCAGGTAAGGTGCTCTGGTATTCCTATCTCTTGAAGAATTTTACACAGTTTGTTGTGATCCACACAGTCAAAGGCTTTGGCATAGTCAGTAAAGCAGAAGTAGATGTATTTCTGCAAGTCTCTTGCATTTTCTGTGATCCAGCAGTTGTTGGCAATTTAATCTCTGGTTCCTCTGCCGTTTCTAACTCCAGCCTGAACATCTCAAAGTTCTCTGTTCACGTACAGTTGAAGCCTAACTTGGCGAATTTTCAGCTTTATTTTGCTAGCATGTGAGATGAGTGCGATTGTGCAGTAGTTTGAACATTCTTTGGCATTGCCTTTCTTTGGGATTGGAATTAAAAATGGACCTTTTCCAGTCCTGTGGCTATTGCTGAGTTTTCCAAATTTGCTGGCTTATCAAGTGAAGCACTTTCACAGCATCATCTTTTAGGATTTGAAATAGCTCACCTGGAATTCTATCACCTCCACTAGCTTTGTTCATAGTGATGCTTCTTAAGGCCCACTTGACTTCACATTCTAAGATGTCTGGTTCTAGGTGAGTGATTGCACACCATCATGGTTATCTGGGTCATTAAGACCTTTTTTGCATAGTTCTGTATATTCATGCCACCTCTTCTTAATATCTTCTGCTTCTGTGTGCTGACTTTTGGGTTCCTCTCTTAGGACATAAAGAGTTTCAATTAATACTACTCCACTGCAGTTTTTCCTTTTCTCGTAGAGATATTAACTTGAACCAAGAGTGCAAACAACTCTTAACAGGAATTGATCCTTGTTTTCCACTTGTCTCTGAAATATCAAATCCCGAATATTAACCAGATTTTTCATTCATATGTTTAGAGATTACTATTTATGTTTGATTCAAGATCAGTTTTATATCCCATAGTACAGCCATGAGAAAGAAGATTAAAAATGGAATTCTTTTTTCCTGGTGCTGATTTTCTTCTCTTAGAACTGTACACAAAGCAAGACTTAATCATCACTTTCTAGTCTCCACTCTTGGCCTTCCATGGCCCCTCCATAGCTGAACTTGAGACCCAAGTTGCTGTTGTTGTTCTTTAGTCGCTAAGTCGTGTCTCTCTTTTGCAACCCCATGGGCTGTAGTTTGCCAGGCTCTTCTGTCCATGGGATTTCCCAGGCAAGAATACTGGGGTGGGTTGCCATTTCCTTCTCTATGTGATCTTTCTGGGACCAAACTTGTGTCTCCTGCATTGCAGGTGGATTCTTCACCACTGAGCCACTAGGGAAGCCCCCTGTCCCAGATACCCATCATAATTTGGAAGTCACATGCCCATGGCTGTTGCCCTAAGGAATATTGACCTTACAAAGTTGCATCTTCCTGCTCATCCTGCCTGGCTATTTCCTGACTCATCCGCCGGGTTCTCCACTGAAGCCCCTTCCTACTTTCTGTCCTTCTCCTTCTCTGGAGAGCCTCCTCCTCTTCATCCCTCCCTCCTCCCCTAGTACATGCTCCCCCTAACCTCCTGATCGCCAGTTACACTTTTTTCCCACATCCCATGGATCCCTTTTAGGACTTCTCCTTGTCACTTATGGTATACTGAATGCTTATACATACAGTTTAACTTTATCTTAAGAACAGTTTAGCTAGTGGGAAAAGGTTACCCTCACTCTAGGGCTTTTCTCTAGGAATAAATGCATTTTAACATTGATCTTCTCCAGAGAGTTCTGCCTTTGATGCCTGAGCTGTGAATTAACTCTAAAGGTAGAAATAAGGCCAGAAGAAACCTCCTCACATGGACTTACCTATGAGCAAAGCAAGAGAAGACAGTGCAGGTCTTCATTCTTAAATCGCACCAAATAGAGCCTGGGGCCACCGCCCCTCCCCCCCCCCCCCCCCCCCCCGCCGCCCCCAGCCTCATTGGACAGACCAGGAGGTCAACTAGAACTTTACTCATGGTTCTGCTGGACACTTGGGCATGTCTGATTTTTTTATTGACACAAGAAGAGATTTGGTGACTGAATCTGTTAGTGACCATTTGATTCCTATAGAATCAGAGGATTTTCCCTCACCAACAGGCATTTCTTTGTTCTTCATATTTTTGATTATTTCAGCTTCTGACTTGAATACTTTCTATATTATAACATACACTTTATTTTCACTAGCCTTCTGAGGAAATTACTGTTATTCCTGTGTTAGTGTCACATGAGGAAATCAGATCTAGAGGAATGGTCAAATTATAGGTTTTTACCTTCCATCTGACTACTGGTTTAGTTTGGGGCAGCTGACAACTTCACGGTTTTAGTAAAAGATGCTCTGGAAGATGTCTGATTTGAAGCAAAATAGACCCCAGGGGAAGACTCAAGGTTGTTGGGGAGAAGGATGTCCCTTTGTTTTAAAGCAGCGTGTCACAAGGAGGAGCCGAGGTTTTCATGGTTTGATGGAGGGAATGTGTGAAGAAATGTGTGTATCTTCAGAGCCGATGAAGGTTGGTGTTGATTATTATCAAAAGAATCTTAAGGTTCCGTTCATAGTCATCACCATTCTTAAAGTTGGTTGTGTTCTATTATTGTTGCTGTGTCTTGAGCAGTATAGTTTCTCTAATGTTCATCCCTCGTAAGCTCCTTCTAAAACACCTCATGGACGTGGTGCAGGGTATCATGGCTCCTAAAATAAGACCTCAAACAGCTTCTGGAGATCAGACATGTCAGTGTAGGGTGACTGTAGTTTTCCGGGTTAATGTCTTTGAAACCTGAAGCATTATCTCCTACGTGTTCAGGCTTCCCCATTATGAAATGTTGCATGCTGATAAACAGTAGAAATGTCTCCCAACACATGTTGCTACATGAACTGTTTCTTAATTATTTATAGGAACTTAGAGAAATACATAATAAGCAGCAGCTCCAGAAACAGAAGTCCATAGAGGCTGAACGACTGAAACAGAAGGAACAAGAACGAAAGATCCTGGAATTAGAAAAACAAAAAGAAGAAGCCCAAAGGTGAGTCTTTTCAGTGGATTGTGAACCCATCTGGAAGGAACTTTAGGTACTCACTACTCTTCGCTGAACTTCCCCAAGTTCTTACTGAACCAGAAAGAGCCCTCAGTTTTTAATGTGTGTGACTCAGTGGTAAAGAATCCACCTGCCAGTGCAGGAAATACAGGTTTGATCCCTGGATCGGGAAGATCCCCTGGAGAAGGAAGTGGCAACCCAGTCCAGTATTCTTGCCTGGGAAATCCCATGGACAGTGGAGCCTGGTGGGCTGTAGTCCATGGGGTTGTAAAAGCATCAGACACAACTTAACAACTAAACACAAAACAAGCAAAAGCACATGTGCATGTAAATCTTTGCGTATATAAGTAACCTCTGAAGTTTTCGGTTGGTGCTCAGAGATCTCTCAGGTTGTGATTATGTAGATAAATGGAATTACACAAGGATTTGGGCCAATTGATATGCCTGTTTGCATGCCAATGACCAACATATGTTTCCAGTTCACAGCCTTTTAATAACAATAACCATCAGAGTCTTGGGTTTGAAATCAAAGTCCCTGATCTCACTGGCCGCACAGGGTTTCTCCAGTGGGGTGAATAGTGTACACCACCATCTTCCTTTTTTCAACAGCAAATGAAATTTGAGGTCAAAAGGAGAAAATTTGCTGTTGCTGCTGCTTAAGATCCAGACATATTTTTGTTAGTTTCTGTTTGAATATTTGTGTCTGTTTCTATCTGCTAGTAATATTTTGCATCTGGTAAATTACTAGTGAAATAGTAATTTTTGCACCTGGTGTTTTTGGTTTTGTTTTTACATGCCAGTGGGTAAGTAGGTAGGGTCTCAAACCAATTTAGAGGACTACTTTATGGTTTTCTTGGGGCTAGGTCTAGGATTATGCCCCTAGACCTATCCCCTTGGATGTGTTGATTAGCTCCATTCTTTTATCTATAAAGTTGATTATTTATATGTTCCACCAAAATTTTATATCCCTACAGAGTAGAAATAAAGATACAGTGTCATCATATGGAAAGTTTAAATTTTCTGTGTACAATTATATGATAAATAGTACCCAGAATTTAACTTCAGAAATTACATGATTATATACTTTATTTTATTTTTAATTTTTTATTGGAAGGTATTTGCTTTACAATATTGTGTTGGTTTCTACCATATATCAACATGAATCAGCCACAGGTATACACATATCCCCTCCCTCCTGAGCGACCCCCGCATCTCCCACCCCAGCCACCCCTCTAGGTTGTCACAGAGCACTGGGGTGATCTCCCTGTGTCATATAGCAAATTCTCCCTGTTTTACATATGGTAATATCTGTTTTACATATGGTAATATGTATGTTTCCGTGATACTCTCTCAATTCCTCCCACCCTTTCTCTCCCTCACTGTGTCCACATGGTTCCCTTTGTTAGTGAAATATGTGAAGCAAATTTTATTGTGTTTTTTTTGTTGTGTTATGAATAACAATTAACATTCTTACCCCTCCAAAAAAATGTTTTGTATAGCATTCTTAAAAGATGTTTTGAAAATTGTAACTGAAATGCTTAAGATTTAAACTAACAAGAATTCTACTGCACTGAATCTTCATGATTATTCGAGTAGAAATAAATATAATATTTTTAAATGGAGAATGAAAGTTCTCTTTGTTTATGTTATGTTCCCTTGGCTGTTTCCTGATTCCACAAAATGACCTTTGTGCCTTGGCTGTGTCACAAGGCTAGCGGATTCAGGTTGTGAACAGAACCGAGTGGCCTGGGTCAATCCTGAGGCCTGTATGGCTGTGTGACCTTGGCCAAGTCCTTCACTCCCTCTGCCTCATTTTCCTCTTTTGTAAAATGTGGATGATTAGGACCTGCCTACCTGGTGGGCTTCCCAGGTGGCTCAGTGGTAAAGAACCCACCTTCCAAGTCAGGAGACCCGGGTTCAATCCCTAGGTCAGAGAGAACTCCTGGAGGAGGACATGGCCACCCACTCCAGTATTCTTGCCTGAAAAACCCCATGGACAGGGAAGCTTGACAGGCCATAGTCCACAGGGTCCCCAAGAGCTGGACAGACTGAGTGACGGAGCACCAGGTGGGAGAGTTAAAGTAGTTAACAGATGTGGAGACTTCCCTGGTGGTCCAGTGGCTAAGACTCCAGGCTCCCAATCCAGGGGGCCCAGGTTTGTTACCCAGTCAGGGAACCAGATCCTGCATCCTGAAACTAAGACCTGGGGAAGTGAAAGTGAAAGTGTTAGTTGCTCAGTCATGTCCAACTCTTTGTGACCCCATGGACTGGAGCCTTCCAAACTCATCTGTCCATGGGATTCTCCAGGCAAGAATACTGGAATGGGTTCCCATTCCCTTCCCTAGGGGATCTTCCCGACCCAGGGATCAAACCCAGATGTCCTGCACTGCAGGTGGATTCTTTGCCCTCTGAGCCACCAGGGAAGCCCAAGAATAGTGTAGTGAGTAGCCATTCTCTTCTCCATGGGATCTTTCCGACCCAGGGATCGAAACCAGGTCTCCTGCATTGCAGGCATATTCTTAACCATCTGAGCCACCAGGGAAGACCTGGTACAGCCAAATAAATAAAAATAAATATTTTTTTTAAATGTGGAAGACTAATTATTAATAACATGGTATAATTTATTATTGCACATTAGTTTCATTCAAAGTGTGGTCATCGGGACTTCCCTGGTGGTCCTGTGGTTAAGATTCCACACTTCCAGTGCAGGAGCTGCACCTTCAATGCCTGGTCAGGGAACTATGATCTGACATGCCATGCAGTGTGGGGCCCCGCCCCCCCAAAAGTGAAGTGTGATCATTAGGGAGTCCCCTGGTTGTCTAGTGGTTAGGATTCAGTGCTTTTACTGCAGTGGCCTGCGTTCAGTCCCTGGTTTGGGAACTGAGATCCCACAAGCCACTCAGTACAGACAAAAATAAATAAATTGTGATTGTTTAAGGAATTTTCTGATTTTGTAAAATGTTGTGGAATGCAAGAAAAATAATTCTTGGTAAGAAAAATTTATCATTCCTAGTCTTTTCCTATGGATTTCATACTGAGGTCATCATACTTTTCAAGGCCTAGATTTAATTGCACTTTATCTCTTTGTGTCGGCTACTTTGACGAACAAAGTAGTCAAATTCAGTAAAAGATAGAAACTGTTGCTTAGTAAAGGATGGTTACTACCTCCAGTGTTCAGAATAACCTCTTGGTTTCTGTTTCAGTTCTGGAGAGCTATTCATGTGCTACATAAACGGGCATGTGCCCTCCATGATCTAATTGTTCATGGACTTCTCTAAGCAATCTTTCACTTGCAGTGTTGGGTATACTTTCTGTCCATGGAAGTTATATTCCTGTGTGTTTATGTCTTTTATTTTTCTTTGCAGTTATATACCAGTTTTTTTTGTTTGTTTGTTTGTTTATTTTTTTAATTTAATTTAATTTTTTTTGCGAACCATGCTTTTATTTATTTTATTATTATTATTTTTTACATTTTATTTTATTTTTAAACTTTACAATATTGTGTTACTTTTGCCAAATATCGAAATGAATCCGCCACAGGTATACATGTATTCCCCATCCTGAACCCTCCTCCCTCCTCCCTCCCCATACCATCCCTCTGGGTCGTCCCAGTGCACCAGCCCCAAGCATCCAGTATCGTGCGTCGAACCTGGACTGGCGACTCGTTTCATACATGATATTATACATGCTTCAATGCCATTCTCCCAAATCTTCCCACCCTCTCCCTCTCCCACAGAGTCCATAAGACTGTTCTATACATCAGTGTCTCTTTTGCTGTCTCATACACAGAGTTATTGTTACCATCTTTCTAAATTCCATATATATGCGTTAGTATACTGTATTGGTGTTTTTCTTTCTGGCTTACTTCACTCTGTATAATAGGCTCCAGTTTTTAAATGGAGGAGTATTTTCCTGAGTTCTCTAATCCCTTTATAAACGACATCAGGAATTTTCTTTCTGTGTCTTTCTAAATCATGTGATCTCGTCTTACCCAGAAGGGGAGCCCTGAGAGCCCCTGTTTTGTTGATTCAGATCGTCCACCTGAAGAACAAACAGTATCCCTTGGTGCTTAGCATCCCATTGACTAGATAGAGCTCTTTATGGAAAGAGACGTCACGGCAGTATTAACATGGAGCTGCTTCCATGCTGTAACCAGGCGTTTTGTTGACAGACGAGCTCAGGAAAGGGACCAGCAGTGGCTGGAGCGCGTGCATCAGGAGGATGAGCAGCAGCGGCCACGAAAACCCCACGAGGAGGAGAAGCTCAAAAGGGAGGAGAGCGTCAAAAAGAAGGACAGTGAGGAGAAGGGCAAACCGGAAATGCAAGACAAGCTGAGTCGGCTTTTCCACCAGCATCAAGAACCAGCTAAGCCCGCTGTCCAGGCACCCTGGTCCACTGCAGGTATGAGAGACCAGAATTAGGCTAGCAAATAAGCACTCTCCTCCCAAGTCCTTCGGGGAAGTAGCCATATCTGATCAGGCTCTGTCTTGGCTACGTTCATAGCCGTGAGAAGGTCAGTCATTTTTTGGACAGTGCAGATGTTCATTATCTAGCATCAGTTTAGAGGTCTCTTTTAGGGGCCCACACCATGGCGACCCTTGGCCCCATTATGCTGGCATCCAGAAGTTGTTTGCAGACAGCAGTGGCATGAAGTTTTATTGCCAAGTGCCATTCATACAGCTATATTCCACATGGAGATCATTACCCTTCTTGCCAAAGAGGAACCTGCTGCTTCTCCAGTGTGTTCTTTTCTCTGGGAATTTCAGAGCTGTCTCAGCAGCAGGAATTGGTATTTCTTCTCCTGGCCTGTACTCAGGCGGCATTCACTGTTCTTGGTCTGCACTGCGTCCAGTTGTGGTCTTACCTTTTGAATGTTTTTTTGCCCTTTGAACACAAGTGGCCTCCTAACTTACCTTTTATATGACCACGCATGGGGCCTGCAGCCTCAACATTTCTATATCACTTAATAGGGGCAGTTAAAGTTGTGCTTCTTAGCCCTCCCGTATGAGTTGACTGATTTGAGATTTACGTCACATTCAGTCTACTGCATCCTGCTAGACACCCTGCGTTGGGGGAGAGAGGTCTTGATGCCTTACAGATGTGCGCTGCTGGCGTCTAAGCCAGGAGGCAGAGAGCGGGGGCGTTAGCACCGCAGTAACCTTTGATTCGCGTCCACTAATGACCTCTCAGATGGGATGGAGCTGCTGACATCAGATTTGGCTCTCCTTTGGTTTCAGAACCAGACACATCCTCACTGAATGTCTTCCAGAAATTCCTTGAGTAGATGGAAGTGGTTCAGATGTGAAGACAGACAGCAGAGGAGATAGATGTCGGTAATTTGGCTTGTGTCATACATTTCTGTCCCATGTAGCATTTCATTTTTGTCCCCTTCCCCTCCTTTCCTTATAAACAGAAAAAGGCCCACTTACGATTTCTGCACAGGAGAATATAAAAGTGGTGTATTACCGAGCACTTTATCCCTTTGAGTCCAGGAGTCACGATGAAATCACAATCCAGCCGGGAGATATAGTCATGGTAAGAAAGCCTCCAGCGAAAGTCTGGTTTCTGTTGATGGTTAGCATCTGTCCTCTTCTTGTACTTTATTTGACAGTTGTAAAATTGTGGGCGAGTGTGAAATCCAGTAATCCAGCATTTGAGTTTTTGAAGTACTGACTCAGTCTTCTTCCTTTTCTATTTGAATGAGAGACAGCATTTAAAAATGCATCACCTTAAAATAGAATTGTTAAAGAAAAATGGGTTCCTGACATAGCCTTCTGTATTTTCAAATCTGTAAAGCTCTGCTAATTTCAGAGATTAGATTCTTACTGAGATACTATGAGTAGTCGTTCAGAAATAGTTTTAAATGCAAAGTATCTGATCACAGTTGCCAGTGATAACTTTTCTATTTTTTTCCCTTTACTCATGTAAACTTTGAATTGCCTGAAGAGTAATGAACTAAATACAGTTAATCTGCTTTCCTACTCTGTAAATGAACAGATGAAAGAGTTCAGGATTTTGCTTGTCATAGCTTTTTTCTTTAAATACAAGAATTAAATATATATATATATATAAAATAATTAAATATAATCTTGTGATTGTAACTAAAGCAATAGTAACCAGTTTGAGAAAGAATAAAGGAATGTGGTTGACCTGAATTCTTTCCTAAAAGAAATCAGTAGTTCCTCAATCCAGTTAATGTACGTCTTAGAAGTGGTCAAACTTTGCATTACTGTTGGCTTTTTTTTTTTTTTTTTAAAGATGGAAATGGTTCAGAATTTTCAAAGAACTGTGAAAATTAATAATTGAGACAAACACACTTCCCATACTGGGACCCTATGTCATTGAAGTATAAAGGATGTCGTGTAGCCACAGTAATTACTCATACATTCATTTTGCATTTATGTATCATATCTGTATTTAGAGTATGTGATATTTCATGGATCAAAATATTTAGAAGGAGCAATGTGTTTGTTTCTCAGAGAAGCTGATGCCCTTTCCTCTTATTTTCTGATAGCTTTTTCTTTAGTTCTTTTGGTCTGGGAATAAGGAGGTTACATCTAAAGGTCCAGAATCTTTCAAAATCAACATTTCCTTCACAGTAATGGAACCTGAGCTTTGGATGCCCAGGCACCAGCCTCAGTTATTCTTCACAGAACACCCTCCACACGAATGGTGACCCGAGGCAGGCAGTGTTTTCTCAGCTTCTTCCCCATCTTCTCTGTCCTGATGACCTCAGGCTGCCTTTTAAAGCAGATGAACTGTAATTTATCTAAATACCAATCAATAGCAGGAATCTAAACAGTATGAAGGTACAATGCTGTAGCAGATAGGACCTTATTACAAGGTTGATTTTTTTTTACACTGCTTTCAAAAGAAAAAAAAAAAAAAAGCCTAACATTTTTGAAACTGGATTTTGTTGCAGCACAAAGTGCAGAAAAAGTAATACTCTTTTTGAGATAAGGAAGTGTTAACCAAGTGTTATGATAAGGAAATGTTACAGATGATCTATATTTTAATGAGTAAATATTGCTATTTTTGAAGGAAACATAGTCTTGTTACAGTGATATTGAGTCCTTTTTCCTTAAATTAACTAGTTAAGCCCCAGCCCCTCTGAAAGAATAAACTGTAGATATACTGTAAGAATGAAACATCTCATTAAACATATGTTTTGCCTTGCTTTCAAACCTGTGCTTTCCTGGTGGAGGTTAAAGGGGAATGGGTGAGTGCCTTCTCACTGTCAGGAAGTCTGTATCTTATTAAATGTTTTGTTCTTTTAAATGACTTTAATTCTGTGTAAGTACACATATCTTTGGGTGTTGTCTTGGCAGTAAAAAGATGTTTTGAGTTTGTGATGTAGGCTGTGCTTGAAATAGGAAAAGAAGAAAAGAAAAGTGTAAAAGTTTGCGTGCCAGATTTCTGCTTGCTTTAGCTTCCATGTAAGGACTAACTTGAAGGCTCCGTATTGGCAAATTATCAGGTCAAGTCTCTCAGAACATGGGCGAAAATAAGTAGGTTAATAAGTAGGTT
Source organism: Bos taurus (assembly GCF_002263795.3). Classification (NCBI taxonomy): domain Eukaryota; kingdom Metazoa; phylum Chordata; class Mammalia; order Artiodactyla; family Bovidae; genus Bos; species Bos taurus. The sequence goes on along the minus strand of NC_037328.1, from coordinate 1,752,123 downwards.
AAACTTAAAAGATAAAATTCTTTTTTAAAAGTTATTAAAAAAAAAACTTTCTGGGTTAAAACTGGAGGCCATCAGTGACCAATATGGAAAGATTTGACAATATTACAAAATTAAATCCTGTAGATTGCGAAATATATGAGAGATAAAGGGTTGCCATCCATGATACATAAAGACTGAAAAGTTAATATGAAAGAAACCTACAGCTTTAAGGAAATACATGCACATTTTTAAAATATACAAAAAAATGTTTCTTTGGTGATCAGGAAAATGGAAATGTTAAAGATGAGATAACATTTTTCATCTCTCAGCTGAGCAAGTTTACGAGTTTGATAACATCCAGCTTTGTCAACAGTATAGAAAAGTGAGTATAATACACATCGTGAGCATTGTCATATGAATTGGCTAAGGCAGCTGAAAGGCAATTTGGCAACGCTTATTCAGTCTTAAATTTCTCATTCCCCTTGACCCAGGAACTCTGTTATTCTCCCTTCTATAGGCTGTTTTTGGCAAATGCACAGATAAATGTGTCCAGGGATATTCACTGCAGCACTGCTGGTAAAAGCTAAAAAGGAACAGCCCTGTATCCCTCAGAAGGGAGATGGTTTAAATAAATTACAATACAGCTAAACAATAAAGATGTTTTCGAAAATTACACAGATCTACATGTATTGGGTTGGTCCCGAAGTTCGTTTGTGTTTTTCTGTACAATTTGGCCAACCTGATACGAATAAACTCTCCAGTAAAAAAGCAGAAACAATATATAGAGTATAATTGTATTTGGGTAAATAAAAAACCAGGTGTGTGTGTGTATGTAAACGTTTATATGTATATATAGTTTACAGTTTCGCAGTGTAGGCATCAAACTGTTAATAGTGGTTACTACTTGGCAGTAGTGGGGGGCGGGGTTTAATTTTGTGTACTTCTATACCACTGGCATGCAAGAGACTCCGGTTCAATCCCTGTGTCAGGAAGATCCCTGGAGAAGGAAATGGCAACCCATCCAGTATTCTTGCCTGGGAAATCCCATGGACTGGGATCCCTGATGGGCTATTGTCCATGGGGTTGCAATGAGTTGGACACAACTTAACGACTAAGCCACCACCACCATATTCATATTTACAACTTTATCAACATTTATCATTTTTAATAAAGCACTAAAGGTAAATCCGACTTTGACAAATATAACAGAGTGTCTACCCGGGCCCGGGTTACTGTTTACTTTATCTCCGACATCCCAAATGTGTGATGAAGGGACTTTGTTGTGAGGCATCCTGTATCCTCTTGTTGAAGGGACTGGAGTGGTGCCTTCATTTTATATCACAGAACGCAACAAGACACCCCAAGTGGCATTCAGCTGTGTTATCTTTGTGAGGCTAACAATTGGACACTCAAAATGGAAATTGACTTGTAAGAGTAACAGTTTTTTTATTTCATGAACTTTGTAGTTAAGAAACACAGTTGTGAAAAATACATAGTAGAACATCCTTAGCAATCTCTCTTGGTTGAGTAATCAGGAGTTCACTTATTTTTGTAGGCATAGTCATCATCAAGTTCTCATATTTCTCAAACTTTGAAAAATAGCTAACTATACATGTTGAGATTTTAGAGGTCTAGCAACTTGTATCCTGTTTTAATGCAGGCAGTCTTGCAAGAGGCTTTAAAAAATATTTTGCTTTTTAAAATCTTGATTATCAGCTCAGATTTCTCCAAAAGTATTTTTTCATGATTAACAAAAATTAGGTGGTATTTCATATATAGTCCTCTTCTAACTGTTGTTGATAATACAAAGAAATATAAGGTAACATCTACCATTCAGATGTTTCAAATCTTTTTAGAAAAATAGGGAGAAGCACATGAAAAAGCCAGTGTGTGATGAAGTTCCCAGTGAATGCTCACTACTGCTGCTAGGAATATAAAAGAAAAAAGGAATCAGAGTGAATGGATGTGCGCTGGGAAGACTTCTGAGTGGAGGCATCTTAGTTGAGTTGACCTTAACAGCTCAGGCTTAGATACTCTGAAAATCTATGGCCTGTCTTCTGATCTGGAGGTCCCATTACCTGGAGGGTGAAAAAGCCCAATTTGATATCCACAATGTATTGAAATAATAGCATGAGAGATTAGAACAGTGCTGCTCACTGCCATTTTGTTTATCTTAAGAACACAGGCTGATCATCTAACTCAGCTGGCTTTAAATGGTGCAAGGCTGAATGCATCAGTCCTGCTCAGGGATCTTAAAGTGAAAGTGAAAGTGAAGTTGCTCAGTTGTGTCTGACTCTTTGCAACCCCACGGACTGTAGCCCACCAGGCTCCACAGTCCATGGGATTCTCCAGGCAAGAATACTGGAGTGGGTTGCCATTTCCTTTTCCAGGGGATCCTCCCAACCCAGGGATCGAACCCGGGTCTCCTGTATTGCAGACAGATGCTTTACCATCTGGGCCACACACACACAAAAAACCAATCCAGGACTCTCTCCCAGAGACTCTGGGAACTTTTAATCCATATTTAGAATTCAAAAAGAAGGCTGAGTACTGAAGAATTGATGCTTTCAAATTGTGGTGCTGGAGAAGACTCTTGAGAGTCCCTTAAACAGTAAGGGGATCAAACCAGTCTGTCCTAAAGAGATCAAACCTGAATACTCATTGGAAGGACTGATGCTAAAGCTGAAGCTCCAATATGTTGGCCACCTGATATGAAGAGCCAACTCATTGGAAAAGATCCTGATGCTGGGAAAGACTGAAGGCAGGAGGACAACAGAGGATGAGATGGTTGGATGGCATCACTGACTTGACGGACATGAGTTTGAGCAAACTCCAGGAGTTGGTGATGGAAAGGGAAGCCTGGTGTGCTGCAGTCCATGGAGTCGTAGAGAGTTGGACACGACTGAGTGACTGAACAATAAGAATTCAAAATCTTCTCTGGTGGTTCTGTCAGGGAGTTTTGGGTACCACTGATCTTGCCTAATCTCTTTTCTGTCAGAACTAATCCCAAGTCATTCTGAAAAATATCATTTTCTTAGAACCATCCAAAAAAAAAAGAGACTTCTTTAGGGGTTCTTAGCCATCAACCAGCCCATTCATTCAAAAAATTATTTATCTTTTAATTTAATGTTACTCTTATAACAATTTAAACTCATTTTTTCTCTTCTTTTGATGGAGAATTTTTTTTTTTTTTAATGTAGTCAATACTGTTTCTTTCCTGCCTTTCTTAGATTTCTGTAACCTTAACATCTGAGCCGTTGCTGTTTTGAGGGACCAGTATACACTGATTCCAAGAGTGAGCCTAATCCAGTCCATGCCTGTTTTGTAATCAAGTTTTACTGGCACACATTCAGGCATGTTCATTTCCATATTGCCTACAGCTGCCTTTGTGCTACAATTGCAGGTCTGAGTCCTTGTGAAAGTTAAGGGGACTTCCCTGGTGATCCAGTGGCTAAGACTCCAAGCTCTTGGTGCAGGGGGCCTGGGTTCAACCCCTGGTTCCATGACTAGATTCCACATGCTGCAGCTAAGAGTTCACGTGCCTCAGCTGGAGATCCTGCATGCCACAACTCAGACCAGACACAGTCAAATAAATATTTAAAAAAAATTTTTTTGGCTGACCTCTAGATTAGCACTTTAGAAAACAGGTGGTTTTTTGTTGTTGTTGTTGTTTTAATGTTTTAAAATTTTATTTATTTTTTTATTTATTTTAGTGGAGAATAATTATTTACAATACTGTGCTGGTTCCTGCCATACATCAACATGAATCAGCCATAGGTGTACACACGTCTTCTCCCTCTTAAACCTCCCTCCCACCTCCCACCCTTCCCTCCCCCTGGGTTGTCACAGAGCATCTGGTTGGGCTCCCTGCGTCAGACAGCGAATGCCCACTGGCTAACTGATTTACGCATCAGATAATGTATATGTTTCCACGCCACTGTCTCAATTCGGCCCACCTTCTCCTTCCCCCACTGTGTTCACAAGTCCATTCTCTAGGGCTGCGTCTCTAGAAAACAGCTTTAGTATCCTCATCCAGGAGTTTAGGGGTAACCCTTTTATTTCCAAACTGGCAAACGCGTGAAGCACGTGCTTATCTCCATACTCCCCAGCATATCCCTTGCAGCGGCAGCAGCAGGTCTAAGTCTGTACGCAGTTTACACGTGTTTACTGTCCACAGCCTTTGTTCTGCTTGTTAGGAGAGAGAGAACCTCTGCTACCCTTCTTTGTGACAAGGTCAGAGGCGTTGGAAATCTTAGTGTCACCTAACAGAGATGGCGGTCATGGTGCCATAGACACTGAGAAAGGAGATCTGATATTATTGGGTGTCGGGGTTCGGTCGTTGAACCTAATGATGCTGCCTTCATCATACTGCCGCCTCAGTGCTCTCTGGTATGCAGTGCCTAATTATTAACAGTCCATAAACGAGGTCCCTAACATATTCCCAGTCCTTTAAGCAACATTTGGGGTTTGTGCTTCCTACTTTGACATTTCACTAGAACGACTGCAGATGCTTTGAGGTGTTACAGTGGGCTGGCTAAGCGAAATTGTATTAAGACCAATGTTATTAGCACAAAAATCCCCTCACTTGTAAGTGATCGACGTAAGCCACAGATAGATGAATCTACCCCATGCACGTATATGTTCACGTTATAGCCAACCATAGACGTATACAAAGAAGTCTATGTGTTTGACTGTGCTTATTCTATCCTAATTATAGATAACATTTTTTCACAATTGGTTGGCATTTTGAGTAAAGCTTTTCAACTCCAGGAGGAAATGTTTCTCATTTTCATACAAGACCCTTTAGACTTTTTCTAAGTGGTTAATTTAATTTAATGTTAAATGTGAGTTTTTATTTTATCCTCTGAACCTTAAAATTTAATTGGTCATTCAAATTAGTGGATTTCTATAAGAATAAATTAAATTCATTGAGACTGTTGTTTGTTCAATTAGCAAACAGTTTCCTAGGTTAAAAGTGATGGATTTCCTTGGTGACAAGTGACAAGCTGGTTTCATTATTGCCTTGAAGGGTAGCAGAAGCTCTTGTCTGCAAGGATAAGGGGCTGGCATGGCACCCTCTCCTCTTCCTGAGTACACACAGGCACGTCTCAATGGTGGTGCTCATTTTCTGTCATCTTTGGGGCAGGGCTGGGTGTAATTAACTAGGATGTGAGCTCGACCTGCCCATGGGGTGGAACATTCCCTCAGGGCTTCAGATCCAATTCCAGGTGTCAGCCAAAAATCTGGTTAACCAAGTAAGACCCGTGTCTCAAGGAAATGACAGCGGGTCATTGGACATCATTAAGTAAAGCAGCTGGTACTCAAGGAGGTCTAACTAGGACAGACCAGTAAGGGGTTTCAGATAGGCTGGGATCTGGGATCACATTCCAGCCCCTACAGGAAGCCAGGAAGGCCAGCCCAGAGGCCTGGGGTACCAGACAGGTTTCTAGAGCAGGGACCTCCCCATAGAGAACCCAAATCTCTGGTTACCTAAAGTGACCAGGGTCAGACAGAGCCCAGGCTTTTGCAGGACAAAAGAGAACTACGGTAGAGTCAGAGCTGGACAACAGGAGAGATGGCTTTAGAAAGTCTGTCGGACTGCCCTGGCGGTCCAGTGCTTACAACTTCGCCTTCCAGTGTAGGGGGTGTGGGTCTGAGCACAGGGTCTCAGGGAGCAACAATCCTGCATTCCTTGTGGCCAAAACACCAAAATATAAAACAGAAGCAATATTGTAAGAAGTTCAGTAAAGACTTTAAAAATAGTTTATATCAAGAAAGATCTTTAAAAAAGAAGAGACTCTGTCATCAAGCACATCTCAGATGCCAGGCAGTGTTCTGGATACTTCTTAACAACTGTTATAAAACAGGTACTGTTATTGTCCTCCATTTTATAGATAAGGAAACCGAGGCACCAAGAAATTAAACTTGCCCAAAGTCAGCCAGCTAATAAATTGTAGAAGTGGTACTAAAACTGAAGCAGGGGCTGCAGGAGGAGAAGAGGGCAGCAGAAGATGAGCTGGTTGGATAGCATCACTGACTTGATGGACATGAGTCTGGGCAAACTCTGGGAGATAGTGAAGGACAGAGAAGCCTGGCGCGCTGCAGTCCGTAGGGTTGCCAAGAGTCAAGAGATGACTGAGCAACTGCACAACAACAGGGGGCTTCTCTGGTGGCTCCGTGGTGAAGAGTCTGCCTGCCAATGCAGGAGACACAGGTTCGATCCCTGTTCCAGGAGGATGCCACAGGGCAACTAAGCCTGTGCACCACAGTGAAAAGCCTGTGTGCTGCCACAAAGAGTAGCCTCCACGGGCTGCACCTAGAGAAGGCCTCAGCAACAAGGCCCCAGCCGAAACACCAAAACTGAGGCAGTCTGATGGCAGAGCCCTACCCTTGATCATGAGACTTTGCGGTCTTGAGGCAAAGTGCTTGTGTGTCTGCCTCCAGCTCCTCACTCACTGCTGACCATCCTCCCCTCGGTCCTGGGACACACGGAAAGGGCAGGAGCTTGTCTGTTGAAGCTGAGAAGTTGGGGAGGCCCTGGCAAAGCCTGGCCTACAAACAGCTATGTTTCCAGCACAAAGCAGCTAGCAAGTTACAATGCGTCGTAGTGTCACTGGTAAATATCAACCAACGAGGAAGGGCATCTAGCCACTTTAGCTTAGCAGAAAATAAGATCCAAGTGGGGAAAATGTCACTCTGAATCCTCATCTCATGAAACACGTGGGGCTGCCCAGAAGAGGAAGAAAGAAGACAATGTGGGGGTGTTCGTACTGGAACTCTAAAGCCAAAAATAGAACTTTTGGAAGCAGTGTTGTGCTTTATCTCTGGGTAACTCTCTTTTGGAGACTTCTCAGCTTTAAAAGTTGCTTTTACCTATGACAGTAAGCCTTCCCTAAGGTAGAGCAGCAAGGAATCTCTCCTATGGATTATTTTATAACCAACATGTAGAAATAATTCAGTAAGCCCTGAATTCTACTTTCCCCATGCCTATCCCAGGGTCTTTTTTTTTTTTTTTTAATTCAAATAAGCTAATAAACATCATGCCATATTACTCTACACAGAATACAAATAAATATGTGGTTCCATATTTATTTTGTGTTTTTTTAATAATTTATTTTTAATTAAAGGATAATTGCTTTACAATATTGCTTTGGTTTCTGCCAAACATCAACATGAATTAGCCGTAGGTATACAAATGTCCCTTCCCTCTGTTTTGTTTTACTGAATATTTGAATGGGTTAGAAAACTGGATTTTTTGCCACTTTTTCCCAAAGTCATTGTTGAAACCCTAGCACTCATTTCTGTGATTTCAAAAGAGCAATATTCAGGTCCAATGAAGTGTTCAGTGCCTTATTTCCTGAGACAGTATTTTACGGGATAAAATAAGATAAGATCTCTGACAGAACTTTATTTGACTTATTGTAATGAAAATAATTTTCTACTAGGGAATGTAATTATCTTCAAATTGATCTCCTGTTGCTCAAAAATAGTGAGGATAACTTGGAAAGATAAGTATTAGAGTCATTCTGGTGATTCTGACTAATCCTTTTGAGTCAGAATTAAGATAAAATGGAAACATAAAAAGCCCAATTGTAATAAATCTCCTCTGAAATTTTTAAACAGCAGAATCCTGTAGTCTCCTGTGCACATTTGTGAATGTTACAGTAAAATTTATGCAAAAGAAAGTAATAGGACTTTAATAAAATTAATCATTGCTCTAAATAATCATTTCCTTAATTTTCTCTTCATGTATCTGTGGAGCTTTCAAAAGACTACACACAGCCAGTTTTATTGCCTGTAGAAACATCTAAGACTATGTTTTCTGTCCCTCTTGTCTGTGTGCGGAATAAGGACTGCTTAATTATTAGAGACTTCTAGAGGGCTACATTTATATTGATTGCACCCTTTGCTTTCCATTTTAAATAATAAACCTAAGTCAAATTACTTTTTAATAATTACTTGAGTTCCTGAGTGATGAAGTCTGTCACATCACTTTATAATTCAGAGTAGCTCAAAATATTTTAATTATGGGACTTCTTAAGACTCCAGGCACTTTTTCCTAGCTGCTATTATCAGGAGAAAAAGAAAAAGATAAACAGGCACAAAAGAGTAAGAACTTGAATTATAGCACCTACTGTTTCTTTAGAGGTAATGTTTAGAGACCATTTTTCCAGACTCTCAGACTAAGAAAAAGGCAGAGAAAGGTCTGTGCTGTGTGTTAGTCTGACCAGGTCAGAAATGGGGGCTTTGTTCTGTTAAGAGTGTTCGGTGTCTGTAGGGGTTGATTTAGTTCCACTTAAATTAAACTTTATGACTTTCCTGCAGGTGGACGAAAGCCAAACTGGAGAACCGGGATGGCTTGGAGGAGAATTAAAAGGAAAGACGGGATGGTTCCCTGCAAACTACGCAGAGAAAATCCCAGAAAATGAGGTTCCCGCCCCAGTCAAACCAGTGACTGAGGCGGCCTCCACCCCTACACCCAAAGTGGCTGTGTGTGAGACCCCCGCCCCTTCATCCACAACCCCTGCAGAGCCCTCCGAGACCCCCAACAACTGGGCCGACTTCAGCTCCACGTACGTGTTTGGATGCCATTTCTGATGATTTTTGAAATCCCACATTAGTGATCTTTTAAGTGCTGTTTCAGTCCTTGGGTTGTACCTCTTGAGTACTGTTCATGGCCTCTTTCTCTGACTGGTCTTTTGGCAATTTGTGGATTGTATTCTCTGAGCTGGATTTAATTATATCATGGCTTAATAGTGATTTTTCCCTAGGATAAAGTAAAGCCTCTTACCCTTGTTTCATTCACTCATTTGTCTGTATCTTTCATTATTGTGGAAGAAATGGAGAAACACAATTTCCTAATAATCTGCTTGATACCCATGTCAGCAAATATTTAGAGTCATTTCCTGCATGGAAATAGCACTGTTTTGGTGGTGTTTTTTTTTTTTTTTTGCTGGACAGAAACAGAAATTGAATTTTGTCATGTGGTTTTGAGTAAGATAGAAGGCTGTTTCCTCTGAGGCTTTCCTCTTTGATCAGTCCTGAATAAGCGGACAGCAAGGCAAAGAGATGTGTGCCTTTGGCAGCTACTGGTGCCATGCCCTTGGTCATCAGGAAATGGCATTAAAAACAGTGTGTAAGCAGAGGTTTCAAAGGACAGATGGAGGGCTGCCACGCTCCCACTTATAGGATCGATCCAGCTATGCCGTTGGTCTAAAAATAGTTTATACTGCCCTTCAAGTAAAAGTGATGTAAGAAATGTTTTAAATTTGTTTTAAAGTCTAATCATCTTTCAGAAAAAACAAATAGAAAGTAAGGAGTCGGGGCATAATGCTGGAGAAAGTGTATCAAATACAGCAAAGAAGGTGTGTAATGACCAAGAGCAGGAGAAAGTAGAGGGAAGGATATAATGAATAGCAATAGTTTTCATACTTGTATTTTCACGTAAAAGATTGAAAGTGCTCAAGAAGCTCCTCCCTGTCTCATCTCTGCTAAAAAGTAGTGTTCCATTAGCGTGACTGAAACCACATTGAAATTCTCCTCTCCTGATTTTTTTTTTAAATTGAAATATAGTTGATTTATATTGTTATGTTAGTTTCAGGTATTCAGCAAAGTGATTCACATACGTATATGTATGTATATATGTATATTTTCAGATTCTTTTCCGTTACATGTCATTACAAGATGTTGAATATAGTTCCCTGTGCTCTACAGTAATCATGTCGCTTATCTATTTTATGTATAGCAACTAGTTTATATTCCCTTAAAACGCTCTGACTTTTTAAATTAAAGCTGACAGTAAAATAGAAGACAAACACTCTTTTCAGGATTTCGTTTTGCTGTGGGTCTAGGCAGCATGCCTCTCTTGCTCAATAAATGTGTGATCTGCGGCTCTCTGGCTATCCTCCTGGGCATCTTATTTCTGGACCCAGAATCAGGATGTGCCTGCCGTCTATCAAAGGAAATACTTTGATTTGCAAATTTGTTTATCTCTCATAAAGATTCTCAAAAGTCCATTGCATTTCAATCGGCAACTCGCACAGATGTGTTTATTTACAATTATAAAATCACAAAATTAAAACTGTTCCTGAGCTGCGCCCAACAGGTTGCTCTAAGGATACCACCTATAGGGTTACCATGGTGTCCAGGCTCGTGGCCCAGTGCCTGCTGTGTGGTGCTGGGACAGAGAGACGGTGTTATGAAGCACCAGCTGCCAGCCTGGCAGGACTTCCTATGTGACATGAAACTTCTTTTTTGCTGATTTAGCATTGTTGTTGCAAATGAATATAATGGTCACATGAGGGTGTTTCTCTGGTGCCTTCAGGTTACAGAGTATTTCCCTACGTAGGATTTCGTGTCACCCTGACAGCTAACCAGAGTAGCGCAGTACTGTTCCCATTTGATCAACAAGGAAATCAGGATTCAGAGAAACGACTGTCATTTGCCTGAGACCCATCACTAGTGTGTGACGCTCTGACCCAAGCCCAAGTCCAGTGCTCTTACCCCCTCCTTGCTCTTGAACTAGCCCCACGCACGTCGCGGTGTGTCTGCTGTGGGAGGAGCATTGACACATTTGGAAGTCCTTGCCGCTCACGCCGTTGCACTTCCCCTCCAGGTGGCCCACCAGCACGAATGAGAAACCAGAAACCGACAGCTGGGACGCATGGGCAACCCAGCCCTCCCTCACCGTGCCAAGCGCCGGGCAGCTGAGGCAGAGGTCGGCCTTCACTCCAGCCACGGCCACGGGCTCATCTCCGTCTCCTGTTCTAGGCCAGGTAACAGCATCGCTGGGAGCGGGAGGCCCCCACGTGCTGTGTGAGGAGGAAAGATTCAGCCAGTGCTTGTCGTCATTGTCATTGGGAGTAAGCCTTGGGAATTCCCTGGCTGTCCAGTGGTTGGGACGCTTCGTTTTCACTCCAGAGGGCTTGCATTCGATGCCCGGTCGGGGAACAAAGATCCCACAAGCCATGTAGTGTGGCCAAAAAAAAATGTAAGCCTCATTATATGCATCTGGCATGGCTGGCAGGCAAGGATCCAGTTCACGTTTTCCCAGTGGAGGGAATCGTGACTATTCAGAGGAGGGTAAACTGGATTACGCTCCTGGATTGTTCAGGGAAGCTTCACTGATCACGTGGTATTTGAACTCCATCTCGAACAGTAGGTAAGAGCTGATTAGAAAGTGGAGAGACCTGGCATGCAGACAGAAACTGCCCTGAGGAGAGAGGCTTTCTTTAGGAGGCCAGAGTGTGATTCGGGAAAGACATGGGGTCCATCCATGTGGCCAGACCACTGAGTATTTATCAGAGAAGATTGACTGCAGATTAAATGCAAAGCTCTTAAATGCCTCATTAAGAAAAGTAATTGCTGAAAGGATAATATTTCTACTTAATGTGATAAAAGAAATGACATTTCTATAAGTAATCAAACAGAGAAATTGCCCATCTGGCAGGCATTTAGGGGTCAAGGACAGTTTCTGCTCTGGGAACAAGCAGCTTGAACACAGGCTCTGGGAAGACTCACGTGGAGGTGTGCAGAAAGATTCGACGGGGGAGCACAGAGGGATGTGACAACAGTTAAAGGGGTGGAATCCCAACGCCTGTGGGAGTAGGAAAGGAAAAGACTGAGGAGAGATTTGACCTTAAGGGGGAACAAGTCAGGCCGAAAGAGAAATTGACTTTTCATGAAAGGAGGGAGTTGGATTTTCGACATATTGATTGCCAGGTGAGAGTGAGACAGTCAGGCCTTCCTGTCTGGGAAATGGGAACACAGTCAGATCTAAGGAAGTGAAGTGAGCGCTTCAGAGGAGCGAGACTGCAGGGGAAGGAGGGAAACTGCACGCAGCGTGTGTCTTCTCTGACCTGGAAAGAAGGGCGGCTCTGGACAGGAGCTGTGCTCTTTGCCTTTGCATCTGTCCTGCTCGGCAGGTAGCACATGTGTCACGCTCAGAGTGATGACTCGGGTGGAGGAGGAGGGCGCAGGACCAGAACAGCGGATGGTGGCAGTTCTTGTATTATTAAAGGCGGTGGTCCAGACAAAGAGGCAGGCGGCACGTATTTGTGATCTGGGAAAGAGGATACTCCAGATTGCAAAGGGATACAGAGAAAAGGATAGGTGGGAAAGTGGGAAGGGCTGGTGAAAGGATAGACAGGGAGCCGTGTAGAAGGAGGACAAGGAGCAGCCGTGTGGCCAGTGGAAACAGAGACTGAGAAGTCGAGCGTCTAAGGGGAAACAGCATTACAAGCAGAGAAAACACAGGCTGCTTTTTTTTTTCCTTCTGGGAGAGAAAGGGTGAAGAGAGGTTGGAGAAAGAGGGAAGGAAGTTGAGGTTGTGCTTCCAGGCGGCTTTCTCAGGAGGGGCCCCCAGGGCCTGCGGGGCATGCAGAATAGGAATTGAGCAAAGAAGGATGAAGCGTGACTTGGCTGAATTTAACCTGAGTCTGTGACTTGTCATCACACGTTGTCTTGGCTTTCTCCAGCAATACTGTATCGTTTGGAAGAACTGATAGTAATAGAAGCTACTCCTGTTATAATGATTACTCTCATAGCAGCTCTGCAGATGGAGCTTATTAAATTTTCTTGAAGAAAGTGTCTGTGTTTTAGAGATGTGGAGACGGAGGCCTCAACTGAGAGAGTGAACAGTTGAGAGGCATGAGCTGAGAGGCCTACAGCTGAGAGACTGAGCAGTTGTTTCAGGTCACACAGTTAGTAAGGGACGGACTTGGGGTCTGAACCCAGAGTCTGTGTTCTGCCTGATTCCAGGCTCTCCGTGTGGGAGGTGGAGACAGGGCAGGTGCAGCCAAGATGTCTCAGGGTGAGAGGTTACGATACACCAGCGAGGGCCCAGGTGAAATTGCAGAGACAAGATGGAAAATTAGGGGACACAGAAGCCATGAGCTCCGCGGCCCAGGTGGGAAGCGCCCTGTGAGCACGACCGGAGAAACAGGAGGTGGAGACGCAGTGGTCCTCGGGGTGTTTGCAATCCAGAGAACCCTCCTCTTTTCTGAAGACTGGACCGAGTGGACAGTTGAGGTGGAAGGAAATGGGGATGTCATGGGTCTGAGCAGACGAGAACCCATGGAGACCAGGAGTTGAAAGTTGCCAGCATGAAAGCCGAAACTCTTCAATCTATCATAAATTCTCTCTTATCAGGCATAATCATAGTTAAATGTCATTATGAAAATAAGTATCTTCTGAAGGCAAGTCCAGCTTGGTTCTGAATGAGCTGTCCTTGGGCTTTATCCCTTGTTCTTGTACATTTATGAATACATGTATAATCGAAAGTTGGCATATTTTTTTATAATAGTATTGTCTTAATATACTGTGATAGTTTTATGTGATAGTCTTTTAAGAGATAATAAATGCCTCCCCCTGCCTTTTCCAGCCTCATCTCCTATTGCACCCCTCCATGAGACTAGGCCACACGCACCCCCGGATCCTGCTCCTCCTCCTCGAACCTTGGCAGGAAAGCATCTCACGGTCGTGCCCTCCACCTGGAGTTCACTCCCCCCGAAGCCCTAGCTATCAAAATCCTTCTTGTCCTTCAAGGCCCGGCTCAAACACTGCCACCTCTGGGAAACAGGCCCTGTTGCCTGCAGGCAGCTTTCATCCATCTTTTCTCTCTGTTCCCACCATGAATGGTTGCAACCTCTTTTTAGCATATTTCCTTCTGCCCAGTGGTAGACATGATTGTTTGTATCTCTTTCTTCTTCATTAGTCATGAGTTCCTTGGCCATGTCCTACTGCCCATTTTTATCATGCTTTCTGCTTAATAAAGTATTTTAACCTGGATTATTTTGGGGAGGCAGAGATGGCATTCTGTTCATCTTCATATAGAGTTTTCATATAGCTCTATAGTACATGGGATTACAGAGAGTTTATGCTTGCCCAACCCCTGTTTGTCTTAAAAAGGAGCTAGGACAAGCCCAACCCAACCCAAGACCCGTTTCCCTGTGTCCACCTAAACTAAGATATGAGTTGCTTGCCTTTTGAGCTTTCAGAAGGTTTCTGCTTTGGTATTAACCCTTCACTAAACATCCAAATCCAGTTGGAAACTGGCGGGAATGGGATTGCCCTGGGCAACTTGAGAATTAAAAATAGAACCAAAATAGAAAAGGCACTCGGCCAGGTGCAACAGAATAAATATGATCTCCTAGCTGCTTTAAATAGAGACTTCTAGATGGGCCGGCCATGGCTTTGTGAACAGGCTGGCAGGTTTTCACCTCCACTTTGGGAAGGAAACAGCTATTGAGAACCAGGGGGCACGTGGCAGCCATGCTGTACTGCGGGGGAGCGGGGAGGGGAGGAGGCGGGGGGGTGTCTTCTGTGGTTGCACATGTACCCGCATGTACCCATGGGAGGGAAGGTGATGGTGTTTGCAGCACCTGAACTGATAACAGATCACAAAGTGACAAGAGGTCCTTTATGTTCTTCCACACAAGGGTGAAAAGGTGGAGGGGCTACAGGCACAAGCCCTGTATCCGTGGAGAGCCAAGAAAGACAACCATTTAAATTTTAACAAAAACGACGTCATCACCGTACTGGAGCAGCAAGACATGTGGTGGTTTGGAGAAGTTCAAGGCCAGAAGGGTTGGTTCCCCAAGTCCTACGTGAAACTCATTTCAGGGCCCATAAGGAAATCGACAAGGTATGCTTGTGTTCATCTGCTTCCACTGGACAAATGCCGTGTTTGGCATGAAACTGTTGTTTGCACTAGTTAGGATTCACAGATAGGAGTTGCTGGATCATTTCGTCTTCTGGGTCTTCTCACTGCAGAAGTTAGGGCATGTGTCAACAGAAGAGAGCCTCTTGCAGATGATGGTCATTTGTTCCTCACCCAGAAGCCTCTGCATCTTGTTTTTCATTGACTTGTGCAAGAGGAAATTCTACCCTGAGACCTGGGACAGTCTCGCGGGTTTGCTGGAGATTCTGTTCCTCTTCATGCTTAGTATAGCTCAGTTGGTAAAGAATCTACCTACAATGCAGGAGACCCCAGTTTGGTTCCTGGGTCAGGAAGATCCGCTGGAGAAGGGATAGGCTACCCACTCCAGTATTCTTGGGCTTCCCTGTGGCTCAGCTGGTAAAGAATCCCCCTGGAATGTGGGAGACCTGGGTTTGATCCCTGGGTTGGGAACATCCCCTGGAGAAGGGAAAGGCCACCCACTCCAGTATTTTGGCCTAGAGAATTCCATGGACTGCCTAGTCCATGGGGTTGCAAAGAGTTGAACACAACTGAGTGACTTTCACTTTCACTTCACTTACTGTGCCAGATATCCACAAATATTTAGAAGCCCAAAGAACTGGGGGAAATTATTAGAAGAGTGAATTATTTTTTTTGTTAAGAACCTTATGGTGTGAAACCTTACCCTGAAGGTTATTGTTTCATTGTTCTAACCAAATAGATGGTCACAATGAATTAAGAGTTTTAAGAAGAGAATCTCTTCAAAAATACTGAATGAGCATGTCCGTCGTACTTTGAAATAGACCAGTGCTTTGGCTGTGTATCTAGCAAAGCAAAGTGCTGACAGACAAGGATGTGAGCTTAGAGTCGGGCCACCATGGCCCTTTGTGATGTGTTTTGACTTAGCAAAGTGCATCTATTTCAGCTGTAGATTATCAAGGTTTTAAATGTGAAGTGGGGACTTCCTTGATGGTCCATTGGCCAAGACTCCAGACTCCTGATGCAGGGGGCCCAGGTTCAATCCCTAGTCAGGAAACTAGATCCCACAGGCTACAATCAAGACCTGGACAAATAACTACTTTTTAAAAAAATAATTATAAATGTTAAAGCAGTTTTAAAAAGAAAGTATCATTGTTATTTGTACTGTTTTCTTTGAGGATGAAAAGTAAAATTCAAATACTTTCCCCTCCCTCTTCCAGCATGGATTCTGGTCCCTCAGAAAGTCCTGCAAGTCTAAAGAGGGTAGCTTCCCCAGCAGCCAAGCCAGCCGTGTCGGGAGAAGGTGAGAACTTGAGTGAAATTAAGATCTTTAGACGGTGGAGGCGATTATGTAATACAAAGAGTGAACATTGAAAACGAGGTTGGATTTCATGTTTAAAGAATCTGCCTTAATTTACGTTCATTATATTAAACCTGAAGGTACAATGAGGTTTAGCTCCTTATAAAGTCATAGTACTTTACAGGGACTTTTCAAAATACGATCAGATATATTGCTCATAAAAACCGAATCTTCTGATGATGTTCAATTAAAAGCCCTTTGACTCTTGAAAGAGGCCCATCAAAGTCACTAAAGATCAAGGTCTCTGAGCATCTCTGTAGCCTATTTGTGATGCTTGCTGTTTTTCTGACTTACAGATAAGTATTTTGGTTTAAGGCCATAACTGGGCTGTTCAGTAAAGCTGTCACAGTAGCATCAGTGCCATTTGTACCCAAATGAAACAGAAGTGTCATTTCTGTTTTCCATGGAAATAACCACAACAGATTATTTAGGCCTAAAAATTTTATTTTGAGTGTTTCTTACAAAAGTAATTAATTGCTTTGTTTCCCCCATCTTTACTTCGTGACACCATCTTTTGGATTATATTGGGTTGGCCAAAAAGTTTGTTTGGGTTTTTATAAGAGCATATGGAAAAATCTGAATGAAATTTTTGGCCCACCCAACATATGCCAGTATATGGCATAAGTTTAACAATGAACAAAACCTACATAATTCAGGTTCTAGTGGTAAAAATCTCAGGTCTTTGCTACATCTGGTCTAGCCATTATCAGAGCACTAATTGAAGAGTGAGCATGACCCAAGTCAGACAGGCTTTCCGTGTCAGAAGTAGGAACAGTGTTTGTTGAGAACAGATGTCTAACCTGTTTTGTAGCAGTGTTTCATTGTTTCCTTGAATACTTGTAGAATCTTTAGTTTGTTTGCCATTATGAGACTTCTATTCTTTAGAAACTTTGCTTTATGAAAAATAGAATTATTAAAGCAAGGATTAAGGTTTAATGATGTTTCAAATAGTGACAAAGTTACTTTTTCAAGAGGAATTTCAGAAGTAAAAAAATTTTTTTAGTTTATAGGTATAGCTATAAAAAACTTCATCATCACTAAATACATCTGGTATTTTTATTGTATCCAGTTTTTGCCATTACCACCAAAACAATCATTAGTATAGTTCTCTTCATACATTTTTGTCATCCTAATGACTTTTTATAGCCACTGTTGGGAGAGCAAGGCAAAAGGTCTTTTATTTTTTTTTTTTCAAAAGGTCTTTTAAACACAGCTCATGTAGTCAGTGTTGTGTCAAGCAATACTCCCTGCCCCCCTGCCCAGATTCAGTAGGTTACAGCCACTACGTCTCAGTGGTGTGCCAGAGTTTGCATCCTGGCTCTCACACCTAGTGACTGTATAATTTTAGTCATGCCTCAACTCTCTCATCTGTAAAAGGAACGTAATAATCGCCACTTGAGGTAGCAAATTATCATGGGAATCATGAGACAATAGTGTAAGCTTTTAGAATAAAGGTCACTAAATGCTGCTGGTATTTCCTTTTTGCTTCAGTTCCTAGATTATTGATGGAGCCACTTAGAGCAGTGAGCGTCCTCATCTGACAACAGTGTTGATGAATGCTGCTTTGTTTTGAAACATGTAGAGGCCTCCATGCTTGAGGCCTCGATAAGTAGGTCACAGATGGACCACCCACATCCTTAACTTGGGCAACAGCAGAGGGTTATATGTCTAATCTCATTTATTACATCCATTTTACAGTGATTTCAGTATTAGAAATATTAGGAAAGATTTCTGGATTCTGGAAGGGTATGGGAGGACGATGGCATCTGATATTCTAGGAAAAGGCACTTAGATATATTAGGGATGTGTTTATAAATACTGTATTAAATGTAATCAGATTGAAAGTAACCAGTGATTCAGGCAGCTAGTCATGTCCAACTCTTTGCGACCCCTTGGACTATACAGTCCGTGGAATTCTTCAGGCCAGAATCCGGGAGTGGGTAGTCTTTCCCTTCTCCAGGGCATCTTCCCAACCTAGGGATCAAACCCAGGTCTCCCGCATTGTAGGTGGATTCCTTACCAGCTGAGACACCAGAAACCAAATTAAATAGATGGTCAGTTTGGGTAGCTTTTAAAATATGGGCTTGGGAATGGCCAGTACCCTGTGTTACATGTCTGAGGAGGAGGGTCTGAGTAGTGAGGAGCCCCCCATATCTGTCTTCCTGTCTCCCCACTTTCATTGGATCCTGAAGGTCCTCACAGATGCCCGTGTACATGCAGGGCTTGTAAAGCCACAGTCTTCCCAGTCTCCTTGGTATCTTCTACTGCAGTGTGAAGTTCAGCCAGAGTTCATGCTTATGAAGTTTCTTAAGCATTTCAAAAGTGACTTCAAAATTTGGATCCGTTCTTAAGAAAGTGACTTTTAAGTGCAGGAATCACTGGGAAAAGGACTGATGGCCAAGGATCCGATCTTAAATGGCCAGACATGAGCTAAGGAACAAGTAAAAGAACAAAATAAAAAGGGAAGGTTCGAAATACTGAGAAATCAGAAAAAGGAATATATTAATGAAAAAGCAGTGTCCTTATTCAAGCTGCCAAACTTTGATTTCCTTGTGCGGGAAATCCTTTTGCCAGTTTTAACGGTGGAGGTGTGTGTCACCGGTGCTGGAGGGCTAAAGACAGAGAGGCTTCTGTTCCCCCTAGCGTGTTTGGATGACCTTGTATGTTGGGGGTCTGCTGGCCTCAGCTGAGGCTGGAGTGGCCCCTTGGAGAGCTGCCCACATTAGCATAAGCATCAGGATAGTTTGTGTTTGCTAGTGTTTATTTTAGTTTCCATTAGTGCCTCCTGCAAAGGCTCTTACAATTAGCCAGTGGAGTGCTCCAGACTAAATCTCTGCCTATTAATTGACATTAAGCTCTGCATTTAAGGACTATCATAAGAAATTTAGAAACACACCATCTGTTATAAAACAAACACTTTGGGTAAACTTTGTTATTTTTTTAATTGCTTTTTTTAAAAAGCCTGGGATAAAATGGAGAAAAAGTAGAAACAGGAAATGTATGTTCATCTTGCTAGAAATCTTTTATTCTGTACCTAGTATAGTGTCTAGAATTTTGTGTCAAGTGATCTTTCTGAGATTATGACTTGGTTTCTAAGCCTTAGAAAAATCAGGGGTTTTAGAAGAAAATTTTCCTCTGGAATGCAAAGCCTTCACCTTCAAGACAGTAAAGAACTTTAATTCTGGACCTTTAAGACTAAATTACATGAATAATAACATGTAAGAAACGGTGATTTGTCTTTTCATCTTGTTCAGAAAGCCGTGATTATTTTCTGGGGTTGGGTAGATACTATTTTTATCAGCAGCCCATTCTACCTGTTCCTGTTTGAATGACAAGTGATGTCCATTTTTAACTAAATAATATATATTTAAAATTATGTGTTCTAACAGCTTCTGCCATCTGTGTAGTATGGCACAAAAGGACTTAGGTTTTCACCGAGGCACTTTGAAAAGTGTCTTATTTAATTTACATAAAGGATATACCACATCGAAAAGTTTTCTAAAATGGTGACTTGGTACCTTCAAAAAGTGAATTACAGATATTTGATGAGCTTACCGAGAGCCTGCATGTCAGTGCCTCTAACACTGGCACAACCTAGGCACTCAATAAATGTTAATTCAAAGTAAACATTAAAAGAAAAGGTGTATATATGTATAACCAAATCACTTTGTTATACAGCGGGAATTAACATTGTAAATCAACTGCACTTTTTTTTTTTAATCCTGAAGAAAAAAAAAGTAAATATAAAAATGCCAAGTAAAAAGAAAACATGGCATTAAGTTGGAGATCAGTGTCTGTACTGTTATTGGTGGACATGCAGGTTTGTTGCTGTTGTTGTTTTCTGGGGCTGGGTCTTCACAGGAATTGTCTCCCTGGCTGCAATTACTGAAATTTATATGCAGGTTGGTCAATTTGGAGCCCAGGGGATTCTGCAACTCTGTGTTTTATCTGTGACTAGGCTTTCTCTTGACTGGACCTTATCCTAATGTCCTTGTTCATAAACTTGCTTTTGCAAAGTTGTCTGGGATTTCTGTAAACAATCAAGCTCTCTCCGTATCTCAATATTTCTCCCCACCAGAATTTATTGCCATGTACACTTACGAGAGTTCTGAGCAAGGCGATTTAACCTTTCAGCAAGGGGATGTGATTTTGGTTACCAAGAAAGATGGTGACTGGTGGACAGGAACAGTGGGCGACAAGTCCGGCGTCTTCCCTTCTAACTATGTGAGGCTTAAAGATTCGGAGGTAAACCCACATTAACTGTTTCCTCTCCCCTTCTGTGCAGTGACTCTCTTTTCAGGGAGGCGTGAGGTGCGCCGGTGGAACATCGTTGTTGGGTTTTGCTAAGGTCTGGAGCGTGGCTGCAAACCCAGTGTGGCGTGTCGCTGTGTGAGCTTGCCTAGTGACGCTGCAGGCTCAGCCTCGGCTTCCCCCAACAAAAGAACCCCCCCAGGCTCGGAGGAGGCTGCCCTGAATGAGGCTGGTCTGCGTCAGCTGGGATAACGTTCAGGATTCCTCCCTGTTCCTGAATGTAACTGACTTAGAATTTAGAGTAAATGTTCTTGATTAAGTCTCCATGGTCACTGATCTGGGCTACCCCAAGAAAGATACACAGCAGTATTTCCCCCATGTAAACAAATGTATTTTGGTGATACTAGCCCCAGAATATTGGGTAGTAGAGAGTTTTTAGAATTTATTTATCTTTCATGAAACACAACATGGTTATACTTGAATACACAGCCAAAATATAAATCACCATAGTGAACTGAAAGCAATAAAATATGGTATCTCATTTGCATTGCATAACAGGTGGTTAACATCCTTAGTCATAAATGAGTTCTTAGAAATCTGTAACAAACACATTGATATATTCAGGGGAAGGGAAGACAGAAGAAAATGAAAAAATACAAGTGATTATGAGGATTAAGCATATGTGAAGATGACTGAGCTGAACAGTACCAGAAGAAAAGCAACTATTTTGTAATATCATATTACCAAAGGTTAAAAATGTATTAATAACATTTGTAGAGTTTTAGGAAATATACCCACATAAATACAAGACTGATGAAGTCCTGTCTGTATGAAAAGTGAAAGTGAAAGTCACTCAGTCGTGTCAGCTCTTTGCGACCTCCTGGACTATACAGTCCATGGAATTCTCCAGGCCAGAATACTGGGTAGCCTTTCCATTCTCCAGGGGATCTTCTGGACCCAGGAAGAGAAATGGGATCTTCTGCATTGCAGGCAGATTCTTTACCAACTGAGCTATCAGGGAAGCCACCTGTCTATATAATAGGGGGAAATCTATTACAGGTTGGACTCAGAACTATAAATTTTGGATATCCTTGTTCCTATCAGCTCCGATTCGTTGGAATTATTTCAAAAAGTTAGTTGGATAAATTTACAATTTGTATATAAATCATGTTTACTGCTAGAATTTATATTTTTACCTACACAATAGCAAGACACAAGATTTCACTAAGGCCTTTGGCCAGGCCTTGGTATCTCCTGATCAGAGATTGAGCAGAGACTCAGTTTATTTTCAATGCTTACAAATTGGAAGTGGCTCCCAACTGTTGTTAATTGGGCCCTAAAAATTCAGTTGCATAAAATGTCGTCCTGAGATGATACAGAATTAATGAAATAGTGGCACGGGCCTCCTGGCGTATGGGAGCCCATCTCCTAGTGGCCAATTTCAAGTTAGGGGGAATTTCAGGTCATAAAGGTAGCCATTTACCAGACCCATAGCCACTTGGGGTGCAAGGCTGGGCCTGGTGATAAACTGTGATTCCCCCTTCAGTCTGCCTTCTCTGCTTCCCTACAGTTCCCTGGAGTGGTTGTATTTGCTTGAGATTTTTATTTGTTTTTGTTTTGGCTTTTTTTTTTTTCTTTTTTTAGGGAGTATTATTATTGTTTGGGGGGTTTTTTGTTTTCCCTTGCTTTGGTCTTGAGAGCAGCTTGCTGAAATTCCCCTGGAGGGGTTTGCATAAGTCCGCTTCCCCTTGGAGAATTTGGCTGAAGCTGGAATGAAAATACTTCTTGTCTGTAAGACAGTCATTGTATTATCCTTTGAAGACCAGGAGAGGGAAAATTCAACTCTTATCCAGACCAGTTAGTTAGATCCAGTAAGAACCATGGAGATGATATTTTAGGAGAGCAGAGGGAAAACATTACAAACTAAACTCAATTTCTGCTCCCATGCACAGAAACTCTTAAAGTGGCTTTACCTTTGAGATCAATTAAACACCAAAGCCATTACTTGTATTATCCTTTAATAAACTTGAGTTTTCTACCCAAACCATCCCAAGTCAGTAAGTTTAGAAAAAATGCACTGTGACATTTTCTAAAGGTAAGTTGAATTTAAAGTGCTTTTTTAACTGGCGTCTTAAATTATCAGCCACCGAAGAACTGGCAGTGCTAATGATTTTTGGGCAAACATCTAGCTACATTATTTCATAATAATGAAAAAATCTAAAAAAATCTTTCATCCTACTTGGACATAGAATTCAGTGCATAAGGCAATATCATGCCAAACTTAAAAACCAGCCCGAGCCTCAGATACCAGAATTGACCCATGGATGCAGAGAGGGGTTTGTCCTAAGCCTGCTTCCCTTCTCTGCACGAGCAGGGCTGGGGCATGTCGCCTGGATCAGCTTTTCTACTGCATTCTTGAGAAGTGCCAGAGCCAAACATGGCCATCTGAGTCTGTCTCAGCTTAAGTGCTGGCTGTGGTGTTTAAAAGGGAGCACATTAAAGTGGCTGGAACTCCATCACTGGGTTGCCAATCGCTTTGTTCTTTTTATAGAACAGAGAAAGCCTATTATAAGCCTGCAATGGGAAATTAACTGGCCGTTTGGAATTTTGTAGCATTAGTATGCCTTCATGTTGATACGTAGCCTATGAAAATTCCGAGGGAGATGGGTATTTTATATATATATCTTTGTTAATACAGAAAGCATAATCAGAGTAAACATTTTAATTTGAACTTTCCCTGCTAGATGGTTATTGAATTTCAGTATAAATAAAGGGACAACAAGAAGTTGTGTTCCTGGTAGATAAATTACATATTTTTATTTTACAGTTACTCTCATTTAGTTAATTAAGCCGTTCGCTTTGTTCTATTTTAATTGGAATACTTAATTTACTGGAAGATAGTGACACACGAGTGAAAATTAATTCGGAATAAAGCACTTTGTAACGACAGATTACGGCCTGGCCCTTGTCCCAGCCAAGTCTCTGCCGGCTTGGCTTGCTCAGCTAGTTTAAAATTCCATGAGTATTCATGAAGGAATTCAACCCTAGAGCACTTTTGGAACACTTAGAAGTTGGGGAAAAAATGGTCTGCTTCTATGCACTGTGTGTCCAGCAGTTAAGAGAGAAATTTTAGTGTTTAAACAGTGTAAAGTTTAGGTAGAAAGGGCTCACAGGAGAGAGTGACCACCTCTTGGGATAATAGAATGGGGGGCAGGGGTGTTTGAATCGCCACTATCCTGTTTTCCTTCTTTAAAAAAAAAAAAAGAAAGCCCTAAAGCAGATGTACTAAAATGGTAACATGTTCACGTTATATATATATATATATATATATATATATATATATATATAAAATACTAAGTCGGGGTATCGAGCTCATGGATGTCTGCTGTAACCTCTGTACTTTTTGTCTGTGAAATGTTTGCTAATTAACCACTTGGACATCAAACATGAGCTTAGTGTTTAGGATGTAGACCGGCAGTCTCCTGGTGGGGCAGCCCCCGTTTGATTTGACACGGGGACAGGCCACACTCGAGTTACACACAGTCAGTGCCCGCGCCCTGGGGGATCTGTACAGTGCCACTGCTTATTCTCCCCTCAAGAAGAGAGTAAAGGCTGTGTGCTTTACAGTACTTACTTTGCCCCATGTTTTCCTTGATACACATTGTAATGCCA
Source organism: Bos taurus (assembly GCF_002263795.3). Classification (NCBI taxonomy): domain Eukaryota; kingdom Metazoa; phylum Chordata; class Mammalia; order Artiodactyla; family Bovidae; genus Bos; species Bos taurus. The sequence goes on along the minus strand of NC_037328.1, from coordinate 1,728,205 downwards.
GGAGATAAAATGCTGCTGTGTTTCTCCAGAATGAAAAAAAGGAATTTAGGGGCTCACGCGGGTTCGTGACATCATTCATCGTTTTTTAAGTTGCTTGACCAAAACTCTTCAGTATGCAAATGAGACCTTCTGCTCTGTTTCAAGGGCTCTGGAACTGCTGGGAAAACAGGGAGTTTAGGAAAAAAACCTGGTAAGTGACAAACCCTGATGATTATTTTTTCAATGTTTTTAATGTAATTGATAGTTGCTCCCAATCTTTTATTAGGGCTAGAAACCTTTTTGGAAAAAAAAAAAGAAAGAAAAGTAAAGACTAAAGAATCTGTCCTAAGAGTGGTTGGAATAGATCCTTTCCTTGGAATCCATTAATAATGTGTATCCATGATTATGAAATAATGGCTGTTGCTTCACACATGGGGTATTAGGGACATTTATCAGACAGAATGTTCTCTTGGGATGTGAAGAAATAATTCAGGCAAGATGGTGAGACGTTGTCACGCTTGAAACTGTAGGGTTTGGGGTCAGCTGCTACTTCATCCTTCTCTCATTGGGTTCAGTACTTTTTCCTTTCCTGAAGCATATTCAGTCCCAGGATGTAAATAGTGGAGGAGATTAGAGGAGCCGCACGTATTATCAGACAGTGGGGCCTATGAATTAGAAGCTTTTGAGTAGTTTTCCTCAGGTACACAGTGAAGGCACAAAATTATAGTCATCCCCCTGAACTCAAAAGTGTTTCACTTTATTTAAACAAAAATCACATGTTCTATTAATAGAAACATGAACAAGAGAAGAAAGAAGCAGCTGGGAAATCATACGGTTGGTATGGCCTGTCTTCCTCACCTAGGTCATTTGAGCCCTTTTGCTATTACAGCCTTGAGAAATTACAGGTTGAGAGTCACCACAGCACTGAGAGAGGGACTTGTGTATCTGTGCCTGGCGCTCAGCCTCCAGACAGGCTCACCTGACAAGGAAAAGTGGGTTTTTCGGTAGTTGTAGGATTTCAGACTGACTCAAGATATCAGACCACCCCAGTCAAATCTCTATTTTAACCCTGAGTATGCTATGGGGTTGGCCAAAAAGTTTGTTTGGGTTTTTCCATCGCATCTTACAGGCTAACCTGGATGAACTTTTTGGCCAACCCTATACATTTTGAATGGTCATTCCAAAGGGTCCAGAGGGGCTTAACATCGCACTGAAATCAGCAAGCTGCTCAAAAAAAAAAAAAAGGAAAAGAGTATTGAGGCAGGTCACCAGCTACACAGGCCAGGTCCTTTGAGCAATGGGAACACCGGGGGCCAAATAGGGTAATAATTTGGATGTTTTCTGAATTGAGAACTCTTTGGAGTCTAGAGCTAATCCTTGGTGGGCTGGGGGAGAGTTCTCGTCCCCAGCGCAGATTTCCCATCTTGGGCTCTCAGGGGAGCCCAGACATGAGTGAGCTGGGCTCTCTCTTGCTTCCCTGAGTTCTGGGATGCGTCTGACAGGGCCAGCCTGCACCGGGACGTCCCAGTGCTCCTAGCGTGGTGGCCGCTGATTACAGCACAGGGTCGGGTGGGTGGAGGGCCCGGGTTATGTTCCTTAATGCAGGAAATGCTGTCAGAGACGGGCCTTCTACTTCTCTCCTTCTCTCTGTCTTTACTTCATTCCTTGTGTCTTCATCTCTTTCTTCTGAGAACAGTTACGACGGGGAGAGAGTGTAGAGGAATAGAACAGTCTGTTCCGTCTTGCATCTAGAAATCCACAAGTTAGTCCCTGCGGATGCGCCAGAATTCAGTCAGAGAAGGGTTTTGTCCTTTCGTAGTCGACCTCCTGTGCCAGGAGAAGTGTACTTTTTCAGAGCCTGGTCTGTGGTACTGCTGGACTTTTTCCCATGAAACTGTTCAGTCAGGAAAAGTACAGAACTGTTTTCATTTTTTCTGTGCGGAATTGCTGTTTTGCTTAAAATCCCCCTTTTGACTCTAGGATCCTCCTTTAACTTGCAATAAAAAGAAGTAAACTTCCGTTGACGTGATCCCTAGCTGGTATTCAGGGATCGCCCTTAAAGTGTCAGCCACAGAGGGAATGGTCTTGTGGACGGAAGAGAGAGGCTGAGGAAAGTCATGGTGTAGAAGTCAAGCCAGTGCCTGCCCCTGGTGGCTTCTCAAGAACACAGTTTGTCTTTCTGCTGTTCTGGCGGGTGGAATGGCTTCACTTGACTTCCTTGATTCACTCAACCATCCTTCTGTGGACCGTGTGATAATAATAAGCCCTGTGTGGGGGCCGGAAGGCGGGTGGGGCTAAATGAGGCTCAGCTGTTGGCATCCTGAGGGGGAGGGGGTGGGGTGGGGAATTTGTGGGGGCAAGCTGGTGGGTTCCAAGAGATGAGGGGACCCTCGGGCACACCAGGCAGAACCAGAAGGCGAGTCCAGTCCTGGAGCACTGCATTTGCCTTGCGGGGAATGGGGGCCCACGGGGCCTTCTTCGTTGAGTAGAAAACCGGCCCTGTGCGCTGGCTTTGAGGACGTTTACCTGTGAACCTGGGAGGTGGCTGTGTCTTGGCTGTCCTTCTCCTGACTCTTAACGATGCACTCTACCATGTTTGGTCTTGTTTTCCAGAAATCGCGCAGGTCATTGCCTCCTACACAGCTACGGGTCCTGAACAGCTTACCCTGGCCCCCGGTCAGCTGATCCTGATCCGGAAAAAGAACCCAGGTGGATGGTGGGAAGGAGAGCTACAGGTTAGTGTCTTTTCCATTTGTTTAAAATCCCCTGCCTAGATTTCAGCATGCAAGATTTTGAAGGGATGCTATTTCATGGCAAAGTGCAGATACCCCCACACTGTCTGAATCCTGCATTTGTGTAACAAGAGATGCCATGTTCTCTAAACCCAGTTTGTTCCTAAGCCTTGGGCAGCCAGGAACAGAAATGTGAGAGCTGAGGATTCTTTTGAAGATGTATGTGTATCTGCTGGATTCTTGAGTTGAGACAGTGAGTGGTGGGAAGGAGAGAGCTCGTGATGGAGAGTTTCATCCTTACTGTCACAGCAATACAGGAGCAGAGCTTCCCCTCCGCGGTGCTGTGAGGTGTGACGCCACAGTGGCCTGTGTAGTCACAGCCACATCTGTGTGGCACGACAGTTTTAGTTCTTCTGTGTGTGTGTGTGTCTGTGTGTCCGTCCTCAGTTCATCAGTCTGTCAAGGTAAACCTTGATCAGGAAGGCAAAGATCTACATTTTGGTGAAATAAATAAATACAGCACTTTCTGTGCATATGGGGCAGATTAAAATTAGAAACTAAAGTGCCAGAGAGTGAAGAGTGGGCTGGTGGACTGAAAGAAAGGTATCTTGGCTGGAATAGAAGGTACAGCCTGGAGTAGCCAAAGGCAGAACTTCCCCTGGGATCTCACTGGTGGGCAGCCATTAAAAAACCCGTCCAGCAGGGCGGACAAGATACAGTTTATTGGTTCAGTATTCCATTGAGGTCCTGGAATCCACTCCCCTCATCCTTTAAAAAATTTTTTTTGTTTTTTAAATTTACTGATTTTTTTTGGCTGTGCCACATAATTTGTGGGATCTTAGTTCCCCAAGCAGGGACTGAACCAGGGCCGTGGCAGTGAAAGCACTGTGTCCTAACCACTGGACTGCCAGGACTTCCCTCCCTCCCCTATTTAATGTCTCTTCCTTTGCTGGGTGGGGGAGGCCTTCCGCAGACTTGTGGTGTCGTTTCTTGGAGAGAGCTGTCGCCTAGTGGCCTTCCTGTGCGTAGATGACTCCCCTGTTCTGAAGACTTACGGGGGTCCCCGTGGCCCTCCTCCTCAGCCTGCTCACAGGTGTGCCCTGTTGCCCTTCCATGCGTCTTGCCCATCTGGCTCTCAAAGTGACGTCTCTGCTCCAGCCGCGGTTGGTGATCTACTCTCCTGAAGACAAGCAGCAGCCTCAGACCCCAATTTCTTCCTGCCTTTGCCCAGAGCATCTCCCCACATGGTCCTTCCCACCTCCTTCCTCAAGAGCTGGCCAGAACCCACTTCTTCCAGAAGCTTTCTGTGACCGTCCTACCCGAGGCGACATCTTCCCGTGAACCCTGGTGGCCCCTATGCCTGAGCTTCTCTTGACATTTAGTATTGATGCCAATACTATTACTTAGCTTCCCATGCATGTTTCTTCTTCATGTAGGTTATCAACTCTTTGAGGGCAGAAACCATATTTTTTCATCCTCTCACTCCTAGTACCTTACGCGAAAGAGTCTTGAGAGGGTCCTTGCAACCCTCAGTTGTCTGCCCAGGAGGGCTTCTGGTGCTCTCACCAGACTTTGTCTTCTGCGACTACACGGATGAAGAAATTGGGAACGTCATCTGGTGGTCCAATGGTTGACTCCGCACCTCCCCTGTAGGTGACACGGATTCAATCCCTGGTCAAGGAATTAAGATCCTGCACGCTAAGAGGCATGGCCAAAAAATAACAGAAATTATTTTTTAAAGAAAAATAGAAGTTGCCAGTGAGTTCTGTGTTCTGCCCTTGGGAAACTGCACAGATGCGGGAAATGGTGGTGTCTCTGTGAGCCCCACGGCAGTGTTTACCAGATAGATGAACGTGGGGGACCTTTTAAAGAAGTGGCTTCAACCATGGGTGGGTTCAGTGTGAAGATAAAAGCTTTAGTCCTTGAGCCAAGAGCATGAAGTCTATCAGACCACAAAGAAAGTAAAATCTGATCTACTTTCTAAAAGTAACCTAGAAGTATCCTTCACGACAGATTGCATCAGATAAGAGGGTAAGGGTGAGGTATGGAAAGCTTCCTTTTCTCTGAATTTTATTTTCTTATTTTGAGAGTAGGTTAGAGGGGAGGCGTGCGTGTGTGCCCTGTAAATTGTTTTGAACTCTCTGCTCATGGTGGTGTGCAGAAGGGTAGTTTTGACACTTATCATCCCTAATTAGAGTCTTTGTCCCTTAGAATTATGTCAGGATTACAAGTCTTGGTTCACCAACTTTATTATAAGTTCCTTCAAGTCACATACTATCCATTTCCAGCAACTCCCAGCATGTAAGCTCTCAATGAATGGATTTTGTGTTGAATTAGATTAAAGTGAAGGAGAAAGGACTGGCAGTGGGAAACATGACTCATCTGTCACACAGGCTTGATGGCTTTCGAAGGCAAGGTCAAGCTTAGCCCCCTTGTATCCTGCATATATCGCATGTCCATCATCTGGTATATGTACAGTTAATATCCGTAAGATCATAGATGTGAGTGTGAATCTTGGCTTGCCGTTGACTAGCCTGTAACATTGAGGTTATCGCTTAACTTTTCTGAGCCTTACTCTTTTTGTCTGAGAACTGGGAATAGTGAAAGTGGGACATGGGAAATGGAAATTGTAGTAGTAGTATTCTTCTGGAATTGTTGTGTAGGTACATGTATGATAGATGTTTAACACAGGCCTAGCTCATAAGAAGCTCCCAGTACATGTTACTGCCATTATTATTATTATTATTCCTAAAATCCATATATAACGTTGGCATAAACCATAATCTCTGCCCTACCTGAAATTGACATCTGAGAGCTGTTCAGCAAGCAGGGTTTTCTGTCCTGTAAGTGCTGCATTGTCCTCTGACTGTGACCCACACCATCGAGCTCGTAGGAAAATACTCCGGGCTTTGCCAACCAATGGCTGCCACAATTTGAATTTCAGCTGTGGTGTTTTCGTTTTGTAATGTAGCAATCCATAGAGTCTATTGATGTTATTCTGTTTTAGTTATGCGTAAGCTTGGCATACGGAGAAGGCGATGGCACCCCACTCCAGTACTCTTGCCTGGAAACTCCCATGGACAGAGGAGCCTGGTAGGCTGCAGTCCATGGGGTCTCTAAGAGTCGGACACGACTGAGCGGCTTCACTTTCCCTTTTCACTTTCATGCATTGGAGAAGGAAATGGCAACCCACTCTAGTGTTCTTGCCTGGAGAATCCCAGGGACGGGGGAGCCTGGTGGGCTGCCGTCTACGGGGTCGCACAGAGTCGGACACGACTGAAGCAACTTAGCAGCAGCAGCAGCAAGCTTGGCATAAGCACACCATGTTCAGAAGCAAACTACACCATGAAAGAGGATGAAGCTTTGAAACATTTTAATGTAATTTTTTTTATTATTAGGCACGTGGGAAAAAGCGCCAGATAGGCTGGTTTCCTGCTAATTACGTCAAACTTTTAAGCCCTGGGACAAGCAAAATCACTCCAACAGACCCACCGAAGCCAACAGCTTTCCCAACAGGTGAGCGGTTTACACTCTGCTCAGAAAATGGTCTGTGCTTCCTGGTAGCCCTCCTACTCAGTTCTCTTGTGGAGTGGCGAAAGTTGTCTTTCACATCGGCTGTAACCGCCTCTTGTACTTGGAGGGGCTGATACCCCACGAATGTGATATGGAATATGTTTTTCAAAAGGACCAAATATCTAAGCAGCTTTGCTGTGCTGGGTACAACAGACTCCTTGTTGGAACTGGCTTCCTAAAGGGGCCCTGAATGCTGTGCTATTGAAGCCAGATTTTTCTCTTGATTTCCTTCCAACTATTTAAATTGGGATTTGGGCTGGGGCGGCGGTGGGGGGTTGGGGGGAGACAAAAAGGGCCTCCTAAAAATAAATGGCCGGGGTCTAAATAGGTCAGGAGATTGAGCCGAGAGGCCACAGGGGTCTGTTGGTTGTCATGTGCTGCTCAGTAAAGACCGAAATAGCTCCCCTGTGACATTTCCTGTGAACAGAGGGGCTTCGCTTAATGGGCAGGATGTTATACACGCTCTCCTAAAGGGACCAAGAGGGAACAGAGGGCCCTGCAGCTGAGATGGTTGGCTATCTTCTGACTGAAGAGACCAAATTAGATGCTTCGGTAATGTGTGAGAGGGTGAGATAAGGGCAGCCAACTTCTGCTTGGGTCTTTAAGCCATTAATGGAATCTTGGGTGGTATTTGTGGAAACACAGGCTTTTCCTTCCAGAACCTTGTGGCTAAATGTCTGTGCTGTACATCCCCAGTGAAATCAGATCAAAACTTGGCAGCCTTTGCAAGAAATGAAAGGATTGGTCAACTTTGTGACTGATTGCTGACCCCAGCTGGGCCCCCGTGCTTGAGCCATGGCCTCTCTTGTAGGCAGAAGGGTGTGGTGCCCACTGGGTCTCCTCTCCCTTGGGGAGGCCTAGTGGCATGCCCTTCATCAGGTTGGTTAAAACCCACAGAAATTGTTTGCCAAGGGGATGGGATTAGCTGGAACATCGTTAAAGCCTGAGCCTGTATACAGGTTGGTCAGGAAAGATGAACAGGGGTAACACCTAACTAGGCAGACTTCTCTGAAGTGTAAAAATGTCAGGGAATAAAAGCTGTGTAACCTCCTGTAGGTTTGAGGGAAAATGAGAAAAGGAGAATTGTCCTTGAATGTGGAAATTGCTTCTTGGAGACAAGATTCTGAGACACAAAAGCACAGCAGAATAAGGCACTGGTTTTCCTTTTCACTGAGAGCTTCCCAGGTGGTGCTGGTGGTAAAGAGTCTGCCTGCCAACACGGGAGACTCAAGAGACAGGAGACGTGGGTTTGATCCCTGGGTCGGGAAGATGCCCTGGAGAAGGAAATGGCAACCCACTCCAGCGTTCTGGCCTGTAAAATCCCACAGACAGAGGAGTCTGGCAGGGCACAGTCCATGGGGTCGCAAAGAGTCGGACACAGCTGAGCACAAGAGTTGAACTTCTTGGAGGTCAGCTGGTAATCACCTTCCACCTTAAAAAAACAAACAGACAACAAAAAACAATCCAACAAAAAATCAGAAAAGGAAAAAAAGAGCTGGGTTCAAGTCCCCATGATCCACAGCAGTGTGTGCAGATGGGCTAACATTCCGAGTCAGCATCCTGAAGGAACATCACCACCCTCAAACAGAAATGATTCCCTGGTAGCTCTCCCCTACCCCTGCCCGTTTTCTGCGGACAGCGGAACACATGCAAGAGGAAGACGGGATGGGAACTAAAGGTGAGGCCTGCCATTCTGCTGTTGTCTTGGTCTCCAGCCCTCCAGCTTCCTCCACTGCCCACACTTAGACAGAGCCCTCCGAGCCCTCCAGGTAGCTCTGCCCTCTTTGGGCAAGGACACGGTCGGGACACGGGAGGCCCGGAGAGCCTCAGGCAGCCCGCGCCCCCTCCCGCTCACCCGCCCTGTCTCCCGCAGTGTGCCAGGTGATCGGGATGTACGACTACACCGCGCAGAACGACGACGAGCTGGCCTTCAGCAAGGGCCAGGTCATCAATGTCCTCAACAAGGAGGACCCCGACTGGTGGAAGGGTGAAGTCCACGGGCAGGTGGGGCTCTTCCCGTCCAACTACGTGAAGTTGACCACGGACACGGACCCCAGCCAGCAATGTAAGTGCCCCGGCCGCCCGGTTGCCTCTCCTCTCTGGCGTCTCACGGTGAAACATGCAGCATTGCTCTGATTCTGCTGAGCTTTGTTTGCAGAACTTAGCTAGACCATTGCTGCATTCGCAACAGTCTCTTTGAAGACCTTCCTCATAATGCAAGACTTTTATCTCGTGGGGTTTTCGTTTTGTTGGTTTTTTTGTTTTTGGTTTTAAAAATCATTCCTTCTGTAGCATGTCCCCTCCCCCCTCCCCCGTCCCCCTTTTTCTTTTTTTTTTTTCCTTTTTAATCATTTTGGCACCATGCTGTTTTACATGCCTGACTCATTTTCCTAGCTTGAATTTTGCTCATTGTTTTGTTTTGCTTATGTGTTGTTTTCCTCCTTTTTCTAGGAATCATATGTTGTCCACCCCCCCCTCAGGCTTGAAAGTCCTCAAAGAGACCCACTATCCCATATCACTGCCCCGAGGGATGATGGGAGATGCAGCCTTGATCATGTGACTTCCAGCATGATCACCTACTGCCTTCTGAGTAGAAGAACTCACTGCAGAGCAGTTTACCTCATTTTACCTTAGTTGCATGTGATGACAATGTTGAGTTATTACTTGCAGAGATAGAAGCAAAAAATTACAAAAATACACAGGGTAGTGGGTCCTTTTGTGGCTTTCCTAGTGACTCAAATTGACTTCCCCCCACCTTTGCACAGGTGCTTTCAATAGTTTTCAAATTATTTTTCAATAAATCTTTTAGCCTTTTAATAAAAAAAAAAAAATGAATGACTTCTTTGCTATTTTGGTTTTGCAAAAAGACCCACTATCAAGGAATGCTGCATGTGCTATTAAAAAAATGTTTCCAAATGTCCATAAATCTGAGACTTGATGTATTTTTTGTTTTTCATTCTGTCCAGTGTTATCAACTAAATTGTGTAGTTTGGGTTTGTTGCCCCCTACTGTAGAAGTACAGAGGAGTTCAGTATATCTGTTTTAAAGACGTGTAGAATGAGGCCAATTAAACAGAAGGTGTTTTGTGCTTGTTTGTGTGTATCAGATGTACCTTGCTGAGCATGTAATAATACATCCTGTACATATGAAATTAGTTCTTTCCATGGCAAAAGCTATTACCTTGTATGATGCTCTAATCACATTGCATTAATTTTATTTTGCACAGTGACCTTGTAGCCCCATGAGAAAGCATGTGTGTTTTTGTTCGGTCTCAGATTTATCTGGTTGAGTTGGTGTTTTCTGTTTGGGGTTTTTAATTTTGCATATTTTCATACCATAAATCCGTAGACGATACCTTTGAGGTTGTCACGGTCAACAGTATCTACAATCTCGCCTTAGTCTCTGTTACACCAAGTTTTATTCCAGTGACTTCATGGAATGACGATTTCAAACAAGTAATTTTCTTGACAAGAAAGAATGTATAGGAGTCTCCCTGCAATTAATTTCCAATGTTTACATTTTTTAACTAGACTGTGGAATTTCTACAGGTTAATATGAAATGGAGCTCATGGTCCGTTGATGTGTTGGATGTTGTAGCTGAAGCCATGTGTGTCTTTTAAACACTAGTTGGAAGCTCTCAATAAAAACGCCGTTGCTGACAGCACAGAAAACGGGGCGGGGGGCAGGGAGCCTCAAGCACAACCTAGCGGTTCTACTAATGACTTTTTAACAGTAGTGATCTTCTGTTTTACGTCTGTCCCCTTGGGGACTCTGTGCTGGCATTGTGTAGCGGTCCTTCTCCACTCACACGGTGCCGAGAACGAGGACACCGCCTCGTTCGCTGGCGCGTCAGTATTTTCATGGATATGAATGTAAAATATATAAATATATAAACCTGCGGCTTTAACAACTGTAATACAACCTTTTGAATTAGTTATGTGTATAGATAATTAAATTCTTCATATAAAAGTTAGACGGAAATGTCTCTGTGTTCTTGATGTTGGAAGGTGGCAGTGGTGATGGGGAACCAGCCAGACTAGACCTAAGCAGGTGGCCTGCTGCCCACGTGTCCATTATGATACAGATGCCATGGGGACCCTCGCTCTTACCCTGCTACCTGCCCCTCCCTGATCAACATGCAGACAGGTACCCTTCCTAATACTGATTTTGAAGAATAGAACTCCCGGGACTTTCCTGGTGGTCCAGTGGTTAAGACATCACACTGCCACTGCAAGGGGCAGGGGTTCGATCCCTGGTCAGGGAACTAAGGTCCTGCATGCTGCATGGTGCAGCCAAAAATAGGAAAAAAAAGACGGCAATTCAGCTTTGAGCTTAACTCTCTCATCGGGCTTTCATATGTGCTATTGATACATTGACAGGTGAGCGATGTGACTCAGAGAACCACACATTTGCCCAAAAGGTGATCACAAAAGGGTCTGTTGAGCTGACAGATGTAAGTAAATCCTGAAACTTTCACATCTTCCATGCCATTGTTTGCCATCTGTATCTGCCTTGCAAACTCCAGTTGAATTTGCAGAAACAGACGGGTATACACCCTGATGAAACTGTTGGCTACGACAGACCACGGCTTGAATCCGTTCAGGAACCTCGCTTATTGGTCCTCCCCTGCCATTCAGTGGAAAAGTGAGTTCCTTCATCAGTTCAGCAAATAGTTGCGGGGAGAGACTTACCAGGTGTGGACGCTGCTCTGGGTTCTGGGGCAGAGAGTGCCACTCCATCAGTGAAGACTGGGTCCCTGTCCTCATGGAGTTCACTTTCTAATGGGAGGAACAAGCAGAAAACCAAACTGCTGCATACATGTATGTACATAAATATATGAGGGGTGTGTGTGCGTGTGTGAGAGAAGCTGATGCATTCTGTGCCAGGACAGCTAACGGGTGCCAGGTGACCCTGAGGAGGACATCCAAAGCCAACGTTCGGGAAGGGCAGCTGCAGGGAGAGATCAGGGAACCCTTCCAGAAAGAAGGGAGACCTAAGGATGAGAAGGAGCCAGATGAAGCTGGGAAGAGAAGGGGCTGTTTGAGGCAGAAGTGTCATACAGGGGCCCCAAGGTGCAGGGAGAGATCCCCATCACTGCCCCCCACCCTACCCTCTTGGTCAGCAAAGCCCTGTCTCTTGTCCAGGACCACCTGCTCCCACCCCCCACCCCGCCCCCTTCACCCGAATAAGTCAGTGTTTCCAGCTTTGAGTTTTGGCTAGCAGAGATGCAATTGTCAAGGTGGGTAATCCACGATAATACTCTCCACAACTCTCTCTCTCCATCCCCCTCTCTGTAGATCAACCCTCTTAGGCTGTGTTGACACAGGTTTGTCTCCAGGAATCTTGCTCTTTCCCCCTCACAGATCATGCAGTTTGCATTTGATCATAGTGTCCTTCTGACCCTGGGCTTCTCAACCAGAGGGAAGGAAGATGACAGCCTCTGGTGGGTAGAGGCGGGGTTGCTGCTGAAGATCCTGCAATGCACAGGATGACCCCCACAGCGGACGTGGTCCCGTGTCACCAGTACCAGGGCTGAGACAGCCTGGTCTCTCATCCCTCTGGCTGCTGTGGGCAATATTCCCCTGGTTGCTCTGGGTGAATATTTTTACGACTGAACTCTAGGTACAGTTTTGCCCCAGAGGCACATGGACACATGAGAGGGCCTTCGTTTTGCCGTTCTGACTTGCTTTTCTGTGTCTGGCTGCCTCTGCTGTGCAGAGCAGAACCCACAGGGCTGAAGGTGGCCACGTGGCCCACGCTCCAGGCTGCCTCTGCTTAAAACGATGTCTGGGAGAAGCCAGTCTAAAGGAAGGATTCATTCCCTTGTAAGGTTACAGAGCTGTATGTCATTGCATGTCCACTCTGTTCTGGGAGAAAAAAGGGCAGGCCCAGATCCCCTACCAAGTGGTAACTGGTCCTCTGCGGTTCCTCTCAAACTGAGCAGGATTACTATGGCAACAGCACATCATCGGTAGGGTAAAACTAACCTCTCTTACAGCGGTCTAGACCCAGCTCACATTCCCTGTTAGCGGGTGAACAGACAAATGCTTGGTGAGTTCTTTTCTGTTTGAGAGGATGAGACAGCCTCATCAACTCAATGGACATGAGTCTGAGCAAACTCCAGGAGATCATGAAAGACAGGGAAGCCTGGCATGCTTTAGTCCATGGGGTCACAGAGCCGGACATGACTTAATGACTGAACAACAACCACAACCACCTTCTCAGGTGCCACCAGAAGAAAAACCTGCTAACCCTTGTTTAGGAAGCCCATCGAAGCGGTTTACCCATATGAAACATTTGCCAGTATTCTTCTTACCTATAAAACAGCGATTGCATGTGACTCAACCTAGTACACTCATACAACCAGGCATGCTGTAGGGCAGGTGCTCAAGAAAGCCTGTTGAATGGGTGGGTCCAGGGATTAGTGAAACAGGAAAGCACTGAGTTCAGGTTCTCATACAATCCATCCCCGCTGGAGAGGAGACCATGCTGTGTCTGCCTTCCCTTTTAGGCGTGAGCTTCCCCAGAGCAAGTCTCCTTGGCAGGTGCTGTTCCTGAAGCCGCTCCATCAGTGGTCAGTGAAGGAGGCTGAGGACCAGGGATGCTGGGGCATTGCCTGGTCTCCGTGCCAGCCCCAGTCTCAGCTGGGGAATGGGCCTGACACTCAGTCAGTCCTGCTTCCTGGAGGAGTGAACATCACTTCTGAAGGACAGTGAATATTCATTTTCCCTTCTAGCAAAGTGATAAGTTAATCCTATTCATTCTTTTTCATTCCCAAAATACCCAAGAGAATTTTTTATGGAAACTGCATGGAATGCCAGCGGTTCCAGAACTGTCCAGAAAAATAGCCCTTTCTTAGAAATGTTTGATGTTTTGGATCTGGTAGGCTAGAGAAACATAATAAAGTCAAGGATCACAACAGCTCCATGTGAATATCTCATTGCAGCCAGGCCTCTGTTGGGGCTTTCTTTAAGAAAACGCCACACATAAAAAGCGGACTTCCAGAATATTTTCCTGGGTGTGTGGCAATTCCATTTCAGAAGTTTCCGTTGCCTCTTAAGAAGGTTCTGTTCTTTGAATTGAAAACTCAGGCATTTTTTTAAAGATAATATAACTTCAGTCACAAAAATTTGTGTTGTTTATAGAAGATGAGAATCAGCCATAAAATTGTTGTGTCAATACAACTTCCTGTTAAGCATGCTACAGTGTTATTTTGGAGAAGGCAATCGCACCCCACTCCAGTACTCTTGCCTGGACAATCCTATGGACGGAGGAGCCTGGTAGGCTGCAGTCCATGGGGTCTCTAAGAGTCGGACACAACTGAGCGGCTTCACTTTCACTTTTCACTTTCATGCATTGGAGAAGGAAATGGCAACCCACTCCAGTGTTCTTGCCTGGAGAATCCCAGGGACCGGGGAGCCTGGTGGGCTGCCGTCTATGGGGTCGCACAGAGTTGGACACGACTGAAGCGCCTTAGCAGCAGCAGCAGCAATGTTATTTTATGTTGTCAACAGGCTGGATGTGTGTGTGTGTGTGTGTGACAGACCCAGAGAGACTGTGATTTAAACGCCCACATCAGTAGCTTGGTCACAGTGCCACCAGCAAGCAGACAAGTATAACTCTATCAAAGATTCTGGTAGAGGCTGACAGCTGCTGTTCCCACATCTGCTTGGCACATAGTGTCAGAGCCTCAAAAGAGGAAGTGTCCCTTCCTTTTGACCCAGCCCATCATGTTGAAAGGTTGCTGCTGCGAGCCCTGTGTTGAGCTAGGATTCATGACTTCTGGAGGAGAGGATTTTGATCCAGGGTCAGAGACAAGGCTTGACTACTTGGAGCTTTTTGTGTAGCAAAGTTTTGTTAAAGTGTAATAGAGATAGGGAAAGCTTCTGACATAGACGTCAGAAGGGGACAGAAAGAGTGCCCCCTTGCTAGTTTTTAGCAAGGTGTTTTATGTCTGTTAGAAAGCTATTAATCAGATAAGAGAGACACCTCAAGGCTGAGGGAGTTTCACCAGGCCCCTCCACAATAGGCAATTTTGAGATAGGATGGCACGAGACGTGTCATTCCCCACCCTGGCCATAAAACAATTGACAGGAATACTGGTTTGTTGAGCCATTAGCAGCCCAAGGTTTGAGAAAAGAAAAAAAGGTTAGTCTTAGGCAGAACCATTTTGAAGAAAGGCAAATTGCAAAGCAAATACATAGTTTCATTAAGAAAAACATTTCCATAAGAAAAGTACATTGGTTAGCTCAAGGCAGAACCAGATGTCCTTAACACAGAATTAAAAGAAGCCTCTTTTCATCTTGTGTAGAGAAGGGAAAAAAAAAAAAAAAAAAAACATCTGCCACGTGCAGTTTATTACCGCCTGCCACTTGGGAACCTCTGGCCTTCCTGCCTGTTACCCTCTCAGTGCTTTTAAAAATGAGAGCATCTTCTAGATGTAGCTTCTCCTAACAGACCCAGGAGGAGGAGCTGCCATTGTTCATGGAGGATGCTATGCCACTCAGTATCGCGTAACGTGACTCCGCTTACAAGGCCCAAGCTGTCCTTTCCCCCCTCGGGCCCTGCCCCATGCTTTCATGCACACCAGTCCACTCTGTTGCAGTCCCGGCTCCCCTCACAGGAAAGGGCCAGGGTGGTGGCAGGTAGATTAGTTGGTGAGGCTGGAATCTTGGAGAGCACTGGGCATCCAGCCTGCAGTTTGTAGCTGAGGGCGCTGAGGGTCCGGGAGCTGTAGTGACATTCTCAAAGGCAGCTCCAGGATTTGCCTTCTGCTCCTCTCTCACGGGGTGATTTTGAGAAAGCAGCCCATCTCTGCCAGGGCCTCAGAGCCGCCTGCCTTCTCTTCATCAGGGGCTGCATCTGTGGAAAGACGGAGAACCAGTTCCCCTTCCCCTTGCGTGGTCCTCCCCTGGCTGGGGCTCCGTGGGAGGGAAGGATTCGAACCCCTTCAACACACAGGCTCGAGATGCCACTGGCTTCTTCAGCCTTTAGTCCTTCTCACCCCAACCGCAGGCGGATTTTCCAAAGACAGCCTTGCCCTCCTTGCTCTGTGCCCAGCCTAGCTTCTCAATTTTCATTCCTTGGCTGCCGTATATAATAACACAACTTATCTACAATATTAATGTAATATTTGGCTCCATTTCTTTTAAAATTTTGGAAAACTTGCTTTTCTTTCCTTTTCTTTTCTCTTGGCTGCGCTGTGCGGCTTAGGGGATCTTAGTTCCCCAAACAGGGATTGAAACAGTCTACAGCAATGAAAGCACTGAGTCCTAACCACTGGTTGTAATTGTTTAGTCACTAAGTCATGTCCGACTCTTTTGCGACCCCATGGACTATAGCCCACGAGGCTCCTCTGTCCATGGGATTTCCCAGGCTAGAATACTGGCGTGGGTTGCCATTTCCTTCTCGAGGGAATCTTCCTGACTCATTGGCAGGTGGGTTCTCTACCATTGAGCCACCCTAACCACGCACCATCAGGGGATTCCCTGGAATGTTTTATTTTCCTCTGGGGAGTAGTAGAGGGGAGCATGAGGGAGCCACATAACTGTATCCTGGGCCCTTTTAGAGGCTAGGAAGCAGGACAAGATGGCAGGACAGCGCGTGTTTGAATCCCAGCTCTGCCTCTTACGGGTTGTGTGGTCACGGTCAGATTACTTAGTCCTCTTTGTGCTTCAGTTTCCTCGTGTCCAGATGGAAAGATCACAGTAGCACCTAGCAGATATTAAGCTCCCGATAGATATTAGCCTTGTTGTTACCGTTGCTGGGAGAAGAGGCATTTGTGCCTGGTTGGTGAGAATCACGGAATGCATTTAACTGACTTCCTGCTTTCTTGCATTCAACTCAGGCAGCCTATAGATTGTGTGCATTTTAAGACTTTTTGGAAAACATGCTTTTGCAGATGGGGATTTCAGAGAGCTTGGACAGCTTCCCCGAAAACTGTCAGACTGCCTCATTCACGTGTGTGCAGAGCGGGGGCCCCCTCTGTGTCAGTGGGAGGCCCACCCATGTCGAAGCCAGCAGCTTTTTTTTTTTTTCTCGACACCTTCCCATGTTCTCTAAACGTGCAGGGACACCCAGGCCCTGGGCCCCAGCCTCAGCAGCCCTCCTAGCAGAGGGGGAGAAGCTGCCCCGGATTTCACACGGCTGGTTGGTAGCGGGGAGGCCAACAGAGCCCGTGGAATGCATGCGGCTTTCAAATGTCACATCTGTGGGTTTGGTTGGCAAGCCCAGGCGGCGCACCACAATAAACCTGTCACACAGGCATTGAGTCACTGGGTCCTTTATTTCTCATCCCTGCGTTCTGCGGCCTTGTGTTCTCTTGCCAGCAGAGACTGGAACGTTTGGCCCCCAAACATGCCAGAAGCTCGATGTTTTTTTTAAAGCAACCATGCGGCTTGGCTAAGGAACGTGTGTCCCTAGGGGGTGCTTCCCCACGGTACCGTCTCCTGAGCAGCCGCCCCCAGCACACTTGAAGACAGGAAGTTAATTCCCTCCTGCCTCCCTGTGTTTCTCAGGATCCGGATCTTTGGGCCTGGGAACCTCTGCCCTGCTCACTGACCCTCCGGCCTCAGCAGCAGAGGCGCAGCCAGAAGACCTTCTCTGCCTCCTCTCTGGGGCGTTACCTTGGAGTCCTGAGGCCCCCATGAGAAGAACCCCAAAGTCTGAATCCTCCGCTGGTGTGATCTCTGGCAGTAACCTTCCCCCTACCCGCGCCCCATCGTCAAGGGGCAGAAGGACATCTGTCTGTCCCCTCCCTCCCCACCCACCTCCTGACTGCTGTATCAAAGGCTCAGGACGCCACCCTTGAGACAAGCCTGCCTGCGATCTCTAGCAGACAGCTCCTCTCCTGCTGCTCCTTCCTGGGGAATATTGGCTGAGGAATACAGATCCAGGTGATGAGACTGGGCTCAGCAGAACCCCAGCAGACGAGGCACCTGTGCTCCTGAAGCTTGCAGGAGCGGGAGGAGGAGCAGACTCGTTTCAGAATCATTGCAGTCGGTGGTGGCTGAAATGGGCTGCGTGTGCCGGAGGGCCAGGGTTGGAGCACGTGGCTTCTCTGAAGAAGCGACAGGTGGCGGAAGATCAGAGGGCATGGAGGGCCGGCATGCAAGCCTTAAGGGCGAGCGCAATCTAAGCCCCAGGAATGGCAGGTGCAAAGGCCCTGAGGGCTGATGGATTTCTCCTGCTCCTTTCATAAAGACACACAAGTCTTCTACTTGGTACCTGCTTCCTGCTTCCCATCTTCCAGCCTCTTCTGCATACCACAGGCAGAGAGTTATTTTGAGAACCTAACAACTGGAGTCACCCCAACGGTCCAGTAGTTAAGTATCCACCTCACAATGTAGGGGATGTGTGTTCAATCCCTTGAGGAACTGAGATCTCACATGCTTCGGAGCAACTAAGCCCACATGTTGCAACGACTGAGCTAGTGCACTCCGGAGCCGAGGCGCTGCGACTAGAGAGTCCAGATCCAGCAGTGAAAACTCCTGCATGACGCAACGAGGACCAGAGGCAGCCAAATAAATAAGTAAATGTTAGGACACACATAGGCATGCAACTATTTTTGCTTAAAATTGTCCAGGGGTGTCCTAGTGCTCCTGGGATGACGTCCTAAATCTTGCATTTGATCTGTGAGGCCCTGCTTGATCCTACTTCCTTCTCCCACCCATGTGAGGCCCTCACCTGGCCCAACTCTCTCCTCGTTTCAGTTCAGTTCAGTTCAGTCGCTCAGTCGAGTCCGGCTCTTTGTGACCCCATGGACTGCAGCACGCCAGGCCTCCCTGTCCATCACCAACTCCTGGAGTCCACCCAAACTCATGTCCATTGAGTCGGTGATGCCATCCAACCATCTCATCCTCTGTCGTCCCCTTCTCCTCCCGCCCTCAATCTTTCCCAGCATCAGGGTCTTTTCAAATGAGTCAGCTCTTTGCATTAGGCGGCCACAGTATTGGGGTTTCAGCTTCAACATCAGTCCTTCCAATGAACACCCAGGACTGATCTCCTTCAGGATGGACTGCTTGGATCTCCTAGTCCCACCTATTTGCCCATTTGTGCTCGGCCTTCTCCAACCAGGGCCTTCCTTTCTAATCTGCTGACAGGACCATTATTAGGTGACTGCTGTTAACCTAAAAACCTTCCAGGTTTCTGACATCAAAACGGGTTTTAGGGGCAGGGGCTGTGGCCACTCTGGCTTCCGGGAGGAGATGCTGGTGCTTAAAGAGGTGAAGTCCCAGGCTGATCTGCCGCCTCATGGTCTAATGTTCTTTCTAGCTCTTTCGGCCACCTTTGGGATCACCACGCTAACCCTAAACAGAAGTCCAGGCTTCTGATGCCCCAGTGGGTTTCCAGCTCGCTCTCTGGAAAACCGTCTCATCTGACTTCCAGATTACGTGATGGAGAGGTCTGCTTTCATCACCGGTCCCCACTGTGGCATCGTGGCTGGGAGATGGCATGGATGTGGAGGCTTTCTCTGCCTTGGAGATGGCGCAAGTCAACCTCCCTGAGGTTCGTCTTCCTTCCAGGGCTCTGTGTGCCTGCACATCCAGTGGGAGGTGGTGCTCAGGCTTCAGTCGACGGATTCCCATCATCCAGCCCTTCCTTTTGCCTATTGAGTCTCACCTACCCAGACCTTCTATCCCCACGGTCTCCAAGATTCTTGCATGAAGCTGAAGCCACTGGTGGGCCTCGGCTTGAATGCCTTCACCCCATCTTCCCCAGCTGTTTGCCTGCCTCCACCCCTTCTTTCTCTGCTGCCTTGGCCAGCTCCACTCACCCGCCATGTCTGAGCACTTTGCTGAATCCCAGTCACTTGTTGTACCTAAACTGAGTGGATGGAGACTGACGCACAGACACTCCCTCCTTAGACTGTGAGCTTCTCGGGAGCCAGGCCCTATCCCATGAAGACCTACAAACGTGAATCAATAGCAGTGGGAGCTGCCTTTGTATTTAGTATTGCCTGACACCAAGTCCTCCCTGTCAGCTTAGAAACTGGAGGTGGAACCTACCTCTCCACCTGGGTATCACCCAGAGTGCCTTGCTTAGGAAGTGTCCAGAATGAACAGTCCTGTTTCCACCCTGTTGTTCCACAGGCTCACTCCTTCCTGCCCAGAAAGGCTGGAGAGAAAGGAAAGCCCCCTCCCTAGTGTCCAGTCTCCCCGCTGCATGTGGCTTAGAACAGCACACCAGCTGTGTCTGGGGAAGCACCACTGTTGAAAGGATAAATCCACAGAAGACCCTAGACCAGGCAATGAGCTTCTTACTCGTGAGACTTATTACTCATCAGTCTTATACCATCCTGAATACTATGTATTGATTCTGTGTTTGGTTTTCTGTCTCCCCTCCGCTAGAATGGAAGCTCCATGAAAGCAGGGACCTGGGTGCCTCTCTGCCGTTGCTGACAAATGAGCAAGAGATGTCACGGGCTCAGGTGGTCTCTTGTGTTCTGGCGGGGTCAGTTGGCCAAGTTAGGAGGACCGCAGGGGACCAGGCTGTTCTTAGACCCTTGGGAAGAAAGTTCCGTCGCGATGAGAAGTCCCCACCTGTCCATGGACCACCCTGATCTGGTCTGGTGTCCAGAGCTGCCTCTGGGCTGGAGTTTCCCTGGGACTGGTCAACCTGGGACCAGCTGCCTTGACCCAGCCTGGTTGCCACCGGCCCCCAGCAGTCTCCAGCTCCGAGGACGGGAGTCTCCTCTCAACTGGGCTATCTGGGAATGGACTGGGAGAGCCACAGGTATGGACTACTCTCAGACCTGCTCTTTTACAAGCTCACGATTTCCTGGTGAGTCTGCATTTCCCAAGACAGCAAGAGCAAAAAGTTATTCCTGATGGCAGAAGTTTTATTCCTGATCTTCATCCATCTCTGGACTCTACTGTCCCATCCATAAAATGAGGGCATCAAGCAGAGTGACCTTTCAAGCTCTGGCCCTGGTGCTGGAGTCTGGTGATGGCAGTGTGGTCTCCGGGAACGAAGCATCGGAGGTTCTCTGGACTCTGGCATGTGGATGGCCTCAGAGGATGGCATTCTGTGGTCACGGCCATCACGTCTCCTTGGACAAGTGCCCTGAGTGACCTGCCTTGGGCTGCATTCGGTTCAGTGGTTGTGGCCACCCTCATCTGGCATGTGCCTGGACAGATCTAGTTTCTGAATCTCGCTCCCTTTCCACACCAGGCACCTTGTTTCCAGGCAAGCTTCCCATCATGGCGTGGTCCTCACTCTTGGCTGGACATCAGAACCACTTGAAAGCTTCACAAGTTATGGACACCTAGGTCGCACCCCATCCAGTAAGATTTGGTGGATATGGGGTACAGCAGGGACACTGGGCTTTTTTAAAGTCTCATTAGGTGGTTCTGAGCTTCCCTGGTAGCTCAGCTGGTAAAGAATCCACCTGCAATGCAGGAGACCTGGGTTTGATCCCTGGGTTGGGAAGATCCCCTGGAGAAGGGATAGGCTACCCACTTCAGTATTCTTGGGCTTCCCTGGTGGCTCAGATGGTAAACAATCCACCTGCCATGCACTAGACCTGGGTTTGATCCCTGGGTTGGGAAGATCCTCTGGAGAAGGAAATGACAACCCACTCCTGTATCCTTGCCTGGAGAATTCCATGGACAGAGGAGCCTGGCAGGCTACAGTGCATGGGGTCAAAAAAACTCGGACACAACTGAGCGATTTTCACTTTCACTTCTTCAGTGATTCTGATGTGCAGCCAAACTCAAGAGCCATGACCCGCCTCCATCCTTCTTGTAGCTGCTGCAGTGACCCTCCCAAAGTACAGCCAGACCTTCCTGAGCTCCCCAGCCAAAGACAAAAATGCAGACACTGGGCTTCCCTGGTGGTCCAGTGGTTAAGAATCGACCTGCCCATGCAGGAGACATGGGTTTGATTATCTAGGACGATTCCACACGCCATGGAGAAACTGAGCCCATGTGCCACAACTACTGAGTCTTCGTACACTGGAGCCTGTGCTCTGAAACGAGAAGCCACCGCAACGAGAGGTGTGTGCATCACAATGAAGAGAAAGCTCCCCGCAGCTAGAGAGAGCCTGCCCAGAAAACCCGCACAGCAACCCCCGCCGACAAAGTGCAGGTGCCTCACTCTTTCATCCAGAGCCCCCTGGACCGCGCTTCCCCGCTTACTAGGGGCTGAAACGTGGCTCCAAAATGCACGTGTTGAAGCGCGTACCCTTATTCTTCATGCCTCAGAATATGACTGTGTTTGGAGATGGGGCCTTTAAAGGGTCATTAAGATGCGGCCATCAGCATGGGCCCTCATCCAATCTGACTGGTGTCCTTAATAAGAAGACTTCTGGGCACCAAGAGTCGCCAGGGATGAGGGCACACAGAGGAAAGTCCATGTGAGGACACAGGGAGAAGACGGCCGGCCAAGACTCGATCACATCTTAATCTTGGACTTCCAGCCTCCAGACTTGTGGGACAACACATGGCTGTGGTCTAAGCCGCCCCGTCTTTGTTCCAGCAGTCTGGCCGACTGACTCATCACCCTTCCACCAAGGCGAGAGGCAGAGTGATCAGGACCGTGAACACGGGGGTCGGATTCCCTCTACCTTTTATTAACAGAGGCTCTGCCAAGTTCCTTAACATCTCTGTGCCTCCATTTCCCTATCTGTTCAAGGGGGTATAGCAGCCATAGCTAGCACATAGGATTATTGGGGAGGATTCCGTGAGTCCATGAACTGTGCTTGGAACCGTGTGGCTCAGAGTAGCATCCATGCTAACTTTCCTTCCCTCTTGGTACCCCAGCCTCTGCTTCCCTCTTCCTCACCTGCTTCCTGGCCCCACCACCCCACTCTTACCCCTGTTTTCACTGATGGCTCCCTCTCTATGTTTACTCACTCCTACCCACCCACCCTTTTGCCCAATGAAGCCCAACTTGAATTCCTCCTCCTCTGAAAAATATTCCTGGATCCCTCTAAGCAAAACCACAGCCTCCTTCATCATACTGCAATAAAAGTGTGTTTGTACTTCCAATACCTTAATCTGCCTTGTGTACCCAAAGGATTTATTTAAGGTGGCTAGTAAGGACACCTAAGGGCTTCCCAGGAGGCTCAGTGGGAAGAATCCACCTGTCAGTGCAGGAGAGGCAGGAGACGTGGGTTCGATCCCAGGGTCAGGAAGATCCCTGGAGGAAGAAATTGCAACCTACTCCAGTATTCTTGCCTGGAAAATCCCAGGGACAGAGGAGCCTGGCTGGCTATCATCCATGGGGTCACAAAAGGGTAAGACTCGGCTTAACAACTAAATAATGACAACACCAAGGACCCCTAAAATACTGCATGATGGCGCACATTGAAAGCAGGAACTCAGAAAGAAAGGGAAATAAGGATGGTGGGTGACATTAAAGAGGCCAGGAATGAGCTAACAAGTGCAGACCAGTGGGGCGCTTGACAGCGTGCCAGGAATTCCAGCGTTAGTTATAAAGTCATGACTGATATGCCTTTGATTAGAAAAAAAATTACTAAAGTTCTTGATGCAAAATAAAGAGATGACTTATCCCTGAGAGTAATTGGATTTTCACTGCTTCTCAACAGTCATGAAACTGCCTAGCAGTCCATGGAGCTGGATTCTCCTTCTTGGGAGAGAATTAAGCTAATCTGGAAACCACGTTGCAACTTTTAAGATTCTGGATTGGGACTGAGTGCAGCTGAGTCGAAGGCCGTGGGGGATACCCAGGACAGGCTGGAGAAGGGTGCCTGATCTCAGCTAGACATATCCCAGTGAGGGCTTTGGTGTCATTGGGTGGAATTTTCCCCAACTCTCGCTACAGGCCTCCATGTCCACCTGGCATCTCTAGACCCCCACATAAAAATCCAATCTTAGGGATTTGCAACTCTGAGGTCTCAGGCGTGGATGACAAGGGGCATGGTGCCTTCTACGAGATGACTGCACATCGGCAAAGATCAGAGTGTGGATGAGATGGTTCAGCTGCTAGTGGACCAAGGCTCCCGCAGGACAAACACCTGTCTTACTTCCTTCATCACTGAATCCCAGCATCAAGCACAGTTACGGTCATACCGTGAAAATGCATAAATACAGTCAAAGCTATGGTTTTTCCAGTAGTCATATACGGAAATGTGATAGTTGGACCGTAAAGAAGGCTGAGTGCCGAAGAATTGATGCTTTTGAACTGTGGTGCTGGAGAAGACTCTTGAAAGTCCCTTGGACTGCAAAGAGATCAAAGCAGTCCATTCTAAAGGAAATCAGTCCTGAATATTCATTGGAAGGACTGACACTGAAGCTCCAGTACTTTGGCTACCTGATTCCAAGAGCTGACTCATTGGAAAAGACCTTGATGCTAGGAAAGACTGAAGGAAAAAGAAGAAGGGAACGACAGAGGATGAGATGGGTGGATGGCATCACTCACTCAATGGACATGAATTTGAGCAAACTCTGAGAGATAGTGAAAGACAGGGAAGCCTGGCATGCTGCAGTCCGTGGGATCACAAATTGTTGAATGTGGCTTAGTGACTGAACACATACACATAAGAGCACAGGTCAGAGAGGAGGGGCTCAGACATCAGCTGCAGGGCAAGGAAAAACGGCTTTGATCACAGAGTCTTCTTTTCGACCCATCCATTGTGGGCTTCATCTGCCTTCCCTACATGATGGGCTGCCTCACACATGCCACTGTGCCCTGGAGGTGGAGGACATTAGATTAGATTCATTTTCCCAGGAGGATCTAGGTAGCCTGGAGGGAATTAAGCTCACACCTGGCAGGAGACACCAGGGCTGTGGCTTTTCCACTTCCTCTGCTCAGGCCAACCCTGGAGATGCCTTCTGTGTAGATGCCAGCTCCAGAAACTGGGTTAACTGGCCCCCGAACCTGGGGCCATTTATTTTTTTAATTAATTTTTTTAAGTAGGGAGGGGTGGGCTTCCCTGGTAGCTCAAACGGTAAAGAATCCCCCTGCAATGTGGGAGACCTGGGTTCGAGCCCTGGATTGGGAAGATCCCCTGGAGAAGGGAAGAGCTACCCACTCCAGCATTCTTGCCTGCAGAATTCCATGGACAGAGGAGCCTGGCAGGCTACAGTCCATTGGGTCACAAATAGCATTTTATTTATTATTATTATTTTTAAAAGTTTTTGGCTTTATCGTGTGGCATGTGGGATCTTAGTTCCCTGACCAGGCATCAAACCCACATACCCTGCATTGGAAGAAAAAAGTCTTAACCACTGGACCACCCGGGAAATTTCCTGGGGCCATTTAGCCAGAGGATTTGGGCTGAAGGTCCTCAGAGATATCAGTAGATCCTTTCCCTTAAAGATGAAAAATCAGGGCCCAAGCTTCCATATTGCTCTTTTCTCGATCCCTCTGGCATTATGACCTCTTTAATCCACTTCTCACTTCATCTACTTCCTACCCTGCCCGCGCCCCTGGCTTATCTTTTGCAGCATCCCGGCATGTACCTGGCACTCTGGCCCCATGCCCCAGCATAATGCCCCCCTCCTCCCCAGCTATATGGAAACCTGGCACACATATGATCAGGTCCTCGTAGAACCTTCCTCCAACAGGACAGAGAACATCTACTTTTCTGAGTTCCTGCAGCCTCCACCATCGGCACAGCCCACAGGCCATTCTTTACTGCTTGCTATTTTATATTTAATTTTCACATCAAGTTTCCCCCAGAACTGTGAGTTTCCTTGAGGACAAGGACATTGCCTTGCTTTCTGTGTCTCTTGGACTTCAAGGGGAATTTAATGCATATTTATTGACCATCTCATAGTATATTTTGGCCCATTCATAACAGGAATGAGGCCTGTTTATTTGCTTTGCTCTGTGGCCAGCTTGCTGTGGGGCCTGGTTTGGTTTTAAGAATTCTGGTCCCTGTTGGAAAAGGAAGTAGGATAGTTGGAGCTCTGGAGAGAGCAACTCTCGCTTTTTACCCTTCTATGTCATTTGAACTGTTTACAATAAGCGTATGTTCATGCATTACTTTTGTAATAAAGCAATTTATTTAGATTATGCTGTCCCTGTGAACAATGTCCCATTAAAGGGACAAGATTATCTTTGGGGATAAGGTACTTTTCTCTAGTATTCCATACTTGAATCCTTTCTGGGGGGCAGGGAGGAGCATTGTGGTTCTCTCTGTTCTGCAAATGTGTGTAACTGCATGAAGCTATAAGGGATAGCACATAGATTAGGAATTTTATGTGGGTTGTAATTGGGGATCATTTCTAACTGCCTGAAGTCATTGCAATATTATTTCAGCTGTGAGTGGATTCTAGTTAGTTATAAGAGTCCCTCCATCACACTGAGATGTCCGTGGAATTTATTTGCTGTGTTTTACCCTCTCATTTTTCACTGGGAAAGGAAGTCAGCACAGAATGTTTATTCTGGTTCCCAAAAGAGAGAAGGACCACGTCCCTCCACCCCTAAAGAAAACCCTCTCATTTGAAATGTCCTTTCCACTTACCCTACTCTGAATAATGGTTTGCTTTTTAAGCTCTCTTGTTTTTCTAAGTATTAAAATTTCAAAGGAAGGATATTTTTTAGTTCAAAGCGCCTGTTTCAAGTCTTAAATGGTTTTCTTGGTCTGGCATTCACCAGCAAGAATTTTTAAAACAGTATCCTATGGGTTGGTTCAGTAGCTGAAAAGACTGTTCCAAGCCAGCATTGTTGGCACATAATGCTGAGATGAATCTTCACCCCACCCCCAAATCTTTACTTTTCATTGTGTTCTGGGTCCTGGAGAGGTCATCTGGACCATCCTTCTCTCTCCAGGCAGGCTAGTAGGGGGGGCAGTGAAGGGTGGGATTTGTTGGGGCCAATAAACCAGACTCACACAGCACTGACCTCCAAAACTTCTCTGCCTGTTGGGTAGATTGACTGAAGGCTGGAGCTGACTGGAGTAGGAGGCCATACAGCCTTTTCATGCCCTCTGACCCCATGAGTAGGAGATGGTCAGTTCACCCTGAACTGGCCCCAGCAGCTGGGATTCTTAGACCAATGGCCCAAATCCACCCTGGACTTCCTGTTGTTTCCTGGCTCTGAGCTTCTTCCCAACCACACTGTGTAACACTTGAAGATTCTGAAGAATGAATTGCCGAAATCCAAAGCAAGCCAGTTCCTGTCATCTTTCCTCACTGGTTCTTATGTCTGTTTCGTCAGTCATTCTGTGTATCTCAGGTCACATGCCCCATTCTTGCTGCAGAGTTGTCAGTTTCTAGGAATGTCATCATTTCTTAGTGGGGTGCTATTGACACCCCACTCCAGTACTTTTGCCTAGAAAATCCCATGGACGGAGGAGCCTGGTAGGCTGCAGTCCATGGGGTCACTAGAGTCGGACATGACTGAGCGACTTCACTTTCACTTTTCACTTTCATGCATTGGAGAAGGAAATGGCAACCCACTCCAGTGTTCTTGCCTGGAGAATCACAGGGACGGGAGGCCTGGTGGGCTGCTGTCTATGGGGTCGCACAGAGTCGGACACGACTGAAGCGACACAGCAGCAGCAGCATTGACATTTGAGGTGAGCCCTTCTCTGTCCCATATATTACCAGTCATCTGCCCTGGCTCAGTCCAGTCATTATGACAACCAAGAATTTGGAGTTTGGGGTGTGGGTGCAGTGCAACCCTGAACCTGGTGGGGAGCAATACTACCTTCAGCCTGTAGGGGGCAGTACCATCTTCAACCTGTGGGGGGCAGGTGGGGCAGTACCACCTTCAACCTGGTGGTGCAGTACCATCTTCAGCCTGTGGGGGGCAGTACCATCTTTAGCCTATGGGGGCAGTACCATCTTCAGCCAGATTCCTATGCAATATTGCTCTTTACAGCATCGGACCTTGCTTCTATCACCAATCACATCCACAACTGGGTATTGTTTTTGCTTTGGCTCCATCCCTTCATTCTTTCTGGAGTTATTTCTCCACTGATCTCCAGTAGCATATTGGGCACCTACTGATCCAGGGAGTTCCCCTTTCAGTATCCTATCATTTTGCCTTTTCTTACTGTTCATGGGGTTCTCAAGGCAAGAATACTGAAGTGGTTTGCCATTCCCTTCTCCAGTGGACCACATTCTGACAGACCTCTCCACCATGACTCTCCCGTCTTGGGTGGCCCCACGTGGCATGGCTTACTTTCATTGAGTTAGACAAGGCTGCGGTCCGTGTGATCAGATTGGCTAGTTTTCTGTGATTATGGTTTCAGTGTGTCTACCCTCTGATGCCCTCTCGCAACACCTACACTACAGTCTTACTTGGGTTTCTCTTACCTTGGATGTGGGGTATCTCTTCACTGCTGCTCCAGCAAAGTGCAGCTGGAAGAAGCACAAGCTGGAATCAAGATTTCAGGGAGAAATATCAATAACCTCAGATATGCATATGACACCACCCTTATGGCAGAAAGTGAAGAGGAACTAAAAGTTTCTTGATGAAAGTGAAAGAGGAGAGTGAAAAAGTTGGCTTAAAGCTCAACATTCAGAAAACTAAGATCATGGCATCTGGTCCCATCACTTCATGGCAAATAGATGGGGAAACAGTGTCAGACTTTATTTTGGGGGGCTCCAAAATCACTGCAGATGGTGATTGCAGCCATGAAATTAAAAGACGCTTACTCCTTGGAAGGAAAGTTATGACCAACCTAGACAGCATATTGAAAAGCAGAGACAGTACCTTGCCAACAAAGGTCCATCTAGTCAAGGCTATGGTTTTTCCAGTGGTTATGTATGGATGTGAGAGTTGGACTGTGAAGAAAGCTGAGCACCGAAGAATTGATGCTTTTGAACTGTGGTGCTGGAGAAGACTTTTGAGAGTCCCTTGGACTGCAAGGAGATCCAACCACTCCATCCTAAAGGATATTAGTCCTGGGTGTTCATTGGAAGGACTGATGTAAAGCTGAAACTCCAGTACTTTGGCCACCTCATGTGAAGAGCTGACTCATTGGAAAAGACCCTGATGCTGGGAGGGATTGAGGGCAGGAGGAGAAGAGGGCGACAGAGGATGAGATGGCTGGATGGCATCACTGACTGGATGGACATGAGTTTGAGTGAACTCTGGGCATTGGTGATGGACAGGGAGGCCTGTTGTGCTGTGATTGATGGGGTTGCAAATAGTCGGACATGACTGAGCAACTGAACTGAACTGAACCATCTTCAGCCTGTGGGGGGCAGTACCACCTTCAACCTGTTGGGGGCAGTACCATCTTCAGCCTGTGGGGGAGAGTACCCTCTTCAGCCTGCGGAGGGCACTACCCCTAGCTGAAGACCCTGAGTTCATAGCTGTATGTTCTGAGGGTCAGGCATTTCTCCTCTTCCATCTTGAATTCCCAGCACCTGGCAGTTAGTGCCAGACTTGTGTTAAGATATCAGTAAATATTTGTCAAATGAATGAAGGAATGAAATCCATGAACAAGCTTCAAGAAGGTCTATGAATCCTGTAAAACTGTGTGCAGAATGGGTCTGTATATCATGTGCATTGTATCCATAAGTTTTCTTGGAGGGGTAAGGATTCTAGCATCCACCAGATTCTCCAGGGGAAATTGTGATCTACACAGATGTTGGGGTGACTGGTCTAACCAGTGTCCACTACTAGGCTGATGTTTGTATCCCTACAAATGGCATTGCATAGTGGGTGTGAGCTGAGCTTTAGAGCTACTGGTCTCTACCATTATCCTGATACCCTTGCAGAAAGAAATGTGCTGAGAATTGCAGGGGAGACTGCTCCGCCATGTTCATACATGTCTCTGAAGTGCAAGGGCGGTATTCTACCCTTTAACAAGAAACGACCTTGAAGCTGGGCACTTGGATTCCCTGACAGGAGAGTTGGGTGAGAACAGGACAGAAGGGAGATATTTTCCTGCCAATCTCAGGAGTGTTTTTTGGGTGGCTCTCTTCATGAAAGACAAAGAAATCGGTGATATCACTCAGCGTCCTGTAAGCTGGGGCTCGTGCAGCAGCTCAGCAGAGGGCGGCTGAGGCCAGCAAGGGAGCAATCATGACTTGCTTCCTTCCTGAGGATTCGCTGTCGATGCAATTGTTTAAGTAAAACACTTTGTGCTGGGGCAGGAAGGACAGCTGGGCTGAGCTGGTGGCTGAGCAGAGGGCTCAAGGTCCAGAAGCATCTGCAGACCTAAGCAAAGGTTCGTTCTCGGCCCGTGGCCCTGTGGAACTGTGGTCTGGCCCCACTGCAGTGGCTTTGAATGAGGTCTTGGATGGAAGGGTGTGCCAGGTGTTAATATGATGATGGCTCATCCCTGAGGCTTTCCCAGCATCAGTCTGTCCATCCTGGGATTGTCCTAGCCTAGGAAGAGATGCTCTAGAATTCTAGAAAGGGAAGTTGGCCAGGGGAGGGGACAAAACTGAAAGTTGGAAGTGCCCGAGATTGACTCTGAACTTGGAGTCAATCTCGGGCACAATGAAGCGTTTACCATTCACCCCAGAAGAATCATTCTTTTTGCAGAAGCTTCCAGCATCTGGACTAGATCAGTCATGAACGGAGAAACTCCCTCAGGGAAAGATGGAAGCTGAGGAACCAGATTTCAGAGCAGGCTTCTCAAACCATGTGTGTGTTAGTTACTCAGTTGTGCCTGACTCTTTGCGGCCCCATGGACTGTAGCTCACCAGCCTCCTCTGTCCATGGGATTCTCCTGGCAAGAATATGGAAGTGGGTTGCTGTTACCTTCTCCAGGGGATTTTCCCAACCTGGGGATCGAACCTGGGTCTCCCACATCGCAGGCAGAGTCTTCACAGTCTGAGCTGCCAGGGAAGCCCTCTCAAACTTTAGTGTCCCTAAAAAGTCACCCAGAGAGCTTGTTAAATCAGACTCCTGGGCCCTGATCCCACAGTCAATTCAGCAGAAGCCTGAGAATCTGCATTTCTAGTTAGCACCTAGGTGCTACTGATGCTGCTGGCCTGGGGACCCCACTTCGAGAACGGCTGGTGTCTGGTGGCAGGGTTTCACACTGTGCTCCATGGTGCCCCCTTGTGGGAGAAGGAGGGATGAGAACAGAGTGAAATGGGACTCTGTGCCTTCACCCCCACCTACATCCAAGACACCTCCCAGTCTTCTTTACAAATCTGGTTTCTGTGACTGAAAAAAGAAACCCTTGATAAAAAGAAGGGGGTAGGGGAACCCTGACCTGGAAGAAGTGGGTCCAGACCTGCATGGGGGGTACCCCTGAGAATCGAGTTTCCCCACCCAGCATTCCAGTGTGCCCAAGTCAGGGGGCAGCCTAGGATTATAACCTGAGAACATTAGAACCGGACAAACCCCAATAACCAGCTAAGTGAGTAGAAGCCAGGGCAGGCATCACCTGCTGTGCATGCCCACTCCCACCCGGCACAGGGCCACAGAACCTACTCCCCTGGGGAGCTGCAGCCACAGTTGCGTCCAGCCACCAAGGTCCCGTGGGTGCAGGGCCGCAGCCTGGTCCAGGAGAGTTTGCCCAGTGGTGTCTGGATGTGCCCACATTGGCCCTGTCCCCAGGCCTCTTCAGAGTCTCAGCATAGCTGCCTCATCCTCCAAAAACCAAACTTGAGACAACCATCTGCCCCACTAATGTACCTGGGACCCAGCAGCAGTGATCTGAGGTAGGAGCCCAGGCTCTGATCACGGTGTCAGGGTCCTGTCTTGGCTTCACCATCATCACCCTGCTGACAGAGTTTGGGTGAGGCAACCTTTCGAAGCCTCAGTTTCCCTGTCTGTAAAATGGAGATATTTGTAGGATCTAAGTGAGCATTAAACACAGCTGTCAGGATCTAGCTCCTGGGACAGCACCTGGCACGGTGTGAGCCCTCGGGGAATGTCAGCCAGCTGTCACTATGGCTTCTCACTCTCAGCACTCTCAGCGGTTCTGCTGAAGCAGGCGTGTACCGTCTGTGTTAGTCTCCTGTGGCTGCTGTAACAGATGACCACAAACTTACTGTTCACTCGCTCAGTTGTGTCTGACTCTTTGCGACCCCATGGACTGCAGCACGCTGGGCTTCCCTGGTCTTCTTGTCTCCCGGAGTTCGCTCAAACTCATGTCCATGCAGTCCGTGATGCCATCCAACCATCTCATCCTCTGTCGCCCCCTTCCCCTCCTGCCCTCAATCTTTCCCAGCATCAGGGTCTTTTCCAACCTCATGAACAGTATGAAAAGGCAAAAAGAGATGCCCACAAACTGGGCGGGCTTAAAACAACAGAAATTAATTTTCTGCTAGTTCTAGAGGTGAGACGTCCAAAATCAAGGCTTGGGCAGGGCCATGTTCCTTTGACAGCTTCAGAGGAGAGTTCGTTTCATGCCTTTCCATGAGCTTCTGATGCTGACAGCAATCCCTGGCATTCCTCGGCTTGTAGACACGTCACTCTAGTCTCTGCCTCTGTTGTCACGTGGTGTTCCTTGTCTGTCTCTGTGTCCATAAGAACAACAGTCATATTGACTTAGGTCCTGCCCCAACTGAATATGACTTCATCTTTTTTTTTTTTAATGTTAATTATTTTTTGGTCACGTCACATTGCATGCACTGATCTTAGTTCCCAAGCCAGGGACTGAACCTGGGCCCCCTGCAATGGAAGTACAGAGTCTTAACCACTGGGCTGCCCTGTGGAGTCCCGAGTGTGACTCCATCTTAATTTGATTGCATCTGGAGGCCCTATTTCCAAATAAGCTCACTTTCACAAAGTGCTGGGGTAGGACTTGGACCCATCTGTTTAGGGGACGACAACGGTCCCACTGATTCGAGACCGCAGGGCCCTGGGGAACCTTCCCCATGAAGCTCCCCAGGCCTGGGCTAAACGGTCCCCATGGTTGTGTTTTGCAGGGTGCTCAGACTTACACCTCTTGGATATGCTGACCCCAACTGAAAGAAAGCGACAGGGGTACATCCACGAGCTCATCGTCACGGAGGAGAACTACGTGAATGACCTGCAGCTGGTCACAGAGGTGAGGGCGGCTGGGGGTGCCGGGCGGGGGCTGGGGTCCCTGTCAAGGAGGTGGGGTCCTGCTTCCCAGGCTGAGAAGCTCTCAGGTGTGTGGGAGCCTCTGGACGGGATGTCACGTAAGAGACGCTGTCCCGAGAGAAGAGGGTTCCTTCTCATCCATGGCCAACTGGGAGTCCTGTCCACAGAGAGGGCAGAGGTCCCTCAAGCCAGGGACAGACAAGCCCGTGAGGAGGCCTGGAGTAGGACACACAGCAGCGAGGTGGGCGTCGGGGCGAGGAGACCTGGGGCGGGACTCACAGCGGCGAGGTGGGCATCAGGGCTCCACTCAGAGAACTTGCCACCAACTACCCGACACCACAGAGCACCACCTCCCGGCCCTTGGCAGTAGTGTTTCAAAACGGCGGCCAGCGGGGCTGATGGCTTGCATTATTCCTCATGCCGCCCATGACTCCCGAGAAACGTCCGTTAAAGGGAATGAAGATGTTTCCTCCCTGGGGCCCCGTGCACACACCCCCCAACCCCGTCCAGGACGATGCCTCATTTTGGCTTTCCTCCCAGGAAGCTCTTGACAGGCCTTGGCTGCCTGGTCCAGGCGGATGAGAAGATGCAGAGTTGGGAACCCCCTGCTTGTTGGGAAGCTTTTGGTCCAGACCTGTGGGACGTTGGCGTGTTAGGGGTCAGGTGCTTGCCGAGCTGGGTGTCTGGGTCCCCCTATAGTCTGCGAAGTACTGTGAGAGTGTGGGAACCCCACCCCCACCCCCACCCCCGAGTCATGAAACCGTCTCCTCTGATCATCTCCTCATAACTGACCAGGGAAGACAAGGCTCACTGCCCCAGTGTTGAGCAGTCCCAGACGCAGGGTGGGTTGATGGCCCCCAAGGCCATCGTGAGTGCTTAGGAAGCATTGGGATGAAAAAGCACCCCTTTCTCAAGATACAGGACTGTCACTAGGAGTCTTGCATGTCGAGGATGTGAGTGTCATGCCCTGAAATGTGGTACGTTGTGCGTGGCCTGGTGGAGGCCCGGTTCAACATCAGCTTAAGGACCCGTGAAGGGTAGGGGCTCCTGGGGATCAGCCTTAGCCCAGCCAAGTTTATTTCAAAGACAGGCTGAAATAAACTAAGGTCTGTAATAAACTAGGTCCCTAAGGAACCTTGCAGTGAGTGGCCTGCCTCCAGGGGTAGCAACAACCTCTCCCTGGGGGGCTCAGCTGAGATCCGTGATGTACTGCGAGTGGCCCACCCCTCTGGGGCTTGGGCAGGCATCTGTATTTCCTGGAGCCCAGGAGAGGAGCTGCGCCCCCTCGGGGCTAGGCCTGCACCCCCTGGCTCTGCCTGAGGTCCAGCCCCACTGTGGGCAGGGCTGTGGGGTCCATCTCGTCCCTGAGGCTGCTGGCTGGAGGCCCTGCTCCCCGGGAGCTCCTGAGGCTTGTCTGGGCCGCTGATGCCAGGCCAGGAATGCGGGATCCACCCCCCACCGACCCCAGGGCATCTTTCAGTCCCCACGTCCAGCCGTGGCCAGCTAGTGAGAGCGTGAGTGCCTTTGCCCAGACCCCCCAGCTGAGTTCAGGCCGGTCCTCCAGAGTTTAGCGGGCCTCCTTGTAAACCTGTGCGTGGACCCAATGGGGAACCCCGCTCCCGTGCACCCCCTCCCCCCAGGCAGAGGGAGGACCACCTTCTTCAGAAACTCTGCGGCTTCTGAGCCTCCGAGCAGGGCTGCAGACGCCTCAGGCCTTCCCGTTGCTCCGAACAGATCGGTGCGTTGCGTGTGTTTGAATTTCAAGCTAACTGTTTGCTTTCTGAACTGCTTCGTTTTCTGCATCTGTAGATCTTTCAGAAACCCCTGATGGAGTCTGAGCTGCTGACAGAAAAAGAGGGTGCTATGATTTTTGTTAACTGGAAGGAGCTGATTATGTGTAATATCAAACTACTGAAGTAAGCCTCTCCTCTCTAACCCCCGGCCTGGCTTCGCGCTCACACACTAGCACCCCCGCGTGGCTTCACGCGTGTGTCCTCTCCGTGCATGCCCCCCCTGCGTGTCTTCCTATATCTTTTCCTCATTTCTGCTCACAGGCACCATCCCTCTTTCTTGCCTGATGCCTTCTAGAATCACAGTCCCAGTTTCTCCCTGGGGAGGGTGGATTTCTCAGGTCTCCCAGTTCCTACTTTTACCGTGGTTCTAGAATGAACAGAGAAGGGCTGATCCTGGGTTCTGATCCCTGACCGGCCCCACCCAGGGTGAGCGGCAGCCCTCGTGCCTTCCCTCAGACCCAGGATCCACAGGGGGACACGTTGGTCTCTTGGGACTTTCTTGCCTCCTGAAGATGGGAATCAGTGGGACCGTCCATGGCCACGGTCCACAGTGGTTCTCAGGATGTCCCTCTGAGATACTGGCCTGAAGCAGTGGGTATTTTATTCATATTTCAGTTCCCAGTCGCAGCTGCGGGGCCAGGGAGAAACACTGGGCCAGGTGTCTACAGACCTGGGCTTGGAGCCCAACTCACCGCCCTTCCTCAGTTTCCCCACCTGTAAAAGGAAGGGGTTGGATTGTATCATCCAATCCCTAAAAAAAAAAACCAACAAACCTCCAAATCTGTGTCCACCAGGCCTCCGTATAACACTTGCTAGAACACAGATTAGGTCCATGGTGTCCTGGGATCCCAGAGGCAGCACACAGGCCCTGGGAACTGGTGGTTCCTCCTGATCTCTAGGTTCGTGTAAACGGGAAGCAGCTCTTTCCTGGGTGTGGTCCCTGGGATTTGCTAAAGTGATTTCAGCCCTCCACTGTGAGCGTGTTTGGGCGTGGATGAAGGGATGGACAGAGCGGTGCAGCAAGGTGGACGTGAAGCAAAAGCAGAACATCCTCTCTCTGTACGTTCTAGAAGACAAATAATCAAAGATGACGGGATGAGGATGGTTTAGAGGGGGTATTTCCATTAATCTCCCTTGAGAAAGATTCTGCAGAGTCTTCTAGCATAGATCTGAGTCGGATTCTTGGGCTCTCAGCCCTGCTGTCGCCCACCTGCTCTGATTGCCACCTGTGCTCCCTGAGCCTCAGTGTCCTCATCTGTAAAGTGGGGTAGTAACCACCACATAGGGTTCTCATTAAGGAGCATTTAGACACCAAGTGCCTGGTCCACAGTAAGTGCTGGGCCTGGGCCTTGGGGTGAGCTGAGTACCCGCTCTTGCCTTCGGAGAGAGGCTGCCTTGTCACTTGGGGGCAGGTGGGCTCATTTATCCCTGAACCTACAAGTACTCAACCTAAAGGGGTGGGAGATGAGTTCTTTTGAAACGCACACAAAGACCTTCTGTTGAAAACACACCTACGCGCTAACACTGCTTTCCTTGGGTGGGTGTGTGAGGGGTGGGGAGAGGGGAGACCTGTCTGATGTTCCAGAGAGCCCCTAAACCCCACCTCAGCATCCCCCTTGCTTTTCTGTTGTCTTCGCACTTTAACCCTCCCTCCTGCTCCTGACAGGGAACTGGAAGCCCCTTTTTTGGGCTCTGTCAAGGCCAGGCCCGTGTGCTCCCTCCTCCTATCAGCGCCGATGCGCTCCACAGCCCCAGAGGTAGGAACTGAGAGCACTCTTGCTGCTGCGGAAACGAGCTCAGAGAGGTTGAGTGACTTGTCCAAGGTCACACAGAAGGGGATCAGGGCCCCGGGCTGCTCTGTGGATGACACTCAGGGCCCTACTAGGGGTTCCACCTGGTTCTGCCCTCGATAGAAAGCAGGTGAAACCAGAAGGGAGGCATCTCAATTTTTCATCCGGGCTCCAGCACCTTCTAGCTCACTTTGGGCAGTTATCTCAGGCAGATAACTCCCCGACCCTTTGTTTCAGAAGCTGTAGGATTGCAGTCAGAGCACCTGCCCAGTCTAGCATGCAGGGTTATTCCAGGGAGCAAGTAGATCAGGTGTACAGCTGGTACCCTGCCAATCACGGCCCCATCAGGCATCTCTGACCCCCATCTTCTATCATCTCTGATGACCTGATTGGTTAGTTTGGCTAAGCTTTTCATCTTCCAGATAAAATATTAATACTTGTATTTAGAAAGAGCTTTCTGGAGACCTGATTTCTTTCTTTCTCTTCTTGTTTTTTCCCCTTTCAGCATCTTATTATGAAAAATTTTCAAACATACCAGGAAAAATGGAAAGAATTGTATGATGAGCACCCGTATTGTAGATTATACAATTTCACTGCTTAGACTTACCTTCTTTGTGCAAAGGACTAATCCCAGCAATGGGAAGATTTAGGGCTTCTGGCACAATGGAAGAGGGAGGCATTTGAGGATAAAGAGAATTTAAGGCAGTGGCTCAGATGGTAAAGAACCTACCTTCTATGTGGTAGACCCAGTTTCGATCCCTGGGTTGGGAAGATCCCCTGAAGAAGGTGAAGTTGCTCAGTCGTGTTCCGACTCTTTGTGACCCCCGTGGGCTGTAGCCCACCAGAATCCTCTGTCCATGGGGATTCTCCAGGCAAGAATACTGGAGTGGGTTGCCATTTCCTTCTTCAGGGGATCTTCCCGACCCAGGGATTGAACCCAGGTCTCCTGCATTGAAGGCAGATTCTTTACCATTTGAGCCACCAGGAGGGAATGGATACCCACCGCAGTATTCTTGCCTGGAGAATTCCATGGACAGAGGAGCCTGGTGGGCTACAGTCCATGGGGTCGAAAAGGGTTGGACACGACTGAGCAACTAACACTTTCACTTTCATTCCCTGGAGGGCTGCAGTGGACAGTCACTTATGCACCACTCCTGATCCAAGGGCCAGCGACAACTTGTACTTAAAGGGGGACATAGGGTTTATTAAACAGATAAATAAGAAACAAACATAATGAACATAAAAGGGAGCTACCTGGGGCGCTCAGACTTCTTACTAATGCTGCTTCTGGGCTCTCTTACCTGTGAGCAGAGAGCTGAGAAATTTGCCTTCGAAAGCAGAGTAGGACAGAAGAATCTAGAACCTTTTACAGTTAGGAGCTAGAT
Organism: Bos taurus; assembly: GCF_002263795.3. Classification (NCBI taxonomy): domain Eukaryota; kingdom Metazoa; phylum Chordata; class Mammalia; order Artiodactyla; family Bovidae; genus Bos; species Bos taurus. Next base: position 1,691,057 of record NC_037328.1, on the reverse strand, counting down.
GCAGACCCTTAGGAGTGGCTATTAGAAGAGATAAGAGAAGGGATGTAGAAGTGAGATAGGGCGTGTGGAACCAAGTGCTGGAAACTGTTTTTATCGAGATCTTTTCCTGTTTCCTTGCTTGAAGAAATAAAAATAAATGAAAGAGCTTCTCCAAAAAAAGTTTTTCTTAAATATTAAGTATTCAGTTTCCAACTTAAGTATGATAAGAAGAACATACTACTACTACTACTACGTTGCTTCAGTCGTGTCTGACTCTGTGCGACCCCACAGACGGCAGCCCACCAGGCTCCGCCGTCTCTGGGATTCTCCAGGCAAGAACACTAGAGTGGGTTGCCATTTCCTTCTCCAATGCATGAAAGTGAAAAGTGAAAAGTGAAAGTGAAGTCACTCAGTCGTGTCCGACTGTTCGAGACCCCAGGGACTGCAGCCTACCAGGCTCCTCCGTCCATGGGATTTTCCAGGCAAGAGTACTGGAGTGGGTTGCCATTGCCTTCTCCAAAGAAGAAGATAACAAGAATAATTTAAGAAGAAGAAGACACAGTTTTCTTTAAGGCAGAAAAACAAAGAAAAATGGATTAGAACTAGAAAACATACCTTGAATAGATAACTAGTGGGAACCTGCTATATAGCTCAGGGAGTTCAGCTCCATGCTTCATGATGACCAGAGGGGTGGGATGGTGGTGGGGAGGGAGGCTCAAGCAGGAAGAGATGTATGTACAGCTGATTCACGTCACTGTAGAGCAGAAATTAACATGACATTGTAAAGCAACTATACTCCAAAGAGAGAGAAGTCGATCAGCTGTGTCCAACGGTTTACAACCCCATGGACTGTAGACTACCAGGCTCATCCATCCATGGGATTTTCCAGGCAAGAATAGTGGAGTGGGTTGCCATTGCCTTCTAGGGGATCTTCCTGACCCAAGGATTGATAGCAGGCAGACGCTTTACCATCTGAGTCACCAGGGAAGCCCAAGGTATACTATACTCCAAGGTATACACCAAAAAAAAGATACCTTGGTGGGTAAAGACAGGATGGGGAGAAGGAAGGACTTTGGCTGGGCATGGACAGGGTGAGAGGGGAGATGGGAGTGCCTTGGAGGAGGGGAGAGGAAGGCCAGCAGGGAGGGCAGAGCAGAGGGGCTGGGGAAGCCCCTCTTGGCGGAATGGCAGGAGACATCTGGAGCGAGGGGGGCCAGGAGCCCAGGGCAGCTTGGAGGTGGGGCTGCTCTTGGTGCTTATACTCTATGGGCTCTGGAGTCAGATCCCTCCCCCACCCCGAGTTCCAGGGTTTCCTGTCACCTCTAAGCTGTGTGACTCTGGTCAAGTGACTCGATTGCCACGTGCCTCAGTTTCCCCAACAGTCAAGAGGGATACTGTTGGGGTGGCCGAAAGGTTCATAACGGATTTTTCATACCATCTTACGGAGAAACCTGAATGAAATTTTTGGCCAACCTAATAAGTCATACATGTTAAAAAAAAAAAAAGTGTTTGATGCCTAGGACACATTCATGAAAGCCAACTCTCTTGCCCGTTCTCTTGATCCGCAGACTTCAGAGGGTTACTCTTTTGCTCAGCAAACAGCGAGCACTCCAATGCGTTCACTGACTGATTTGATTTCTGTCACAGTTGAAGACCTTGCATGTATTGAGCTTTCTGTGAGATTACGGATTAGTTCCCCAAAGGGCGGCGCTGTGGCTGCAGCATTCATGTGGCCCCTGAGCCCGGTGACCCCTGTTCCACCCACTCAAGCCCAGTCCTGTTCGGTAGAACATCCCAGAAGGAGGCCCGCAGCTAACCCTAAGAGGTGCCTGGTCCATTGCAGGCCCTGTCTGCCCCCCATGCAAGATCAACTCAAGTCTACAAGTGTGGGCCTCAGAACCTGGGACCCGGCTTAACTTCCTCAACACAGTAATGATCCGCGTGTCATCTTTTTCCTTTTCCCTTTTTCTTGTCTCCTCATCATTTAGAAAAAAAGAAAAAAGAGGGAGGCAGGTAAAAACACTTTTATTCCCTTGCAGAAAGACTATGTTACTCCTCATTGGAAAATCATGGAATGATGGAATTTCTTCCTGTTTCCATCTTCCCAAGTTTGTATTAATAACCTGGTTACTCACCGCTCTCGCCCCCCAGAATTGGTGGCGATGTCGCCCTTTAGCCAATTTCTACATGTTGGGAGATATTCCACACCAGCCACCCAATGGGCAGTTGCCACCTGGCCATCCTGGGGATACCAAGCTGCCACTCCTCATGCCCCAGCCAACCAGCAATGGCCAGCACCTCTTCCCACAATGGCATCTGCTTAAGGAGGGAATAACTGGTTGTTTAGACCATATAAGGCACTGTCCCTAAAGTTTCTTTCCTTAGCTTGCTTGCCCAGTACAAAGATTTTTAAATTTTTTTCTTTAACCAAAGATGTGGGGGAAAGAAAGTGATCTGAAGTCTTTGATACTAAGACCGCAGCACCTTTGGGGAATCACATAGCCCTACCCACAACCATGAAGACAACCAGAGGAGTTCAGAGTAACGTCCTCCCACGCTTACGATGAAATCATGTGTTACGCCATTCTGTTCTATCCAACCATGTGTTGATCATCCATAGTCACTAGGGTGAGCAGGACTCGCCCGTGGCCTCCCGTGCTGTGGCCCCGCCTCCGGGTACATTGCTGTCCCTGTTGTGTAGAAGCACAGTACCGTACCCTTCTTATCGTAGTTGGTTAGGAGTTGCCATACAAGTTAGGAGGGTGAGATGCACCGTCCTGGCTCCCACGGCCCCAAGCACTCAGACTACAGAGAACTCCTGAACAAGCACTTTGCAGCCCCTCTGGTCCCCTCTCAACTTCCAGGTCCATTGCTCCATTAGCATATAAATAGCCTTCTCTCTTCAGAGCTCTCTTAATCCGGTCAACTGCAAGTTGGCCACAGGAGTGAAGCAGTGAAGCACAGATAGTTCAGCCCATCATTTAAACCTGGCTTTCATGAACATAGTGGGATTCTTTTCCTGTGGCAGTTGATTTGCCATCTGCATTGTGTTTTGTTTGATCTGAAATTGAGCCTCCACGGCCCTTGGCCACAACAGCTTCCCTTGGGTGACAGCACTGGTCCTGGAAATGGATTCAGGGCTGGGGCCAGACCAGCCTGGATGGACCATGCATCAAGCAAGACATCCACCCAGGGATCATGTCCAGATTATTTTTCTTTTTAAGAAAGATTCTATATATTTCCACACGAAAATATTGTCTTTTATACTGACTTGTTTGGCAAAAAAAAAAAAAATTTTTTTTTTTTTTAGTCTTTCTTTCTAAGAGCCAGCAGATAACCATCATGCCAAAAAAAGAAAAATGCCCCAGGGACACCTCTCTGTAGCACTAGACTCATTTCTTTTTCTGTCCCTTGTCTCCCACATAGATGCTTAGTGGCCCTGGGTTTGTGCCCCTCACACACATCCCATTTCTGTGCCACCTAGACGTGTGCCATGTTCCCATCAGAGAACGCGAAGGTGGGGTGCTCACTTGCTGCGTTTCCGTGCAGAGCGCTGAGGGTCCGCAAGAAGATGTCTGGGGAGAAGATGCCCGTGAAGATGATCGGAGACATCCTGACGGCCCAGCTGCCACACATGCAGCCCTACATCCGCTTCTGCAGCTGCCAGCTCAACGGGGCCGCCTTGATCCAGCAGAAGACTGACGAGGCCCCAGACTTCAAGGAGTTTGTCAAAGTGAGGAGCCCTGGCTCAGCCGAGCCCCTGCCCCCGCAAGGGGCCATCCGCAGGCAGCTGGTGTGCGGTCGCACGTGCACGGGAGGCCAACAAGGGCGAGGTCTCAGCTGCACAGGAGGGGGGGCTGGCCCCACTGCTGGGTGTGACTGGGGCCGTGGGGGTGGGTTTGGCGAGGGACCAGCGCTGACCTGGAAACTCCAGTCTGCAGTCCAGGTGCACGTGGTGTTCTTGCAATACCGATTTAAAATCCTTTGTCTCATTTTCAGGCCTAGCAGGACTGGCAGGTCTCAGGTCTGCTATTCTGTTTAATCTGAGTATCTTCATTTCTCTGCTGCTCTCTGCCCTTTGCTGCAAAGGGAATCCCAATGGACCCTTTAATTTCCCCGCCCTAGTTGGTTCTTTTCCATGAGCTCAAGCCCTAGGAAGTCAGCGGGGGTGAGTGTGAGATGACAGGACCTCTGCTTTGTAGGGTAACCAGGGTCTGGAGAGTCATGTGTGACCAGGGGACATTATGGGGAGGGGACCCCAAGCTGCTGGGGGCCTCGGGCTTTGGGCCTGCTGCCCCGGGACCCAGCCTTGGTGGGGATGGTCCCTGCTGGCGGGGCCAGGCCCCCCCCCCATCAGCCCCCACCTCTCCCAGAGTGGAGAGAGGAGACTAAAGTGACTTGTGCTAAACAGGCACATTCTGATGAGTGGGCAGCAGAGTCAGCATACTAACGACAAGCTTATCTTTGTGCCTTCTGGATTTGAGGTGGGGGGAGGCTTTCCCACCCTCCCTGTAACCGTGTTTGTGGCATCATCACTGAGAGGGGAATGTGCCATCTCTTCTGGGCTACAGCATCACGTGTTCTCGTTCTTTCTTTCTCTCCTTGTTTCTAATATTAAATGCTTGGATTTGCTATCCAGTGAATGGAACGTCTAAAGTCATTCTAAAGAAGAAACACGGCCAAGAAGTAGGCCTAGGGTGGGCTGGAGACTGGAGGTAGTGCTGGGCTGGTGGGTACCATGGGCCACCTGGGGGTCCCCCCAAGGGCCAAGGGTCTCCCCTGGGCGCAGGCAGAATGAGTCCATCACTGCACGCACTTGAACTTCAGGGAAACGCTGACCTCAGCCCAGGGAGGGGCCTTATTCCCCCCCCCTGCTCGTGCCTCGCCTCATCACCTCTCCCGGCCTCATCCCTGTGGGACTTTGTCCTGCCTTTGGCAGCTGCAAAGAGTTCCTGGAATAAGGGTGTCCATGGCTGGACCGGGTCCAGGTGCTGACAGGCCCTAGGGCATTAAACCTGTTCCTAAGGCATTAGCCTGACCAGAGAGCTGTCACCATATAACCCCCGTGACTTATAGAACAAAGAGTCACCTTTTGGTGCAGAAGGACTATTGTCCTCCAGTTCAGTTGACAAAAGCGGAAAGAAAGAGGTGAAGGAGTCCAGAGTGGAGACAACCGGAGTCCCAGGGGCCTGAGCATCTCGTCTCAGCTTCGCCATCCCCACCCTGCCTGGGGGCTCCTACCCGAGGGTGCAGTGAGACTTGGGACTTGCAGTGTCTCTGGCACTCAAGGGCATTCTTTTTCTGACCCTAGAGTTTTGCGACTCTCCTTGTTCTAGGAATGCTGTAGAGTTTTGGCAGGTATCCAGATGGGCTATTCTCTGTAAAGCTAGAATCTCATCTCTGGAAGTTAGGAGCCTGGAAGGTCTGCGGGACCAGGGAGCAGGGGTTAACCCTGCCGCTGAGTCACACCCACCGTCAGCTCCCACCCTCCATCTGAAACATGCCTCCCCCTGGCCCAGGGCAACCAGCCAGGTCCTTCCAGCTCCAGGCTCCCCAGTTGTCATCCAGATAAATGAGACAATGCGATGGGTGGGGAGTCATGAATAACGGTGTGATATCACTACCGGATTTTGCAGACTTTTTAAGTACATTAAAAATATATATATCTTTTTTTTCAGAGACTGGCCATGGACCCACGCTGTAAGGGAATGCCCCTGTCTAGTTTTATACTGAAGCCTATGCAACGAGTAACGAGATACCCACTGATCATTAAAAATGTAAGTAACTGCCTTGCCTTTTCAAGCAGAAGAATGCTATCTCAGCAGGTCTGGGATCTGGGGTCATGGGCAGGTTCCCAGCCAACACACTGGGTATCTGTTGTGTAGAAACCGTATACCAACAGGCTGTAGGAGGTGTCTGCATGGTAACTCCGAAAGAAAAGCTGGATTACTGTGAAAGTGTTAGTCGCTCAGTGTGTCTGACTCTTTGCGATCCCCATGGACTGTGGCCCACCAGGCTCCTCTGTCCGTGGGATTCTCCAGGCAAGAATACTGGATCTCATAGCCAGTCCCTTCTCCAGGGGATCTTCCCAACCCAGGGATTGAACCTGGGTCTCCTGCATTGCAGGCAGAGTCTTTACAGTCTGAGCCAGCAGGGAAGCCCCAGAAAGGTTTATTGTGAACAGAGCTAATAATACACACATCAGCTGTGCAAACAAACACGTGGCTTCCACCTTGTAAGTCAGTTCTTTCCCTAATACAGGCAGGGTCTTGATGCTTTGGTTTTCCTAATAAGAAAGAGAGAAAAGTGAAAAGAAAGTGAAGCTGCTCAGTCGTGTCCTACTCTTTGGGACCCCACGGACTATAGCCTATCAGGCTCCTCCATCCATGGAATTTTCCAGGCAAAAATACTGGAGTGGGTTGCCATTTCCTTCTCCAGAAGATCTTCCCCACCTGGGGATCGAACCCAGGTCTCCTGCACTGCAGGCAGATGCTTTACCATCTGAGCCATCAGGGAAGCTCTAAGAGAGAAAAGAATACAGTTTCCACCACTTGTCTTCAGAAAGCCATTGTGAGATACTCTATGTTGATATTAGATGATTGTTGTTCTCCTGTCATTTCAAGAAAGCCAATGCCAAAAGAAAAGAAGAAATTAGGGTTTCAGTGTGCCCATCCTTAAAGTGAGTGAACAGACTTGGACACCCTCTGAGCCTGTGATTCTGTAAGCACAGGGAGGCTGGCTTGTGGAGAGAGGTTTTAGATCTGGTTCCTTTCAGTGAGGAATTTAGAAACCCACATCTGTAACTGGTGTGCTCACTGCTTCCGAGGTGTTGTTGCCTCTTGAGTCTCTCAGTGGCAGAGTTGGGAAACATATATGTGTGTATACATCCATACACACTGTTACATACACATAAGTGTACAAACATATATTTAAGATCATATATGTATATGTTAGAAGCCATGAGTTCGCACCAGTAGTTCCTGTTCTAATCTGATATCATAGAATTTATTCTAGCCTTCCCCCTTTCTATGTATATAACTCCCTTCTCCATGAGAAGCCTTGCTCTCATTATCCTCAGTATATTTACTTATTTGCTGAATCTGCTTATATGTCACAAGTTTCTGTCTCATGTAAGCATCTCCTCAGTCCAACCCCGGTTCTACCCCACAGAGTACACTGTGGTCACATTGGCTGAGTTAAATAATTACTTTTGAAAGACGCTTTCAATCTACCATTTCCTTTTCTCCAACATATGGTTACTATTAAACTAATTCAAAACTTTGTTTACTTTCCACAATATTTAGTTGCAAATTGATGTTGGAAACAAGTTTTTAAAATAGGCGTTCTAGATCTAGTCAATGGGAAGAAAAACAAAAACAAGAGAAGAACTAAGAAGCATACGTATTAAAAAGGAAAAAACAAATTATCATTCTTTGCAGAAACATGATTTCCACCCCCTTGAGAACCCAAAAGAATGATCGGAAAACTAGCAAAACTAAGAACAGAATTTTAAAAGGTGGCCGTTACAAGATACAGATGGAAAGCTGCAAAAAATATTCTTTATAATAGTAAGATGGGGAAATTCTTAGCACGGCACCAAAGACAGAGCTTTAAAGGAGTTAAAGTTGCAGCAACTTGAAAAAAAATACTTTCTTCTGGGAACAACTAGATGTTCATTAAGGAGAGTACTTAAAGTGGTGAATCTGTACTATGAAAGAGACTTTTATGTGTTAGTTGGAGTGATATCTAGAAAATGCTATTAAGTAAAACAAACAAACAGACAAAACCCCTCACAAGCCATCCTGCAGTAGGGTCTATTTTGGAAAAACTCTGGGTGGGTATTAAATGTGTGTGGAGCATCTAAAGGGATGCCCTTTGCTCTGGGCATGTTTCCCTCTGAGGCAGGAAAGCAGAAGGGAGACAGCACAGTGGTTCTCAATATTCTGTATTATTTGAATCTTGCATATCAAGAACATTATTATTTGCATAAACATTTTCTTAAAAAATTCCGTGTAACAAAATATAACAAACATTAAAAGACAAAGGACAGATATAAACTGAGTAAACACTTTAACTGTATCCAAGTAGATACTGAAAGATATAGAGATCATGTGTGTATGTTTGTATCTAAAGCATTCTTACAGCTCAAAAAGAAAAAGACAAATACCCTGATAGAAAAATAGGTTTTAAAAAAAGATAAAAAAGAAAAATAGGTAAAATCTTTAACTAGGCATCTCTGAGAGGAGTGTGGAATAGTAGTAAAGCATGTGTTGTTAGGAACCAGGCTGCTTGGGTCCGAATCTCCCGTACCACTGCTGCGTGTCCTTGGGAGACTTAGCTTGCCTCTCTGGGCCTCAATTCCTTTATCTGTAAAATAGAGGCGTTGATAGTACCTACTGCGTGGTGTTCTGAGAAAGTTAAGTGAGTGAATGAATCTATGTCTATCTGCCTCATACTAAGCAGTACATAAATGTTAGCTTTCTCATTTAATGTACTTATGCACTAAATGTACACAAAATTCAAATTCTCTGATAATGAAAGAAATGCATAACTAAACAAGAAAATATATTGCTTTTGGCTTGACAGGTGCGCATTTATTGGAAGGACTGTGAGTCCACAGTGTTGGCAGGTTTGCTCATGGAGGGTAGACTGGTTCAGCCTTTGGAGGGTGATGTATACATCAAACTCCATGTTCTCTTTGGCTCAGCATTTCCATCTCTAGGAATTTATTCTAAAGAATTAATCAGAGAAATACTGAAAAATATGAAGTTTTATGCATTGTGGCTCATCCTTACAATAACATATTATAGAATCCTATAGAAAATGATAAATATACTTCAATAAAAAATTTTTTTAAATTATGATTTAGATTCATGTGAAGTGATCATCATATGATGATCTATAATTCATATATATTAAATAACATACTATAACTGCCATGAATTGGGGAAAAAGAAAGTACAAAATGGTAGTGTAGTATGGCAGTGTGATCCAATTTTTATTCTTAAAAAATTATATGTATTTGTATCTGGGCAGAATGTATTAACAAACAGAATGTGTATGTGTGCTTAGTCGCTCAGTTCAGTTCAGTTCAGTCGCTTAGTCGTGTCCGACTCTTCGCAACCCCATGAATCACAGCATGCCAGGCCTCCCTGTCCATCACCAACTCCCAGAGTTCACTCAGACTCACGTCCATCAAGTCAGTGATGCCATCCAGCCATCTCATCCTCTGTCGTCCCCTTCTCCTCCTGCCCCTGATCCCTCCCAGCATCAGGGTCTTTTCCAACGAGTCAACTCTTCTCATGAGGTGGCCAAAGTACTGGAGTTTCAGCTTTAGCATCATTCCTTCCAAAGAAATCCCAGGGCTGATCTCCTTCAGAATGGACTGGTTGGATCTTCTTGCAGTCCAAGGGACTCTCAAGAGTCTTCTCCAACACCACAGTTCAAAAGCATCAATTCTTTGGCGCTCAGCCTTCTGCACAGTCCAACTCTCACATCCATACATGACCACAGGAAAAACCACAGCCTTGACTAGACGGACCTTTGTTGGCAAAGTAATGTCTCTGCTTTTCAATATGCTATTCTCAGTCACGTCCAAATCTCTGTGTCCTCATGGACTAGAGCCTGCTAGGCTCCTCTGTCCGTGGGATTCTCCAGGCAAGAATACTGGAGCAGGTTACCATTCCCTTCTTCAGGGGATCTTCCCAACCCAGGGACTGAACATGTGTTTGTGTGTCTCCTGCATTGGCAGGAGGATTCATTAGCATTAGCGCCACCTGGGAAGTCAGTGGACAGGAAAGACCGAGATTATTATCTGATGGCACAATTAAAGGTGTTTTTTTAGGCTCTTTATAACTTTATAAATTTTCTGACTTTCATACATTATACAATAGTACTTTTACAATGAGAAAAAGCAATATATCTATTTTCATTTTTGAAAAAAAATGAACTCACACAATCTGCTATGTGGGATTCCCATCTAGAGCAGTGGTCCTCAGACTCGGTTGTACGTTAGAATTACCTGGGAAGCTCTAGAAAATTCCAATGCCTGAGTCCTACCCCTGGGGATTTTGATATGGTCAGAGTTAAGGTCAGGACTTTTCAAAGGGATTTGAATGTATAGCCAGGATCCACCCAGAGCTGGAGCTGTGGTTTGGAAATGATTGTGAAAGTTGCTCAGTCGTGTCTGACTCTTTGCAACTCCATGGTCTATACAGTCCATGGAATTCTCTAGGCCAGAATACTGGAGTGGGTAGCCATTCCCTTCTCTGGGGGATCTTCCCAACCCAGGGTTGGAATCCAGGTCTCCCGCATTATAGGTGGACTCTACCAGCTGAGCCACAAGGGAAGTTGGGGAACTCACAATACCTAGATTGGGTGTTTTTCCCAAATCGAGTGCCTACTTAGGACCTTAAACCAAAGTATACCTTGGGGATGAGATATTATTCAGGGTAAAACCCACTTGAACTATTTATATGTGGACAGTGTTAACCACTGAGTCATGTCCAACTCTGTGACCCCATGGACTGTAGCCCACCAGGCTCCTCTGTCCATGGGGATTCTCCAGGCAAGAATACTGGAGTGGGTTGCCATTTCCTCCTCAGGTGATCTTCCCAACCCAGGGATCGAACCTGCATCTCTTATGTCTCCTGCCTTGCAGGCAGATTCTTTACCATCTGAACTATCAGGGAAGCCTGTATATGGATAAGGCATGAGCAAGTGCACACTCAACATGCCCCTACTACATTGCAAAGTGGCTTAGGATGCTTCCTCAGTCTTCGTGTCTTTCCCCACGAGGACTGTTTTCAGTGTCCTCAGACTCCTTTGAGAATCTGATGGGAGCACCATCAAAGGGCCAGGTACTCTGCAAAGTGCTTTCTTGTATCAAGCCACGTAGTCCTCCCAACAACCTTATAAAGGAGGTTCTGTGTGCTGTGTTTAGTTGCTTAGTTGTGTCTGACTCTTTGTGACCCCATGGACTGTAGCCTGCCAGGTTCTTCTGTCCATGGGATTCTCCAGACAAGAATACTGGAGTGGGTTGCCATGCCCTCCTCTAGGGGATCTTCCCAACCCAAGGATCGAACTCAGGTCTCCCACACTGTAGGCAGATTCTTGACCGTCTGACCCACCAGGGAAGCCAATACTGGAGTGGGTAGATTATCCCTTCTCCAGTGGATCTTCCTGACTCAGGAATTGAACCAGCATCTCCTGCATTGCAGGCAGACTCTTTACCAGCTGAACTACAGGGAAGCCCAAAGGAGGTGCTAGTAGTATCCCTATTTTTCATATGAAGAAAATGAGGCTCAGAACATTTATGTGACTGACCCATATCATGACTGGTCAGTGGCAGAGCAGGGATTTTAATCCAGAAGCTCTTGCTCTAGAACTGAACTCTTAATTGCTGGTCTGGAATGATTCATTCAGAAAAATGCACCTTTGCTCTGATGCACCCACTAGCATGAAGTTCCATAGGTACACAGATGCCTGCAGCTGTGCACGGACTCAGGGAAGAATGATTCTCCTTGGAGGAATCCATGTGGGGTGTGATACTGCCCTTGCTGCAGCCGCTGCCCTCCTCATACCCCAAGTATAGATAATCTGGCAGCCCCTGCTCCCATAGGGGTCCCATGCCAACAAAGAGTGGCCTTCTCTCTCCGTGTCATTGCCAAGGTGGGTGCTCAGAGCTGTAGCTGTAAACGTTGGCAGTGTCTAGGAAAGGTCTGTACAGAGCCCTCTCTCTGCTGGGGCGAGCCTTCCAGAACAGTGAACCCCAGGCCTACTCGCTGCCTAAGGCTACTGTCTTCTGTTCTCCGATGTAGATCCTGGAAAACACTCCTGAAAACCACCCAGACCACAGCCACCTGAAGCACGCCCTGGAGAAGGCGGAGGAGCTGTGCTCCCAGGTGAATGAAGGGGTGCGGGAGAAGGAGAACTCGGACCGACTGGAGTGGATCCAGGCCCACGTGCTGTGTGAAGGCTTGTCAGAGGTAAACCTTGGGTGGGACCTGGGCCGCCCCTCTGCGTCTCGGCAGCCAGCCGGGAGGAGGACGAGAGAAATCGTGAATCGTCCTCTTCTGCAACCTCCAGTTTGCTAATCTCTCTCCAGCTGCATCTGATCTGTTGTTTAAGCCATCTACTGAGTTTTCAATTTCCGTTCTTTTCTTTATTTTTTGTTCTCAGTTGTTTTCTTTTGCCTTTTCAGCAGTTCTAGTTATTTCTCTAACCTACTGGTTTTTCTTGTCTTGTTCCTTTCACAAATGGCCATTTTTAAACTTGTGTGAGAGCTGTATTGTGGTTACAAATTCTCAGTAATCACAACCAACCTTGTGGTTGGTTGGTTAAGGCAAATTCACAAACAAGCAAATTTTCTTGCTATTCCCATCTCTACTGAGTTTACTTGTCATTCTTCCTCTGTGATACAGCTTTCTGGGATCTCTTGTTATGTCCCTCACCTCATGCAGACACTAGATACATCTGTTTTCTCCTTCTCCCCCCAGTAGCCTTTAAAATGGAGGCTCAGGGTCACCAGATTTAAGAAAGACTCTCAAAGCTAAAGCCAGCTTTGGTGCTTATTTATCTTTCTGGGTTCACATTTCCATGCCATTTTCTGCTTCTGCAAATTGTTTTTGCTTTTATATTTATTTTTACCAGCTTGCTTGTGTTTAAAAAGTACAGTTCTATATTTTTTAATTCCATTTTAACATTTTTCATTGGTTGAGTCAGTCTTTAGTCCACGATACTGCCAGAAATACCCTCTTATAGTATCTGATTTTCTTCTTGACCCTAATCTTTCCCTTAGTCGCATCCACTCTGCTGTTCTCTCTCTTTGTACACACCCACCCATCCACACACACACACATTCATGTACTTACACAATTCACTAGGATTTACCAAAATGCCCAGGCAGACCATCTCCCTTACCCACACTCCCCATGACTCTTTTCCTCTTACGAGCATCAAAGACATTCCCTACCTGAGGAAGTTACCGCACTGTTACCTCCCTGCCCTACCTCCTGTCCCCTTCAACGTAGGTGTGGGATAAGCAGTTATGGAAGCAGCCATGTGGAAACCAAGGTGATGGATGTGAGTTCCCATTTTGGAACTGTGTTGATATGCGATCCAGGGGTGGTCACTGGTTGGTTGGCTCCGTTATTCATTCATTTATTCAGCACTTACTGAGCACCGGGCCCATGTGCCTTGCTTGGTACTAAACACTGCTCAGTACCAACCATGAGGACATGAAAATCAGTGAGATGTGACCTACCCCATCTCAAGAAACCTGCAGTCCTGGATCACTTAGAGATCCAACATTTACAGCACAGTGTGAGAAATGATGAGGCAGATCTGGGTGCCAAGTGCTGCTGGACACTGGACGAGGAGGAAGGAACAGTCGTGGAGGATTCAGGGACAGGTTGAGAAGGTGAGACTTGGCTGCGTGTTCAAGGATGAAGATATCTCCCCAGGAAAGAATCCAGGGGAGGGCATTTCAGTGGAGGCCTCAGCCTGTGCGGGGCGTGGGTGAGGAGTGGAAGGTCACCGGCGATAGGCTTTAAGGCAAGTTGCAGGCAGGGCACGGAAGCACTGCGTCATTCCGAGGAGCACTAAGGTGATCTTGAAGACAGTGGACTTGAACTGCTCCTGGATCTACTGAGCTGAAGGGCCACTGTGCACTTTTTCTTTTTTAAAAGATGTTCTCTTATCTTTTTCTTTCTCTCTCTCTCTTTTTTTTTTTTGGCTGCACCATGCAGAATGTAGGATCTTAGTTCCCCAACCAGGGAATCAACTCTGCACCAGTAGTGAAAGCACAAAGTCCCAACCACTGGACTGCTAGGGAATTCCCCGCATTGTGTACTTTTAAAGGGGCCCTTCCCTGAATCTCATGGCTGCAGTCACAGGACTCAGTGAGGCCTGAGTCTTCATTATAAAACGTTAAGAATAGGGACTTCCCTGGAAGGCCAGTGGTTAGGACACCATAATTCCACTGCAGGGGGCACCAATTTAGGGGGACTAAGACCCCACCCTCCTTGAGGCACAGCCAACACCCCCACAAAACCTTAAGAATAAAATAAACTCTTGTCATTTGCTTTCTGTGGTGTATATACCCTCTTTGAAATAGACTGTTGTCCTTCTTAAGTGACCAGTCCTTCCTGACTATTGTACACCAGCTTTCTGTAAGGTCTGTTTTGTCTGTATGGTCAGGGTTCGTGGTCATGGGAACGAGGCATGTTGGCTTCCATTTCCTGGCCCAGATCTAAGCATACACCAGTGATTAAGTTTCACATAAATGCTGTCTTTGGCATTCTTGTCTTAAGATCAAGAACTATAAAGACGGTTTCCAATTCACATATGTTCGGTGTCAGCCTGAATAACTGGAGGCTCTGACCTTTGAGTAAGAATAAACCACACCACCTCTACCTCATCCAAGTGACTCACTGGATTCATTGCCCCAAGTGGCTTGAACTCCCTCTTGGCAAATAAAAAGGACTGGATTGACCTCCAGGCTCTTGTTCAGAGGCCCACTCTCAGAAGGCTCCCTTTGGGGTGTCATCTTCAGTTGTTCGGGCTCCCTCAGAACCTCGGTGGGAGGTTGTGGGCACTCATTCCTCCTTGTACCTGAGAGGGGACTGGAGTGGCCTCTCTCCTGTGAGGCCTATAGGTCTCTGGTCACAGAGGCACTGTTGATTCTTTCTTCCACACTAGAGGCAGACAGGTAGCCAGCAACATGGGGGGACGTGTGTTGTAAACTCTTCATTAATACTCCTCAGGACATGTGTAGGGTTTATAGCTGCGGAGAGCCTCAGCCTTGAAGGTTGCTGGATGGAGTGTACTCTTGGGGCCCAAGTGTGAGCAGGTGGAAACCCTGAAGGTCTGACTGCTGCCTCGATCATATTGCTTCTGAGGCACCGCTGTGGCCTTCCCCTCCCTCAGTCTCTCCTCCACTAGCCAGAAGGGGGTCCTTAGTGAGGTCATATCTTCTACAGTTTCCCTCTGCCCCTTGAGAACCTGCTCACGGGAAATGATAGAACCCAGGGGGGATGATAGAGCATGAAATGATAGAACCAGGGGGGTGTGTGTGTGTGTGTAGGAACATGAGATGGCAGAGCCCAGAGGGATGGCAGAGCATAAGATGATAGTGCCCGGGGGGTGACAGAGCAAGGATGACAGCACCCAGGGGTGAGCAGTAGAGCTGCATTTCAGTGCTTAGAGCTGTCTCCAAGGTTTGGGAGGTGGCAGGAAGAGAGCTGTCCCCTCCCTGTCTTCAGGAGCAGTGAGCTGGGTGAGCTCCAACGTGCACCAGCACAGCTCCTGTCCTGCTTGGCTCTGAGGCCTCCGCCAGCACCACCGCGGTTGGCAGCCCACCCATGCGGTAGGGGCCTGGACTCACGCCGTGCCCTGGACAGTGGCGTTTGTCCTGTGGAACTGTGCAGAGAGAGGCGCGCTGTTTCCAGCAGCAGGCACGACCCTTTGAGCCTGTGTGGGCCGTGGTTGGCGCCGGCTCATGCCGCCCCTGGCGGACCAGCCTGCACACAGCGTGCGCTCATCGAGGATGGAGAGCTTTCTTCCGGCTGCCCTGTTTCCCCGATAATAAAAGGGAGAAAAGTCACCCTGAGACACTAGACCTCAAGGAAGGGCACTAGGAATCACAGCCAGGGTTCATCCTGGCACATGCAGTCTCCCAAACCACGCCTTTAACTTCTTGGCTCCCAAAGCCCCTGCCTGAAGTCTTCAAAGCCGTCCTCGATCTGAGCCTAAGATACGGGCCTCAGATTCTAATGGAGCCCATGGCTTTCAGATGCGAAAAAACAAACGAACAAAAATACAACCACAACAAAAAAACGACCTCACTCCATCGTGTCTTCTTTGGGTTTTGTTTCCCTTCCTCAGCAACTTGTGTTCAATTCCGTGACCAACTGCCTGGGGCCGCGCAAGTTCCTGCACAGTGGGAAGCTCTACAAGGCCAAGAGCAACAAGGAGCTGTATGGCTTCCTCTTCAACGACTTCCTGCTGCTGACCCAAATCATCAAGCCCCTGGGCTCCTCGGGCACCGACAAAGTCTTCAGCCCCAAATCAAACCTGCAGTATAAAATGTACAAAACAGTAAGTCCAACTCTAGACGGCAACATCAGGTTTGATGCTGGGGGGAGGAGACCATGTCTAAAGGGAGTCAGCGTTCGAGCAGGCTTTGGGGTCTGTGGCACAGAGGAGGTGAGGCAGGATTTAGGGAGACCACGAGCACGGGTCCAGCAGTTATCAGCAAAGGTGCGTGTGTGATGAGTTGGTCAGCTGTGTCTGACTCTTTGAGATCTAATGAACTATAGCCTGCCAGGCTCCTGTGTCCATGGGATGTCCCAGAAAAGAATATTGGAGTGGGTTGCCATTTCCTTCTCCAGGCCCAGGAATGGACCCCATGTCTCCTGCTTGGCAGGTGGATTCTTTACCACTGAGCCACCATGGGAACCCATCAGAAAAAGAACAATACTCAGTTCAATTGACAAACATCTATTAGCTGCCAAGCGGCTGCTGTGGGTCCCCTTGGATGTGACTAAGGCATGTCCTGTCTTGATGGGGTTCACAGTCCGCTGTACTGATGAGGCAGGCGTGGGAAAGCTCTAGACTAGAACTTCAGCGTCCACTTCCCAAACATTCCCAGATCCCCCTCCAAACTTCTCAAGATGGCTTGGAACATCTGTGCCCCTCATGTTTTCCAACAAAAGCCGATGTAAATAGTCCATGTGTGGACAGTTTTCGTGAGCTGTTTATTTGGTCTGCTTCTGTGTGTATGACTGTGTTTGTGTGTTTTCGTGTCATAGGGTATTGTTTTTCTAAATTTATCTCTGTGGGGGTGTTTTCACAGAAGAATTTTCTCTGAAGCAGCAGTTAGCCTTCTTTTGGGAAAAAGAACAATGTACTTATGTAGATTGTCACTAGCAGCTTTGTATGAACAACTTGGCAGGAGTTGCTTGGAGGTAGAGTTGATGGGGGCTTCCCTGGTGGCTCAGATGGTAAACAATCCATCTGCAAATGCAGGAGACCTGGATTTGATTCTTGGTTCAGGAAGATCCCCTGGAGAAGGGAATGGCTACCCACTCCAGTATTCTTGCCTGGAGAATTCAATGGACAGAGGAGCCTGGCAGGCTGTGGGGATGACAGAGGCTGAGATGTTGGATGGCATCACCAACTCAATGGACATGAGTTTGAGTAGGCTCCAGGAGTTGGTGATGGACAGGGAAGCCTGGCGTGCTGCAGTCCATGGGGTCGCAAAGAGTCAGATACGACTGAGCGACTAACACTTTCTAAATGCATAATACATCTAAAGTTGATGGAGATTGTTTGCTGACTAGGATATACCATGGAAAAAACAAACTCATCGGTTCTTATTCTGGAGGACTTTAGAAATACCTGCAATACCATCCAGGTTACTGATCACTCTAGTACTTCTGCAACTCATTTGAAAACTTATCTTTGCATAAAACCTTGTATGTCGATGTTTGTAGCAGAGTACTCCTTAAGTGTAGGCTGCTGCCCATATCGACTTCCTTCTAAAGACTTCAGTATGAAAAGTGGGGAAGTAAAAATAAAAATTCACAAGTAGAAACCTGGGAAATAATACCTTAGCCAGATGAGGGAAAAAAAGTACCTGCAGAATGGAGGTGGGGGGGAATCCATATTTACAATTTCCATTTATCTGAAAATTGATATCAACACTTATTCAGTTCAGTTCAGTCGCTCAGTCATGTCTGACTCTTTGCAACCCCATGGACTGCAGCACGCCAGGCTTCCCTGTCCATCACCAACTCCCAGAATTTACCCAAACTCATGTCCATTGAGTCAGTGATGCCATCCAACCATCTCATCCTCTGTCATTCCCTTCTCCTTCTGCCCTCAATCTTTCCCAGCATCAGGGTCTTTTCCAATGAGTCGCTTATCATTCCAAATAAAATCATTATTTTAGTATGGTTTACTGAAACCACCACCACCCCCCAGACACAAACGGACACACCCCTCACCTTCAGTTTCGTTTACTGGATCACGTGCACCTAAGCACACACACGTCCTCACAGACCCCCAGTCTGGTTTTGTAATGCCCGTGCATTATTTTGCAGCCTATTTTCCTAAATGAGGTTCTAGTGAAGTTGCCCACTGACCCTTCTGGGGATGAGCCCATCTTCCACATTTCCCACATTGACCGAGTCTACACCCTCCGAGCAGAGAGCATAAATGAAAGGTAAGACCCCACTCCTCCCTGGCCCTGGGCACCTGGGTTCCACTAGGTGTAGGATGGATGTGGGACAGTTAATTAATCAGTGGGTGCCAACATCCCCTCACTTGCAGCGCCATCCCATCTGGCTGGAGGTGGGGGTGGGCATGCAGTGAAGTGGTCTTAGTTCATTTTTCCAGCGTCTTTCAGAAGTTAACTTTTCAAAAGGAAATACATTGAAATGAACCTGGCTTGAGAATTTTTTTGAACAGCAATTTTCAGTATTCTTTGAGATAATGGAGGCTCTCCCATTTCCCAAAGTTTCCCACGTGGCAGAAACTAATAGGAAAATGATTTGGGGGATAGAAGACCTCCCAATCCTGACCCCCTTGATGTCTGGCTCCCTTGGACAGACATCCTGGATCCTAGAAGCTGAGGGCATGTTTGCCTTAATCAGGGCTCTGCCCTGGAGCCTAATGAAACAGAGTATTTTTATGAAGGGTGAACTTGACACAAGACCAACAACATTCCAAGAGCGTTTGTGCCAAGCAAGAAATGGGCTAAAGTTATCATGCATATGGTTCTCAGAGAAATGGAAAAGAACAAAATCACGCCAGGATGCTTTCCCCGTGTACGTTTGCTCCTTCACAGAAAGTGGCTGCTTATCTGGGAAATTGTTTCTTTCTTTGGATGGTTTAGTGAGAGAGATCCTTCTAGCCTTCTCGGATTAGGCAAATTTGTGATGTTTTTCAGTAAGGAAAGAAGAGGAGCTGTTGTGAGCACGACAGCAACAGCGTTTATCACTGTAGATTTGCTTCCATGGGGACACAAACCCAGGTTTGGAGCAAATCAATAAAAACGTCACGTGTGCCTTTGTTATGAATGGTAGAAATCATCCTTAGGTCCATGTGACATAAAACCAGACTCTCTATGCTGAGCCTTTGTTGTAAAAATCAAAAGAACAAAGCAGAGTCCTGGAAACTGAATTGGTACCGACCTGACGCCTGAGTTCTGTCTCTTTCTTTCCAAGGACTGCCTGGGTGCAGAAAATCAAAGCAGCGTCTGAACTCTACATAGAGACAGAGAAGAAGAAGCGGGAGAAGGCGTACCTGGGTAACGCATAGCTGGGCAGCAGGGCCCTGGGAATCCCGCAGAGTTGGGGGGCAGAGAGCCATCTGGCCAGGCCCAGAACCCTTAGAGCTGGAAGGTGGACCTGGGGGTTGAGGAGAGCCTGAGGGTGGAGGCAGGCAGAAGAGGGAGGGTAGGGTATGGGGTGAGGCGTGGAGGGCGGATTCCAGGATCGAGGAAGCAAGAGTTTAAGGGAGGAAGGGGAGACTTGTTCTTGAAGAGGGGCATAAAATAAATCACGAGGCAAACTGGAAATACCGCGAACGCTAAACAGGAGCGTTTTGTGTTGTTTTTCATCCCATCACAGTCCGCTCCCAAAGAGCCACAGGCATCGGAAGGTTGATGGTGAACGTGGTTGAAGGCATTGAGCTGAAACCCTGTCGCTCCCATGGTAAGGGCCCTAGAAGCCCCGTCTAGCCTGTGTGAGTGGGGGAAGCCTTTGCTGTATCTCCTCCACTTGGCTTTACTTTATTTTCTAAAATTAATTTTTACTGGAGGATAGTTGCTTTAGGGGCTTTCCAGTTGGCTCAGTGGTAAAGAATCCACCAGCTAATTCAGGAGACAGGAAATGTGGGCTCTATCCCTGGGTCGGGAAGATCCCCTGGAGAAGGAAATGGTAACCCAATATTCTTGCCTGGGAAATCCCATGGGCAGAGGAGCCTGGAGGCTACGGTCCATGGGGTTGCAAAGAGTTGGACATGACTGAGCACACACACAGATAATTGCTTTACAATGTTATGTTAGTTTCTACTGCACAGCAAAGTGAATCAGTTACATGAATACATTTATCCCCTCTTCTTTGGCTTTCCTTCCCATTTAGGTTACCACAGAGGGTTGAGTCCACCTGGCTCTAAAACAAATTGGTCCCTAATCCTAAATTTCCTTCCAGACTTGGTTATTCCCATCCACCGTTTTGCTTTTCAGAGAGAGCTGAGTGGCTGCCTTTTCACAACACTGTCAGCCCCCCTTGTATCTGTAGATTCCACACCTGCAGATTCAACTAACTGCAGAACGAAAATATTTGGAAACATTTTTGAAATTTCAAAACAGCAAAACTTCAATTTGCCACACACCAGCAACTATTTACATAGGAATTTCACTGTATTTCCATTTTTTGAATGTTTTCGCTCTGCAGTCGGTTGAATCTGCAGAGGGGTTGACTGTGTTGTCAGAGGGCAGCCACTCAGATCTCTCTGTAAGGCAAAACAGTGGATGGGAATAACCCAGTGTGGAAGGAAATTTAGGATTAGGGGCCAATTTGTTTTAAAGCCAGGAGGACTCAACACTCTGTGGTAAGCTAAGTGGGAAGGAAATCCAAAGAGGGGATGCTATGCTATGCTAAGTCGCTTCAGTCATGTCCAACTCTGTGTGACCCCATAGACGGCAGCCCACCAGGCTCCCCTGTCCCTGGGATTCTCCAGGCAAGAACACTGGAGTGGGTTGCCATTTCCTTCTCCAGTGCATGAAAGTGAAAAGTGAAAGAAGTTGCTCAGTTGTGTCTGACTCCTAGCGACCCCATGGACTGCAGCCTTCCAGGCTCCTCCGTCCGTGGATTTTCCAGGCAAGAGTACTGGAGTGGGGTGCCATTGCCTATACAAGTAACTGATTCACTTTGCTGTACAGTAGAAGCTGACATAACATTGTAAAGCAGTTATCTGTGTGTGTGCTCAGCTGCTCAGTCGTGTCTAACTCTGCAATCCCATGGACTGTAGCCTCCAGGCTCTGCTGTCCATGGGCTTCCCAGGTGGTGCTAGTGGTAAAGAACCTGCCTGCCAGTGCAGGAGACAGAAGAGACATGGGTTCGCTCCCTGACTCAGGAAGATCTCCTGGAGACTAAGCATGGCAGTCCACTCCAGTCTTCTTCCCTGGAGAATCCCATGGGCAGAGGAACCTGGTGGGCTACAGTCCATGGCGTCGCACAGAGTCGGACACGACTGAGTGACTTAGCACAGCCCTACACTGATTTAGGTATTATATATAACCTGGAGATGATTTCAAGTGGGTGGAGGATATGGGCAGGTTTATGCTAGACCATTTTATATAAAGGACTTGAGCCTCTGAGGATTTGTGTATCTGTGGGGTTGAGGACCCAATCCCTGTAGATACTGAGGGATGATTGCAGATTTGACACAATCTAAGCTAAAGTGAGGAGACAAGGAAGATTTAGTTTTGAAGCCCACTTATGTGATAAAGTGTGATAAATATTTAAGTGTTAATATAGTTTAAGATGCTGGATTATGTAATTTTTCCTCTGGATTCTCTATCTTATGCTGCATCTTAAGCATGGCATTGGAGGGGGGTTGGAATGAGGGGTGTAGAGGGAAGAGGTGCCACGGGGCTGTGGCCCTGCCACAGGCACCCAGAACAGCCAGGCTCTGTCCCCTCCAGGAAAGAGTAACCCGTACTGTGAGGTGACCATGGGCTCCCAGTGTCACATCACCAAGACGATCCAGGACACTCTGAATCCCAAGTGGAATTCCAACTGCCAGTTCTTCATCAGAGACCTGGAGCAGGAGGTGCTGTGCATCACTGTGTTTGAGAGGGACCAGTTCTCGCCAGATGGTGAGTAGACAGTGGCCCTGGGCACCCTGCCCCTGTCCCTGCCCCTTGGCTTTCATGGATTGGCATTTTCTACCTGGGAACTTGCTGTGCAGAATTTCCTGGGCTTCCTGCTGGAGAGATGAGGTTGGCCTCCCCTGGGAAAAGGCCTTCACTGATGCCAGAGCATTTCAGAGAAGGTGGACAAAGCGTGCTTGGTCTAGAGTGGTCCAGCTTCCCTAGGACAAAGATCATGGTCCCATGCTTCCCTAAAGCAGATAACTGCAGAGAGGGCTGTACCCCCAAAGCTTCAGCCTAATTCTTTAGTCCTTGGCTAAAAGCTTTGGTGAAAACGATAAAACTATCCAGTTGAGCAAGAAGAGCATTAGCGCACGAACAATGTGGCAGAATTCATCAATGCCCTTCGGGTGACATTTCAGCTTAATCAAAGGAATGAAATTATGTTGGGTGCATCATTCCTTCAGTCAACTTCCTATTACTGCTTGAAGCTGGAAAAAAAAAATGGGTCTGGCCAACGATTCCAAGACACTTGTCTCTATCTTCCTCAGTCCAATAAAAATAAGAGAGTAAGGTTAAAGATTATGGCCTCAACTTGATTATATTCAAGGGAGGATAACTGAGGGCTAGGAGTGAGGGTCCAATGCAGACATGATCTGTGCGAGGCTTAAATTGCTCCATGTGGCTTTTGTCTTTTATAGGACTTTCATATGAATTAGTTCATTGTGAGTTAGTTACTATTAATTATGGGCCAGAGATGGTCACATAGCTGGCTAAGTGTTAGAGCATGACCAGAACACTCTACCAAGGAAAGATTTCATGCAAAGATGGGCTCAATAAAGGACAGAAATGGTATGGACCTAATAGAAGCAGAAGATATTAAGAAGAGGTGGCAAGAATACACAGAAGAGCTATACAAAAAAGATCTTCATGACCCAGATAATCACGATGGTATGATGACTCACCTAGAGCCAGACATCCTGGAATGCGAAGTCAAGTGGGCCTCGGGAAACATCACTATGAACAAAGCTAGTGGAGGTGATGGAATTCCAGTGGAGCTATTTCAAATCTTCAAAGATGAGGCTGTGAAAGTACTGCACTCAACATGCCAGCAAATTTGGAAAACTCAGTAGTGGCCACAGGACTGGAAAAGGTCAGTTTTCATTCCAATCCCAAAGAAAGGCAATGCCAAAGAATGCTCAAACTACCGCACAATTGCACTCATCTCATACGCTAGCAAACTAATGTTCAAAATTCTCCAAGCCGGGCTTCAACAGTATGTGAACCATGAATTTCCAGATGTTCAAACTGGATTTAGAAAAGGCAGAGGAACAAAAGGCAGTTGGATCAAATTGCCAACATCCATTGGATAGTCAAAAAAGCAAGAGAGTTCCAGAAAAACATCTATTTCTGCTTTATTGATTTATGCCAAAGCCTTTGACTATGTGGATCACAACAAACTGTGGAAAATTCTTCAAGAGATGGGAATACCAGACCACCTGACCTGCCTCTTGAGAAACCTATATGCAGGTCAGGAAGCAACAGTTAGAACTGGACATGGAACAACAGACTGGTTCCAAATAGGGAAAGGAGTACGTCAAGGCTATATATTGTCACCCTGATTATTTAACTTATATGCAGAGTACATCATGACAAATTCCAGTCTGGATGAAGCACAAGCTGGCATCAAGATTACCAGGAAAAATATCAATAACCTCAGATATGCAGATGACATGACCGTTAGGGCAGAAAGCAAAGAAGAACTAAGGAGCCTCTTGATGAAAGTGAAAGAGGAGAGTGAAAAGTTGGCTTAAAAACTCAACATTCAGAAAACTAAGATTATGGCATCTGGTCCCATCACTTCATGGCAAATAGATGGGGAAACAATGGAAACAGTGGCAGACTTTATTTTCCTGGGCTCCAAAATCGCTGCAGATGGTGACTGCAGGAATGAAATTAAAAGATACTTGCTCCTTGGAAGAAAACTTATGACTAAACTAAATAGCATATTAAAAAGCAGAGACATTACTTTGCCCACAAATATCTGTCTAGTCAAAGCTATGGTTTTTCCAGTAGTCATGTATGGACGTGAGAGTTGGACTATAAAGAACGCTGAGTGTCAAAGAATTGATGCTTTTGAACTGTGGTGTTGGAGAAGACTCTTGAGAGTCCCTTGGACTGCAAGGAGATCCAACCAGTCCTTCCTAAAGGAAATCAGTCCTGAATATTCATTGGAAGGACTGATGCTGAAGCTGAAGCTCCAATACTTTGGCCACCTGATGCGAAGAACTGACTCATTGGGAAAGACCTTGATGCTGAGAAAGATTGAAGGCAGGAGGAGAAGGGGACGACAGAGGATGAGATGGTTGGATGGCATCACCGACTCTATGGACGTGAATTTGACTAAACTCCGGGAGTTGGTGATGGACAGGGAGGCCTGGCGTGCCGTGGTCCACGGTGTCGCAAAGAGTCAGACATGACTGAGCGACTGAACTGAACTAAGAACAGTGTGACTCAAGTCTGGACTCTTAACCATGGTGCTTCACTGGCAATTTTTATTCTGATAAATAAAGACCTAGGCTGGATTCTTTTATTAAATAGTGAAATATCATGACACAGTGGCAGCGCCACTAGAGTTTCTGTTGCAAACCCTAGTGTAGCTCTTGTGTCAGAGGTTATTCCTGAAATGTACAAGGGGCGATATGCACTGGTATCGTCCACCAGAAAAAGTTCCCAGGTTTTAAACCTTGAAAGAGAAGCTATTTCCTGTACAAGAGTGCCTGTATCATAGTATATTGCCAACTGCTGAATGAAAAAAAAGCAAGGAATTGTCTGGAAGCCCATTTGGTACCATCATTTTAATGCATAGCGTTAAAAAAATTTCAAACATTCTCATGTCCATTACTGACTCTCTCTCTCTCTCTCTCTCTCTCTCTATATATATATATATATATATATATATATATAATTTTTTTTGATCCTGCCATGCGGCATGCAGGATCTTAGTTCCCAAACAAAAGATCAACCTGTGCCTTCTACAGTGGAAGGTCTGCACGCTAACCATGGGACCACCCGGGAAGTCCCTGACACTCGATATTTGACGAAAAGTGGTGTTGAAGGACTTCCCTGGAGGTCCAGTGGTTAAGACTCTGGGCTTCAAATGCAGGGGGTGTGGATTTGATCCTTGGTTGGGGAACAAAGATCCCACATGCTGCATGGTATAGCCAAAAATAAGAGAAATAGTGGTGTTGAGATTGTCCTAGGAGCTCGGCTGGGAGCCCGCAGCTCCTGTGCTATCATCTCCTCCCCACCAGATAAATAAGTGAAGAGAGAAAAAAAGAAACAACTGACTTTCTCCTGGGAGATTTCTTTAAATTTCATATATATTGCAAATTGCACAGCAGATATGATATCTGGTTTTGCGTTGCCTCCCAGGAAGCTCCTGGCCCTTTAGGGGCCCCCTGGGTGCAAGGAAAAAATCTGTATTTTGAGTTTCTTCTAGACTCTTCTTCATCCCCAGCCCAGTACCTTTTTGTTTTCACTCCATTTAAAAATGATGCTGTCACTGTAGTCCCTGGATTCCAAGAAACTAACTCCCTTTTGAAGAAGAGAGCGTAACACCTCGCTGGGACACTCCCAGTATGCCAGGTACCTGCCCTGATGAGAAGGAATCCTCTCTGAGGAGGGTATGTGTGTCTGTCCTTTCAGATTTTTTGGGTCGGACGGAGATCCGCGTGGCCGACATCAAGAAGGACCAGGGCTCCAAGGGTCCCGTTACGAAGTGTCTCCTGCTGCACGAAGTTCCCACGGGAGAGATCGTGGTCCGCTTGGACCTGCAGTTGTTCGATGAGCCGTAGGGAGCCCACCCAGGCGTGCTTGGCAGAACTCCAGCCCGAGGCAGCAGATGCTGCCTGTCTGGAAACAGCATGGTTTTTCAAGGACCGGCGTTTGGTGTTCGGCCACAGGGCAACAGGGCAGAGAAGACAGGCTCCTCCAAAGTTCTTGACAATCCTTTCCCCTAAATCATTTCCCATGTTAGGAAACAGCACTGTGTTTTCCTTTGTCCTCACTGCGGGGCTCATCGTGGCTTCTAGGGTCTTTGAAGTCCCATCACCCCCCAACTATGTTTGGTGGGCCCGTCCCTGGGCCTGAGGCTTGAGTCGTTACTGTAAAATAGGTTCATAAATGCAATGTCTGTATTTTTGGAGAACTCATGGGACCCTCCTGCTTCTTACCTCCACCAGCCTCCAAGCAGGCCCTCCAGGATGTCTAGTCCTTGGTGTGTTTAGAAATGATCCCACTGATGATGTCATTGCTTCAGAATCTCATTTCCCCACTGGGACCTCATTGGAAATGCTGCCCTGGGTCTGATCACTTGGGGAGATGGTCTTCCGATCAGATGCTGGTCTAATCCATGGTAGATTCCGGCAGGCGTGTTGTTAGGGTTTTTCCAGTCTCCTCCAGATCTTTTTCCTGGTAGCTGTCAATGGAAACTATCACTGGCTACTGCCAGGAGGCCTGATCCTGGTTTCCCTCACCCCTGGAAGAGGGTTAAGGGAGGTTGTCTACCTAGTTATACTCTGCGGGACTAGGTCGCTGTAGCTCACCTGAAGGCTGTTGACGGTGTTATTGGGTCCCCATCTCCAGCCCTGCTGGACATTCCCTTTCTGCTTGGAGGTCCTGTGTTTCAGAACAAGAGTGGTTGCTGGTGACCAGCTCTGAGCCTCTTCCTGCCTGCTTGTCATGGGCAATTTCCGCACGTGTCTTTGGTACGTTCCTCCCAAAGGTGTCCCCAAGGTGTGCAAAGGAAAACTGACAATCCGCGGAGGAAATCTATTACTGTGGTGGGGGAGAGACGCTAGGAGTGGGCAAGCCCCTCGGTTCCAGGGAAGGAGACCTGAGACTCCTTCCCAAAGCCCGCCGTACACAGCCAACCTCTCAGTAACGGAAGGATGCACAGCGTGATGCCAGAATTAGGAGTGTATGACCATGTGCCAAGTTCGGTTTGAGTTTTTTGTTTTTCAAATTGTTAGTGGAGTATAGTTGGTTTACACTGCGGTGTCGGTTTCTGCTGTACAGCAAAGTCAATCATCCATGCATATTCATATGTCCCCTCTTCTCTGGGTTTCCTTCCCATTTAGGTCGCCGCAGAGCTCTGAGTGGAGCTCCTTGTGGTGTGCAGTAGGCTCTCACTAGTCACCCATTTTATCCATGGTAGTGTATAAATATATGTCAGTCCCACTCTCCCAATCTACCGCCCACCCCCCCGCCTCCTTCTCCCTCGGTATCCACCCATCTGTTCTCTATGTCTTTATCACATAAGATCATCGATACTGCTTTTCTAGATGCCGCATATATATGCTAATATATGACACTTGTTTTTCTCTCTCTGACTTCACTCTATCTGACAGTCTCTAGGTCCATCCACATCTCTGCAAACGGCCACAGTTCCGTTCCTTTTTGTGGCTGAGTAATGCCAGTTTGAGTTCTTTCAGTTTTTCTCCTTAAATGCCAGGAGATAGGCTGGTTGACTAGGTAAGAATTGATTTGCTCGTGGCAAGCGTGGATCGTTCTTTGTTTGCATGTTAATGCTCCCATAGTCCCAGTTTGTCGTTTTTTCATGAAATGTTCATTGCATGTTCTCTCAGTCCTGGAATCTAGCTTTCCTGGGTGAGACGGTGTTCTCCTTGATTGTAGGTCCTTAGAATTTAATTAGGATTGTAGAAATGCATTCTAAAGATAGCATTGGCACTTCCCTGGTGGTTCCAGTGGTTAAGACTGTTCTTCCACTGCTGGGGGTGCAGGTTCCAGCCCTGGTTGGGAAACTAAGATCCTGCGTGCCAAATGGTGTGGCCAAAAAAGAGGGAAAAAAAAAAAAAAAAGATAGTGAACTACCCACTTTGCTGGGAACCGAATGTGTCATGTCATCCTTTCCCATAAGAGCTCTGTCATCATTCAAGCAATTTTTAAAATGTATGTGTCGGAAAGGGCAACAAAGTTTACATTTCATACTTTTAAGATACACTTTATTATTTATTTATTAAAGATAGTGTAGACTTTTGTATCAAGAACAACAGACATAAGTATTTTTTGAAACAAGCAGATCTACCCTTTAGTTAGTAACTCTCAGCTGAAGACCTTAGAGACCAAGTTCAACTTCAAGCATGCATTCATTTACCACTTTCCAGCAGCAAGCATGGTTCGGATACTTTAAGTGTATATGTATGTTTCGATGCTGTTAGGAAACCGTTTTAAGTGAAACCTATGAATAGACCTACCAGTCACACTTTCCTATGTCTATACCCAATACAGTTTGTTCAGTGTCTTTATGGAGGATACGTGACTATGGTAGAAAAAGAAGGGTTACCTGTGTGCACGGAGTCATATTGGGTCACCAGAGCAATGCCTTTCTTCCTTCCTTTTCTTCATTGGCTTTCTTTGCGTGTGGATGTTGGGCATCACCATTCACGTAGGGTGGATGTGATGCGCTCAGTGACAAACATCTTGTCGCCTTTTTTTGGTCCACCAGCTCACCCACCCATGCAGAGTCCCATTATCGGAATTAATGTCGCATGAAGAAGCAATATGTGAGTCTTTTCTCCCAGGTGACTGTACTGAGCACCCTTGCGATGCTCCTCCGGGGCAGCGATTCTGGATGAGTGCCCTTGTACTCATCAGGCTGATTTGTAAGGTGACTGATCCTCCTTACGGATGAGATAGGCTGCCTGTCAGATACAGCTGTGACTCAGGAATGTGGATGACGCATGGAGTCTCCAGTTCTTTGAGACTAGTCCTTCGCGTCTACCTTTTTGGGCAGCCGGGGCTGTATTTCATAGAGATGAAATGACACCTTCTGTGTCCTAGCTCTTTGCTTTCCACACACAGGGTTTCCCCTGGCCACTCCCTTCTGGCATTGACTCCAGCCCTCCAGACATCCTGAGTTTCTTCCTTCTCTGAGCCACACTGACCTCGTCTAAGCCCAGCAAGGGAACTGCTAACAGAGACGTGCCCTGAGGACAGGAGCCCTTGGGCTGGGCCTCCTTTGTCAACCAGCTCTCCCAGTCCCTCTGGGGCAGGGTCTTTCTGTCAGGCAGGTGGGCAACATGTCTCCTGGAACCAGAGCAGCTGTGACCCTCCCACCAGAGCCTGAGGATGTGGTTCATTCAGATTCAGGGCTGGCCTCAGGCACACACACTCAAACATGCACACACACAGATCTTTCTAGGCTGGGGTATCCAGATGTGCTTGAGAGACTGGGGCCAGGCATCCTACATGTCCCTGACCTCTGATGGCAGAGGAGAGAGCTATGCTTCCAAGGAATGTTCATGTTAAAAGGGGAATTATTTCTTTTCTTTGCGTTTGGAACAATTTAAGCATGACCTAAGTCTAGGAAGGTAACTCATTTCAGCTGGTTAGTACTATCGAATTTAATGGAGAAAAAATCCATCCAAAAATGAGTAAATTACCACTTGCATTGTCTTGGTGACCTGGTACCCCAAACTCCTGTCTCTCCAGGAGTAGACTGGTGCAAGCATAAAGCCACTGACTACAGCAGAGTGGGGGTGTTCTAGAATCCAGTGGGGCTGGACAACAAAGCAAAGGGAGGGAGTGAAATGCTTCTGGTTTTATCCGGAAGGAGATCTGGGAGTCTATTTTAGAGTTTCGCCAATACTGTGAAAGTGAAAGTCGCTCAGTCATGTCCGACTCTTTGTGACCCCATGGACTGTAGCCCACCAGGCTTCTCTGTCCATGGAATTTTCCAGGCAAGAATACTGGAGTGGGTAGCCATTCCCTTCTCCAGGGGATCTTCCCGACCCAGGGATCGAACCTGGGTCTCCTACACTGCAGCAGATTCTTTACCGCTAGCACCACCTGCCTGTACTTTGAGAAGCAGAAAAAGACTTCTCTCTACTCCAGACGGTTTTTTCCCTCGCTGGTTGGGCTTTTTTGGTTCACAGAAAGGATGTTTCTTTTGTGCATGTAACAGTTTTAAGAATTTCCACTGGGAACAGCAAGTAGATTTTCATTCTATGTCAGTTCATTGTATTTTCCCTTCTTTTTGGGGCTGGAGACGAGCTTTACAGCAGACACTGGCATGTAGAAATGGACCCCTGTGTGCTTTCGAGGTGGCAGGGTCACTTCAGACTTGAGGCTAGTGTGAGCTTAGCATGGGGTCTGCCTGCTCCAGGTGCCCTTGCTTTACAAGTTCAGAGCCTCCTGCGCAGGAAAGTGAGGCAATGACGACAGAGGAGGCTGGATATTCTTGACTGGCTTTTAGGATTAGGACTTTAATTCTTACCCAGCAGAAGCATGATTGGTGAACTGGGGACATGGTGAAGCCCTCAGATGCTGTGGTCTGAGTCACCCTAAAGGGTATTTGGTTAAACTAAAACTGTCCTCTTTTTGCACCCAGCGGCTTCTCCTGGCTGCAGGGTATGGCTCAGGTCAGCTGCCAAGACTCAGCTGGCAGTGCCCAGAGCCATGTTTTATGGGGGCCGCTTAGTACTGTGTCAGTATGGTTGGGATGTTTATTGCACTTGGAAAGCAGCCATTTCTTTGAGCTAGAGGAAAGGAACATTCTAGAACTTTCACTTCCTCACCCTGCATTGTGTCAGATCCAGGAATATCTTCGTAGGTCTCCAGGCTCAACTAAGGTACATAATCTGCTACCTTTGGGAGCCAAAATCTATTCCTAATAAGCCTGGAAAATTCATCCTGCATGAAAGATAGAAAACTTCTAACAGCACCCTATCTCGGGAGTATTAAAACCCAGATGCCAACAGCTGGCAAGTCTTATCCCTGGGTTGTGACCTCTTGGTAACACTGTCAGTAATGTTAATAATACATTGTTCATTCAGGGAGTCCCCTTTCCTGGGTCCGACCACTATCCAAGGGGCTGGGAGGTGGTGAGGAGGGGGTCTGCCTTTGTGGCTTTCACAACATCATTGTAGATCTATTTTAAGTCATTTGAATAACACCCAGTGCTTGTAAGAACTCACCTCCACCTCCAAAAATTATTTCAGTGACATGCAGTTTCAATTCGTTCCTGCACTGAAAGGAACCCTCTTTAATCTGGCCTCGGGGAACCAGATAACACCCACATAATAATTTTTTTTCAACACTATGTGTGGTTGTCAGATTTCAGGGTAAATTTGCCCCTAGTATATGTCAGGGTGTTTTGTGAGTCATTTTTTAAAACGATTTTGTTCTACTTTCTATACCAGCCTATATTGTTAAAATCATCAGAAATGTGTGACTATTTTAGGATTCAAAGCCCACCAAATAAACCTGTTCAGAAGTGGGCATATGTGGTCAGCCTTGAAAATAATCGAGCACTTCTCTCTCTGATATTTACTGAGAACTTACCCAGTAACCAGGGTTTCTTTTTATGCAGTGGAAAGAATGCATATTTTTCTTCTAGGAACTCTGGTTTTGTACTTTTTTCACTGAAAAAGAATAACATTCCTGTGCGGCTGTTTCTAAAGCTATGTTCCTTTGCATTTTCCCTCTCATACTCAAAGCCCTGATTTCCTCCTGTTTCTCAGTCTAAACAGAATAGGGGCCTGGGGCAGAGAGGGTGATGCAGGAACCAGGGGCAGGGGGGATGGTAGCTTTGCCGAGTCTGGTTGAGGAGCCAGCCCCTGCCGTTCTACCCACTGTCACCGCTAGGAGGCGCGCTCCCCGGCGTTGGAAACTAGCCGGTCCCACTGGCGGATCTCAGGCCGATGGCTCCGCCTAGTGCAGCTCCCCGGGCATTGCTGCTGCTGCTGCTGCTAAGTCGCTGCAGTCGTGTCCGACTCTGTGCGACCCCTTAGACGGCAGCCCATGCTCTTGTGCAAATCGGAAGGAACTTGCTGGGTCTGAGCAGGGTGGTGAGGGAGGGAGCTTAGCGGCGAGCCTGGGATTCGAAGCCAGCACTCCTGCGGTACTTGGTGACACCTTGCCTTTCTCTGCTGTCGGGGCTGGGGTCATAAGGGGTCCTCAGCCCTTATGCTTTTTCTGCATCTGCTTTGGTGAAGGCCTCTTTGAGATTCAGCCCTGCAGGGGCTTCAGGTGTTAAGTTGGAGGTGTTCCGCCTACTGCTGGGCCGAGCCGCGGCGGGTCCATGGGGAGGAGGCACCCCAACAAGGGGTTGGAGAAGTCAGGTCCCCTCTGCTTAGACTGGATCGCAGAGTTTCTAGGTGGAGACTATAACATTTGGGATTTCAGATGTCAAGGAGCTGAGGGGGGCAATGCAGATCATTGCATGGTGTGTGCGTGTGCGCGTGTGTGTGCTTGCGTGTGCACCAGGGGGAACGAGTGGATATGTGAACAGGTGGGTCTGACTCTTCCTGCAGTCAAGGTCAGGACCCGCTGCAGAATTCGTGGGCTGAGTGCAAAATGAAACGGTGAGGCCCCTTGTTGAGAATTGTGAAGAATTTCAAGGTGATGACAGCAGAGAATGAAACCAGGAGCGGGTCCTCCTAAGCACAGGGTCCCCCGTGACTGCACAGATCAGACGCCCACGAAGCCGGCCCTGGTCACTGTCTTTTCAGTTGGTTTCTGAAGCAGGTGGGGCTTCACCTTCTGCTTCTTACTTTGCAAAGTCTCCCTGGCAGGCTGTGGAGAACTGGGCTGGTAACACTTTTCAAAATGTCTGCTTTTAAAAGCACAAATGATCTGGATCAGTCAGAGGTGAAGGACTCAAGCCCCAAGATGACAGATGAACCTGGTCTGTGGGCTCCCAGTCCAGGGCGGGCCACGGGTGCCGAGAGTCCTCCAAGTCCTTACCATTTAACCCACTGATCGGAAATAAAACCCTTCCTTTTAGTCGTCCACTGGGGGCTTTTCTCCTCTTTGCTTGTGGATCAGACAGGCTCCTCTAGCCTCTGCCTTCCAAGTGACCATCTGAGTGATGGCAACAAGAAGCAGGGAGCTGGTGGGGGTGGGTGGTGCCCGGTGCCCCTTCCCCGGGGCTGGATGCTGCTCCTCCATCTCCTCTTCCTGGAGAGAGTGAAGCCTGCCCAGGCTGGGTGCTGGGTACACAGGTGTCTGCAGGTACCTGCTACTGAGATGCAGCTACTTCCCAGTTGGGGTGTCTGCCATAGGATCCCGCCTATGAGGGGGCTGACGGGAGGAGAGACCCCACTGTGTGAGTAGCCTCGGGTTCTAGAAGACCAGCTGCCAGGGAGGCAGCTGACACGGGAGTCGCCCCTCCCCCTGTGTGCTGGGTCTTACTTTCTTTCACTAGCACTTTCTAGCGCTTAGCAGGACACTCCAAAACCTTTGCTTGACCTTTGCAAATCAGTTTCACGTCTACCTACACAGAGCAATAATCCTGTCTATGTTTCCTGATTCTGTCTGGGATTATAAAGTTTGCTAAGTAAAAATACTGACAGAAAGTTGAATAGAGATATCAAATTCATCTTGCATGGGTTTGGTTGTGTCATTTTGAATGAAATAACAAATTATAGCTTTGTTTCTACTTGTATTGCAATCATCCGGACTACTGAAAGTTCAGAAAGTGTTTTCTAGAGGCATTTAATTAATATTGTGTCAGTGTTAGTTTTCACGAGTGAACATTTTGTTGTACATTGTACAAATCAACATCTTAAAATGTTGTCTGGTAAATATTCAGTATCAGACAGTAGATATTCTAGCAAGATCTTTGGTAACGATAATTATTTTAACACATGCATTTAAAATGTACATTGCCAATAGCCCAAGTGTCTTTAAACTGTAAAACCAACTTCAGATCTTCTTTGCTGAAGCCCAAGCAGGCTGAGATCTGTACCCTTTGGGCCCTTTCTCTACCCTTTCATAGTCCTACCTGGACAGAGAAGTTGGCGATCTCATAATTCATGTCCTGTTGCCTTAGCTACATCAGCGTATATCTTCACATCTATAGGTGGTTAGCATATGTGTAAATACATGTATACAGATGAGAGTCTGCAACAGAATGTCCCGTGTATGATAAGCAGTCCTCAGCTCTTGGTTTTCTGCATTTTATATAGTTTGCAGCTAAGAAAAATGCAGAATTCCACTACGTAAAGTGGAAAAAGTTATGCTCTTTCAATGGTTTGTCCAGAAATCTCTGCCGTAAGTTTATGGGAATGTCTATGACTCAATGTACATATGGTGTGTAAGAGGTGATGCTGTTAAGTGTTGCATAAACTAATGCAGATTCTGTAGTTATAAATAATTGACTTGTTATTGTAAAATGTGATTTGTCATTGAGAGATTATTTTTCTGTATGTATATGAGAGTATTTTAGGAATCTAATTTAAGTGCATAAAACTATAGAAAAAGTTAAAAAACCTATTCCAAGAGTAGAGAGTGCTTAATCAGATTACTTGGGTTCGACCCAACTAAATTTCATATATTAAAAAGAAAACCAGAGTTGCATATGTTAGACATTCAAAGAAGTCATTTTGGAGGGGCAAAGAAAATGTGAAGTTGAATGCAACGGGTGGTGTTATGATAAGATGATGAGTGTCCTCTAGCCATGACCTTGGGTGAGACCCCTGTATTTCATTAAACAGGTAACTTGTTCGGGAAGGTGCTTGTGTCAGGAAGGATAGGAGGCTTGAGAGTCTGGTTCCCATCAGATCTGAGTGATGTGCTCTGGAAGCTTCCATAGGTTCTGGAGGATGGGCCAGGAATCTTGGGTGGAGCAATCGTTCTTCTAGAAAGTTCCGAATGTCCTGACTTCTGGGTCACCCTTTGCAGTTCTCTTTCTGAATAGATTCAATGCATCCCTTTGGTGTTTGCATTTTCCTTTCCTGGAGGCATCCTCACTATCCCCACTGTGGCTCTCCTGTGTTGGGTGAAGGATGAAGTTTGGGGCTTTCTGGGTTAAGCTGTTCCTGGCACACAGGACAGGCAGCACAGAGCAGCCTTCTAGCTGCTTGTGTCCATGATGGAGACCTCAAAGCAAGAGGCCTTCCTCTTTGCCCTGTCCCAGAAAAGGGTCAGAGGTCCAGGCTGCTTCTCGGGCACAGACTTTGTATCCTTTGCCACCGGAAATGTCCCCACAGGCCACCTAAGGATGGATACAACGCAAAATCCTATGAAACTCAAGATGCAAACCCCCGAGAGGTGCGTTTAGAGGTCCTTTCAGGAGGAGGCAACGCTGTCAGGTCAGCCTCCCTCGTCAGGCTGGGAACGATGGAGCGGTGAAAAAAGCCATGTTCCTGGTGAGCCACGGGTGTTGCATACAGATCGCTGTGTGTGGGACGCTGAGGGCCCTGGCTTGAAAGGACGTATAGGGAATGCGTGCCTTAGGTTTTCAACATTTCTTTCAATGAGCTGTATGCTTCCCAATGCTGTCAACCAACAGTCCAAGTCCTTTTTTGATACACCTCAAATTGGCAAATGCTGGCGTGTAAGTGACCTCCTGGAATTCAGGGTTCAGGGGGCGCAGGGAGCTGTGATTTCTGGGAGCTTCGTGGAATCTGTTATCATAGGAGTGATCTGAAAATCACCTTGAGGAACTGTCTGGGTGGATGTGAGTGACTTCTTTTCCAAACATGGAGCTGTTTAGGGACCTCTTTGTCCAAGGTGGCCTGGGAAGGCCATCTAAAGCTAGCCAGCAGAAGTGGATAAGCTCCTATCGACCCACCCAGAGTAAGTCCTGACCTCCTTCCTTGGCACCAAGTCCTCATGGCTGGTGTGGCAAGAGGGCTATACGTGGAGATGAGTCAGCCAGTCAACCATCCCTTGGGTCCTGCTTGTTCCAATAAAGTCTGGGGTCAAGAAAAGCCAGAGAACGTGGCGTCCTGCTCAGCAGTGACCATTCCAGTTAGCCTTCACCTATTTAGAAAAGAATGTATCGGTCCTGACACGAGTCCCTTGTGTTTCCAGCAGCAGATGGGTCACAGTGTTGGGGGCATGTTGCTCCCCTCACAGCCCTGCCCGGGGGGTGGGATGAGCCACTCCACCTCCCCGACGGACACCCTGTTAACTGTAATATACTTCTGTTGCCAAATAACGGTATTGTTTAATTTCCCATCAAAGGGAGACTATATTGTTTGGTGTGTAATGTCAATGGAGTTCCAAAAATTACTAGACACTATTATAAATTGTAGAATTCTGTATTTGTTTGATGAAGCAGGGCCAAGACATTAGGTTTCTTTTCTGTTTAAAAGAAGCTAAGGTTAGGTTTGCTCTCTGAGCATTCCTTTGGCACCTTATTATGTAAGAAATGTTAAATTTGACTGATCAAGATTATGGTAACTGAGTGTTGTTTTCTTTAAACCAGTAGCAACATCAATACAGATGGATATTTCTGTGTATCTGGAATCTAAAAGAACAATCTCTTCCAAACAATTCTTTGGTCATTTTGACCTGTACGGTTTAAATTCACATAGTTCATGAATAAAAGGAGAAAAACCAACCTTGTTACAATGGATTGCTTTGGGTTCTTTCTGCCCCTCTTCCTTTCTGAGCAGACTGTTTGGTTGTTCAGTTGTTAAGTCGTGTCCAACTCTTGGTGACCCCATGGACTGTGGCCCGCCAGGCTCCTTTGTCCATGGGATTCTCCAGGCAAGAATGGAGTGGGTTGCCATTTCCTTCTCCACTATACAGCTGTATCTGTCATCTATCTATCTGTTTTTGAACATCTTGATTTTTAAGAACTGCATAATATCCCATTGCTTGAATATATTCCAATTTACCCTATGTTTTAAAAAGAATCCTGAATGGTTGTGTGTTGAGGCTGCTTTAAAATTTTTATCTAGATTTAAAAAAAGTGCCATGAAGACTGTCACTGTACACAGATCTCTGGGTTCATCTCTGATGAGCACACAAGGCAGTGTTTGAAGCATTTCATCACTTCCCTCCCCCCGTTTCTATGTGCTTAATCAACAAGGAGTTTGTTGAGTTGGATTCTGGATTGGGCAGTATTACCGGCAGAGATATTTCATCAGCTGTTACACGTCTTCAAAGCTTGTGGTCTGCCTCGGGTGTGCGGTGTGCAACCCCTGTCAGGAGGCAAGCCGGAAGGAAGGCAGATGGTCTTGGGGAACCAGCAGTGTTGGCTGCGTTACAGGCGCAGCTGCTGAGCCCTTAGAGACCACCCTCCCGTGGCGTCAGTGGGAGGTTTCTTCTCCCTCTTGTTAATAGCCCAGAGGTCCGAGGTCTGGCCTGGCAGGGCCTTGCGATCATTTGACTTTTACCTTGAAGTAAAGAGGTAAAAGCTGCACTTTCCACTGCGTCCACATCTAGTGAGAGGGAAAGGGAACTGCGAGCCCGGTCCTCGTGAGGCCAGTTGGGAAGGGACACTTTTCCTCTCTTTTCATCTGCCGGAACTTAGTAGCTCCAGCACCAGGAATCGCCAGGGAAGTTGGCAAATGTCCGCAGCTAGGTGGCTGGATCCTGGGGCCACAGGCCAGCCTGAGCCCTCCTGGCTCCTGGGAGAGGACGGAGAGGCCTGCAGTGGTGTCTCTGTCCATTGCACGTGCTGATGGTGGAGCTGCTTTGCCAGGAGGAAGTTCGTTTCAGCACTGTGATAGCCAGGAGGGTGACGTCACATCAGGTGGAGGCACACTGGTCCCTGCCCAAGGTGCAGGGGGTGGCCCCGGGCCCCTCAGTGCCCTGAGGACTTCCTAGATGGCACAGCCCTGCCTCTGCCCATGACGGGTGGCTCTGGGAAGGGAATCTGTTCGCTGTCCAAACACTTGGAGGTGACCAAGGAATGGGCACCTGAGGTGGCTGCTGTCCGGACAGTGCTCTTCCCTCTGAGGCCAGTAGGAGGGCAAGCTCAGGGAAGAGCTGGCCTGGCTTAAAGGGCGAATCAAGAGTGTCTAAGGGACCAAGTGCGAGGGGCCCAGAGAGTCACCTGAGCTCAGTGTTGCCTGCTGGCTCCAGTGCGGGTGCACCACGTGCCAGGGAGTGGCCAGGGGCAAACAGGAACAAACACAATACAGGGGAGGCTGGGGGCGGGGGCCCTGAGCAAACCTCCATTTCTTCCCTCACTTGCAGAGTGAGGTCTGTCTCGCTCGTGTCTGACTCTTGGCGATCTCCATGGACTGTAGCCCACCAGGTTCCTGTCCGTGGGATTCTCCAGGCAAGAATACTGGAGTGGATTGCCATTTCCTTCTCCAGGGGATCTTCCCAACACAGGAATCAAACGCACATCTCCTGGCTTGCAGGCAGATTCTTTCCTGTCTGAGCCATCTGAAGCTTAAATATTTAAGATGTAACATGAAGCAGTCTTGGAAACCACAGAGCAGCCTTCAGTTTGCGGGTATTAGGTCCAAATTAAGGGCATTTTACTGGGGAGCTTTTCCTAGGGGACTGATCGAGTCAGTCACCCTAATGGTCTATTAGAAACCAGGATTTCTGAACAGGTTTTCTGAACAGGATTTCTGAACATCCTTGAAGATGGGAGATTTTGCAGGCGATTCTAGATGGACTTGGTCTAGTGCCTACCTCCTGTCAGGTGCTGTGTGAAG
The DNA here is from genome assembly GCF_002263795.3 of Bos taurus. Taxonomy (NCBI): domain Eukaryota; kingdom Metazoa; phylum Chordata; class Mammalia; order Artiodactyla; family Bovidae; genus Bos; species Bos taurus. The sequence continues at coordinate 1,652,762 of NC_037328.1, read as the reverse complement.
CCAGTCAGCCAATCCCTGGGGTCAGATGGCCCAAAATCAGAGGCTGTCAGGCCAGGGACCAACACCCTTCACCGACATCTTTACATCTGGGAGACCCAGTACTGAACTCATCATGACCTCGCTTCACTCTTGCAGCAGTTACTCACCAAGTGGATGTTACAGCTTCTTCCACGTACGGGGTGGAAGTTGATCCCCCAAAGCAGGAGGCTTTAGGGATTGAAACAGCAGAGGCCTGCATGTGCACCCCCAGACAGCTCTAAGACGCGTCCTTAACCCTCACGCCTACTGCTGCAGAGCAGAACAGTCTAGTCAGGGGGCGCACTGTGGGTGCACGTCATATCCCCTTATGGAACCTCCTGCTGAACGGTTCTAGAGTGCTTGTTACTCCTGGCGAGGTCACTTTCAGTCTGGGAGAAACGCGGAGAAAGGCTTATTGTGGCCACAAGCCTTCTAGTCCCGTCAGGATGTCCTATGACCTGACGTGTGGTGGCTGAGTATGCATCAGGTTGTCTCTTGAAATGTTATCTTCTGGCAATTTCAGGGTGACTGTTAACCCTCAGAGAAGCAGGAAAGTTTGCTGTGTGCTTGGCTCCCCCAACCTGGCTGGGAAGGCCTTAACTGGCAGAACCAATCGGATGGTCAAGAATCTGCCCGCAATGCCGGAGACCTGGGTTCAATCCCTGGGTGGGGGAGATGCCCTGGAGGAGGAAATGGCAACCCACTCCAGGATTCTTGCCTGGAGAACTGCATGGACTGAGGAGCCTGGTGGGTTACAGTCCATGGGGTCACAAACAGTCGGACATGACTTAGCGACTCACACACACACAACGGGCAGAAGCTCGACCCAAGAGCAGTGACTTCTAACCATCAGTGTACTGGAACTGGTGTGCCCAAGAGGGGAAAAGTCCTGACTCTGTCCTGGGCTGACATTCCCAGGCATCCTTGGTTCAGAGGACACTCCAAGGGCTGTGGCGCCCGGCGAGCTGAGAAACCTGCCGCCTGCTGAGTGCACGGCTCTCACCTGGACCTCTGCCCCAGTGATAGCAGTCACTGCTTTTAATTAGATTCTCTCGATTCCAGAAGAGACATGTGTTTTTGGCCAGAATCTCTCTGGAAGCTTTTATAGACATCACCGCCTCTGAACTTAGAATTACATGGAGAGTGGAGTGGAGGACGGATCACTTTCGGCTCGTCAGAACGCACAGGCTGGACATATGGACCCGTCAGAATACTCGGGTGAGCACAAACCGGCCCTGTTTGGACGGCTAAGCAGCCCAGGCGTGTGGCGGGTACGTGGCCTTGGGGGCACGGCCGAGGGGCTCGGCCCACATGCTGCAGAGGCTGTGAGCAGCACAAAGTGGCAGAGAAGGAGCAGCGGCCGGCGTTTGACCAGCGTGGGCTGAGGCCACTTCCAGTTCTGAATCAAGATGAAACCAACAGCCGAAAAACTCAAAGAGATGACGACCTTAACTTCACCTGCAGGCTCAGCCCCTGCCCAGGCTCTGGACTCAGAGACAAAGGGATGAGGTAAGACACGTGAAGAACTTAATAGCGCCTGCTATGAAGGCTATTTTCCCCTAAGGGATATATAAGCATCCAATTTCTTAGAACAATGGACAAAAACTAAATTTCAAAGGGCATTTTAACCTTTAAGGGGATCCTGAGAGAAAGATAAAAACTAAGGCTCCCTGCACTTCCGCTTTAAAAGGCAGTAAACACAGTGTGCCCTGTTCAGGAAGTGTTTATTGTTGCTCCAAGTTTAAGAATTCTCACTTTTAGAAAATCAACACTTTTACAGAATCTCCCGCATTGCTCTGCTCAGCTTCTGAATCTTGGTTTTTGCAGACATATCAACGTATTTCTCTCCAATACGGACAATCATTCCACCCATGATCGACGGATCAATCTAGGAAAGAAAATAGGTTGGAAATGTGAAAATACGCTGACATTTCATTAATGAAAAAGCAAGATAAAAAAAAGTGCTCTGAAAAGTCTATTGTAACATGTAATAATTACATCTGGAAAAAGAAGTCAAATTGTGAATGGATTCAGTAATAGTCTATTTTGAAAATAAACATAAAGGTTCTACTATAGGCAGTTTTACATAATCTGCTCTCACTTTCCAGTCCATTTTAAGTGCCAAACAACCTCAGGAAATGTACTGTACACAATTAAAAACCTACCTTAACTTCTAACTTCAAAACCTGGCCTTTACTTAGGAAGCTCTTCAGGACCGTTTTCAATTCAGTCAGAGTGGCTTCATCTAAAGCCTAAAAAAGGACAAAACATCCTTAAATTCAGGTAAAGTAAAACAAGTTACTACAGTAGGAGAGAAAAATCTCCCTCTGGGAACATTTCACCAAGACAGGCTGTGTGAATTCCTGTGCTCGGTATCTGGGGACCCACTCTGGAGTCGCACCCCAAGAGGCACTCATCGGCGCTGGTCTCGGGCGTGTGAAAGCCCGCCTCACAGGAGCACCGTTGGTTACGCTCTTGGAGAGTCAGAATCTCTGAAGCACTACAAACACTCATCTAGGTAAGATCAGGTGCTACATACCCCAAGTAACTCTACCATGCTTGGTAGGTAACTAAGCCCAACAGACTGTTCTCCTACAATGAACTACAGTGCAAAGAGAATACAAGGGAAATACAATGTACTCCACTGTACACTGGACAACAATGAAACTCATTCCAGCGAGGCAGTGCCACTTAAGGAGCATGGACTACTGGAAGACAGGACTGTGGTTCAAATCCCAGCTCCACCTTCTGTGACCTCCAGCAAGCAACTTACTTTCCCTGGGCTTTGGTTTCCTCATTAGTAAAATAAGGGTAACAACACTTCTGCTTCACGCAGACCTTTGACATTAAGTAAAAAAATTATAAAGTGCCCAGCACATTGTATTTCAATAAATGGTGACTATTATTATACTCTACTTCAGCAAGTCCCTAAGACCAATGGGGCCCGTTCGCCTTATACTTTCTGCTTCATCACCACAAAAGATGAACAGATTACATTTGAGTAAACTACTGAGCATGATGTTTAAAAAATAATTCAAACCTGTACTGGAATATAAACCAGTATTTCCTGACACATTTTAACCCAACCTACAGTCTTCACGAATAACCACTGAATAGGGAAGCACCAGGGAGACACCTGCCAGGCCTTGTGAAGCAGAGGTTCACAGAAGGGAAGTGAAGTTGCTCAGCTGTGTCCAGCTCTTTGTGACCCCACAGACTGTAGCCGATCAGACTCCTCTGTCCATGGGATTTTCCAGGAAAGAATACTGGAGTGGGTTGCCATGTTCACAGAAGCTGGTATAAATGAAGAGACCTCCCAACTGACAGTTCAGTTCAGTTGCTCAGTTGTGTCTGACTCTCTGCAACCCCATGGACTGCAGCATGCCAGGCTCCCCGATTTCTTGATTTTAGCCTTTTTCTTTTTGTTCTACAAAATGGAAAGTCAAGACAATGCAGTGGCAACAACTCATTACTTACAGATGCAGTGGTAACTGTGCATGGTACTTCTCCACGGTGGACACTCATCATGGTAGAAAATGCGGAAATCACCGCAGGGGTATTAGTCAAGCGACCATTTTCAGCAAGCAAATCTGGGAAAGTGAACATTTTTCACTTAAGTCATATTCGTGAAGCAGTATATTCACCTCAAACGCAAACTGACATGGCCTTAAAATACTATATTCAATGTCAGTTAAGGATGTGGATGGAGAAGCTGCAACCTGTTATCTAAAAAGAATATTCAATTTTTTTTTTTAAAAGAATGCACCAACGAGGACTTAAATGTGTAAAGGGGTGTGTCTCTTAAACGAATCTGCAATAGATTTCTTCATCACAGCTTGAAATCTGATTTTCAGGTTTATACCACGAATCCCCAAATTAACATACTTATATTCAGTACACATTTTCTTTGGATTCTGAGTGATCAAGGGATTTGAAAAACAATTAAAATGTACCAAAGAATGCAAATGTCTTTAAGGACAGAGACGCAGCCACTGGCTGTAAACCACTTTCTCGGCAGGGATCCCACTGGCCTCCTCCAAGGGGTGAAACTACGCATTGAGACACTCCTGCATCTTAACGTCCTTCCGACAGTGCTCCTCAAACTGCATGTGCAAGCGACTCACTCGGGGGCCAGTGAAGATGCAGATTCTGGTTTAGCAGGTTCGGGTAATGAGACTCTGCACTGCCAAAGGCTGGTGGTGTTCCTGGTCCAGGGATCACAGTTTCAGGAGCAGAATTTTCAGAGACTTCAATAAAAGAGCTAATACTTACTGATCAGGTTGGACGTGAGAGGAGAGAACTTCTCCTTTGCCGTCATGTCACTTAGGCTTTTCACTTTAACTGAACGCTTTACATAGGGATTCAAAAGAGAAGCAGCCATTTTGGGTTCCTTCAAGATTTGCTAAAAGGACCAAAAATAATCTTAGACTCTAGAACATAAATGATGCCAGCTGCTGTACACACGCTTTCTGATGAATCATGCATTTCATGAATAAAATTAGAAAAGTTTAGTCAAATAAATTTTTGCCTTTAAGAATGCACCACAGATGATTTTACACAGGATATGGTATTGTGTGAAAATATTTAAGACCATTCTAATGAAGTTGATTTTTGCTTTTCAGGAGAGATTATTTTTAAAAAACTAAGCAGCCATGAGACTGGATCTGTGGCATACTGTAATGTATCTACTGTGGGTATTACTCTGGTTTTTCCCTGCTAAGAGGGTGCAGTGATGCCCACACACAACGCAGACCTAACGAGACGCACTGAGTGCGGGCGGCCCCTTGGCCTTTCCCTCGGGGGCCTCTCCCTCTAAGGCTGATCCGGATTCCGGCCAGCTGCCCAGAGCTCCGGAAAACCAACCCACTGCTGGGTGGGAGCTCTGGTGCTTTTCCTGGGAGGAAAAACGGCCAAAAAATTCAGAGTGCCAAGACCACAAGAGAGGCGACTCTGTCTCCACGACCACAAGAGAGGCGACTCTGTCGCCGTCCCACTACATCACAAACGTCAAGTCCGGGACCACGGGCAGCTTCCAGCACTCTGCTCCCCTCAGCGTCAAGCCAGAGCTCCAGCAAACCAACTGCTGTTTCCATGTGGGTATCTCTTGGTCACACACCTCCACTGACCTTTCGATCAACCCCTCTCCTGGGCTCCTGGACAATTTCTGCCTCTGATTCTAGCTACGTGCCTACACTGCCATCTAATGTTAAAACTTCAACTCGAGTGACCCCCCCAAAACAAGGTTTTCCCATACACACTGCTGGCTTATACGACGACAAGCATTCTGGAACTGGAGCCATCCCAGTTTCAGGTCTCTAACCATTTCTGCTGCATCATCCACGGACCGTTAGCGACACCCTGGCAGCATCACGTTTTCCTCCTGGCGCCAAAAAATGGCTGATTTTGTTTCGTATGTCTCCACAGCTTAACGGACTTCAGTTTTAATTAAACCCCATTCTAAGGCCCACAAGCCAGGCACTGTCTTGCTTGTGAACATCACAGGTTTACGAGGGGTGTGCATGACAGCAGAGGGCAGGAACCATCACCTCCCCAAAAGCCTGTGCGACCCTGTAGACTCCAGCTACCCCAGCCCAGAAGCATCTCCAAGTCAGGCTGCTGGATCTGTGAACATCCTAACAGGTGAGGGTACCAGCGAAGATCAAGCGCACTGGATAACTGGACAGAGGGAGGGATACAGAGCTAGAGTTACTGAGCGTTAGGACAAAGGCTCCCACAAAAGCTCAAAATGAAAAAATGCACAAAACGCCTAAGTATTGTTCTATACAGCTAGTCTGTGAGGGTTTTCCCCTTCTAAGATTAAAAACACAAAAACAAACTCTAGGTGGCGACTAGAAAGTAAAAGAAGGGGAAGCAACAAAATCTGGAGCGACTTGTTAACTATCAGACGACTCAGGGAACCTGCAGTGGCCATCCTCCTGTTTAAGCCACACTGCAGGCTCCTGTTAACTCAGTTCATGTACTCTTCATGTTTACAAAAAAATACAAATCAGCTTCCCCCGCAGTCTCCTGGTCTTCCTCCGTCGTTCTGTCATCGTCCTGCAGCTCGGGCACCTTCACTAATGTGCGGTCCAGTGGGCTCTGCTCACTTTCCCTCACATCTTGGGAATAAAATGACAACTGACGCTGAGGAAAAGACTTCAGAAGGAAAATAAATTCCCAGCAAAACAAGGTCATAATATATCCTGAAGACTACTTTGGAAATACCGAGTAATACAAGCATAAATGCTCAAGGTAATTTTTAACCCTCCTTTGAAATGGCAGTTGTTTCTTAAAATTTAGATTTTCTATTTCTTCTCTTGAGCCCCAAATCTCGGTTCCTAACATTAACATTCTTACATATACCTATTATAAATAGGTTCAGAACAATTTTACCCAGTATTATAACTATCAACGTGGTTACAGGAAATGTTTTCTTCTTTCCCTTTTTTTGCAATTCTTTTTCTCTTAGGATATACTTCATTAAGGATGCACAGTCAAAGATCTAAGGAAAAAACATACAGTGAGAACTTAATAATGAACAGGAAAGCTACTTACTCCTACTCGCAACAACTCCTTCTCTACTTGCTCCAGTTTATTCTGTTTAGATGCAGCGGAATACAGAGCTGTGGCGTAGCGGCCTTCGATGCCATATATCTGAACAGGTGGCTTTAAACAACGGTGGAGTAAGGCAAGAAGAGAAAAGGAAAATCAGTTAAGACCATATCATGGTATCAAGAGCAGAAATATTTATAATTTTAAAATTATTGTAAAATGCTACCCTGAATGACAATTCTCAAACAAATAGGGGATGTTTCCTTGGCCATGTCACTCCATCTATGAGCTTTCAATTCCTCTTCTTAAAATGAGGGGCTTAGAAAACATGGTGTCTAAAGTCCCTTTCCATTCTACAGAAAATTCAACCGTGCTAATTTTGAGATAAACTTAGGATTCCTTCGAATCCAGTAACTACTTAGTTCCAAGTTTAGGCGGTGTTAAACACTGATAGAAGGCAGTTTTGAACACGTTAAAGCTGGAAAACAGGTGTTTATGAGACACATACAAGCACAATTTTATACATTTCATAGCAATACTGCAAATTTCCCTTAGAGTATCTCCATAAATGTTCAGTTTAATGGAGCCCTTTAGCAATTTACTAAGTGCCTGATGCTTCAATTATTTTTTACAGTGAACCACAGGCTTTTTAAACCACAGTATCATCAATGTATGACTACATATGCTTAGTGGTACTGTGTGATTGTACTGGAAAAGCTTAGGTTTTTAATGAGCAAGATTTAGTTTCTGTCCAGCTCAGAGACTAAGCTGAATAACCCCTCCTCTTCTGTAAAATGGGAAGACCAGCTACCTCCCATCACTGTTACTGTGTTTTAAGAAATTCTCCAACTTAAAAGGTTTTTTCGTGGGCCTGGTCTATGACAGGCATTCAACACTATCCTGTTCCCTAGCTCCCCTACTCCCCAGCATGTCTGGGGAACCACAAATCATGCAGAAAGATTTAAGTGTTAACTGTACAAAATCCATGCCTAAATGTATTGTTGTCTGAAACCACATACATTTATTTGCTTTACAATTACAGAAAAATAAGCTGACATACCCTCACAAGCTTGGCAAATGGCCTGACCACAGATGTACTGAAGCATCGCACCTTTAACACAAAAACAGAAAGACTGAATGAGGTTACTGATAGTAAAAAATAGTAAATGGTTCACTTCTTATGTTTCCTTATATCAACACATAGATTTTATGAGGCTGAGCTGCTCTTCATCACCCAGGAGTAAATTTCCCCACTGAAGAGTCATTACAGGCTGCATGGGAAAACTGCCTTCCCACTGTGAGGCTGGCTCACGAGTAAGGGAGAGGAAACACTAAATTTGAGAAACATTTAGTTGCTCAGTTGTGTGTGACTTTTCTCCAGCCCCATGGACTGCGGCCCACCAGGCTCTTCTGTCCCTAGGATTCCCCCGCTGTGAGAATACTGGAGTGGGTAGCCACTCCCTTTTCCAGGGGATCTTCCCCACCCAGGGATGGAACCCATGTCTCCTGTATTGGCAGGCAGGTTCTTTACCACTGAGCCACCAGGGAAGCCCAAGTTTCAGAAGTCAGTCTTAAAAAAAAAAATTGACAAGATTTCCAGCATTTATGTTACCATCGTGGAGCACGATTCCAGTAACAAGTGGGACGATTCCAGGCATTATCTGCGAGAGAGGTACCTTCTTAAGACTCCAAAAGCTATCTGAAGATAAAGATGAATTCTCTAGCTTGTTTCCTACCAAGATACTAACCTTGATATTGTTGAAATGGTATCTTGTCTATCAAGAGTTGGAATCCAGAGTTTAAAAAGCACCCGCAAGGGTATAGGTCACCTTCAAATAATTCCACCTTCAAATAATTCCAGAGTGTACTATACAGCTGAGAGGGCTAAAAGACTTTATATAACACTTAGGGAAAATTTACGGAAGGTACAAGGTGTTATGATATATATAAAGCATCGTATAACATAAAGAGCACAAATTTTTCTGTGACTCTGTGGGTTCGAATCTCAGTTCTACCCTTACTTAGTCAAAAACCAGTCATTTAAACTTTCCAACCTCATTTTCTTCATAAAAATGTGAAACACGTTTTACAAATATTCTTTAGGATTACTGTTGACCCAGTAATACTAGTAGTCGTTTAATCACAACAATAAAGATAGGTCCCCCTTCTCCTGGGTCTCTCAACCAGCTCCTTCCCGGGGCTGTGCTCAGAGGACGCCAAGGTTAGAAACGAGCGTGCAGCGTCCACTGTGTCCCGCGTGCATCCCGTGGAAGAAGGGGTGGGGGGAAACAGGGCCGCCCAGCGTTGCCCCCACTCTCCCGACCGCACGACCTTGAACGGCCGCTACGCTCCCCAGGTGTGGCCTGGAACCGTGGGGCTTGGGGGTCCAGTGCTGGTCACTCCGGGAGGGCTCTTCCCGCTGGCTTTCAGGACCTCCGTCCTCTCACCTGCTGGGACAGCCCGGACACTGCTAGCGCGGCCATCTTCTCCTGGCAGCTGTAGGTCAAACCCGAGTCTGCGAGAGAGACAGAGAGCGCACGCGTGCGTCAGCGTAGCCGCTCGGCCTGCTGGGAAATGTAGGCGTAGGTCGTCAGGCCGCATGCCCGGGGATCTCCCTCAGGCTGGGAGTTGTAGTCCTCAGAAGCGAGTGGTCCTCAGAGCTGGTGGGGGTGGAGGCTAGAGGGCTCGGAGAGCATCTGGAAATGAGATTGTTGAGTTACTTACTGGCCCTTAGTGTAGAATAGAGTTATTGCCCCTAGTTTTAACTTCCCATTTGGATAAGTAGGGTGGCATTTGTTGTGTTTCACATTCATCACTAGCACAATTAGCATGTTTACTCTTTCTTCCTACCGCGCCAAAGTGTGTATCAAGTGCAGGTCCTTGCAGTCTGTATATGCTGTATATGCAGCTTTGCAGCTCAAGCCGCGGACCCTAATACTCGGACCGTGACTGCTCCGGCTGACCGCCATCCCCAGTCCACCCCATCTTCCTGAGTACAACATTGACCCCCTTGGTTTGTGCGGACGCGTGAGGTTCTGGTGATTAAATACTTCCTTCTGGGTAGGGCAGAGTAATTAGCTGAGAAGCAGACCTAAAAATAGAACTGGTGTTTGAGTAAAGTGTGACATTGAAACTGAGAATCCAACACTAGCTTTGGCTAGTTTCTCTGCATTCATAAAAACAACCTATTTTCAACCCATTTCCCCCATAAAAAGAACACTAATTTTTTAAACTTATTTTTAAAATTAATTAATTTATTTTATTTGGAGGCTAATTACTTTACAATATTGTGGTGGTTTTGCCCTACATTAACATGAATCAGCCATAGGTGTACATGTGTCCCCCATCCGGAACCCCCCCTCCCACCACCCTCCCCATCCCATCCCTCTGGATTGTCCCAGTGCACTGGCTTTGAGTGCCCTGTTTCATGCATCGAACTTGGACTTGTCATTTTTCTTTTCTGTAAGGAAGAGAGTTTGCAGTCGGAGCATGGTTGGAGTTTCTGGGTTGCAGTAATGGGGCCCTATGGTCAATTAAGGTGTTTTTCTGCTCAGTTTTACTATAATTATGTATCTATTATATATAATATAACATTAAATTATATATTATTATATATGAATTATATATCTTATCATTATAATTATTAAGTCATTAATTTATGTGAAAAGTCATTGATTTTAATGATGAGTGCAGTTTTCTCATCATTACAAAAAACTTGTTAAAATGCGGAAAAGTAGAAGGAATGTACTTGCTCTCTTTTGGACCACCTGAGGGCAGCCATTGTCAATATTTTAGTGTGTTGTCTCCCATTATTTTTTCAGAGAGTAGCCTGAACTGCCCAGGCTAGAATCCCAGTCCTTTCATTGACCTTTACCCAGTTATATAATTTCTCTGTGTTTCAGTGTTGTTATCTGTGAGTATTATAATAGCACCTACCTTACAGGCTTTTAGGAAAAATGAACAAGATATAGAACAATTTTCTGACCGACTAGCACTCAATAATGCTCTTTATTTTGCTTTTGTTTTTATCACATATACGGACTCACAGTATGTATAATTTAGTATCTTGCCTTTTTCCTTAATACAAGAAAAAAGTGTACTAAATTATATATGGTTCATAAATACATGCTTCCAGCATGATATAATCGTATTTCTTAGTTATAAGATTTTCACCCATCAAGTGGATATTCTGTGATGTAATAATTCAATAACTTTTGAACATAATTCAGATGGTTGCCTTTTTCCCCCCTTTTAAAACAGTACTTCATCTCCTGAGCATCTTTAGACACAAACTTTTTTTTCTTCATACTTAGGATAACTTCCAAGTAGATTTCCAGAGATGGCACAACTTGGTGAGAGGGTATGAACACTTTAAAAGTCTTTGATGAGGGAATTTCCTGGTGGTCCAATGGCTAGGACTCTGCACTCTTGATGCAAAGGTCCTGGATTTGACAAGGTACTAGATCCCATGGGCAGCAGCTAAGAGTTTGAAAGCCTCAACTAGTCCCCCAGGCCAAAGATGCTGCATGCTGCAACTGAGACCTGATGCGTCCAAATAAGCAAGTAAATAATTTAAAAAGTCTTTGATGAATGAGGGCATGCTCTTTTCAAAACTTTTAACCACTTTACACTTTCACTAGCAGTGCAAAAAAACCCTTGTTTTACTTCCCTCTGCAAATTCTTCTGGGAGGCTGTTTTCAAATAAGTCTAAGGGAAGGTGTATTCGTTATGCAGAACGTTTTATTGAGCACCTATGACTCAGTGGTAAAGAATCTGCCTGCCCATGCAGGAGACACAAGTTCGATTCCCAGGTCAGGAAAATCCCCTGCAGAAGGAAATGGCAATCCACTCCAGGATTCTTGCTGAAGAATCCCATGGACAGAGGAGCCCCGTGGGCTATAGTCCATGCGGTCACAAAGAGTCGGATATGACTGAGGGACTCAACAACAGCAACAACATTAAGTGCAGGCAGCTCTTCTATGCCTGGAGGTACAGCAGGGTACAGGACAAACTGCTTGCCTTCACAGGTCTTAAGTTCTACCTGGAACCAAACCCCAAGGCCATGTTTTCTAATGTATGGGCCTTATTAGATGTACTTCAAGTCAAAAGTTCTGGGACTAACTATATTTGAAAAACTCTAAATTATGGCATTGGTAATTAATTATGAGTAAGCTATAAGGTTGCATAGCAACAGGGAGATTCCCTCTGTCTCCTTTGCATTTATCCCCATCTCACTTCAGCCCTTTGTATGTTGCTAAAATAGTAGTTTGTGGTCATTTGAATTTAAGGGTTTATCAAGTGGCTGCATGTGTATGGTTTCATTTTTATTTTGAAGTTCAGTTCAGTTCAGTTCAGTCGCTCAGTCGTGTCCAACTCTTTGCGACACCATGAATCGCAGCACGCCAGGCCTCCCTGTCCATCACCAACTCCCGGAGTTCACTCAGACTCATGTCCATCGAGTCAGTGATGCCATCCAGTCATCTCATCCTCTGTCATCCCCTTCTCCTCCTGCCCCCAATCCCTCCCAGCATCAGAGTCTTTTCCAATGAGTCAACTCTTCGCATAAGGTGGACACAGTACTGGAGTTTCAGCTTTAGCATCATTCCCTTTCAAAGAAATCCCAGAGTTCAGGATAACTCTAAGATGAAGGGAGTCTGGTACCGCTCCCCTACTTTATATGTGCTGAAACTTTCTGGATCCTGTTTAGGCAGCTCGTCTAGGAAATGGCAGCTCTGGGTCTCAGGATGTACTTCTGGGCATAAGATTTTTTTTTTTTTGGCCATGTGAAGCATGTGGGATCTTAGTTCCCCAACTAGGGATTGAACCCAGGCTCCCTGCATTGGAAGCTTGGAGTTCCAACCACTGGACCACCAGGGAAGTCCCAGTCTCGGCATGGGATTTTGATGCCAGTGTATGCTGCTTCCATCTTGATGATGTGACAAGTGGAGAAACACAGAAAGAACTCTGAACCTGATGCCTCTGCAGTCAAACCGCCCTACACTGCTCTTAGATTCCTGGGCGTCTGCTGAATTCTCACAGCAGACAAAGCCCAGCAACGACCGACCAGGGTCTCAGAAGCAAATTCTCACCAGGTACCATGGGTGCTAAGTCACTTCATTCGTGTCCGATGCTTTGTGACCCTGTGGACTGTAGCCCGCCAGGCTCCTCTGTCCATGGGATTCTCCAGGCAAGAATACTGGAGTGGGTTGCCATGCCCATCTCCAGGGCTCTTCCCAACTCGGGGATCAAACTCGAGTCTCTTACATCTTCTGCAATGGCAGGCAGGTTCTTTACCACTAGCGCCACCTGGGAAGCCCCCACCAGGTACCATCTGACAGCAATTTCCCAACTGCGGCAATGTCAAACCTTCTTCTGTGCAAGAGTAGAGAATTTGAAAGAAGAAAAGAATTTTGTCCCGTAGAAGAACGGAAACGACTTAGCACTTTATTTTTAGGCTCTTTCCTCCTGTACAAACTTAAATTTAAGATAGTTATTTTAACAGCTGAGGCTGATGGAGTTAAAGTGACTTGCCCAAGGTCATAGTCTGGGGCTCTAGCGGTGGTGAAACCCAGACATCAAATCTCAGCTTTTTTGTTTCATGCTGACTTTCAATTCAAAACAAACATTTGTCACCATTTTATTTTCTCTGCAAAGGCACCATATGCTGACATGAAAGACAGCAGCATGGTGTCATGAGACCCTCAGTTGCACATGTGTAAAAAAAATGAAGTGATTTTTCCCCTTGACCCAAGAAAGAACCTTCTGAAACTCAGAAATCTGGATAAAGGTTAATGGGCAGCACGTTCACTGCGCTCAGTTTAAAATGACAAAAAATTGGAAACAAATGTCTGAGCATAAGAGAATGGTTTTTAAAATGGAACACTGTACAACCATTACCACGAGATTTTCAAAAAGTATTTAGTGGCATAGAAACATATTTAATGACACCGAGGGAAAAATTCCAAACTACATTCTCTGTTTTTTCTATACTGAGCATGTGTTGCTATCATAATCAGAAGGAACAAAGAGGGGGGGCCATGGTCCTGTCCCTTAACGATTTGCCCCATGAAGGAGAGACCCACCCACTCTAGTTTCTGACAACGCTCAGCTTCTGACCTGTAGGGTGAAGTTCAAGTTGATGAGTTCCAGGAAGGACCGGGCTCCAAAGTTAGACCAAAGGATTTCTAAGTTTTCTTCCCCAGGTTAACTTCAACTAGACTCCCCCAGCCCAGGGAACCTGTTCTTCAGTTTTGCACAATGTATCTAAGGATGGTATCTTCAGAGCAAAGGGTGTTAAGATTGTCCCCATGCATTTTCTTACACTGAAAGGACCTAGGAAATGTTTGCATCATTTGGATGTTTATCTTGGACTGAACTTCGCATCAGTTTTTTCTCTCTTTTAGTTCTTTTCCCCTCCGAGTTTATTTTGAGAACTGTACATGGATCCTTTACAGCAGACCAGAGCCACTTGCTGTCTTGGGGGCCCAGGTTGGCAGCCCCAATTTAGAACTCCATATGTAGCTTGTTTTTCCACTTAAACCTTGAGAATGGGAACGTGCCTCTGGCAGCTCTCTACGCATGTCTATGGCGTTAAAGGGGTCTGAGAGGAGTCCTGTCAATGGGCAGAGGCCCCTGGGCTGGAATTGACTTGGCTTTGGGCAAGAAAAAGTGTTGCAGAAAGTGGACAATGGGACCCCAGGTGCTGCGGCCATATGATTTTAAACTTTTTATCCTTGGGATCCGATGCATCTACTACAGAGAAAGTGAGGTGGGAGGGCGGGTCAGGATGGGGAACCTGATGTACAGGTGTACAGGATGTACACCCACGGCTGACTCATGTGGATGTATGGCAAAACCATAAAAACAAACCAACAAACATAAATACGGCTTGGTGGTATTTTCGAGTCTTTGGAGAAGGTTGCTTTAGGTGGGTCCGCAGCACACAAAGGGGATCCAGACGGTGACTGAGGCGAACCAGGTACTGCGGGAAGCGGTCCCCCTCCCTGGCCACAGGCATCTTCCCTGGGCCTCTCCTGGGCCGCGGGTGGTTGCGCCTATCTTGAAGCATCACCTACTCGGCGCTCAAGGTCACGGGTGATGCTCGGCCTGACCTAGGTTTCCAAGGCATCATCTTGACACTGGGGGGCGCCATCTCCTCACATTGTCAATTCCGCCTCTGGCCTTGGCATCACTTTTTTCTAGAGCTTTCGCCATTCAAACCTCCGTGTCACCGCTCACACAAGCAAGCGTGAATCAGAGTATTATGAGATTGACTCATGAACTGACTTCTGAGTGATGCTCTAATCCGGGCTCCTTGTGTTTCGGGGCTTAGACAGGTACAGTTTCTTGTTCTTGTCACAGAGCCTGGTGGGGGAGCCAGTCTCTGCATTCCCCAGGGGCCCCCACCCTCCAATGCTCTTTGCAGCTGGCCTTGGTTCCTTCTCAGTCCTGACGCTTCCCCAGGCAGGTTTGACATTTGCCACCACAGATCCAGGAGAACGTCGCCTCTGGGCTAGAGCGGATCTTTGTCTTTTTTTTAAATAAATAAATAGAAAATTTATTTATTTAGTATTTTGGACCGTGCTGGGTGGCATGTGAGATCTTAGTTCCCCGACCAGGGCTCAAACTCGTTTCCCCTGCACTGGGAAGTGTGGAGTGCTAACCACGGAACCACCGAAGACGGCCCCACCTAAGTCCTTCTTATCAAAGTCCCTTTTTCTTTCTGGGTCTGGGTCGGTTCAGAGACAGGTTATACCATTCAGTGGGTGCCCTGTTCTGGGAGATGGTAATGACGACAGGAATGAGCAAATGATCAATGGAAAGCATTCTTCTGTCCGTTGATTAGATAAAAATGCCACCTGTAATCTGAGGAGACCAGTGACCACAGTAAACAATGCATGTTGGGGGCCTTTCGGATGTAAGGAAGTGATCTTCAGCTCCCTGCTTGCTTCTGTTTGGTGATCCTGCGGGGGGGCTCTGGGGACTAAGGTGGTGGTGGGCGAGGACGGGGGCTGGGAGTGGGGGGTAGAGGTGAGGGGGGAGGGGTCCCTTGGGTCCCCGTGGTTTGGTCGTTATCTGCTGGGGCTGCGATGGTAGTGCCGCACTCTGCAGCCCCACTGCCTGGGGCTGGCATCCCAGCCCTGCCAGTCACCAGCTCTGTGCCTCAGTTTCCTCACCTGGAGAATGGGGGCAGGAATCATACAGGTCATGTGACTGAATGCCTGAGGAGGGTCTGACCAAGTGCTAGCATCAAGGCAATGCGCCATGAACTTGAGCGGTTCCTCTCTTTCTCAAGATCGTTTCTCTAAATACAGTCTCTCTATGGAGGCAGGAGGAGCACAGACTCGAGTCATTCTTTTTTGTTTGTTTGTTTGTTTTTTGCTGTATTGAGTCTTCTCTGTGGCTTCTCCAGTGTGGTATTCAGGCTTAGTTGTCCCCAAAGGACGTGGAATCTTAGTTCCCCGACCAGGGATTGAACCTGCGGCCCCTGCGTTGGAAGGCAGATTCTCGACACAGGACTTCCAGGAAGTCCCAAGCTGGGTTATCCTTCATTATGGGATTTTAATTCTTATTTTCATCTCCTTCTTGAGTGGTGGTCCAGAACAGCGGAGCAGAGCTTCATCATGGCTTCTGAAAGCTGGGAAATGGTTCTTGTCAAAACCAGGCCCTTCTCGAAGGAGCTGGCCTGCAGAGGGAGGGGCCACAGCTGGTGTGTCTCAACCTGTCTCCTCATCTGGGAGGTCACAGAGAAGCCAGATTTGTGGTTTTAAAACATCCAACTCTCAGGATACGCTGGTAAACAAGAAAGAAATGAGTACTGCTTCCTTTTAGAAAAAAAGGAGTATATATATATCTGGTGTGAGTAAAAATGTGGGAACAGTGAAGGCTTTGTAGGAGTTTGGTGTGAAAAAGAAATTATATGATAAAGAAAAAGATTATATGTATATGTATGTATATATATATACATACTGGCAATATATATACATATATTTTTTTTTTTCCCACAATTACTTGTAGCTCAGATGGTAAAGAATCTGCCTGCAATGCAGGAGACCCAGGTTTCATTCCTGGGTCGGGAAGATCCCTTGGAGAAGGAAGTAGCAACCCACTCCAATAGTCGTGCCTGGAGAATTCCACAGACAGAGGAGCCTGGTGGGCTACAGTCCATGGGGTTGCAAAGAGTTGGACACGATTGAGCGATTAACACAGTGATCGTAAAAGGAAAAATAAACATAGTAAAAGGAAAAATAAAATCAGGGAATGAAGCGTATATAGACAGGAGGAGAAGCCCTCCTAGAACATGGGTCAGTGTGTGATGTAGTCAGATTTCAGAATGCCCCGTAGGAGAGATGGGATTATCCCGGATCCCACAATGGGATGCACCTCCCAAGAAAGTGGTGATGAGCCCTAGTGGCAGACTAACCACTCTGTCGTTTTTATCAATAAAGAAGCACACAGGGAGGAACGCTTGCCTTGAGGTTCCTGGTAAGTCAGGCTGGAGCTCTGTTTGGGACGATGCGCTTTAGTGAAGGAAGATGGAGAACAGTGGTCAGCCCAGAGGTTGCAGCCAATCTCATGGAGCTGAGCGCCTGGGAACGGCATGGATGATGTGACTTGAGAATAAAGGAGGCTTTTTCCCCCACCTGCCACTGTCTCTGTAGCAAATGAATTAATGTGACCTTGCAGATAGCCCTTGTGCCCCGAAAGTGATAAGGAATACCGAGACTTTTCATTTGGCTAATTGGGTACTGGGAAAGGAAGATCAAAATGGAGTTGGTATTGCTAAGAGAGCTCTTTGAAATGAAACGGGAGGCCACCAAAGAGGGTGACCTATGGACGTCTTACCCTGGATGGAATCTGACCTTTGACTTAATCAAGTCATCCAGAACATCTACCCGAAGCTCATGGCAGCCTGTCTACTTATCAGACCCCTGTGCTGTGCTTAGTCACTCAGTCATGTCTGACTCTCTGTGACCCCATGGACTGTAGCCCACTAGGGTCCCCTGCCCATGGGGATTCTCCAGGCAAGAACTGGAGTGGGTTTCCATGTTCTCCTCCAGGGGATCTTCCCAGGTCTCCTGCACTGCAGGCAGGTTCTTTACCGTCTGAGCCACCAAGGAAGCCCTAAAACAGACTGTGATTCCTTAAGGACAGATGTTTTCTGATTTGTATCAGAATCAATCATAATTCTCTCCAGGCAACTTTTTTCTGTTCCCCAGAACACTTTCTTAGTAACCTGAATCCATGACTCCTGAATTGCAGTTATTTTTTAAAGAAAGCATTTATTTCCTTGTTTTGGGCTGTACTGGGTCCTCCCTGTTGCTGCATGGGCTTTCTCTAGTTGCAGAGGGTGGGGGCCAGTCTCTGGTTGTGGTGCACGGGCTTCTATTGCAGGGATTTCTCTTATTGGGCAACACGGGCTCTAGGGTGAGCAGGCTTTAGTAATTGTAGCACATGGGCGCAGTAATTGTGGCTCCCGGGCTCTAGAGCACAGACTCCAGTAGTTATGGTACATGGGGTTAGTTGCTCTGAGGCACGTGGGATCTTCCTGGACCAGGGATCGAGCCCAGGTCTCCTGTATTGGGAGGTAGATTCTTTGCTACTAAGCTTCTGGGGTAACCCCCTGAATTGCAGTTCATAAGGCTGCAAATAAACTCTTACTTGCAGCATCTTGCGTTATTATTATTATATCAATTGACAGTACCTCCTGGGGGGAGACTGGTGACATATTTGTGTGGGGTTTTGATTCTGTCCTTCGAATTGTGAGGCAAATAAAAACACTACATTTTTTGAGTTTTCAGCCATGGGGGGAGTTATTGCTGGGTGATCTTTGGAGATTAAGGCCAATCTGCAGGAACACTGAATAGTTCTGATCATTTATACTGTATGGCTTGAAGAGGACCATGTCCACATTCATTCTTTCGGGCATTAACTCATTTAACATTAGCCTCATGCTAGAGATCAAGATGCTCCAGGGAATGAAGCAACCAAGACAGACTCTGCCTTCAAGGAGCTTGCCAGTTCCCTTGGAATCAGTTTTTCACTTTTTATTTCTAAAAGAGTTTTGGCCATGCTGTGCAGCTTGCTGGATCTCAGTTTCCCAACCAGGAACTGAACCCAGGCCACAGCAATGAAAGTGCTAAATCCTAACCACTAGACCACCCAGGAACTCCCAGGTTTTAACTTTTTAAAAAATGACCTTCCCTTTGTTATACATGGGGCTTCCCCGGTGGCTCAGAAGGTAAAGCATCTATCTGTCTGCAGTGCAAGAGACTGGGCTTCCATCTCTGGGTCGGGAAGATCCCCTGGAGAAGGAAATGGCAACCCACTCCAGTACTCTTGCCTGGAAAAATCCCATGGATCGGGGAGCCTGGTAGGCTACAGTCCATGGGGTCGCAAAGAGTTGGACACGACTGAGCAACTTCACTTTCACTTTTGTTATACATATTGGAGAAGACATTGGTATGGGTATTGGGCTAAAAATCAAATAAACTAAATTGCAACATGATTTTTATAAACTCTGGGCTTTCTTTAATCTTTAGATCTTTACATCTGTAGGAATCCCTTCTATATCTGAGCTCCTAAGAGGCAGCAAGCTCCTCCTTTCATATCTTGGCAACTAATCGAAGCAACGAAAGGGAAAGAAATGATAAAAATAAATCATTCCAGTTGGCAGAGTATCACTGTATAGTTCTCAAAGTGGTTGTTTACCAGAAATAAATCTGATACCCTTTTGGTGGCACTGGGTCAAACTGGTCCACTTGTGATGATGACAAGAACACAAAGGTTCTTTCTTCTTGTGATCTGTGACAGAACTATGCCTCCTGGAATTAACAGAGTTCTTGTAAGCCAGGTTTGCTGACATTCTTGAGGCATGGAAATTTTCCTTATTTGTGTTCCAACTCCAGAGGTTTCCTGAGAGAACATCCTAGAAATAGCCTCTCATGGTGGGAGCCATCAGTCCTGGCTGCTGATTGAAATCAGCTGTGAAATTTAGAAAAGTACAGATGTCCACTGAAGACGTGAATTGGAGTATTCATGTACATTTTATTTTAAATTAATTATTGAGCTCGAATGTTCAATGACCACATAGAGATTACATAAACTGTAGTATGTCTAGATAGAATACCTTGCTGCCATTTAAGATTATTTTATTGTTCAGTTGCTAAATCGTGTCCAACTCTTTGCAATCCCATGGACTGCAGCACACCAGGCTTCCCTGTCCTTCACTATCTCCCGGAGTTTGCTCAAACTCATGTCCATCAATTTGGTGATGCCATCCAACCATCTCATCCTCTGTCGTACCCTTCTCTTCTTGTCTTCAGTCTTTCCCAATATCATGGTCTTTTCCAATGAGTCAGCTCTTCTCATCAGGTGGTCAAAGTACTGGAGCTTCAGCTTCAGCATCAGTCCTTCCAATGAATATTCAGGGTTGACTTCCTTTAGTACTGACTGGTTTGATGCCCTTGCAGTTTAAAGGACTCTCAAGCATCTTCTCCAACACCACAGTTTGAAAGAATACCTTGCTGCCATTTAAAATTATGGTGAGGAAGAATCCCTAAGCTGAGAACATATTCATAATGCATTGCTAAGTTAAAAAAAGCCGGCTGAAAAGAGTATTCGGTGTACAACATGATGATATTTTTGGTAAACACACACTTATATGCATCATACAAAAAGCCAGAAAGAGAGTTCCCTGGTGGTCCAGTGGTTAAGAGTCTGCCTTGCAGTGCAGGGGACACCAGTGCAATCCATGGTCCAGGAAGACCCCACATGCGGTGTGGCAACTATGCTCAGGCCACAGCTGCTTAGAGCCTGTGGTCTCCAAGTTGAGAAGCCACCATAACGAGAAGCCTGAGCATCGCAACTGGAGAAAGCCTGCACGTGTCAATGAAGATCCAGTATAGCCAAAAATAACTAACTACATAAAATTATTTTTAAAAAAGCCAGAAGGCCTCACACAAATATACCCAAAGATAGTTATCACTTGTTCATCTTTTCTTTGGTGCTTTTCTTATTTTCTAAGTTTTAAGCATCAATCATATATTGCTTTTGTACTGGGGGAAAATTCCTTCAATAAACGTTGGTGGTTTCCCCATTAGGGACAATGTAGTGAGAAGAAGCGAATAAGCTGGATACACATGACTGTCTCATTCATTCACTCATTCATGATTTCTACTTAGCCTTTAACTTTTTTCTGTTAATATTATTTAATGTTATTGTGTCCCTGGTAGCTCAGATGGTAAAGAATCTGCCTGCAGTACTGGACACCTGGGTTTGATCCCTGGGTGGGGAAGATCCCCTGGAGAAGGGAATGACAACCTGCTCCAGTATTCTTGCCTGGAGAATTCGTGGACAGAGGAGCCCAGTGGGCTGCAGTCCATGGGGGTCACAAAGAGCCGGACACAACTGAGCAACTAACACCTTCACTTTCTATTTATTAAGAAAGAATGTCTTAAGCACCTGCTGTGTGCTAAACATTGACGGTTGTAGGCACTTGGACGACAGAAGCTCAGCATTCTCAAATCCAGCATGCAGAAGAGGCTGCGAGGAGCTGTTGTCAGGCCGGTTCCCTCTCCGGAGGCGCAGGTGAAGGGAGAGCCTGGGAACGACCTTTGTTAAACAAACACTCCATGTGGTTCTGACAGACTCTCTGGTACCACCCTTTGACAACCTGGGAGGAGTGGGCCCTTGAGCTTAAATAGCTTCAAGTCTAAGTGAAGTGAGTGAAAGTTGCTCGGTCTTGTCTGACTCTTTGCGACCCCATGGACTATACAGTCCATGGGATTCTCCAGGCCAGGATAACCTTTCCCTTCTTCAGGAGATCTTCCCAACCCAGGAATTGAACCCAGGTCTCCTGGGTGGATTCTTTACCAGCTGAGCCACAAAGGAAGCCCAAGAATACAGGAGTGGGTAGCCTATCCCTTCTCCAGTGGATCTTCCTGACCCAGGAATCGAACCGGAGTCTCCTGCATTGCAGGCAGATTCTTTACCGACTGAGCTATCAGGGGAGTCCAAATGGCGAATGTGGAAACCTGGTTTGTTGGTTCCATCGTGGAATGTTGACCGAGTTCCCCCAGGGTATCCACGGACCCATGCTCCTTAGCTGCCTTATTTTAGAATGTGATATGTTTAAGAGGGAAGACAATCAGAATATACCCAGCCGGGTTGCCAGCCTCCTTGAGGGTCCTCAGATGAGGTGAACATCTGCCTTCCTAAAGGACAGTTGAAAAGCAACAGCTCTCTAATAGCAGTCACCACTTTGTCAGTGGTGCATTTTAGTGTGTGTGTGTGTGTGTGTGTGTGTGATGTCACTTCAGTCATGTCCAACTCTTTCTGACCAGGCTCCTCTGTCCGTGGGATTCTCCAGGCAGGAATACTGGAGTGGGTTGCCATTCCCTCCTCCAGAGGATCTTCCCAACTCAGGGATCGAACCAGTGTCTCATCTGTCTCCTGCATTGGCAAGCGAGTTCTTTACCACTAGCGCCACCTGGGAAGCCCAGGCATTTTATTGAGTCTTCTCAAAAACCTATAGGTTATCTATCCCTTTTTACAGATGAGGAAACTGAGGTTTTAGAGAGCTTAATTAACATACCTGTGATTACGTCACAGTTGGCTTGTCTCCAAGAAACCCTGGGCTCAACTACTACATCAACCAGCCTCAAAGCCGACCAGTGGCCACTGTGTCACCTCTAGAGGTGAGGCTGCCTCCAGGACTCAGGAATATCGCAACTCAGGCAGCTTGCTGCTCCGCGGTCCCAGTTGATCATTTTCTGGTGTGAAATTATTAACTTCAACCTTTGAAAACTGTGCCCTTCATGGTCCCAGCCAGTACAAAGTTAGAAACACTTGATACAATGCGTAAAACACAGCCAGCAGCATATTTCCAAATCACTTTGTAAGTCAGGCAGCGTTCTCTCGAGACATTCTCGGGTGCAATGCAGTTAAGAGAACTTCCACCAAAGTCTGTGAACAGGGGGTGTCCACTGAACCACGGAAAGTTGGGGATTGGGAACAGCTGGAGGAGGGCTTTTGGAGAAGGAAATGGCAACCCACTCCAGTACTCTTGCCTGGAGAATCCCAGGGACAGAGGAGCCTCATGGGCTGCCATCTATGGGGGTCACACAGAGTCGGACACGACTGAAGCGACTTAGCAGCAGCAGCAGCAGCAGCAGCAGAGGAGGGCTTTGGGAAATTTGGGCAAGTTGACAAGGATACAGGGAAATTTACTACAGATTTAAAAGAAAACCTATGTTCTATTCTACCCCCCGGCGTGGTTTTCTCAGTCTTCTTTGTAACACAGTGGTGGGGCATTATTACTATCTCAGTTTTAAATTTTATTGAGATATAGTTTAAATACCATAAAATTCATGTACCCTTTTTAAATGTACACCCGAGTAATTTTTAGTATATTTACCGATGAGACACGTGTTCAGTTGTATCCGACTTTTTGCGACCCCCTGGACCGTAGCCCACCAGGCTCCTGTGTCCATGGGATTTCCTAGGCAAGAATACTGGAGCGGGTTGCCGTTTCCTTCTCCAGGGGATCTTTCAGACCCAGAGATGGAACCTGCGTCTCCTGAGTCTTTTGCACTGCAGGCGGCTGCTTTGCCTCTGTGCGTCTATCGCTACTGTATCTGATCTAGGAACATTTTCACTCAGTCAGAAAAGAAATTAGTCAGAATGCTAATCCAGCAATACCTCAGCAATACCTCCCCATTCTCTGTCCCCATCAGCCTCTGGCAAATTATGGTGAATTTTTAATGGTTTTCACCTGGATTACAAGAGACTGTGGAATTTACCACTCTTCCTGGCACAAAGTAGGTGCTCAGTAAATGTTTTTTTTTTCCTTGAGGATAAAGCTGTCAACCTTAAGACTCTCCATTGTTTTTTTTGAGGGGGTCCATGTGATAATTGAAAAATTATATTAAATGACCAGAGGAAGAAAACATGCAGCTGACCCCCCTCACCCCCCCCACCCTCTCCATCCCATTTAAGAAGGCCTGAACTTAGAGGTCTCATGCCAACCTGATAAATGTTTTGTTGGACTTATAAAATTTCAGTTTGATCTAGGAAAAGACAAAGATATCTTGGGTCTTATAATGTGACATGAACATTGACGGTTCAGTGACAGTTCATGTTTTTCCAGCTCATAAAGATACAGTGAGGAAACTTGGACTCTGGGAAAGGAAAAGTTATGTTGAAACTCAGATAGGCAAGGGTCTGGATTGGCTATTTACAGACCAAAGGGCAGGTCACACCTAGGCTGAGACTTGGCTTCTGTCATGCCTGGGGAGGTCCAAACTCAATGCCTTCTCATTGGCAGAGCATGAAAGCTAAGATTATCCCCTAATCCTGTGGCATTTTTAAATCCATGGAATGGGCTTTGCTGCTCAAAAATTTTTGCTTGAAGTCACACCCTCTTTGGAGATACAAATATGTTGTTTACCCCTGCAGTATCTATGGAAAAGCTTGTCGGAGAGGTGTCTGCAACGGTTACCGCAGATGAAGTGGGTTTTGTCTCCATCCAGAATTGACTATGCTCCCTCCACCCAAAATTTCCACTTCTTTTAAAATTCAAATAGTGGAAGCTATGTGACAATTTTACCTCTGATAAACAAGGGTATGTATGATTCAGTGCACTGCTGAAAAGTGGAAACAACCCAGATGTCTGCTGGTGGATGAATAGATAGATAAAATGTAGCATCTCCCAACAACAAAATAGTATTTAGCCTTAAAAAGGGAATGAAGTACTGACACTTGTGACCACAGGGTAGGCCTTGAGAACAGCGTGCTGAGTGAGAGAAGCCAGACACGGAAAGCCACAGATGGTATGATTCCATTTATGTGAAATGTCCACGAAGAGACAAATCTGTAGACAGAAGGCAGGTTGGTGGTTGTTAGGGTCTGGGGGAGAGGAAATGGGGAGTGACTGCTGATGAGTATGGGATTTCTTTCTTTCCTTTTAGTCATGCTGTGCAGATCTTAGTTCCCCGAGCAGGGATCAAACCCATCCCCCCTGCAATGGTAGTGCAGAGTCTTAACCATTGGACCTCTAGGGAAGTGCTTCTTTCTTTCTTTCTTTCTTTGGCTGTGTTGGGTCTTAGTTGCTGCACTTGGAGTCTTGCTGTGTCATGCGGGATCTTTCATTGCAGCACACAACTGGCTTTCCAGTTGTGGCTCTCAGGCTCCGGAGCATGCTGGTTCAGTAGTTGCGGGATACATGGGCTTAGCTGCCCCGCCGCATGTGGGCTCTTAGTTCCTTCATCAGGGATTGAACCCACGTCCCCTTCATGGCAAGGCGGATTCTTAACCACTGGACCACCACGGAAGTCTCCAGATATCTTCTTTGCAGGTGATGAAAATGTTCTGGAAATTAGATAGTGGTGATAGTTGCACACAACTTTATGAATATACTACAGCCCACTAAATTGTATCCTTTAAAATAAATGGTGAATTTCATGGTATATAAATTATATCTCAATTTTTTTAAAAAAAGAAGAAAGAGAAGATTTGTTGTCAAACCTCCTAAGGGGTTAAAAATAAGGGTAAGGGGGTCAAAAATCTGATCTGTTTTCTTTTTTTTTTTTCTGGTGTCTGTGCTGAAGATGAACTAGCCACTCCCTTTGTGAGGCATTTACTGGAGTAAAACTGTTCATGCCCTCACCACAGAAACACCCTCATTCGGGCCTCTATCATTCTTGCCTGGGTGGTGGAACTAAAGAATGTTGACAGCTGCAAAGGACCTTGGAGAGTTTAGTCCTGCTGTCTCGCTTGGCAGGTGAGGAATCTAGTAACGTGACATGTTCAAGGTTGCTTTGTTAGAGGCTGAAACCCCAAACTTAGCCTTCTTTTCACTTGACTGCTTTTGCTTTTGTTTTCTTCCCTCTCCTCAGTCTCCCCGTTCAAAAATGGTCGTGCCTTGCACAGACCTTAGTATTCCTGAAACACAAATCTTACACCACCTCCCTGCTAAAAATCCACCACGGCTTCCCATTGTCCTTCATCTCCTCTCTGCCACTTGGCTTCTGGAAGAAACTGCCCTCTTGGTTCAACACACAGTGTAGGGCTTCCCTGGTGGCTCAGTGGGAAAGAATCCACCTGCCAGTGCAGGAGACATGGGTTCCATCCCTGATCTGGGGAGATTCCACATGCTGCAGAGCAACTACGCCCCCACGCCACAACTGTTGAGCTTCTGCCCTAGAGTCTGGCTCCACGAGAGAAGCCACCACACCACAAGAAGTCCTTGCTCTGAAACTGGAGAGCGGCCCCTGCTCTAGAGAAAAAACACAACTATAGAAAAGACCATGCAGCAACAAAGACCCGGCACGGCCAAAAATAAATAAATTAAAAAAAACCACTTAAAAAGAACTTGTGTTAAAAAACAACACACACACACAGTGTATTTTCCAATATCGCTTTGTTGTTCATGTTTTGTTACTAAAGTTTGTATACATTTGCGCCTTCATTCCTCAGCTAAACCCTGAGTTTCTTGAAGACTGAAATCATGTCTTACGCGTTTTATGCACAAGGCACAGTGCAGTTCTTTGAACTTGGAAGGGCTCGGGAAATACTTGTAGAAGAGTTGATTGCATTCAAGACTACATACACTGAATCTTTGCCCAGACACATCCAAGGAACAGCCCAGAGGAGTCCTGTCAATAGGTGACCATATGTGCCTGGTCTCTTCTGTTGGGATACCAACACTGAGTTTAATTTTTAGTTATTTTCTGGACAAAAAGATTCTGGAAACCTTTCATGAGAATCGATTTAGTCCCCAAAAGGGAAATCTTGTGACTTAAACACAGAACCAAACCTTATTGTTGAAATGACGTTTTTATTCATTACAGAAGTGATTTGTGTTCATTGTGGAAGATTTAGAAAATCCTGAGAAAGTTCTAGGAATATAAAGGAGAAAATATAAAAGCACCCCTAATTCTAGCCCCTGAGGAGTATCTATTGATAACCTTTGATTTGTACAGCCATTTTTCTCTGCACACATACACACCGCAGATAGACTGTTTACAAGAACGAGATCCCACTCTGCATGCTGTGTTGTAGGCTGTTTTAAAATTGAATGAAAAATGAACATTTAAAAGTGTTGCATTAAGTGGGAAGAATTTTGTCGCCTTCAATTCAAATGACTCACTCTAATGACATGGAGAAAAGGCAACTCAGTATTTGTTTTGCTCCTTTGCTTTTCTTGGTGCAGGAAGGCGTGAAACAGACAAGGTAGAAAGAGTTCTACGAACTGAGAAACAAGTGCCTTTGTAGCTCCCGTGACACTTGGTGACACAGGACTCTTCCATCTTTTCGAGTCTTTGTCTTCTCACCAGTTCAGTGAAGGAACTGTGTCCATTAAGGTCCTTTCCTAGCTCCAGGCTCTTGGGAGCTTCAAGTTTCTCCTTGTCTCTTCTTTGTCCTTGGTTACTTTGGAGCCCTCTATGTGCTCAAGAAGGCAGGAGATGTTACCGCTTTTTTTTTTTTTTTACTCATTTATGCCAGTGCAGTCCCTGGCAAATAATTGACACTTAACAAATATTTGTTAATGAATGAATGGATGAGACTCTCATGAATGATGCCCTTTGTCACAAACATCATTAGACCACGTGGTCTTCTTTTGGAAGCACCAAATGGGAATTCTATATTTAGATTCTTGGAATTGGGATAAAAATACAAGTGAGTAACATCATACATCAGTTGGTTAATGGAAAATATTTTCCCATTCTCCAGGTCCCATTTGGCTCCCTCTGTGGCTCCATTAGGGAGATATGGCAAGTTCCACTGGTCTCAGGTCCCTTCTGCTACCCCCGTGTTCTTTCAGATACCCCATTTCCTCTCTGCTTAGGAAAGTCATTCTACACAGACTCCAGCTAGCACCACCTGGGAAGCCATAAATTGAGAGCAGGCCCTCTCAGACTTTACTGCTCTTAAGAATTGCCTTGGGTCTTGTTGTTGTTCAGTCACTAAGTCATGTCCAACTCTGCGACCTCAAGGACTGCAGCATGCCAGGTTCCCCTGTCCTTTACTATCTCCCAGAGTTTGCTCAAACTCATGTCCACTGAGTTGGTGATGCCATCCAACCATCTCATCCTCTGGACATAGTGGTCCACATTTTAAATACTTGTTCAGAGTGATTAGATGCAGTGGTCTGAAAAAGCACACTGTAAGGAACATTAGCTTAAAATATTTCAGGTGCGGTATTTTGTCAAGCAGACAAGGCCGCCAAGAGAAGGCCATTCGGATATTCCTCATCAAGCATCAGCTTGCCCAAGCTTTGGTTTCCAAGGAGACTGGGAAATAACAACACAGTGCTTCATGTTCATTACAGGTTTACTGTGCCAAGAGCTTTTCTAAGTGCTTTACATACATTATGTTCTTTAGTGCTCTTAAGAGTCCTCTGGGGTAGGTCCTACTATTACCTCCATTGTACAAGGAAACTGAGGCTCAAGAAGTACCTCTGACTTACCTATGGTCAGGTGAAGCTGACGGGAGGATTAAACAATCAAGTGCTACGACTGCCAGGCTAGGGAAACTTTATTATTTTTATAACAGCTGGTGAATGCCATTGGCCAGTAGGGAGACTAATTCATATTTTTGTTTACATATTCATGTCTTTCCTCATGTGTGGATTGCTCTCGGCAATTGTGACACTGAAAGACAAACAACACAGTGAAAGTGATGAAATTCATGTCTCCTCCCCATGGGTAAGACCAGCCCTAGGCTCAGTCCCTGCCGTGTTCTGATGCAGCGTTGCTTTTCCTGAACTGTTCTACTAGGGAAACTTCTGAGCACCGATTACTCACCAGATAGTTGATGATATTAGGGAATTATTAGGGCTTACCAGGTGGCTCAGTGGTAAAGAATCTGCCTGAAGGAGACGCAGGAGACATGAGTTCAGTCCTTGTATCAGGAAGATCCCCTGGAGGAGGGAATGGCAGCCCACTCCAGTATTCATGCCAGGATAATCCCATGGACAGAGGAGCCTGGTGGGCTACAGTCCATGGGGTTGCAAAAGAGTTGGACACAGCTGAGTACACATACACACACAGGAATTATTATTTTTATTACCTTGGGTATAATACTGACTTTGTGGTTATGTTGAAAGGAGGTTATATTTAGAGCTCTATACTGAAATATGTATAAATGAACTACTAGGAGGTTTTGGATTTTCTTCTAAATAATTCGATTTGGGCAGTAGATGAATGAAGCAAGATCAGTTTTAGGATGACAGTTGTTAAAGTTGGCTGATGAACACAAAAAAGACTTGTTATACTATTGCCTCTAGTTTTGTATGTTTGAATATTTTCATAATGAAGAGTAAAATCTAATTTCCTGTCTCATGTCCTTTACTCTCTGGAGTGGATTTAGTACGTATCACTACAACGCTTGAGGCTAATAACAGATTAATGTGTGATTGCTGTAAGAGAGAATTTACATTGTTTTTTGACCATGTGGCATGTGGAATCTAGTTCCCTGACCAGGGATCGAACCTGTGCCCCCTGCAGTGGATCTTAACCACTGGACTGCTAGGAAAGTCCAGCATTTACATTTTAAACAAGGATCTGCAATGTCTTAACCCAAAGAAGGAAATCCTTTAGAAATTTTAGGCATTACTCCAACCTAATAGGAGAAGTATTTGTATTAACTTGAATGTTCTCCTTCCCTACTTTAGCGATCAGGTATAGAATTGAACCTGATTCCTACCTTTGGAGACACTTTCAATCATCATTTTTTTTTTTTCTAATGACGCATTGTAATAACATGGTGTTATGTAATGTTCAAAATGCTTCCATTTGCTACTTCTTTTCTGTGAGTGGACTGTGTATTGTTAAGCATGGGAACAAATAAAGGTTGCCAGAGGTTAACTGGATTTAGTTATTGGACTGGTTAATTAATTCTTTTGTTATTTATCCTCCAAACAAGAAGCATGCACTGAACATCGTGTGCACATCTTGGTATGGGGCAGGACTGACACGATACATAAGAAATACTGCCTGACCGTGAGGTGCTCACACTTGGGGGTGTGCTAAGTGAATAAATCTACGAGGCTGAGGGCTTCACAGAGGAGAAGAGACTTGTGCTGGGCCATGCAAAATAAATGGAAGTTCATCCCTTTCCCAGTGAACGTCAGAATGAGAACCCTGGAATTCTGCTGTCTGTTCTGTCCAGCACAATTTCTAGGTGGCAGTTGAGCTTCACCTTTTGCATCAGAAAAATCTCAATTTCCTGTGTTCCTTAGAACTCAGGCAGGATTTTTCTAACAGCCTTAGAGTGATGCTGTCATCTACACTGCACGAAGTGAAGCCGTTCTCTTTGTCTGGGATGCAGGGAGCAGTCTGCTCCTGGAAAGGAACGGGTGGAGGGCAGGCTGCCGCCCAGGGTACCACTCCTGCTAGAATACAGCCCAGGGGCGTTCCGTCCCTGCGTGATACAGACGACAGCAGCTTTCCCTCCATGCCTTTCCAGGTGCTGTTTACCTGGAAAGCTTTCCAGGGCTTTCCACCCCTGTTTACCTGTTCTTGCAGCCATTACTCACCTTGTCCCCCACACCCCCCACACTTGCACACAAAGCCACAGACAGACTTATAGGAAAAAAAAAATATCAAAACCTTCCCCCAGCCCCATTCTAAAATGTCAAGTGTCTCAGTTTTGAGAAAAAAAGAAAGCTGAAGAAAGCATGACTCATGACAGGGCTGACAAACAGCTATCTGGAGGTATGCTGGTGAGTCACGGCATGGAGATCTGCCTTTATGCTGTGGAAAAGACCAGGATTGCAGGAGCATCATGGGACCAGCCAGTAAAATTCCACTACTCTCTGAAGCCGATTTGGAAGTCATTGAAAAACCCTGGGCTTCTTTCAGCTCTAGTCTAGTGCAGGGCTCTGGGTGTCCTCAGGTATGTTGACCTACACAGGAAATCAGAAACAATGATTATTAATAACTGGAACAGAGCCATTATTATCTTTCCATGTCCAGTGCTATGCTGAACCAACCCTGCTTGCTTCTTCGAGCCAGCGAGACCGCTGGATTGTCTTGAAGGGTACTGGGTTGCTAAGCAACGGTGCTGGCAGCATCCATCATGCCCAGCAATGTCAGCTAGCCAGTGTGGCTTCCAGAACACGCCCCCACCCCACCCCCGCCCTCCCTCCCCTCCCCCACAAAAGCATTCATTTGCATCTAGAGTACAGGACCTGTGCCAGGTGATTCTGTGGATGAACACCACAGTGCAGCACACGAAGCGCAAATATTGTTTTTGGTTGCAAAGCAAGGCATGTGACGTAGTTGAAAATACAGGCTCATTTGTGTATGCTCTACACATAAAGAGTGTAGGCATAGTTTAAAAGCCTGCATGTCAGATATCCTGGTGTGTTCTGTCTTTAAATCTTTTTTTTTCCTCTCTCTGCCCATACAGCATCTTATTTATACCCTGTTCTGTCCATATCTACCTCCCTCCCTTTGTTCTGTGGTCTCCTGGGTGATAAAGCTATTGTTTGAGCGTAGGGCTGTGTGGACAAAGGGAGCCTCTTTCTACAATGGAGACAGCCCTGTGGTTAACCATTGGGGGCTGCCAATCACAAGGCCCATGGAGTGGCAGCTTTGCTCTGGAAGTGCCCATTTCTCTGGGTGGGGTCTCCACCTGGGCCCCAGCTGTCTGTATCCTTTACTTCCTTTTCAGAGGCAGCAGGCTGAATAAGCTGATTAAATGCCAGAGGCAGAGGGATGGACAGGAAGAGTATCAGCTTTGGGGTGAGACAAACCTACATTCAAATCCTTTCTTTTCTCCAACCAGCTCTGGCAGCCTGGCAAGTTTCTCTCCCCGTTTCTGAAAAAGATGTTAATAAAAACCACTTCACTGGGTTTTGGGGAGGGTTGAGTGTGTCAACGCATTAATATTCCTGGGTTTATTAAGGGACAGATATTACAAGGATTGAGAGTCCTTTGAACTGCAAGGAGATCAAACTAGTCAATCCTAAAGGAAATCAACCCTGAATATTCATTGGAAGGACTGATACTGAAGCCAAAGCGCCAATACTTTGACCACCTGATGTGAAGAGCTGATTCATTGGAAAAGATCCTGATGCTGGGAAAGATTGAAGGCAAAAGGAGAAGGGGACGACAGAGGATGAGATGGTTAGATAGCATTACCTACTCAATGGACATGAATTTGAGCAAGCTCCAGGAGATAGTGGAGGACAGAGGAGCCCAGTGTGTTGCAGTCCGTGGGCTTGCAAAGAGTAGGACACGATTTGGTGACTGAACAACACAACAACAATTACAAGGATTGAGTGAATCGCAGATGATTCTCAGTCGAAAGGGAATTTAAGGTGTCATCTGGTTCAGCCCAACAAAGAATTCTATGTTGCCTACTTTTTCCAGTGGATAATCAGGACAGGATCCAGCTGGATTGCCAAGGTTGATGCTTGATGATTGGGTTGATTATGATGTCTGTCACCTTCCTTAAAGTTATCTCTTGGTTTTGGGGGCCTTACATTGGACCATTGTTCTTCCTTATAAAACTGAACAATGTTGGCTGGCAGGAACCTTTGGTTGACTGCGAGATTTTGGTGGTGGTCAAGACCTGGAATTTGATAGAGGTCTAATAAAACTGAAGGGTGTTCCCTGGAAACCTAGGAGGATGACTTTGCTGGGTTTTCCTCCAACAGCTCTGGCAAACCTTATGCTCCCTCTGCTCTGAAGCCATTGAAGCTATGTCTAATGCCCCATGAGGTTGATCTTTTAAACAAGAAATATGTGGGATGCCTTATCTGAAGGTGACTTTCTAATTTTAGCTTTTAAACCACAACCACTGAAGATGGTTAGTGCCAGCAAGTCCTCCTCAGTTATTACCAAAAATACTACTTTTTTTTTTTACATTTAAAGACTCCACCTCTCACCCTCAAGAATCTGAACCCTTCACTTAGAGAAACTACTCCCCTTGAAGGAAAGCTGGGCCTTCCTGACCTGGCGTTTCCAGCCAAGGAAGAGCCAAACAGACCACCCCCAGCACTAGCTTTTGGGAGCCACGTCCCATGGTTCGTGGGGCAGCCAGTCCTTTTTCGGAGCCTGGGAAGAGGAACAAGGGATCCGTCTAGGTTTATAGCAGCTCAGAGTTGAGGGAGAAGACTGATGAGCAAAGTAAATTCAAAACAGACAGGTGGGCCAGTGCATCTGGGAGACTCTGGTTATGAGGATGGGGAGGAGGGCTGCCCTGGTGGCCAGGCAGAGGAAATGGGTGAGGAAGGGCCCTTGGGAGTCCTACCAGGGAGGGTCTCTGCTCCTCCCATGACGAGGTAGAAAAGATTGCTCCAAAGGCAGGACACTCTGTGCAGTAGAGGTGACATAGAGGCCAGGATCAATGATGAAATATTTACATCTAGAAGTCTGGTCAAGGAACATGAGACAGACTTGTTCTCTGCCCGGGCTTTGTCGCTTGACTGTGTCACTTCCAGCAAGTTATTTATTTAACCTCTTGGAGCCTCAGTTTCCTCATCAGGAAAAGTGGGAGATAATAATACATACCTTTTGGATTATTTTGAGACAAATGAGGTAATCCATTTAAAGTTCTTGGGACAGTGCCTGGCACACAAAATACTCCAGAACTTTTAACTCTTATCTGTTGTTGTTTTGGCCTAAGCATCTCTCTGGAAAAGAAGCTGTTTACCCACACATTTTCTTTTGCTATGTGTTAGAAGTGACAGTGGGTTGTAAGAAGCCCCAATTCTACCTCAAAGTGTGAAAGCCTTTGATGCTGAAACTCCAGTACTTTGGCCATGTGATGTGAAGGGCCGACTCATTAGAAAAGACCCTGACGTTGGGAAAGATTAAAGGCAGGAGAAGAAGGGGACGACAGAGGATGAGATGGTTGGATGGCATCACTGACTCAATGGACATGGGTTTGGGTGGACTCCGGAAGTTGGTGATGGACAGGGAGGCCTGGTGTGCTGCAGTTCATGGGGTCACAAAGAGTCAGACATGACTGAGCAACTGAACAACTTCCACTCAACCACAGAGAGGTGGTTTGCAGGAAGCTCACAATCATGGCCTCTGGGGCCCAGCCTAGCTCCCTGGGAGGAACAACTCTTTCCCCAGCTGGCCAACAGTTTTCTTCTTTTGGACATGGCCTGGGGACATAGCACCAGGACCTCATGGACTGTTGAAACTTAGGATACAAGAAGTGCAAGCTGCACCCAGGTATTAAATCTTTCTTCCATCACAAGGGTGTGACCTTGAAGGGGATTTCACAAGGACTGTGGAGGTGGAGGACTGTTCTCACGCCCACCCTCTTTGCACACCTGTCAGTAGGGCTTGACAGCCTCAATTCCAGCCCGGGTCACAGGACCCTGGGGTCTGATGGGGGTGAATAGTTGCTCATCTGAGTGAGGGAGGCTCCACTAATAGCTGCCAACCTCATGGGACCAGAGGTGGGTCCTGAGAGCTGTCAAGCAGTTGGTGTCTGGCCAGGTAGGGCAGCAAGGATGTGGAATGTATTACACCTGGGCCTCTTAGCAGAGGACATGCAGGAAGAGGTTCTTCCCCCACTAAGCTCCCCAGTCTCTTTTGTGTTAAGTGAAAGTATGTTCTCTCTCGCTTTCTCCCTCTCCTCTTCCTTTACAATCAAACATCACATATAGACTGTAAAAACAGTGTCAGGAAGACTTCATATCTTGGTAGGGACATGGAAAGGGCGTGTTATGATCTATGTGGCCTGGTGACATTTCTGTTGCAAATCCACCTGATGTCCTGGATGAGCTGTCAGGTTCAGCCTTTTAAGTAAAGATCTGAGATCATAAGGAAATAAAGGAAATCCCCAGCAGCCAAATGAAGAGGGAATAGCAAACTACAACATCAAGCACATGACAGAAGCAGGGATAACCCGGGGGGTGGGATACTGGTTTCAGTAATTTGGCACTTGGGTTTGAAGGTTCATCCATGACATTTGTGTTAGCTTCCAGTTTGGGGATATTGTGAATACTGCTGCTTTGAATATTCTAGTACATTAATTTTGATGGAACATAAGATATTTCTGTTGGACAAATATATAAGAGAAAAATTATTGGACCTTAGGCATTCATAACGGAGAAGGCAATGGCACCCCACTCCAGTACTCTTGCCTGGAAAATCCCATGGATGGAGGAGCCTGGTAGGCTGCAGTCCATGGGGTCGCTAAGAGTCAGACATGATTGAGCGACTTCACTTTCACTTTTCACTTTTATGCATTGGAGAAGGAAATGGCAACCCACTCCAGTGTCCTTGCCTGGAGAATCCCAGGGACGGGGGAGCCTGATGGGCTGCCGTCTATGGGGTTGTAAAGAGTCAGACACGACTGAGTGACTGAGCTGAGCTGAGCTGAGGAGGCAAGTAGGACAGGAAGAGATTTTCCATATGCGGATAATGGGATTTTCAAAAAGAAGATAGATCACGAGGAAGAAGCAATTCTCAAAGTGACAATGGCTAAAATTTTTTTAGAATTTATTAAAGACTTGAATCCTAAGAGATCAGAAGCCCAATAAGTTCTGAGTAGAATTTTAAAAATATATGTCTGTAGCATAAATGGAAAGAAAAATCAAGAAAACTCAACAACCCAATGGAGAAGGAAATGGCAACCCACTCCAGTACTCTTGCCTGGAAAATCTCAAGGATGGAGGGGCCTGGTGGGCTACAGTCCATGGGTTGCAAAGAGCCTGACATGACTGAACAACTTCACTTTCACTTTTCACTTTCATGCATTGGAGACGGAAATTGCAACCCACTCCAGTGTTCTTGCCTGGAGAATCCCAGGGACGGGGAGCCTGGTGGGCTGCCATCTATGGGGTCACACAGAGTCAGACACAACTGGGCGACTTAGCAGCAGCAGCAACAACCCAATAGAAGGAGAAAAAGAGAAAAGAAAAAGAAAAGGTAGGGTAAGGAGAAAAGGACAAAATAAAGCAATAGTAATAAGCCTAAATATATGAGTAATCATTGTAAGTATTATACGTAGAATACATTATTCAAGAGTAAATAAAATAGTGAGAAAACACATACCAACAGAATACAAATCAAGAGAAAGCTAGTGTAGCTACAATAAAATGAGACAAAATAGTCTTTAGGCATAAAAGCACTACTGGGGAGAAAAATACTCACTACACATGATAAAAGAAACAATTCGTTAAGATCAACCCCCCTGGGACTTCCCTGATGGCTCAGTGGTAAAGAATCTACCTGCCAAAGCAGGGGACATGGGTTCGATCCCTGATCTGGGAAGATTCCACATGTCGCAGAGTGGCTGAGCCCACGCACCACAAGTGCTGAGCCCGTGTGCCCCAACTACCGAAGCCCACCTGCCCTGGAGCCTGTGCTCTGCAACATGAGAAACCATGGGCAGTGAGAAGCTGAGCACTGCAACTGGGGAGTAATCCCCGAATACCACAACTAGAGCAAGCGGGTGACGCAGCAACAGAGACCCAGTGCAGCTGAAAATAAACAATAAAGAAGTAAATTTAAAGAAAGGAATGGCCACCCACTCCAGTGTTCTTGCCTGGAGAAGTCCATGGACAGAGGAGCCTGGTGGGTTCATGGGGTCTCAAAGAGT
This sequence comes from Bos taurus, assembly GCF_002263795.3. Taxonomy (NCBI): domain Eukaryota; kingdom Metazoa; phylum Chordata; class Mammalia; order Artiodactyla; family Bovidae; genus Bos; species Bos taurus. The sequence continues at coordinate 1,616,618 of NC_037328.1, read as the reverse complement.
CGGACACGACTGAGCGACTAACATACACACACACAAGATATATCCCCCTGGATTGCACCTAACAAGGTCACCTTAAAATATATATTGCAGAAACTTACATAATTACAGGGAAATATGGGCAAATTCATAGTCATGGTGGGAGATTTTAACATACCTCCCATCAGATCAGATCAGATCAGTCACTCATTCGTGTCCGACTCTTTGCGATCTCATGAATCACAGCATGCCAGACCTCCCTGTCCATCACCAACTCCCGGAGTTCACTCAGACTCACGTCTATCAAGTCAGTGATGCCATCCAGCCATCTCTTCCTCTGTCGTCCCCTTCTCCTCCTGCCCCTGATCCCTCCCATCATCAGAGTCTTTTCCAATGAGTCAACTCTTCGCATGAGGTGGCCAAAGTACTGGAGTTTCAGCTTTAGCATCATTCCTTCCAAAGAAATCCCAGGGTTGATCTCCTTATCTTCCATAGTAATCGATAAAGCAGGAAGACAGAAAATTAGTAAGATTTTAGGAGATTTGAACAATGCGGTGAAAGCCTGCGTGTGTGCTAAGTCACTTCAGTCTTGACTGACTCTTTGCCATATGGGCTGTAGCCCACCAGGCTCCTCTGTCCATGAAATTCTCCGGGCAAGAATACTGGAGCAGGTAGTCATTCCCTTCTCCAGGGGATCTTCCCTACTCAGGGATCAAGCCTGGGTCTCTTACATCTCCTGCACTGGCAGGCGGTGCACCACCCGGAAAGCCCATACAATGAAGAAGCTTGAGCAATAATCAGACATGTAGTTCTACATCAACAATAGAGCATATATGTTCTTTCTAAGCAACTATGGGGAGAAGGCAGTGGCACCCCACTCCAGTACTCTTTCCTGGAAAACCCCATGGATGGAGGGGCCTGTTAGGCTGCAGTCCAAGGTGTCGCTAAGAGTCAGATAGGACTGAATGACTTTGCTTTCACTTTTCACTTTCCTGTATTGGAGAAGGAAATGGCAACCCACTCCAGTTTCCTTCCTGGAGAATCCCAGGGACGGCGGGGCCTGGTGGGCTGCTGTCTATGGGGTCGCACAGAGTCAGACACGACTGAAGCGACTTAGCAGCAGCAGCAGCAGCGGTGGGACATTTACAGAAGTTGACTGTATACTAGGCACTTACGTTATAAGGCCATTTTATATAATGTTTAAAACGTTGTAAGACTATACTACACAATCTTTGTATTATACATATTAAAATCATGAAACACTTGGGAGCAGTGAAGTCCAAGTTCAGCCTGGTGTTTTTCTGGACATGAAAGGAGGAAAAGGGATGAGAGAAGGGTATATTAGGTATATCCAAAAGTATCTGAAGTGCTTTTAAAAATAACTTCAATGCAAGAAACATCAGCTTCCTCTCCTGGTACAGATTCCTCTCCTGGAGTGTACCCTCTTAAGTCTATCTCTCCCACTGATCACAGCCCAAGCGCCGGACAAAATGAGTCATTACTAGAGGACTCTCAGGTAACAGCAATCAGATTGGGGAGGGGAGACAAAACTTGAAGAATGACTCATTCAGGGGTAAATTTCTCATTTTTCTTCCTTTCATGTCCCAACTTTCATCAGAAGGCAGTCTAGTTGTGATCATAAATTCTGAGGAAAATCTTATCTTCTGGCCAGAAGACAAGAAAAGGGAGTCCAGAGAGCTATGAAGTAGGATGAGCGAGCTGGATAATTCTGTGTGTGAACCCATGCAAACCTTGAGCTTGGCCCAGAGTTGCGAATGTCCAGGGCAAACACTGGCAGAATGTCCAGTGCTGCAAAGGTTTTGACCACTGACCTGACAAAGGGACCCCAGAAACAGAAGACAAGAAGGCACTTATGATCTGAACGCAAATGGGTCGGCTGCCTGTATAAACAGAATAAACACAACAGAACAAAAGTCAGCATTCTGTGGAAGTTTTTCGCTTGTTTTAAACAGGATTAGAGTTTTACAGCATAATATTCAAAATGTACAGGATACAGTGCAAACTTACTTGACATACAAAGAACCAGGAAAATGACACCATTTCTCCAAGGAAAAGGCAATTAATGATGCTGACCCTGAGATGGTGCAGATATTGCAATCATCAGACAAATACTTTAAGTATATGTCATAAACAGTTATCAGAACCAGACCTATAAGGTAAACACCCTCAAATGGAAAGTAGAAGTGGTCAGCAGATAACAGAAACCACTAAAAAAGAGTGCAAGAGGAATTTTAGAGACAAAAATAGTAATATCTGAAATTAAAATATTCATTGAATGGATTCAATAACAGAGTAGAGATGGCAAAGTCAGTCAACTTGAAGATAAATTAAACTATTAAATCTGAAGGATAAAGACAAAAATGATTAAAAACAAATTTAACAATCTCAGCAGCCTGTGGAACAATGATAAATATTTCTGACATTCTTGTTGTTGGAGCACCAAAAGAAGGGAGGAAGGAAACCAAAGTGGAAACAAAATATGTAAGAATTAATTACTGAGATATCAGAGATATCCTAAATTTGGTGAAAAATATATATCTGTAGATGCAAGAAGCTCAATAGACCACAAACAGGATAAACAAAATGGAAATTATGCCTAAACACGTCGTAATCAGTTGAAAATGAAATGTGATGGAAAATTCTTGAAAGCAGCCAGATATAAGTAACATATCATATAAGGGGCTTCCCCAGGGGCTCGTTGGTAAGGAGTTGTGAATATATATATGTATATATATATATATATATATATATATATATATATATATATACACACACACACACATGCATGCTAAGTTGCTTCAATCGACTCTGATTCTTTGCGATCCTATGGACTACTCGGTCCATGGGATTGCCCAGGCAAGAATACTGGAGTGGGTTGCCATGCCTTGCCCCCAGGGGATCTTCCTGACCCAGGGATCGAACCCACATTTCTTATGTCTCCTGCATGTATATATATATATAGGGGAACTATGACTGAGGATTTGTCACCAGAAACCACAGAGGCCAGAAAACATTAGAATAGTAAAGTGGTTAAAGAATTGTTAGCCCAGAATTCTGTATCTAGAGAAAATATCCTTTAGGAATGATCAGTTCAGTTCAGTTCAGTCACTCAGTTCTCTTCGACTCTATGACTCCATGGACTGCAGGATGCCAGGCCTTCCTGTCCATCACCAACTCCTGGAGCTTGCTCAAACTCACGTCTGAGTCAGTGATGCCATCCAACCATCTCATCCTCTGTCGTCCCCTTCTCCTCCCGCCTTCAAACTTTCCCAGCATCAGGGTCTTTTCCAATGAGTCTGCTCATCAGGTGGTCAAAGTATTGGAGCTTCAGCTTCAGCATCAGTCCTTCCAATGAATATTCAGGATTGATTTCCTTTAGGATTGACTAGGTTGATCTCCTTGCAGTCCCATGGACTCTCAAGAGTCTTCTCCAACACCACAGTTCAAAAGAATCAGTTCTTCGGCACTCAACCTTCTTTATGGCCCAACTTTCACATCCATACTTGATTACTAGAAAAACCATAGGTTTGACTAGACAGACTTTTGTCAGCAAAGTGATGTCTCTGTTTTTTAATTTGCTGTCTAGGTTGGTCATAGCTTTGCTTCCAAGGAGTAAGCATCTTTAATTTCATGGCTGCAGTCACCATCTGCAGTGATTTTGGAGCCCAAGAAAATAAAATCTGTCACTGTTTCCATTGTTTCCCCATCTATTTGCCATGAAGTGTGGGACCCGATGCTGTGATCTTAGTTTCTTTAATGTTGGGTTCCAAGCAAGGGTTTTTGATTGTCTTTTTCATTTTCATCAAGAGCCTCTTTAGTTCTTCTTCATTTTCTGCCATAAGGGTGGTGTCATCTGTGTATCTGAGGTTATTGATATTTCTCCTGGTAATCTTGATTCCAGCTTGTGCTTCTTCCAGCCCAGCATTTTGCATGATGTACTCTGCATATAAGTTAAATAAGCAGGGTGACAATATACAGCCTCAGTGTACTCCTTTCCCAATTTGGAAACAGTCCATTGTTCCATGTCCAGTTCTAACTGTTGCTTCTTGACCTGCATACAGATTTCTCAGAAGGCAGGTAAGGTGGTCTGGTATTCCCATATCTTGAAGAATTTTCCACAGTATGTTGTGATCCACACAGTCAAAGGCTTTGGCATAGTTAATAAAGCAGAAATAGATGTTTTTCTGGAACTCTCTTGCTTTTTCTATGATCCAACGGATGTTGGCAATTTGATTTCTGGTTCCTCTGCCTTTTCTAAAACCAGCTTGAACATCTGGAAGTTCACGGTTCACATACTGTTGAAGCTTGGCTTGGAGAATTTTGAGCATTACTTTGCTACCATTAGATGCGTGCAATTGTGTGGTAGTTTGAGCATTCTTTGGCATTGCCTTTCTTTGGGATTGGAATGAAAACTGACCTTTCCAGTCCTGTGTCCACTGCTGAGTTCTCCAAATTTGCTGGCATATTGAGTGCAGCACTTTCACGGCATCATCTTTGAGGATTTGAAATAGCGCAACTGGAATCCATCACATCCACTAGCTTTGTTCATAGTGATGCTTCCTAAGGCCCACTTGACTTCGCATTCCAGGATGTCTGGCTCTAGGTGAGTGATCACACCATCATGGTTATCTGGGTCATTAGATAATTTTTGCACAGTTCTTCTGTGTATTCTTGCCTCCTTTTCTTAATATCTTCTGCTTCTAACAGTCCCTACCATTTCTGTCCTTTATTGTGCCCATCTTTGCATGAAATGTTTCCTTGGTATCTCTCATTTTCTTGAAGAGATCTCTAGTCTTTCCCATTCTGTTGTTTTCCTCTATTTCTTTGCATTGATCATTGAGGAAGGCTTTCTTATCTCCCCTTGCTGTTCTTTGGAACTCTGCATTCAGATGGGTATAGCTTTCCTTTTCTCCTTTGCCTTTTGCATCTCTTCTTTTCTCAGCTATTTGTAAGGCCTCCTCAGATAACCATTTTGCCTTTTTGCATTTCTTTTTCTTGGGGATGGTCTTGATCCTTGCCTCCTGTACAATAGGCCCGTAGTTCTTCAGGGACTCTGTCTATCAAATCTAATCCCTTGGATTTATTTGTCGCTTCCACTGTATAATCATCAGGGATTTGATTTAGCTCATACCTGAATGGTCTAGTGGCTTTCCCTATTTTCTTCAATTTAAGTCTGAATTTGGCAATAAGGGGTTCATAATCTGAGCCACAGTCAGCTCTGGGCCTGAGTCTGAGTCTGTGTGACTCTGAGAAACTACTCAAGCTCTCTGGGTCTGATTCCTGTGGGGTGAAGAACAAAGAATGAGACCTCTGACGTTGCATCTCAGTCACCTGCTGAGTTACCAGAAGGGTCCAAGGAGGGACATCTGGAGAAGCACCTGGAAAGGGAATAAGAGCCACACGGGGGCCTCACTTCACTCCCTCAAGTGTGTGCCTGCTAAGTTGCTTCAGTTGACTCCGACTTTGCGACCCCATGGACTATAGCTGGCCAGGCTCCTCTGTCCATGGGATTCTCCAGGCAAGAATACTGGAGTGGGTTACCATTCCCTTCTCCAGGGGATCTTCCCGACCCAGGGATTGTACCTGGGTCTCTGAAGGTCTCCTGCATTGGCAGGTGGGTTCTTTACCACTAGTGACACCTGGGAAGCCCTTCTCCCTTACAGAAACTGAAACAGTATCAGTCAGGCTCAGGCAATTCATCAAACGATAAATACATCAAGCTCTTGTGATTAGAATTCACAGGTGCATCGGGTGGGAGCCCAATGGCAACTCCTCATCTCATGACTGAACCTGGGGGACCCACGTGTTCCCTAGGGGAGCTCCTCACCGGGCCTTGTCCTCTTTCCCAACTGTAGGCCTGTGATCCCATTCTTCCTGACTGCCCCCATGGAATTCCCAACATACCTCCATCTCTGAGCACTGGCAGTTCTACCCCAGGGGCCAGAAGGAGGGTGACAGAATTCCAGGGAAGTGGCCGCACCCACTGGCCCAGCCCCCTGCCCTAAGGATGCCGAACAGTACTTGCATTCCCCAGGATAATAAAGCTTCCTGGGGAAGAAGGATTAAGTAAGGATTAATAGCCCACTGGGCACATGACCACACTGCCTTCTGCAGAACAAAAGATGTTTGTGTGTCTTCTCTTCCTGTATAATAACATCGTAACTGCCTGGTGAACATCCAGCTCAAGGAAATGAAAGAAGATGTTTGCTGATGTGGCTGGAGCTGGAGCCCCAAATGCATGAAGACTCTTCTTGATGGTGGTTTTCAGCCTGACACCTCCCAGCATCATAGGGTAACTCGTACTACAAATGCATGTGCTCAGTCGTGTCCAACTCTTTGTGAGCCCCCCATGGACTGCAGCCCGCCAGCCTCCACTGTCCATGGGATTTTCCAGGCAAGAATACTGGAGTGGATTACCATTTCCTTCTCCAGGGGATCTTCCCATGTCTCCTGGGTCTCCTGCATTGGCAGGTGGATTCTTTACCACTGAGCCACCAGGAAAACACTATTGATCTCTAGTAAAAATAATAATCTTCCCACTTGGGAGAAATGAATCCACATCAAGGTCAAACAAGATCAGTGAGCCTTGACACTATGATCATGAGCATCTAGGTGTCTTTTTTTGTCAGGGGGCATGGCTCGTGGGATCTGATGGGATCTTAGGTCCCCGACCATGGATTGAACCAACTCAACTGCAGTGAGAGCCCCAAGTCCTAAGCACTGGACTACCAGGGAAACCCCTGGGTCTTTTTCCTGGAGCCTCTTCTGCCTTCCTCTGAACTTTGCTCCTGGAGTCACTCTGTGGCCAAGATCACTGGCATCTATAGCCAGCTCAGCCCTTAGTCACTCCCTAGTCCACAGCAGCCCTGGCTCTGTCATCCTTTTTTTTTTTTTTTTGGTAGATTTAAATGTATTTCTGTTAATCAAATTACAAACAAATGAAACAAAGCAAAACAACCAAAAAAAAAACCCATAACAAAGACCAAAACATTAGTAAATAGGGATGAGAGGCATTAAAAATATTGTCATACTAACCGCCATGGTAAGTAGAATAGCATTGTATGTTTAGAAAATAAATTGGACTTGTGAAAATAACTTCTTTTTTTTATATCTTTACATACGTGTCCTAGAAAAACGTATTTTTTTCCTCATGCTTTTGCTCCCTTTAACGTGGTCGTTGTTCAGTCACTGAGTTGTATCCAATTCTTTGTGACCCCCTGGACTGCAGCAGGCTAGGCTTCCCTGTCTTTCAGTGTCTCCCTGAGTTTGCTGTGTCCGTTGAGTCAGTAATGCCATCCAACCATCTCATCTTCTGTTCCCTCTTTTCCTCCACCTTCAATCTTTCCCAGCATCAGGGTCTTTTCTAAGGAGTCGGCTCTTCACATCAGCTCACCACAGTATTGGTGCTTCAGCTTCAGCATCAGTCCTTCCGGTGAATATTCAGGGTTGACTTCCTTTAGGATGGACTGGTTGGGTCTCCTTGTGGCTCTCTCATTCTTAATTGCGTCCATCAGTAGAGACTGACCAGTGGGAGGGCAATCTCTCCCTCTTCCAAACTAAATGGCATTTATTGAACTCTACTGGGTGCATTTGCCTTTAAAAATTTTTTGTGTCCTGGGACTTCCCACTTCCCTAGTCCAGTGGCTAAGAATCCACCTGCCAATGCAGGGGATGTGGGTTCAATTCATGGATGGGGAACTAAGATCCCACATGCTGCAGAGAAACTGAAGCCCGAGTACCACAACGAGAGAAGGCCTACACACCACAAGCAAGAGCCTGAGTGCCACAACCAAGAGCCAGCACAGCTGAAAATAAAAACTAAATAGAAACAAACTTCCGTGTCCTTTAGGATAGGAGTTACTATCTTAATAAATGAGTACGGAAGGCTGAAATGGCCCCCAAAGATGTCCATGGCCTCATTCCTGGACTCTGTGACTATACCTTATGTGGAAAAAGAGCTGTTGCAGATGTGATCAAGTTAAAGGTCTTAAAGCTATTATCCTGGATCATCCAGATGGGCACTAAATACCATCACAAATCTTCTTATAAAAGGAAGGTGGAGGGAGGGACTTCACTGGTGGTCCAGTTGTTAAGCCTCCAGGCTTCCACTGCAGGGGGCACGGGTTCGATCTCTGGTCAGGGGTCTAAGATCCCACATACCGCAGGGCATGGTCAGAAAGAAAGAAAAAAAAAAGGTAGGTAAGGGGGAGGTTCGACAGGAAAGAAGGCAATGTGACCACTGAAGCAAGATGTTAAGCTGCTGGCTTTGAAGATGGAGGAGGGAGCCAAAAATCACGAAATGCAGGAAATGTGGCATTCGAAGAAGGAGGAAGCAAAGAAACTGACTCCCCGCTGGAGCCCCCGGAAGGACTGTGGGCCTGCCAACAGAGCACTGCAGCCCAGTGAAGTCAGTTGCAGAACTTCTGATCTCCAGAATTCTAAGAGGACAAATGAGTCTTATTTCAAGCCCACGTTTGTGGTAACGTACAGCAGTAGGAAACTAACAAAATGAGTAAACAGAGAGCTTTACTGTGAGTCGCTTTGAGCCACCCAGCAGGTAAGTGGAGCTGGAATTCACACTCTGGCCTTTTGATTCTAAGCCTCACATTCTTTCTGCTATTTCATGCTGCTTCTGAGACTGCAGCAGTTCAGGTGCAATAATTGGAAAACAGATAAATTAAGTAAGCATGCAAGTGTGTGTGTGTGTGTGTGTGTGTGTGTGTGTGTGTGTGTGTGGCTTCCCCGGTGGCCCAGCGGTAAGGAATCTGCTTGCAATGCAGGAAACACAGGTTCGATCCCTGGGTTGGGAAGATCCCCTGGAGGAGGAAATGGCAACCCACTCCAGTATTCTTGCCTGGAGAATCCCCATGGACAGAGGAGCCGGCGGGCTATAGTCCATGGGCTTGCAAAGAGTTGGACACGACTGAGCAACTGAGCATGTGTGTGTGTGTGCATGCGCACAAGGCATGCAGGACACTAGCAGGAGGAGAGGGAAGCATCTGAAAGACAGCATACCATCGAACTGCATTTGTTTCTTAAACTATAGCCAATAGGAAATTGAGACACACCAAGTAAAAACGTGACTAGGACCAGTAGCTTTTAAAAGGTGTCATTAAGCTCAGGTTTGGGCTGTGTTTTTCTCTGCCCACATTGCAGTCCTCGTATTGTGATATAAAGCGACGGCCTTCTGGATCCCATGTGCTCACCTCCAGCAGTGGACTAAAAGTAAGGTTTGCAAGAAAGCAAAGATCCTTGAGAGTCCTGCTAAATAACAGAATGTGAGTCGTATGGAATTGCAGCCAGGACTGCAATATGGGAGGTCCTGAACTTCAACATTTGGCTTTCCTGAAGGAGGTGAGAAGGCAAGCTCATCCATGAATAGATGCTGGTCACTTTTGTGCCAGAGCCCAGCCTTGACGCCTGTTCACCTGACCTTGTTGAATTTTCTCTTTCATTTTTAGCTCTTCTGAAACCCCAGAAAGAGTAGGCTGAGAAAGTTATCTCATTTCACTTAACAAGGACTCTGGGGTCCAGAGAAGTGAAGGAATGTCTCCATTGCTTACTAGAAGGAATGGGGAAAGCATCTCTTTCTGAAAGCTCTCCAAGAAGAATCGCAGCTGTCTGTCCTTAGTTCATCTTCCGAGAAAGCAATTCATCAGGAAAGTCTTGCTGAGCTATCAATGATCTTTTCATGTGAAAACGTCGCTACATGCTACTCTCTTTGATACAGAACCGTTGGCCTCACTTAGCCTTAATAATCTCTATGTTTATGTACAAATGATGTCTATTTAGATGCATAGTGTTGTTCAGTCACTCAGTTGTGTCCAACTCTTTGTAACCCGTGGACTATAGCACTCCAGGTTTCTCTGTCTAGGATGCATATTACTTGGACACAATATCATGGTATTATCTGAGAGATCACGGCACACTTCGTGTCCTGGGTTGAAGAGAAAAACAAAAGTCAAAGACCCCTAGCCAGAAGACGACAGTGTGTCACAGCATAACGTGATGGGCTTTGATTTCTACTTTTGGCAGCTTTGCCTTGGGGAAACATACCGTGTAACAACACTGAGAAAGGTGAGTTGGGAAAGTCTCTTTAGTTGATTAAGTGCCCTCATTCTTTTCCAAGGCTCCCTCCACCTCAAAAACTCTGAAATCCCCTTATCAGCTCTTGAGAGGACAACAGAAGGAAACACGCATTTTCTAAAGCCTTAATCCTATTCCCACCTAACCTCCCCCCACCCGCTGACTGTGCCAGGCTTCCTGTTTCTTCAACTTAGTCTCCACTGCTGGTTTTAAAGCCACCAACACCTCCTCTGTTGCCAGGGCTTTTCTGTAGCTGGGACTCGCTTGGCTTTGTTGTTGTTGTTGAATTCGGTTGTGCCAGGTCCTAGAGTATGTGGGCTCTAGTCCCCCGAACAGGGATCCAACTTGGGCCCCCTGCATTGGGAGTGAGGAGTTTTAACCACTGGACCACCAGGGAAGTCCTGACTTGTTTTAATTAGAAAATTGAGGTGGAGAGCTGTCTGAAGCTCACTTGGAGGGACCAGTGTGGAATCAAGGTAGATTATGGATGACCTGGGTGGCCATCCTCCACTGAGACGAGGTCCTGCCAATACCACTGCATTTGCTTGGCTCACCAAGCGGCAATGGCAAGATGTGCTGGGGAGAGCTTTGCTTGGGGCCTTCTTCTTTCACTTAGCAGGTCCTCATGGATGCCAACTGTGTGCCAGACAAGACTGTAGAGTTTGGGGGCTTTCCTGGTGGTCCAGTGGTTAAGAATCTACCTGTCAACGCAATGGACACAGGTTCAATCCCTGGTCTGGGAGATCCCACGTGGGCAGCTAAGCCTGTGCCCCACAGCTCCAGAGCCCGAGACCTACAACTACTGAAGCCCGTGAACCTAGAGTCTGTGCTCCGCAAGAGAAGTCACTGCAACGAGAAGCCTGAACACCGGAACCAGACCGTAGCTCCTGCTCTCCACAAGTAGGGAAATCCCATGCGCAGCAACAAAGACCCAGCACAGCCATGAATAAACAAATCTTTTTTTAAAAAAAAAGGAAGGTAGGAGTTTAAATACCATGGTAGAGGAAATCTAGTGGCACCCCAACTCTAATTCCCTAAACCAGAGGACTTTGCCACGGGAAACATGCTTATTTTGTCAGTGACATCTACTGGAAGAGAATTGGAGGCCAGGGAAGAAGTGGGTGTCCCTACAGGCACGAAGAATCACCAGTTACGTTAGCATGTCCCTGGTTTCTCTTCACAGTTGACAGCTTGATGGCATTAGACATTATCTTCTACAGCGATTTCTACAAACTTGCCTGTTTCAAGTTGTTATTTTGGGAAACTCTGATTAAATTTTGATGGGCTAAAAGTGCACTATCTTAAATCCAGCTAAACGCAGAGATTCCCAGGTTGGGCTGGAGGCATGCACTGGGACTGGTGGCAAGTTGTTCAGAATTAAGTACTACTCTGTTTGGTTAAATTCAACAGGTGGTTACTGAGCTGGGCTGTGGCCAGGCCGTGCCCAGTTGAGAGTCTACTCTACCTCTGACCTCATGGAGCTCCCAGTCTAGTGAGGAAGACACATTTAAATAGGGAATCACAAGTATGATGAGGTTTACAGAGTGTGCTATAAATAGCAAGCGGATTAAAGCTAATCTAGAGGGCCAGCTGCTACTGCTGTTGCTGCCACTGAAGCAAATGGAAGCCAGAAAGAGAAGGAAAAAAAAAAGGCAGGAAATTTGCCTGAAAAAAAGTAATAATAGCCTGGAGGCCACACACAATGGGGACCAAGTTTCCCCCTTCCCCCCAAGTTCCAATGAAGCATCCTTTCATTTTTATTTTGTGAGATTGAAGCAGTAATAGCTGGGTGTACAAAGAATTTCCTGTAGATTAAATGAAGCTGGAAGGAGTTGATAGACTTCAGGCAGCGATTTGGGCTATTAATCGAAGCCAGTCATTCATTAACCCTCAGGAAGTTTTCTGTGCCAAAGTCATTATTATTATTATAAACTAAACCCCAAGCCTCAAATGGGTGTATGGCTACTTTTCTCTCCAGGATGTTCAATATATGAGTCACCCAGGGAGCTTGAATCATTTCCTAAATTCCCTTCTGGTTTGTGGGGTGTTTGGCTTTGTATCATGCCCTGCTGCTGCGGGAATCCAGCAAAAGCCCTCTCGAAAGGTAACCATCACTCCTGCCTTTTTAATGAGGTCCTGAGAGGCTCTGGTAGGCAGCTGACCGTCCCCTAATTTGGGTTCTTCTGTCCTTTCATGCTGTAACATTGTAGCTGGCAACATGGCCCTCTGGCTAAAGACTGTGTTTCCCAGGCTCCTTTGCAGTGGGCTTGGTCATGTGACTAGGGAACTGTTGGCAGAAGTGAGGGGAGTCATTTCTTGACCTGGCCCTCAAAGAATTGGAAGGATGATCCCCTCTCCATTCCCAGTCCTTTCCACCTTTCCTTTGCTGGAAGGAGATGACAGGCATTGGAGCAGGCTCCTTAGAACATAGATATGGTCCAGTAGCCATCGAGGAAGGGAAAGAAAGAAACTTTTGTTAAGACTTCCCAAGGGGTAAAGAACTGCCCGTTTAGTACTCGAAGGGGAAGATAAGATAAGACAAGACCCTGTGATATTTCCTAACACATGTAATCTTATCTAATCTTTGTCATAAAACTAAGAGGGGTGTAATTTTACCCCATTTTACAGACAAGGAAAGTGAGGCCAACACGACCTAAATAATGTTCCCAAGTTGCTACACTCCACAACAGAAACAAGATTTAAATCTAGGTTTGTCTGACTTCGGAGCCCATGTTTTGTGGTTGTTTGTTTTGTTCCATTTTTAATTGAGGTCTGTTGAACATGTAACATTATACTTGTTTCAAGTGTACAATATAATGATTCAATGTTTTTATATATTGCTGAACAGACCACCATATTAAGTCTAGTTAACACCCATCACCATCTATAGTTAGAAACTTTTTTCTTGTGATGAAAACTTCTAAGATCTACTGTCTTAACACCTTTCAACTGTGTAATACAAGGTTGTCGACTGTAGTCACCATGCTGCACATGACGTCCGTCACCATGACTTATTTTAAAACTAGAACTTTGTACCTTTTGAGCCTCTTCAGCCATTTCACCCAACGACCTGCCCTCCCTGCCTCTGGCAACTACCAATCTTCTCTTTGTATATATGAGCTCTGTTGTTGCTTTTTTCAGATTCCACATATAAGTAAGATCATGTGATATTTGCCTTTCTCTGTCTGACTTATTTTATTCACCATAGTGCCCTCAATGGCAATATTTCACTCTTTTATGGCTGAGTAATATTTAATTATGTACATATAGAGAAAGTATGAGATTGTATGTATGTAAACGTTTTCTATATGCACTCATCTGTTGGTGGATACTGAGTTTGTTTACATGTCTTGGCTATTGTAAATAATGCTGCAGTGAACATGGGAGTGCATATAGCTTTTCAAATGAGTGTTTTCATTGTCTTCAGGTAAATACCCAGGAGTGGAATTGCTGGATCATATGGTAGTTCTATTTTTAATTTTTTTGAGGAACATCCATATTGTCTTCCCTAGTGTCTGCACCAATCTATACTCCCACCAACAGTGCGAGAGTGTCCCCTTTCTCCATACCCTGGACAACATTTGTTATTTCTTGTCTTTTAAAATACTATAATAACCATTCTAACAGGTGTGAGATGACAACTCATTGTGTTTTGATTTGCATTTCCCGATGATGACTGATATTGAGCATCTTTTCTTCTGTGTCTCAGTCATCTGTATATTGTCTGTGAAAAAAATGTCTCTTCATATCTTCTGCCCATTTCTAAAATCAGATTGCTTGCTATTGATCTGTATGAGTTCTTTATATATTTCAGATGTTAGGCCCTGAACAGATATAAGATTTGCAAATATCTTCTCCTATTCAGTAGGTTGCCTTCTCATTTTGATGGTTTCCTTTGCTGTGCAGAAGTTTTTCAGTTTACTGTCAGAGCCCACATTTTATCAACTGCTCCTAAAATAAGAAATAAGCTGATCTTTAGGTTGGGGAATTTTTCATCCAAGTCTTTGACTGGAATGCAAAACACCTGGTTTATGGAAATATCCAGGAGAAAAGGTTTCATAAATGTTCTTTAAAAAGCGGTGCTTTGCATCATTTATGGAAAGAAAATGTCTTTTGTTAGCATGGTGAAAGAAGGGCTATTTGAAAATGACTGCTGTTCTCCTTCCCTGTTCCTTTGAGAAGCTGTTGCTCCCCAAGCTGGTGTGGTTCTGAGCCTCAGTGCCCCCAAGGAGGTGGCAACAATGATGCAGTTCTGGCCAATCAGGGTCCTCCCCGGCTCTTGCCAACCTAGAAGGGCAAGGGAAGGACATGTGACCACGCAGAGCCAGCCAGCTCGTCCACAATTCACATGTCCCTGCTGGGAGAGAGAGATGCTTTCTTTGCCCCTCTGGGCATCAGGCCATGAAGACTTGGGAGGGAGGCATCACGTTTCTCTGGCCGAAGACCCAGGATCTGCAGCCAGAGCTGGAAGGAATGCTGTCTGGGAGGGCCAAGCTTCAGGGGCCAGGGCTGCTGCCGCTGCTAAGTTGCTTCAGTCCTGTCCGACTCTGTGCGACCCCGCAGACGGCAGCCCACCAGGCTCCCCTGTCCCTGGGATTCTCCAGGCAAGAACACTGGAGTGGGCTGCCATTTCCTTCTCCATGCAAGAAAGTGAAAAGTGAAAATGAAGTCACTCAGTCACGTCCGACCCTCAGCAACCCCATGGACTGCAGCCTTCCAGGCTCCTCCATCCATGGGATTTTCCAGACAAGAGGACTGGAGTGGGGTGCCATTGCCTTCTCCGTCAGGGGCCAAGGGTGGTGGACAAATTCCCAACCTTGCTCATCCCCGAGCAGAAATACTACATTAATAAGTAAAATCCCCTTTTGTCCTAAGCTGGACCGGTTTTGCTTTCTCTTATTTGCCAATTAAAGCCTCCTAATACCATAGGGAAGTGGGTCTGAGTGCAAAAAGCAAGCTCACAATTTTAATACTTTTATCTTTATATGTATTTCTCAATCTTTATTCTTACATAATATTATATATAGTACGTATTATTATTTATTGTAGTCATAAGGGCTTCCCTGATGGCTGAGTGGTAAAACATCCACCTGCCAATGCAGGAGACATAGGTTCAGTACCTGGGTCAGGAAGATCCCCTGGAGAAGGAAATGGCAACCCACTCCAGTATTCTTATCTGGGAAATCCCATGGACAGAGGGGCCTGATGGGCTACCGTCCATGGGGTCGCACAGAGTCAGACACTGTAGTGACTTAGCAGCAGCAGCAGAGGATATGTTTATATATTTATTGATTATTTTCACATTTAAAGTCTATATTGTATTATTATGTATTTCATAAATTTTATAAATTCTGAGAATTTCAGGCATACTCTGTTTTCAGATGAAACCACAAAGACAAATACCAGCATGAACTATTTGGAACTGCCATCTTTTCATCTGGCTCCTGTAGAATGGTTTTCTGTGTATTTCATAAATAAGGTCTAGTCCCCATTTTTAGCTTGTAAGTTCCCAGGGATGCAGATGGTAGCTTCTGACTTAATCACCAGACCCCGCCCCCATGAGATGTCTGTAAATGTGTCTTTCTACCTGAATTGCCATTTTTGTCTAACAAAGCTCATCCTATGATTAACCACTTTCATTTTCTCTTCTTCTTTAAAGGTGTTACTCAAAATGGATTTCCCTAGCTTTTCACAGTTTTCTAGACTCTGGCCCCAAGTAAGACTATTTTTCCATCTCTTTTCTCTGGGGCCAGTCCCCATGTGTGTGGACACATTCGGGGGTAACTTCAGGGCTTCGGGGTCCCTATCTATCCCAGGGCCTCACCACTTGCTTCCTGAGGTTTAAAAGTCCTTCTTGGCGGGGACTTCCCTGTGGGTCCAGTGGTTAAGACTCCACACTTCCACTGCGGGGAGCACGGATTCAATCTCTGGTCAGGGAACTAAGATCCCGCATGCTGTGTGGTGAGGTCAGGAATAAACAAACACATCCTTATTGTTTATAAAGAAAGTCCTTCTTGGTGGAGCACTGCCTCTCAGGCTTCAGAGATGACTTAAAAAGGGACTCCACCTGGCCAAGGGATGAATTATCTATGGAGTGCCTACTGTATGTCTGGCAGTATAATTTTCACATGAAATAAAAATAGGGGGGAGGGTTTATTCAGAATGTATTAAGGATTTCAAAATATGAACAGCAGAGCATTAAACCAAGTGCAGGGCCCCCTGAGCACAAGGCCAACATGGCTGCGTGCAAGCTGGCTCTGCTCAAGTGTTTCAGGAGCCGGGCACACAAGATGACAACGTAAACAAACACTCCTACCTTGTGGAGTTACATTCCAGCAAGAAGAGGGAGACGATACATAAAAAGATAGCAAAACGAAACTAGTAAGTTTCCCCTAAACAAAAACCTATAGAATAGTAGAAGATCATCTGTGCTATGGGGGACATAGATCAGGAAAGTGGGGTAGGGGGAAGTCAGGGATCAGGGAAGGGGGTTATTTTCTGTTTTCATTAGGATGATCAGGAAAGACCTCACCAAGAAGGGGGATTTGTGTAAGGAGACAGGGGATGCTCCAAGCAGATACATAGGGGAAAGACTTCCAGGCAAACAGAGACTCTGATTGGGGGAGCAAGCTCCCTGTGGCAAAGGAAGAGCATATGGTGGGAGGGGAGTGAGCGGGGCAGAGCAGCTGCAGGTGACATCAGAGAGAAGACTCAAGGATTCCATCTGAGGCCGTGGCCATTATCCACGTGGCAGATGCAGGTAGCTTGAAGCAGGGAGGGATGGGGAGATTGTGAGAAGCGATCAGGCTGAGGATGCCTTTGGAGAGTAGAGCCCGAAAAGAGAAGCATCAGAAGGGAACAAAGTTTGGGGGGCATTTGAGGAGCTCAGTCTTGAACAAGCTTTGTCTGAGATGCCCCTTTGCTGTTACAACAGAGGCACTCAGGGGGCAGCTGGAGATATGAATTTTGGAGTCAGGGGGTGGGGTCCAAGTGGGAGATGCCCACGTGGGCATCATCAGAGGTGATGTAGGACACAAGGGGAAGGACCCTCTGAGAACTTGGGCCCACCTGGAGATGAGACACACACAGACGCTTCTAGCAGAACTGGGTGTTGGTGTGACGAGGGAAAAGAGACAAACACAGGAAAAGGATTGTTCAAAGTCAAGTGTCAGAAGGTAGGGAGTGGCCAGGTCCAAGCCTGGAGGAATGAGGATGAGGAAACAAGACAGACTGGCCGGAACCGGAAATGCTGAGCCCGAGAGGCCGAGCAGAGAGGGCACCCGGCGGCTCCCTGATCACTCAGGAGCCACCTCCCAACCAGCAGTAGGTCTGGTCCATGACAGCTCTGAAATGCCTGCCAGGTTGACCCCATCCTTTCCTTCTTTGTTACCAGCACCACAGGGAAAAACACAGAACTCACCTCTGCTCTAACTTGCCTCAGATGCTTCCTCTTCTCAAGAGTAGCTGGTCTTAGAGTATAAATCACATCTCACCCATCACCTGTTTATAACCTGCATTTATAAACTTCTCATTGCATTTCAGCTTTAGGCGAGTCCTTTTTTTTTTTTAAACCCACAAATGCAATTTTTTTCTGGTTCTAAGCTCAACGTGATAATAATCAGATGTGACATTTTTCTTTCTGTAACATTTTTAATTTTGTATTGGTTTTTTGTTGTCGTTCAGTTGCTAAGTCATGTCCAACTCTTTGTGACCCCATGGACTGCAGCACACCAGGCTTCCCTATCCTACACTCTCTCCCTGAGTTTGCTCAAACTCATGGCCATTGAGTCGGTGATGCCATCCAACCATCTCATCCTCTGTTACTCCCTTCCCCTCCTGCCCTCAATCTTTCCTAGCATCAGGGTCTTTTCCAATGAGTTGGCTCTTTGCATCAGGTGGCCAAAGTATTGAAGCTTCAGCTTCAGTATCAGTCCTTCCAATGGATATTCAGAGTTGATTTCCTTGAGGATTGACTGGTTTGATCTCTTTGCTGTCCAAGGGACTTTCAAGAGTCTTTTCCAACACCAGAGTTCAAAAGCATCAATTCTTTGATGCTCAGCCTTCTTGATGGTCCATTTCTCACATCCATACGTGACTGCTGGGAAAAACCATAGCTTTGACTGTATCGACCTTTGTCAGCAAAGTGATGTCTCTGCTTTTTAACACACTGTCTAGGTTTGCCATAGCTTTTCTTCAAAGGAGCAAGCGTCTTTTAATTTCATGGCTGCAGTCACCATCTGCAGTGATTTTGGAGCCCAAGAAAAGAAAGTCGGTCACTGTTTCCATTGTTTCCCCATCTATGTGCCATGGAATGATGGGACTGGATGCCATGCTCTTCTTTTTTTGAATGGTGAGTTTTAAGCCAACTTTTTCACTCTTCTCTTTCACTTTCATCAAGAGGCTGTTTAGCTCCTCTTCACTTTCTGCCACTAGGGTGGTATCATCTGCATATCTGAGGTTATTGATATTTCTCCTGGCAATCTTGATTCCAGCTTGAGCTTCATCCAGCCAGGCATTTCTCATGATGTACTCTGCATATAAGTTAAATAAAGAGGTTTAAATAAGCAGTTTAATATATTATGTAAATAATATATTATTTAATGTAATAATATATTAAATAGCTTAAATATAAGTTAAATATACAGCCTTGACATACTCCTTTCCCAATTTGGAACCAGTCTGTCATTCCATGTCCAGTTCTAACTGTTGCTTCCTGAGGCAGGTCAGGTGGTCTGGTATTCCCATCTCTTGAAGAATTTTCCACAGTTTGTTGTGATCCACACAGTTAAAGGCTTTAGCATAGTCAATAAAGCAGAAGTAGATGTTTTTCTGGAATTCTCTTGCTTTTTCTATGATTCAATGGATGTTGGCAATTTGATCTCTGCCTTTTCTAAATCCAGTTTGAATATCTGGAAGTTCTCAGTTCACATACTGTTGAAGTCTAGCTTGAAGGATTTTGAGCATTATTTTGCTAGCATGCAAAATAAGTGCAACTGTATGGTAGATTGAACCTTCTTTGGCATTGCCTTTCTTTGGGACTGGGATGAAAACTGACCTTTTCCGGCCCTGTGGCCATTGCTGAGTTTTACAAAGTTGAAGGTATAATGAATGCAGCACTTTAACAGCATCATCTTTTAGGATTTGAAATAACTCAGCTGGAATTCCATCACCTCCACTAGCTTTGTTAGTAGTAATGCTTCCTCAGGCCCATTTCACTTCATACTCTAGGATGTCTGGCTCAATGCTAGTGATCACACCATTGTTAAGACCTTTTTTGTACAGTTCTTCTATGTATTCTTGCCACCTCTTCTCGATCTCTTCTGCTCCTGTTAGGTCCATATCATTTCTGTCCTTTATTGAGCCCATCTTTGCATGAAATGTTCCCCTGGTATCTCCAGTTTTCTTGAAGAGATCTCTAGTGTTTCCCATTCTATTGTTTTCCTCTATTTCTTTGCATTGTTCACTTAAGAAGGCTTTCTTATCTCTCCTTGCTATTCTCTGGAACTCTGAATTCAGATGGATATCTCTTTCCTTTTCTCCTTTGCCTTTAGCTTCTCTTCTCAGTTATTTGTAAGGCCTCTTCAGACAATCATTTTGTTTTTTTGCATTTCTTTTTCTTGGGTATGGTTCTGATTACCGTCTCCTGTACAGTGTCATGAACCTCCATCCATAGCTCTTTAGGCACTCTGTCTATCAGATCTAATCCTTTGAATCTATTTGCACTTCCACTGTATAATCATAAGGGATTTGATCTAGGTCACATCTGAATGGTCTAGCGTTTCCCCCTAGTTTTTTCAATATAAGTCTGAATTTGACAATAAGGAGTTCATGATCTGAGCCACAGTCAGCTCCTGGTCTTGTTTTTTGCTGACTATTATAGAGCTTTTAGATCTTCGGCTGCAAAGAATATGATCAATCTGATTTCAGTGCTGGCCATCTGGTGATGTCCGTGTGTAGAGTCTTCTTGTGTTGTCGGAAGAGGGTGTTTGCTATGGCCAGTGCGTTCTCTTGCAAAACCCTGTTAGCCTTTGCCTTTACTTCATTTTATACTCTAAAGCCAAACTTCCCTGTTACTCCAGGTTTCTCTTAAGCCTGGCTCATTGGCCAGACAGGAGAACATTCTTCACGCCTGGGATTCACGTCCTGGGGAGGTCCAGGCTTCTTCCTATGACAGCTTCAGTGCTGACACACAGGTTTGGAATCAATCCCTCATGACAATCAGCTGCTTTAACCAAAGAAGCTGAGAATCACCAAACATTTAAGCTGAAAGCCATCTCTAAGATCAACCACTCAGATGAGGAAGAGAAACCGGGACTTCTGATGGAGGGATGGCAGTGCCCGTGTCAGGACCACAACAGGGTCCACCTGCGGCTGGGGCTGGGTCAGCCTCTGCCATAAGGACCACTGGGCCGGGAGGCTACAGGCCCAAAGCACAGGTGTCAACAAAGTGCATGGGATCCAGCCCTTCACACTGACAGCAGGGACTTGGGCATGAGACTCCAACCTCTAGGAGCCTAATGGCTGCAACTGCAAATGCTCATTGCAAGAGAAGGAAAACTTTTTCAGAAAAACAATCACAGCTTGATGTTCTGACTCCACCTTGATCCAGAACACAGCAGGAGGGAGTACTGAAAGATTTAATGTTTTGATTTCAGGGGATGGTGGATTTAGATGAGATCAATTTTTTTCCTTCTATTTTTGTTCCCCAACAACCTCCTGAATAAGTTGCTTCAACAAACTCTGTATCTCACATATACTGTATGTGTGTTTATTCAACAAGTATTTATTGTGTTCCTACCATTCAGTCATTCCACAAACGTTTATTAGAGTCTTAGTCCATCCTAAAGGAAATCAGTCCTGAATATTTATTGGAAGGACTGATGCTGAAGCCGAAACTCCAATACTCTGGCCACCTGATGTGAAAAACTGGCTCATTGAAAAAGACCCTGACGCTGGGAAAGATTGAAGGCAGGAGGAGAAGGGGACAACAGAGGATGAGATGGCTGGATGGTATCACCAACGTGATGGACAGGAGTTTGAGTAAACTCCGGGAGTTGGTGATGGACAGGGAGGCCTGGCGTGCTGCAGTCCATAGGGTCACAAAGAGTTGAACACGACTGAGCGACTGGACTGAACTGAACACTGGGTGAGGTGGTGTGCCAGTGATGGGTGAAGTGGGCGTGATTGGCGTTTTCCCCAGGCTCACCATCTGTGTCGCAGGTACTGGAGAGGGCTTGCCCTCTGTCTTAGCTCTCTCCTCTCACTCCCTCTACTCTCTTGCCTCCCTCCCTCCTTCTGTCCTTCCCTTCCTCCCTGCCACCCTTCCCAAACCCCATCACCCTGGGGATATGATGCTATACCATGAATAGGAATGGATGGTGTTTCTTCCACTTTTACCTGCTCTTGCAGAATCTCCAACCTCTCTGCAAAGCCCACTTCCAGTAGTTTATTGATATACCACAGGAAGTATGACTTTTAGAAATTCTTCCCTAGCAGAATTTAACTCCTGTCTTGAGCCCCCATGATTCTATGTCATCTTAGGTTTCCAGGTTTTCCCTAGGGTTATATATGTCCCAAGGGGCTTTGACGGGCCAAGATATGTCCGGGGGTCCCTCCAGTCCTTGCTGAATGCCCGTAGAGTTGTCCATGGTCACTGGTCCACACAGGTTGCC
Organism: Bos taurus; assembly: GCF_002263795.3. Lineage (NCBI taxonomy): Eukaryota > Metazoa > Chordata > Mammalia > Artiodactyla > Bovidae > Bos > Bos taurus. The sequence goes on along the minus strand of NC_037328.1, from coordinate 1,594,863 downwards.
AAGGATCCCTCCCCTGCTGGAAGCTCTGTGTGGTCCATAAGCTCTGCGTTTCCCATCCACACTTGGCTGCACAGTAACCTGCCCCTGCTTCTCCCTTACAGTGGGGCCAGGGCCCCTTCACCTGGCAGCCTTTCTCTCTTTGGGGTCTAGGCCCTGCTCGCTGGGTGGAACCTGAGCAAAGAGGCACAGGACTCCCCTGCTATCAGATCCACAGGGAGGTCAGTCCAGCACTTGCCCTGGGGTGGGGATAGAGGGTCCTTCTCATTGGGACCCACCAGCCCTTGAGGCCCATTGCTTCCCAGTGGTCCTCCCTCTCCTCTCACTCCAGGGGAACTTCACTTAAGCTGGAACATGTGTTCTCGGGGCACTCTGCAACCTGTCAGCTAACAGTGATCTTGATCCTTTCCATGTCCCTTGTGTGAGTTGCTTAGTCGTATCCAACTCTTTACAACCCCATGGACTACAGCCCACCAGGCTCCTGCCCATGGAATTCTCCAGGCAAGAATACTGGAGTGGGTAGCCATTCCCTTCTCCAGGGGATCTTTCTGACCCAGGGACTGAACCCAGGTCTCCTGCATTGCAGGCAGACTCTTTACCATCTGAGCCACCAGGGAAGCCCTTGGAAACTTAAAAACTAGAAGACAGTCTATTATCACATCCCTTTGCTGAGGCAATGGGCATCAGATGGCTCGACTGCTCCCCATAAAGGTTTTAGGAAAGAAGAGGGGGTCACGGGTATAAGGAAACTGTGGCTAAGGCCAATTAAATATCAATAACATTATCTTCCTGGTGATACATATATGCTGCTGCTAAGTCGCTTCAGTCATGTCCGACTCTGTGCGACCCCACAGACGGCAGCCCAACAGGCTCCCCCGTCCCCGGGATTCTCCAGGCAAGAACGCTGGAGTGGGCAGCCATTTCCTTCTCCAATGCATGAAAGTGAAAAGTGAAAGGGAAGTTGCTCAGTCCTGTCCGACCCTCAGCGACCCCATGGACTGCAGCTTTCCAGGCTCCTCCATCCACGGGATTCTCCAGGCAAGAGTACTGGAGTGGGGTGCCATTGCCTTCTCCATATGTGGACAATACAAAATTCTATAAGTTTATAATTAGGTGGTTAGATCATTTCTAGATGATATCTGTTCATGGATGATGGATGATTTTTATTTTCTTTCTAAAAATTATGTGTATTTTAAATTTGTACACATTTTTGTTAGATGCATTTTCTCCATACCCTAGCTTTAAATACCATCTATAATGTGCTAATAATTCCAAGGTTTATATCTGTAGCCTAAACCCCTCCTCTGGGCTCCCATTGCAAAAGTGATGTCTTCCACTTGGAGGTCTCACAGGTGTTATCAATGTAAAAGTCTAAAATGGAAAATTTGAACCTGCTTTCTCCTGACTCTTGTCCTGAAATTTTATAAAGTGTACTTTTCTATGTCTTTCTCGTCTCAGTCAAAGGCACCCCCCAGTCTCTTAAGTTTTTTGAGTGATCCTTGGTCCCCACCCCAGATCTCCTATCCCTCCAAAACACGTTTCATATTTCACATGCGTGGCCACCACTCCACTCCAAGCCAGTGTCATCTCCAACTTACGTGCTTGTGTGTGTGTTCAGTCGCTTCAGTCGTGTCCAACTCTTTGTGACCCCATGGACTGTGGCTAGCCAGGCCCCTCTGTCCATGGGATTCTCCAGGCAAGAACACTGGAGGGGGCTGCCGTGCCCTCCTCCAGGGGATCCTCCTGACCCAGGGATCGAACTGGCATCTCCTGCATCACAGGCAGATTCTTTACCACGGAGCCAGTGGGGAAGTCCCCTCCAACTTACATGACCATACAGATTTTTCCTCTTATGCTGGGTATAGTTTTTTTCATTGATTACTGGAGAGACTGGGTGATCATTAACCAAGCCTGAATAAACAGACCCTTGAAGTTTCTCACACTGGGGCACACTGAAGAATGTCATGAGAGAATCAGTGTTGTTGCAAACCAGCACCTACCATGGCAAACGTCTTTGTGATTTTCCATTTCTGGCTCATGTTAGAACACCCATTTTACTTTCTCTGAATCTTGCTGGACATGACATGCCTCTTCTGATCAAGTCGCCAGGTGGGTCCTGCTGGCTCAGCTTCAGCTGAGGATGGCTGCTGGCCTGATCTTTGAGGTCTGTCCAAGGCTCCTTGGGGCTTCCCTGGTGGCTCATCGAAAAAGAATCCACCTGCAATGCAGGAGATGCGGGAGATGCGGGTTCGACCTGAGTCAGGAAGATGCCCTGGAGGAGGGCATGGTAACCCACTCCAGTGTTCTTGCTAGGAAAATCACATGGACAGAGGAGCCTGGCAAACTACAGTGTTGCAAAGAGTTGAACACGAATGAAGCAACTAAACACATGCATACATGCACAAAAGGCTCCTCGAAGTCAATGACTCGAACCCAAGCTTAGGTTGTTGCAAGTACACTTCTGATTTGATGACAGTCCAGCAACTTTTTCACATGAAAGTATTCATCATTCTTTCATTCTCATTCTTTCTTACACTTTAAACCTTCCATGTGGAGTTATTTTCCTTTTCCTTTCAGATGGTGGTCTGCCGGTGGTGAATGCTTTTTTGCATTTTTTTCTTATCCCCAAATGTCTGAATTTCACTTTAATTCTTGAGGGTATTTTCCATGGGTAGAGGATTTAGCGTTTTTCTCTTGGTAAATCAAAGACATCGTTGCACAGTGTTCTAGCTTTCATTGTGTTTTAAGGAGTCAGTTGAATGTTTATCCTGATGGCTCAGACGGTAAAGAATCTGCCTGCAATGCAGGAGACTCAGGTTCAATCCCTGGACTGGGGAGATGCCCTGGAGAAGGGAATGGCTACCCACTCTGGTATTCTTGCCTGGAGAATCCCATGGACAGAGGAGGCTGGTAGGCTAACAGTCCGTGGGTCATAAAGAGTGGGGTCAAGACTAAGCAATGAACACTTTCACACTTGCTTCTTTTAATGGTTTTTCTCTTCCTTAGATTAGTGGAGGGGAATACATTTAATTGCTTGCAGTGGTTGTGTTATAGTAGTGCAATTATGGAATTACAGATGACTTATTTAAAGGCAAGCTCCTTTTTTCTCAGGCTGCTTTAAGATTTTCTTTTCCCCTCTCTTTTTCTCTTTTCCGAATATAAGGGTATCTTTTTTATTGTCTTGCTGGGAGTTCGTTGGTCTCGATTCTGTGGGTGAGTGTCATCAGTTTGGGATAATCATCTATCAGCCTATATTTAAATATTTCTTTCTATGCCTTTCTCTCTTTTTACTCCAACTGATACTTACATTAAATGTTTATTAAATCTACTCACAGTGAAAGACTAGAGATCTCTTCAAGAAAATGAGATTTACCAAGGGAACATTTCATGCAAAGATGGGCACAATAAAACATAAATGATATGGACCTAACAGAAGCAGAAGATATTAAGAAGAGGTGGCAAGAATACACAGAGTTCAGTTCAGTTCAGTTGCTCAGTCATGTCCGACACTGCAACCCCATGGACTGCAGCACACCAGGCCTCCTTGTCTATCACCAACTCCTGAAGCTTACTCAAAATCATGTCCAGTGAGTTGGTGATGCCATCCAACCATCTCATCCTCTGTTGTCCCCTTCTCCTCCTGTCTTCAATCTTTCCCAGCATCAGGGTCTTGTCTAGTGAGTCAGTTCTTCGCATTAGGTGGTCAAATTATTGGAGTTTCAGCTTCAGCATCAGTCCTTCCAATGAATATTCAGGACTGATCTCCTTTAGGATGGACTGGTTGGATCTCCTTGCAGTTCAAGGGACTGTTAAGAGTCTTCTCCAACACCACAGTTCAGAAGCATCAATTCTTTGGCGCTCAGCTTTCTTTATAGTCCAACTCTCACATCCATACATGACTACTGGAAAAACGATAGCTTTGACTAGATGGACCTTTGTTGGCAAAGTAATGTCTCTGCTTTTTAATATGCTGTCTAGGTTGGTCAGAACTTTTCTTCCAAGGAGTAAGCATCTTTTAATTTCATGGCTGCAGTCACCATCTGCAGTGATTTTGGAGCCCAAAAGAATGAAGTCTGGTGCTGTTTCCACTATTTCCCCATCTATTTGCCATGAAGTGATGGGACCAGATGCCATGATCTTCGTTTTCTGAATGTTGAGATTTAAGCCAACTTTTAACTCTCCTTTCACTTTCATCAAAAGGCTCTTTAGTTCTTCTTCATTTTCTGCCATAAAGGTGGTGTCATCTGCAAATCTGAGGTTATTGATATTTCTCCCAGTTAGCCTTGTCTAATTTAATGAAATGGTGAGCCATGCTGTGTAGGGCCATCCAAGACAGGCGGGTCATGGTGGAGAGTTCTGACAAAACGTGGTCAACTTGAGGAAGGAATGGCAAATCACTTCAGTATTCTTGCCTTGAGACAATATGGCAGGACATTTGGAAAACTCAGCAGTAACCTCAGAATACACAGAAGAACTATATAAAAAAGATCTTCATGACCCGAATAATCACAATGGTATGATCACTCACCTAGAGCCAGATATCCTGGAATGCAAAGTCAAGTGGGCCTTAGGAAATATCACTAAGAACAAAGCTAGTGGATGTGATGGAATTCCATTTGAGGTATTTCAAATCCTCAAAGATGATGTTGTGAAAGTGTTGCACTCAATATGCCAACAAATTTGGAAAACTTAGCAGTGGCCACAGGACTGGAAAAGATCAGTTTTCATTCCAATCCCAAAGAAAGGCAATGCCAAAGAATGCTCAAACTACTGCACAATTGCACTCATCTCACACGCTAGTAAAGAAATGCTCAACATTCTCCAAGTCAGGCTTCAACATGTATGTGAACTGTGAACTTCCAGATGTTCAAGCTGGTTTTAGAAGAGGCAGAGGAACCAGAGATCAAATTGCCAACATCCACTGGATCATCAAAAAAGCAAGAGAGTTCCAGAGAAACATCTATTTTGCTTTATTGACTATGCCAAAGCCCTTGTCTATGTGGATCACAACAAACTGTGGAAAATTCTTCAAGAGATGGGAATACCTGACAGTGGAAACAGTGACTGACTTTATTTATTTATTTTTTGGCTCTAAAATCACTGCAGATGGTGATTTTAGCCATGAAATTAAAGGATGCTTACTCCTTGGAAGAAAGGTTATGACCAACCTAGACAGCATATTAAAAAGCAGAGACATTATTTTGTCAACAAAGGTCTGTCTAGTCAAGGCTATGGTTTTACCACTAGTCATGTATGGATGTGAGAGTTGGACTGTGAAGAAAGCTGAGCAGCAAAGAATTGATGCTTTTGAAGTGTGGTGTTGGAGATGACTCTTGAGAGTCCCTTGGAATGCAAGGAGATCCAACCAGTCCATCCTAAAGGAGATCAGTCCTGAATATTCATTGGAAGGAATGATGCTGAGATTGAAACTCCAATACTTTGGGCACCTGAGATGAAGAACTGACTCATTGGAAAAGACCCTGATGCTGGAAAAGATTGAAGGCTGGATAAGAAGGGGACAACAGAGGATGAGATGGTTGGATGGCATCACTGACTCAGTGGGCGTGAGCTTGAGTTAGCTCCAGGAGTTGGTGATAGATAGGGAGGCCTGGCGTGCTGCAGTCCATGGGGTTGCAAAGAGTTGGACACGACACAGCAATTGAACTGACCTGAACTTTTTAATCATTTTGTCTTTCCAGAATATAATTTTGATAGCTTTTTCTGCTTTAGTCTTGGGAAACAAATTCTCTCTGCAGTTGTGTCTAAAAGTGTCATTAAAATCATCTACTAGGGGACTTCCCTGGTGGCCCAGGGGTTAAGGTTCTCTGGTCCTCTGCAAGGGACTTGGGTTCAATCTCTGGTCAGGGAACTAAGATTCTGCATGCTGCTTGGTATCGCCAAAAATAAAAGTTAAAAAATTTGCCCATTAACATCCTCAGGTGAGTAATCATTACAAAAATCATTAAAAAAATCATCCTCTAATCTTTAATTCTAACTAATGTATGTTTCACAACTAGAAATTCTTTTTAATATCAATTGTGATACTTTTTGGGGGTTCCCTGGTGGCTTAGGTGGCAAAGAATCTCCCCGGTATGCAGAAGGCCTGGGTTCGATCCCTGGGTTAGGAAGATCCCCTGGAGAAGGATCTTTTTTTATCATTTTCAGTTTTTTGCTAAAATTGTCAATCTTGTTGATTATTTCTTAGACAGAATTGACTGAGTCTGTGTCTAGTAATTGAAGGATCTGAAATCTTTGTGTTTCTTTTGTCTGTTGGCTTTCACCCACGGTGCCACCTTTTCTTGTTGCCTGGTTGCCTTTGAATATAACCAGTTCCAGTTTTCTCCTGAGTGTGCCCAGAAGGCCCACAGCAAGCGTTCATGAAAGTAACCTGTCCACCTTTCAGCAGTGTTCCACGTGGTCCTCCTCTCCTGCTCAGTTACATTCAAGGATCTGCAGAGCTGGGTGAAATCACCTCATTTTTGCCTTCAGTGGAAGTTGCCTCCCACAGGTCATTGCCACTTCTCCACACAACCAATGCCTCTCTCGCTTATTTTGCTCGGAGGGCCAGAGCGACTCTGCATCCGCTGCGGTTCTCAGGAAACTGCGGGGCTGGGCTCTCTGTGCAACAGCGCTGGGGGGTGGGGAGCCAGTGATGGGCCCCTCAGTTGCTTGGGTTGGCTTTTTAATATTTGGGGTAAAACAACTCCTGCGATGTTCACTTGTCTTCCTCTAGCTACCTCCCACGGGGATACATTCCGGCGGCAGGGATCAGAGTAGACTGTAAATACAACAGCCCCTCCCGCCCGCTGATGACGGTTGTTGTTTTCAGCCTTCAGCCCAGCTTGTCAGCCTAACTTTCCGTTCCTTTCAGCTTGACACTTCGACAGCTTGGTACACGCAGATTAGCGTCTGGGAGGGGGTGCGGCAGGTGGGGGTGTGGAATGTTACCTCTCACGCTGCCAGGCATGCTCAGACACGTGGAACACCCAAGAGGCGGAGGTTGGGGGCCGGGGGTAGCGCTAGGGGTGGGAGGATTAAGGAGGCGAGAGCCGCAGAGCCTGCTTCGTAAATGACCAGAACTTGACACACACGCACGGGCCCCCCCACACTCTCACACACACACACACACGCACACACTCACACATGTGTACACACTCACATGCGCACACACATGCGTGCACGCACACACACTTTCACACACTCACACATGCGCACACACTCTCACACATGCATATACACACACCCTCTCACACGCACACACTCTCACACATGCACACACTCTCACACAAGCACATACACTCACACGCACATACACACTCACACTCACACACATATACTCTCACACATGCACACCACACACACTCTCTCTCACACATGCACACACACATGCACATACACGCACACACACACACTCTCACACATGCGCGCGCGCGCGCACACACACACACACACACATGCTCACCTATTTTTGGCCTAAGTGCCTCAGGGCTTTTCTTGGGGAAAGCACATGCACTCTTTCCCTCCCCAGGTTCCACCTGGTAAATTTCCTACAGCCCCGCTGTGGAAGTCTCCGCTGCCCTCCTCCCAGCCCGAGCCCAGTGCCCAGAGCGGAGCGCCTGGCCTGCCTGCCCACTTCCTGTTTCACTGTTTCACCTCAATGGACGGAGTCTGCTGGGAGCCCGTGGGGAGGGCTCGAGCCCCAGGAGTACCCCACCCTCCTAGGCGGGGGCACTCTATGTCCCGTCCCAGGCACTGCTCCCAGAACAGCGTCACCCTCTGTATCCCTCCCTTGAGACCCACTCCTGGCCGCCCTGAAAATAGAGTTTATTCCATTTTCATTGAGGAGAGGGGACTCCACCATCCTCATACCATCTGATTCGCCTGAAGAGTCACATCTTCCACCCTCATGAAAAACACAGCAGCTTGTCACAATGAGTGATGTTACCGTGAATAATGCAGTTTTGAGTTGAAGCTTCTTCTTTTCCAAGAATCAGTAAATTTCCCTTTTCCTCTGCCTTTCCTCCTCTCCCCCATGACATCTAGGTTTAACAAGTCATGAGTCATTGTGGTTTTACTCTTGGGGAGAATTGTTTTTTTTTTTTTTCCTACTGTTAACTGCATTGCCAACTGATGAAAACATTTAAAAGGAGCATTGAGTAAGGTTCCCTGAGCTATACAAGTAGGTTCTCATTACTTATCTATTTTACGCATGGTGTCAATAGAGTATATATGTCAATCCCAGCCTCCCAGTTCATCCCACCTCCCCTTTCCCCTTTGGTGTCCATACGTTTGATCTCTATGTCTGTGTCTCTATTTCTGTTTTGCAAACATTTACAGTAGCCAGAGCATGAAATGCCCATCAACGGGGGAACTGATAAAGAAGATGTGGCACATATAGACAATGGAATATTACTCAGCTATAAAAAGGAACAAAATTGAGTCATTTGTAGAGATGTGGATGGACCTAGAGACTGTCACACAGAGTGAAGTAAGTCAGAGAGAGAAAAACAAATATCATATATTAATGCACAGACTTGGAATCTAGAAAAATGGTATAGATGATCTTTCGCTGTCCTAAGTGGTATGAGATGGTATCTCACTGTGGCTTTGATCTTCAGGTGTTGGATTTTATTCTAAGGGTGGCAGGGAGCATTGGGAGGATGAGAAGCAGGGTTGAGGGTAGGTGAACAGGATGCTCAAGTTCAAAGGGACCTCACTGGCTGCTGTGTGGCAAACAGATGGTAGGAGACTCCAGCGGTGAATTGGGAGGTGCTGATAGCTTGGATAAGGATGAGAACAGAGGAGGTGGGGAGAAGTTGTCAGATACGGGTATACTGTGAAGGTAGTACAGAGTTGACAGTTTTTGCAGATGGATTGAACATGGAGTTTGAGAAAAAGAAAGGAGTCAAAGATGACTACAGAGTTTTGGCCTGATAGGCAGTGGTAACCCCATTAACTGAGATGGGAGCCAGAGGGATGAGATAAATTTCAAGTGGGGAGGGAAATAAAAAGTTGCATCTAGAATGTTACATTTGGGAAGTCTAATGCATATTAGACATCCAAGAGGGCATGGATTGGGGCCTTTAAAGCTCAGAGACAAGGCTGGGTAAAAGATAGGGATCAGATTTGTGCATTGTTCATTGGAAGCACTGATGTTGAGGCTGAAACTCCAATACTTTGGCCACCTGATGTGAAGAACTGACTCATTTGAAAAGACCCTGATGCTGGGAAAGATTGAAAGCGGGAGGAGAAGGGGATGACAGAGGATGAGATGGTTGGATGGCATTACCAACTCAATGGACATGAGTTTGAGTAAACTCTGGGAGTTAGTGATGGACAAGGAGGCCTGTGGCGTGCTGCAGCCCATGGGGTCACAAAGAGTCGGACATGACTGAGAAACTGAACTGAACTGATACATATTTAGCTTCTCCTTGGCAGTGGCTGCTCTTGCTCGGCTTTAGAGCTTGCCAACTCAGTAGTTGTGGTACACCGGCCTAGTTGCCCTGAGGCATGTGCAGTCTCCCAAACCACATGGGACCCAAGGAGGTTGTCTAGGTCAGGGGTCAGCAAACTACCACCCATGAGCCAAATCCAGCCTGCTGCCTCTTTTTGTACCAAGGGCTAGCTAAGAGTGGTTTTTACATTTTTGAATGTTAGGGAAAAAAAATGTTGAAAAGAATCAACTTTTTGACACATGAAAATTGTATGAAATTCAAATGGCAGTGTTCACCAATAAAGTTTTCCAGGTACCCAGCTGTGCCCATTGGTTGATGTATCATCTGTGGCTACTTTGGTGGCCTAGGGACTGAGTGAGACAGGGAAGACAGAGAAGAGGCGTGGGGGCTGAGGCCTGGGCAGTGCCTGTCAAGGGTCAGCCACTGCCCCTGCGAGTCCAGGGGACCAGCAAGCCAGGGTTGCTCACCTCCTGCATTCAGGCCTACTTAGCATCTCCTGGATGGCTGAGGTCAGAGCGTCCATGAGAAGCACTCAGACGGTAGACTCTGCCTGCCGTGCAGGTGACCCAGGTTCGATCCCTGGGTTGGGAAGAACCCCTGGAGAAGGGCATGGCTACCCACTATAGTATTCTTGCCTGGAGAGTCCCATGGACAGAGGAGCCTGATGGGCTACAGTCCATGGGGTCACCAAGAGCCAGACATGACTGAGCGACTTAACATTTTCACTTCCACGTGAAATGGCTGGCGTCCTGCCTTGTTTTCCTCTGTAGGCTGTTGTAACAAATGACCACAAACAGCATAACTTTAATATCTGTTCTCTCACCGTTTCAGAACATGTAAGTCTGAAATGGAGGGATTGGCAGGTCCGCAGGAGGATCCAGCTTGCTTCTTTGTGGCTTCTGACACCCCATCTTAAGCATCCTTTGGCTTATAATTGCCTCACTACAGTCTGGTTCTGTTCTCACACACCTTCTCCCCTGTGTCTCGGCATCACCATGTTCTTAGAAGGACATAAGTCACTGGATTAGGCCCCTTCTTATCCAGTGTGACCTCCAACTCGATCACATCTTCAAAGACCTGATTTCCAAACAAGGCCACACTCGCAGGCATTGGCGTGAGAACTTCAGCACACCCTTTGGGACACACTGTTCTATCCACGACACTTGCACACACAAAGATCACGTGGGTTGATCGAAGCGTGCCTGAGTTCTTGAGATGTTTTTTAAAAGGACACAGCCAGGACTTCCCTGGTGGTCCAGCAGTTAAGAATCCACCTGCCAGTACAGGGGACATGGGTTCTATCCCTGGTCCAGGAAGATCCCACATGCTGCGGGGCAGCTAAGACTATGCACCACAGCTCCCGAAGCCGGCAAGCCCTACAGCCCATTCTCCGCAATAAGACAAGCCTCTGCAAGGAGAAGCCCACTCCCTGCAACTAGAGAAATTAGAGAAATTTCACGGCAATTAGAGAAAGCCCGTGCACAGCAATGAAGACCCAGCGCAGCCAAAATCAAAAGCGAAAAAAAAAAGAAGGACACAGCCAGGAGACTGATCTTGGGGAGGAAAAAAGAAAAAAAAATTCCTTTATTGGTTTTATGATCTTCATGCCTTTGGGTGGAGTGGCTGCCTCCCCATGGGCAGAATTTGGGCAGGAGAAGAACACAAACATCTCTGATGTCATAGTGAGCTCAGGCAACCCACTGTGGAGTTTCTTGAGTTTCAGGTAGAGGTTCTCTGCCAGGAATTTCAAGTCTCAGGCCTGAGATGCCACAGGAAAAGGCAGTGAGGAGACTGGGGGGGAAGGAGCCCAGGACCCAGAGACTAGGGGCTGTCATCCTGAGGCTGCGTGACCTTCAGCAAGTCACTGTTGCTGCTCCCCTTGGACCTCAGCTCCTTCTGCAGGAAGGAAGTGACCACGGCCCCATCTCTCCTCTCTCGGTGTCACCATGAGGATGAGCAGAAATCTGAGCCCTGGACGCAGCACGCACTTCGCAAAGTGTTGTTTCCAGATGAAGCAAACCTGACATCATAGCATGACTAAAAGCCTGACACTTAGCATCTCATCTGTAGTGGATCAAGTTTCTTTCCAATAAATCAAATTTTGCGAACTCGAAAAATTGCCAGATAACTTGTTTTTCCTCCAGCCTCCCTTTTCCTCTCCAGTTGTAGTAAAATAGACATAACAGAAACTTTACCTTTTTAACCATTTCAAAGTGTACAATGCAGTGGCCTTAAGTACATTCTAGTTCCAGAATATTTCATCATCCCAAACAGAAGCCTTGTTTCTGCCAAGCAGTAACTCACTGTTTCTGCTCAGCCCCACCCCCTGCCCCTGGCAATCACAAATCTGCTTTCTGTATCTATGGATTTACCTATTCTGGACATTTCCTTTACATGGATGCACCCAACATATGGCCTTTTGTGTCTGGGTTTTTTACGTAGCATAATGGTTCCAAGACTCACTCATGCTGTAGCATGTGTGTTTCATTTTGTATGTCTGAATAATACTCCATTGTGTAAATACGCAGCTTTTTGCTTATCTGTTCATTCGCTGATGGACCTTTGGATTGTTCTGCCTTTTGGCTCTTATGAGTACTGCTCCTACAAACATTGCTATATACATTTTTGCTGGAACACTTGCTTTCAAGTTCTTTTGGGTACATACCTAGGAGCGGAATTGTTGGGTCACCGGGGCTTCTCCTAAGGGCAGAAACAGTGCTGGTAGGCATCCTTCTTTGGCGGCCTCCCAGGTAGCGCTCGTGGTAAAGAACCCGCCTGCCAATGCAGGAGACACAAGAGACACGGGTTCGATCCCTGGGCCGGGAAGATCCCCTGGAAGAGGAAATGGCAACCACTCCAATATTCTTGCCTGGAAAATCCCATGGATAGAGGAGTCTGGCAAGGTACAGTCCTTGGGGCCACGAAGAGTTGGACAGGACTGAGCGGCTGGCATATATATATGTTTGATTTGTGGTGGAACTGCCAGATTGTTCTTCATAGTGGCTGCACCATTTTGCACTTCCATCAGCATGTATAAGGATTTCGGTTTCTCCCAGATAATGTCTGAACACCTGGTTTGTTAAACGCAATAATGCCTCCTGAACAAGCCAGCTGCTTGTTTTTCTCTGTCTTTCCTGCATGATTGGAGGCCCTGGGGGTAGCCAGTGGTACCCCCACTCTGGTCCCCTCGGGGACCTCTCCTGGTAGGTCACTCATGGCCATCATTCATGCAGATCTTCCAGAACCAGAGAGCTGACCCTAGAATGAGGATATGGGTCAGCTGACTAGAACCTCTGCAGTACTCATGGGGGCAGAGGACAGGCCTGTCAGCATGGGATGGTCCCCTGGTCTTGGACTTGATCTTAATCAAGTCCCTCTTCCTGGCTGCCTGGCCCTGCTGGCTGAAGAGTCAAGCTTAGGGGACCTGTTCACTCCCAGTTCAAATCTCCTGACAACTCCTTACTCTGCTGTAATGGGTCTGCTGGCCCCTTCAGGCTACCTCTTGTCCTGAACCCTTTCTTCTCCTGCCCTTATTCTCCAGCCCCTTATTCTTCCAGTGCGCCATGAGCTGGCTCTTACAGCTCTTTGATCCTCAGAGAACATTCTACTGTCTCTTAGGGGAGCAGAAAAGGCATTTCAGTTTATTTATTTACTTTTTACTTTATTAAATTTTTAAAAAATTTTATTTAAATTTACTTATTTATTTTAATTTGAGGCTAATTACAATATTGTAGTGGTTTTTGCCATACATTGACATGAATCAGCCATGGGTGTACATGTGTTTCCCATCCTGAACCCCACTCCCACCTCCCTCCCAAGGCATCTCAGTTTAGATCCAGACACACACCATGAACTCACAATAACTCACATGGAACTCACAATAACCTTGATATACAACCAAATGGGTTGAGTTACGTAGGTAAATGTATTATTTATGCTCAGTGTTCTAGAGGGATGCGAAGAATGTGGGGTCAAAGGATCCCTTGGTCTGACAGTGTGAACCTGTCACCTCTCCACTTCTCTTATTTTTGGGGTAAAACCCCCATGGAACTATGCCCCCAGGGCACCATGAGGGAGTCGATGAGAAGAATCCTTTCACACGGCAGACTTTTAATTTCCTGGATGGATTGGAGCCATGTCTTTTTCTCTTTTTGGCTGCACCAAATGGCCTTGTAGGATCTTAGTTCCCGGACCAGGGATCCAACCTGTGCCCCCTCCATTGGAAGCGTGGAGTCTGAACCACTGGACCGCCAGTGAAGTCCTTGGAGCCATCTCTGACCAAGGCTTTTTTTTCCTTGAATGACCAAACAGCCTGCTGTATGTTCCTGCTGGGATGTCCTTTGAAGAACATTTTGGAAGTGAAGGGAGGCCTGGCTGGAAGCAGCTGCAGGAGGAAGTTTGAGGAGGCCATATGTCGGAGGAGAGAATGGTCTCAGCCCAGGGAATGCAGCAGGAGAGTGTTTCTGGAGCCTGGATGCATTCCACTTTGGTTTTTAGTTCTAACCAAGCTATTTACGGGAAACGATGTTTGCAAAAAACAAAGTTGCCCCCGGCCCTGCCGCACCCCCGTCACTCCGGCAAGCCATCCCCACCGGCCGGGGAAGGTCCAAGATATGCAGGCGCATGAGCCGCCCCACTGGGCACATGAGGGCGCATAATTTTCGCGGGCCCCTGCTCCGCGGCTCTGGTGAGAGCCCGGCTGTGTGTTCAGGACTCAGCCTCCAGGCCTGGCTTTTGGCCTTGGCCTCACCTCCCGGGGGGTGGGGGGCGTCTGTGCGGGACTCAGGACTGATTCCACAGGCAGCGGACACGTCGCCAGTGTCACTCACGGCCCCCCGGTGTGTGCGCTTCCTGTCCCCGTGAGTCTGTTTCTGTCTCCCACGCTGTGCCGGAGGCCTGGCGCGCACAGTACTTTATATTTGGAGATAACGCATCTGGGGAAGCGAGGGACATCAACAGTGGAAGGGTCAGTGGCATCTTTGCTTTTACTGTGTGTGTGTGCTTTTGTCTTGCCAACGTTTTTTTCCAGCCAAAGAAGACAGAGGTCTGTTTTGTGCTGCAGGGCCCAGAAGTGAACTGCTTACTAAGAAAGTGTCCACTCACCTCTGTTCTCCAGGCTGAGGCTGGGCACAGGGTCTCAGGGGCAGGAGGAGAGGAGGAAGAAATGGAGGGGCACCTTGGAAGGACTGGTGTGTCTTCCTGCTCCCTCTTCCCTTCCCTGCGCTGGGCTGATGGGAAGAGGAAGAGAAGGAGCCTGTGGCCCTGGGGGAAGGGGTGCACAGGAGGAGGGGCTGGAGGGGAGCCTGTGGTTCCTCCCAGCTCGACCTGGTACCAGGGCGCCTCCCTGCTGCTGCTCCCCTAGAACACACCCTACACACACATCACACCACACACACACATCACACCACACACATCACACCACACCACACACATCACACCACACACACATCACACCACACACAATCACACCACACATCACACCACAAACATCACACCACACACACACCACTACACACACATCACACCACACACACCCCTACACACCCACATCACACCACACATACCCCTACACATACATCACACTACATACACATCACACCACACACACACCACTACACACACATCACACCACACACACCCCTACACACCCACATCACACCACACACATCCCTACACATACATCACACTACACACACATCACACCACACACACACATCACACCACACACACACCCCTACACACACATCACACCACACATATACCCTACACACACACATCACACTATACACACACCCCTACACACACACATCACACCACACACACACCCCCTACACACACATCACACCACACACATACCCCTTACACACACATCATACCACACACACACCCTCTACACACACATCACACCACACACACACCCCTATACACACATCACACCACACACACACCCTTTACACACACATCATACCACACACACACCCCTACACACATACATCACACCTCACATACCTAATATCCTCTACACACACATCACATCATGCCACAAACATACCAACTCCCCACACCACACCACTCATATACCAACACCAGACACACATATGCACACACCACACGTACATCGCACCACACACCCAATACCACCCCCACACCAAACACACACCTCACACACACATACATCACGTACCAGCACCCCCTCCAACACACACACCCAATACACCCCTCATACACATCCCCATACTACAGACACACTCCTGACATCACACCACATCTAACTCTCTTACTTTTCCTTAATCTTTGTTTGTTAATGTTCAGTCGCTAAATCATTTCCAACTCTTTGTGACCTCACGAACTGCAACACGCCAGGCTCCTTTGTCCTTCACTATCTCCCAGATTTTGCTCAAATCAGTGATGCTATCTAACCATCTCATCCTCTGTGCCCCTTCCTCCTCCTGCCTTCAATCTTTCCCAGCATTAGGGTCTTTTCAAATGAGTCAGTTCTTCGCATCAGGTGGCCAAATGATTGGAGCTTCAGCTTCATCATCAGTCCTTCCAATGCATATTCAGAGTTGATTTTCTTGAGGATTGACTGGTTTGACCCCCTTGTAGTCCAAGGGACTCTCAAGAGTCTTCTCCAACACCACAGTTCAAAAG
This sequence comes from Bos taurus, assembly GCF_002263795.3. Taxonomy (NCBI): domain Eukaryota; kingdom Metazoa; phylum Chordata; class Mammalia; order Artiodactyla; family Bovidae; genus Bos; species Bos taurus. The sequence goes on along the minus strand of NC_037328.1, from coordinate 1,578,760 downwards.
CATCAATTCTTTGGTGCTCAGCCTTTTTTGTGGTCCAGCTCGCACATCTATACATGACTACTGGAAAAAACACAGCTTTGACTATATGGACCTTTGTTGGCAAAGTGCTGTCTCTGCTTCTAGTTGTCTAGATTTGTCATAACTTTCCTTCCAAGGAGAGAGTGTCTTTAATTTCATATCTGCAGTCACCATCTGCAGTGATTTTGGAGCCCAAGAAAATAAAAATTTTCACTGCTTTCACTTTTCCCCCTTGTATTTGTCATAAAGTGATGAGACCAGATGCCATGATCTTAGTTTCTTTACTGTTGAGTTCCAAGCCAGCTTTTTCACTCTCCTTTTTCACCCTCATCAAGAGGCTCTTTAGTTCCTCTTCACTTTCTGCCATTAGAGTTGTATCATCTGCATATCTGAAGTTGTTGATATTTCTCCTGGAAATCTTGATTCCAGTTTGTGATTCATCCAGCCTGGCATTTTGCATGATGTACTCTGCATTTAAGTTAACTAAGCAAGGTGGCAATGTACAACCTTGCCATACTCCTTTTCCAGTTTTGAACCACTTAATTGTTCCACGTCCAGTTCTAACTGTTGCTTCTTGTCCTACATACAGTTTTCTCAGGAGACAGGTGAGACAGTTTGGTATTCTCATCTCTTCAAGAATTTCTCACAGCTTGTTGTGATCCATACAGTCAAAGGCTTTAGTGTAGTCAATGAAGCAGAAGTGGATGTTTTTCTGGAATTCCCTTGCTTTATCTATAATCCAAGGGATTTGATCTCTGGTTCCTCTGCTTTTTCTAAACCTAGCTTGCACATCTAAAAGTTCTTGGTCCATGTACTGCTGAAGCCAGCTTTAAGGATTTCCTTACTGGCATGTGAAATGAGTGCAAATGTACAGTAGTTTGAACATTCTTTGGCTTTGTCCTTGTTTGGGATTGGGATGAAAACTGACTTTTTCCAGTCCTGTGGTCATTGCTTAGTTTTCCAAATTTGCTGGCATATTAAGTGCATCACTTTAACAGCATCATCTTTTAGGATTTGAAATAGCTCAGCTGGAATTCTATCACCTCCACTAGTTTATTAGTAATGCTTCCTAAGGCCCACTTGACTTCATACTCCAGGATGTCTGCTCTAGGTGAGTGACCATACTATCATGGTTATCCAGGTTATTAAGACCTTTTTCTGTATAGTTCTTCTGTGTATTCTTTGTATTCTTGCCACCTCTTCTTGATATCTTATGCTTCTGTTAGGTCCTTACTGTTTCTGTCCTTTATCACGCCTATCCTTGCATGAAATGTTCCCTTAACATCTCCAGTTCTCCTGAAGAGATCCCTTGTCCCTTCTACTCTGTTGTTTTCTTAAACCTCTTTAAAATGTTCATGTAAGAGTGGCAGCCAGACACTTTGCAGCAAGAGTATTTGTTCAGTCATGTCCAACTCTTCGTGATCCCATGGACTGTAGCCCACCAGGCTCCTCTGTCCGCGGAATTTTCCAGGCAAGAATACTGGAGTGGGTTGCCATTTCCTACTCCATGGGATCGTCCCAACTCAGGGATCGAACCCACGTCTCCTGCATTGGCAGGCAGATACTTTACCATTAAGCTATCAGGGCCTTCTTATTTCTCATTGTTATTCTCTGGAACTCTGCATTCAGTTGGAGAATGAATGTTTGTTCAGTTCAGTTCAGTTCAGTCACTCAGTCGTGTCTCTTTGTGACCCCATGAATTGCAGCACGCCAGGCCTCCCTGTCCATCACCAACTCCCGGAGTTTACTCAGACTCATGTCCATCGAGTCAGTGATGCCATCCAGCCATCTCATCCTCTGTCATTCCCTTTTCCTCCTGCCCCCAATCCCTCCCAGCATCAGAGTCTTTTCCAATGAGTCAACTCTTCACATGAGGTGGCCAAAGTACTGGAGTTTCAGCTTTAGCATCATTCCTTCCAATGAACACCCAGGGCTGATCTCCTTCAGAATGGACTGGCTGGATCTCCTTACAGTCCAAGAGACTCACAAGAGTCTTCTCCAACACCACAGTTCAAAAGCATCAATTCTTCAGCGCTCAGCTTTCTTCACAGTCCAACTCTCACATCCATACATGACCACAGGAAAAACCATAGCCTTGACTAGATGGACCTTTGTTGGCAGAGTAATGTCTCTGCTTTTGAATATGCTATCTAGGTTGGTCATAACTTTCCTTCCGAGGAGTAAGTGTCTTTTAATTTCATGGCTGCAGTCACCATCTGCAGTGATTTTGGAGCCCCCAAAAATAAAGTCTGACACTGTTTCCACTGTTTCCCCATCTATTTCCCATGAAGTGATGGGACAATATGCCATGATCTTCATTTTCTGAATGTTGAGCTTTAAGCCAACTTTTTCACTCTCCTTTTTCACTTTCATCAAGAGGCTTTTTAGTTCCTCTTCACTTTCTGCTATAAGGGTGGTGTCATCTGCATATCTAAGGTTATTGATATTTCGCCCGGCAATCTTGATTCCAACTTGTGCTTCTTCCAGTCCAGCATTTTTCATGATGTACTCTGCATATAAGTTAAATAAGCAGGGTGACAATATACAGCCTTGACGTACTCCTTTTCCTATTTGGAACCAGTCTGTTGTTCCATGTCCAGTTCTAACTGTTCCTTCCTGACCTGCATATAGATTTCTCAAGAGGCAGGTCAAGTGGTCTGGTATTCCCACCTCTTTCAGAAGTTTCTACAGTTTATTGTGATCCACACAGTCAAAGGCTTTGGCATAGTTAATAAAGCAGAAATAGATGTTTTTCTGGAACTCTTGCTTTTTCAATGATCCAGCAGATGTTGGCAATTTGATCTCTGGTTCCTCTGCCTTTTCTAAAACCAGCTTGAACATCAGGAAGTTCACAGTTCACATATTGCTGAAGCCTGGCTTGGAGAATTTTGAGCATTACTTTGCTAGTATGTGAGATGAGTTCAATTGTGTGGTAGTTTGAGCATTCTTTGGCATTGCCTTTCTTTGGGATTGGAATGAAAACTGACCTTTTCCAGTCCTGTGGCCACTGCTGAGTTTTCCAAATTTGCTGGCATATTGAGTGCAGCACTTTCACAGCATCATCTATCAGGATTTGAAATAGCTCAACTGGAATTCCATCACCTTCACTAGCTTTGTTCATAGTGATGCTTCCTGAGGACCACTTGACTTCACATTCCAGGATGTCTGGCTCTAGGTGAGTGATCATACCATCGTGATTATCTTGGTCATGAAGATCTTTTTTGTACAGTTCTTCTGTGTATTCTTGCCACCTCTTCTTAATATCTTCTGCTTCTGTTAAGGTCCATACCATTTCTGTCCTTTATCGAGCCCATCTTTGCATGAAATGTTCTCTTGGTATCTCTGATTTTCTTGAAGAGATCTCTAGTCTTTCCCATTCTGTTGTTTTCCTCTATTTCTTTGCATTGATCATTGAGGAAGGCTTTCTTATCTCTTCTTGCTATTCTTTGGAACTCTGTATTAAGATGCTTATATCTTTCCTTTTCTCCTTTGCTTTTCACTTCTCTTCTTTTCACAGCTATTTGTAAGGCCTCCCCAGATAGCCATTTTGCATTTTTTGCATTTCTTTTCCATGGGGATGGTCTTGATCCCTGTCTCCTGTACAGTGTCACAAACCTTCTTCCATAGTTCATCAGGCACTCTATGTATCAGATCTAGTCCCTTGTATCTTTTTCCAACTTCCACTGTATAATCATAAGGGATTTGATTTAGGTCATACCTGAATGGTCTAGTGTTTTTCCCTACTTTCTTCAATTTGGCAATAAGGAGCTCATGAGCTGAGCCACAGTCAGCTCCCGGTCTTGTTTTTGCTGACTGTATAAAGCTTCTCCATCTTTGAGTGCAAAGAGTATAACCAATCTGATTTCGGTGTTGACCATCTGGTGACGTCCATGTGTAGAGTCTTCTCTTGTGTTGTTGGAAGAGGGTGTTTGTTGTGCCACCCTCCAAATTCTTATGTTGAAATCTTAGTGTTCAATGTGATGGTGTCAAGAGGTGATTAGACCATAAGGGTGGAGCCCTCACAAATGGGATTAATGGCCTTACAGCAGAGACCCTGGAGGGCTCGCCAGCCCTTCTACTGCGTGAGCACACAGTGAGAAGTCTGTAACCCAGAAGAGAGCCCTCACCTGACCACACGAGCACTCCGAGCTTGGACTTCCACTTCCACAACTGTTAGAAAAGAAATTCTGTCGTTTCTAAGCCGCCCCACCTGTGGTATTTTGTTACAGCAGTCCAAAGAGACTAAAAGACCCACTGTCACCCGTTTACACCATTTATTCAAAAATAGAAACTCTTGTAGCTTTCTCTCTGTTGGGGCTCAAAGCCAGTCTTTGAGGCCAACAGAACCAGTTCTCCTCTAAGCAATCCTCTCTCGACAAGATTCTCTTGGTAGCCTGGGTGAGTGTCAGTTAATGCAAGTCAATCTGAAGATGACGCCAAGCTAGACTGAGTCCACTCTGGATTTGGGGCTCTGTGAGGACACCCTCTGCTGCCCCATGTCTCAACCCCCTCTAAATCATAGCACGTCCGAGGCAGGATTCCCACAGACGTCTCTCTAGTCCTTGGAGGCAAGTGACCTGCAGCTGTGCCTGCAGGTCATGCTGGCTCTAGTCTCTAGGATCATTCCCACAGCAAAATCTCAGGCCCCAGGCCTCCCACTGCCCCCCACCTGCAGGCAAAGATGGGCCTTACAGGATGGGTGGGACCTTGGCAGGCAGAAAAGGGGAAGGGACAAGTGTTTAAAGAGCTCTGTGTGGCTCCCAGACACTCACTGGTGTGTTATCTTGTCTGCTTCCTCAAAGAGCTTCCTGGGTTGGCTGGGCCATCCTGTTGTTGCCATTTTTAGAGCTGGGGAAAAGAGTCTACCATGACTTGCCCAAGGTCCCCGAGTCAGTAAGCCTCGAGTGAGAAGAAGCTCCTCTCTTCAGAAATCCAGCCCAAGTCTCCTTTCCCAGCCTGACATGGCCTCTGGGTTAGAGGCAGCTCTTTCAGAGAGGAAGCTATCCTTGGAGAAGACCCTCCATGGAGGCTGCTCGATCTGCAAAAGGAGAAGGGAGGGGGTGGGGAGGGTGTTGCTAAGAGCATCAGAGTTCCCTGGAAGGTCTGCAGTTCTCCCAGGAGTCATTTTTCTGGGGGAAAAGATGGTGTCTACTGTCCAAGCTTGGAGGAGAGGCTTTGTGGATTACATTTAAAACAAAGGGCTTCCCTGGTGGGTCAGAGGTTAAAGCATCTGCCTGCAAGGTGGGAGACCTGGGTTCAATCCCTGGGTTGGGAAGATCCCCTGGAGAAGGAAATGGCAACCCACTCCAGTATTCTCGCCTAGAGAATCCCATGGATGGAGGAGCCTGGTGGGCTACAGTCCAGGAATCAGAGTACACTTTCACTTTCACTTTAAAACAAAGAAGAAAGACAAGGCTGTGGTAATGGGTAACTAATTCAGCTAAGGACACACCAGTTCTCCCCTCAATCTCTTTTGAACACATTTTATTTAAACAGTGGATAAAAAAATTTTTTTTTTAATCTTCTGGCAGTGTTGCACAGCATGTGGGATCTTAGTGTGGGATCAAATCCATGCTACCTGGATTGGCAGTGTGGCGTCTCCACCACTGGACCACAAGGGAAGTCCCACAGGTGCTGTTTAGCCTAAGTTGAAAGCAAAACCCTTTTGGTAATCACTTCTTTCCACTTAAATGCAGGCTCACTTGGCAGGTAAACACTTTGGTGGATGAGGACCCAGCCTGGTGACAGGTGAGTGTTTCTGTTGTGTGACACCTTCAGGGAGCAGGACAGAGTCTGGCTGCAAGCAGCTGGTGACCTCAAGGTGGACGTGGGGCTGAGAGCACAGAGTCCACGCCTACAGGCTCCAAGTGATCAGTAAGAAGCTGGGACATGACACAGGACGGCCAGACAGGCAGGCTGGGACGGGGTGCTGTTCCTCTCTGGGAAGCCTCCTTGCTGCAGCAGCCAGCGAGGATTTTGGACCATCACCCTGACTGGACACCAGGTCCCAGCCACTGGGTATCAGACCCTGGGATGTGAAGACATTGTGAGGGGCTGACCCAGACTGTGCCCCGTTGTTGTTGTCTAAAGACTAATGTGTCTCCCACTTTCTCAAATCCAGATTTCAAATCTCGGTGATGCTGTGATGAATGAAACCCCAATTTCAATGTTTTATTAACATACCCCCATTCAATAGATGGGCTTCCAAGGTGGTGCTAGTGGTAAAGAACCTGCCTGCCAGTGCAGGAGACTTAAGAGATGTGGGTGTGATCTGTGGGTGGGGAAGACCCCCTTGGAGGAGGAAATGGCAACCCACTCCGGTACTCTTGCCTGGAGAATCCCATGGATGGAGGAGCCTGGTGGGGCTACAGTCCATGGTGTTGCAAAGAGTCAGACACAACTGAACAGGGGAGCCTGGTGGGTTACAATCTGTGTGCTAAGTTGCTTTAGTCGTGCCCAGTTCTTTGTGACAGTATGAACTCTAGCCCTCCAGGCTCCTCTGTCCAAAGGATTCTCCAGGTGAGAATACTGGAGTGGGTTGCCATGCCCTCCTCCAGGAGATCTTCCCAACCCAGGGATCGAACCTGCGTCTCTTACGTCTAATGCACAAACACAAAAGTGTAATGAAGACAAACGAAATTATTTGACACTGCGATGGACTGAATTGTGTTCCCTGTCCAAATCTTTATGTGGAGGCCCTAAGGAGGCCCAGTAGCTCAGAATGTAACTATATTTGGAGATGGAGGACTTTAAAGGTGATTAAGTTAAAATAAGGCCATAAAGGGTGCTAATCCAATCAGACTTGTGTCCTATGAAAAGAGGAGATAGGACACAAAAAGGCACAGAGGAATGACCGTATGAGAACACAGCCAGAAAATGTGGGACACATCTGCAAACCAACCCTCCCGGCACCTTGATCTTGGACTTGCAGCCTCCAGAGCTGAGGGACAGTAAAGCTCTGTTGTTTAGCCTGTCCAGTCTATGGCAGCCCGAGCAGACTATTAAAGGAGTTGTCCTGCTTGGAAAGGCTGTCCAGCTCTATTCCCACTTTTGGCCACGTGTGGAGTTAAGGAGTCATGGGGTGGGGGCTGGAGGGGCTCGCTGACTGTTCAGCCCTTCTCCACCCTCAGGCATCCTCATGAAATACTTGGTTGGCATTGATACCCTCAGCGTTGAGATGCTTGGTCTTGGTTTGTGTACCCACTCTGATGGCAAGCCAAGCTCATAAAGCAAAACAGAAGACGGCAGACAGGACAGAAGGAAGCCAAGACCGTAACCAGGTCCCCACACGGACACCTTGAGCACTGGCCCTTGGCCCTGTGGCGTGGAGGCCTCTGCGGCTTCACTGGGATGGCTTCCTGTGGTCCCTTCTTCTCCCCATCATCACTCCTGAGTCAGATCCTGGATGGGCTGAGCCTGGGCTATGTGCTTGAGTCCTAATGGCAACTTTAGCAGGAATGGGAGTAGTTCACGTGTTCAGCTTCTGTACAAGGACATTCTTGACCTTGCCTCCCACCAGATGCATCCACAGGATGAAGGATCCCCGAAACGCAGGGATGCTGGGTAACCAAAATAATCACAGACTCTCTCTAATGATGGGACGTGTGGGTGCACACACACACGCACAAGACGGGGATGGCATTGACCTCTCATTAGAGTAGCGAAGAGAATGAGCTTTAGCATCACACAGATGGGTCAGAGTATCAGCACCCTCAGTTATGAGCTCTCGATCCTGGCTTTTTACAGTTTAAGCCTCAGTTTTCTCTCCTGTAAAAGGGGAATAATAATACCTACCTCATAAAATAGTAGCCATTATTATTATCATTATTGATGTTATTATTAGAAATATCAGCAGAGCCATGCAGTGACTCATCTGTTATGGACTCCAGGCTTAACGACAAGGTCTCATTAGATCAGTCTTCCAGATTTTTCACCAGTGTCTCCGGTGGTGAACTCATCTTCCTTACCTCACAGTGACAGCCATCAAAATGCAGGTGTTTTAATAAAAAGTATTATGCTAAGCTCAAAGCATAAGGTTTTTCTTGCTGTTTTATCCTGTGGTACGTGGCCCTCTAGCACTGTTTATGGCTTGTTGGGTGTACCCAAAGTCCTTTGTAGCACTAACCTTAAGAAATATAAATGTCAGGAGGTGAAAACTGAAAAAGTAGTATGAAGTAAAACAACTGAGCTTCCCATTAGAGTATGCAAGAAGATGAAGCCTGGGAGCGCAAGAGCCAGAGGGGAGGTCAGTGGCTGATTTCATTAGCAAACAGGCCAGTACAAGGAGTCACTGGAGTTTATTGATGTGAAGCTGTTACAGGGTGAGCGCCAAGGCACAGACAGATCCAGTGCATGTGGAAGGGGCAGCGTGTGCCCAGCCAACGCACACAGCACCCTTTCAAGTGGGTCCTTTAACCACAGGACTTCTGTACCTTTTGTAAAAATGACGAAAGATCGGCTCATGTTCAATAGGTTTTAACTGGGAAGTGTATTTCATTATGTTCTAATTCTTGGAAACTTAGGGAATGAATGATGTAAACAGCAATTTTCAATCCTCTACCATGTTTAATGGAGCAGAATACTCTATTCTTCTACCTACTCACATAGTTACCTGACTATTAATAATAACTAATAGTTACCTATAAAATCTGCACAACAGACTCTTTTTTCCCTCTTTTGTACCTAGGGGAAAATGAGTACATAATCAATTTCTGGATTGCATCACCTTGGAAAAAATTTTCCCTGAGCTCCAAATCAGTATATTTGTACCATAATTCTAGATGGAGACAGAATGGCAGGATGGATGGAGATTTACAAAAGGTGGCTTTTCATTCTGACACTTTTGTCTTTGCTTGAGTGGTGAGTGGATCATCAGATCATATCTGCTTTGGGGAAGGAAGCTCCTGAAATGTTCAGTTTACTCAGGCATGGGTTTGTTTGACTCAGTCACACCATGAAGATGTGGCAACAAGAGGCGGGTGCTGGTGGGGACAGTGCTGGGAGGGGTGGGGTGAGTTGGGTACAGGAGGTGGATTTAGAGCAATCAGTTTGAAGGACTGACTCCTAGTTAACAGAGAGCTCTTTAGCATCTACAGTAGCCAAGCCTGGTCCTAGGCACAGGGCAGACAGGGGAGAATAGAGGAGACACCATCACTGCCCTCATGGTAGGCGTGCGGTTTTCAGGTTGTTTCATGCCAAAAGAATGAAATTTTGAGGAAGATGGAAGAGAGTGAGCATTGTTTACATGAGCTTCAAGTGGGCTTTTTTTCATTTGTACTTTCATTTAATTCCTCCAGCATTTATTATTGACCGTTTACTACACACAGGCTTTGTGCAAGACACTGGGGACACAGTGATGATCAAGCCCCATTTCCAGCACTTGTAGAGTTCAAAGTTTGGGAGGAGGGAGGTGTAGATATCCCGGGACAATATATCTGAGCTCTGGTAGAGGCAGGCTTGGAGGAAGAAGATGCAAACCTTGCTGAAAAAGATGTAGAAGGCTTCCTAGAAAGGGAAGATGGAGGTGTAGGTGTCCATCCTAAAGGATGAAGGAGAGGTTGTGGTACGACAGGGAGGAGAAGATTCCGGGAAGAGGGAATAGAAGAACTCAATTAGGGGACACGGACACAAGAAGAAGCTTTTTAAGCAGGGGAGGGCCATATGGAGAGCCTCCGTGGGAAATCTGGTTTTAATTTAATTGAAGACATGATGGGGGATCACAATCGAGTTCAACGAATAACTCGACGAAAATGACATTTGAAGTTGATAACGTCTGTGTTCAGGATCATGTCCTTAAACAGAGAATGTCTATTAGCAAGCCAATTAAGGCCCTTAATAGGCAAGAACAACAGTTGGAAGTCTCTCTGTAGGTCTTGGTACATCTTCAATCTCTTTAACCTTCTAGACCTGTGAGTCAATAAAGCTGGAGCTACAAAGTATCAAAATCTGTTTGATACTGCCCCCAGCCCTGGCTCTCAGCCTTGGCAGACATCAGAATCCCTTAGGCAAATGACTGAAAACTGCACATTCCCACCTCACCGCCTTTTCTGGATATTCTGTTTACCCAGATGAGGAGTGGCCGTCCAAAATCTATATTTTGTAAAGCTCCACAGGGATTCAGATACCTCACCTGGATTCAGACACCTCATCAACGTTGAGGTACCGACTTGGAGGCTCACGGGTGTTCTATGGGACTTCTCAGGTGGCGCTAGTGGTAAAAGAACCCGTCTGCCAATGCAGGAGACTTGGGTTGGACCCCTGGTTGGGGAACATCCTCCAGAGGAGGAAATGGCAACCTGCTCCAGTATTCTGGCCTGTAGCATCCCATGGACAGAGGAGCCTGGCAGGCTACAGTCCATAGGGTCACACAGAGTCTGACACGACTGAGGTGACTTGGCCCGTGTGCACCCACGGGTGTTTTATCAGTTCAGTTCAGTTCAGTTACTAAGTCTGACTTAGTGACTCTAAGTGTCCAACACTTTGTGACCCCATGGACTGCAGCATGCCAGGCTTCCCTGTCCATCACCAACTCCTGGAGTCTACCCAAACTCATGTCCATCAAGTTGGTGATGCCATCCAACCATCTCATTCTCTGTTGTCCCCTTCTCCTCCTGCCTTCAATCTTTCCCAGCATCAGGGTCTTTTCCAGTGAGTCAGTTCTTCGCATCAGGTGGCCAAAGGACTGGAGTTTCAGCTTCAGCATCAGTCCTTCCAATGAATTTCCTTTAGGATGAACAGGTTGGATCTCCTTGTTGTCCAAGGGACTCTCAAGAGGTGTTCTATAGGGTTCTATTTTAAATCGTAAATAGCCCTGGGGAGGTAGTGCTGCTCTGGACTTTCCATGGCTGCCTTCTCAGACACACCATAGGATTCCAGTGGCTTTATGGTGTGGAGTGTGGGGGTTCAGAAGAGGGCTCTGAAAGAATGTTCTGGAAGGGGTTTGGTGTGTTGGGGTGAGGAAGAAGGGGACAAGGTAGAAAAGGTCTAGGTGGTAGGAAGGGCTTCCAGAAGGGAGAGAAGGCACTTAAGATGCCTCCAGCTGCTGGGATTTTGCTGCGCATGCCCCACCCCTGAATCTGGAAGCAGGCTTATCTCCAGCCTCACCCCTTTCCGGTGGTGGGTGCTACATGTTAGCCAGCTAAGGAAATCCTTGGAAAGAAAAGACAGCACAACCATCAAAGATGGCTACTTTTCAACCTCATGAGTTGATCTGTGTTTCTAGAGTTCCTGGTACGACCGTCCCCGTGACTGCGGAGAGGGCTGGGGTTCTCTGCCCGGACTTTAAGCTTGAGCTGTCCCCTATCACGTGACTCCAAGGCTGTCGACGTCACCACAGAGAGTTTTTTCCTCAGAGTCATTCGCCATCTTCAGTTCTCTTCAGTCTTGTGTTCACCCATCTTCAGCAATTTGTGATGAAGGCGTTTATTTTTTCACCATGGCCTATGCTTACCACCCGCCTCCCAGTTTTCCTGTTGCATTCAGAAACTATTTTATTTTATTTTATTTTTTTACAAAGGAGCGCTCCTTCCTCCAATCCAACCTCAAAACAAATATGGTTTTGGCAGAACGAGCCTGCCTTGTAATGGCTGGCCTCCCATACCAGTCACTGTCACTTCCTTCACGTGTTTTCTCCCTTGGTTCCTCTTTATTTCTCTGCCCTTCCCCTCTGTTGGAGAAGGAACTGGCAAACTACTCCAGTATTCTTGCCTGGAGAATCCCATGGACGGAGGAGCCTGGTGGGCTAGAGTCCACGGTGTCACAAAGAGTCGGACGTGACTGAGCGACTTCACTTCACTTCACTTCCCCTCTGTGGGAATGAGGGTGGGCAGGACTCCTCTCACCGGGCCCTGCTTATTTGATGGTGTCCTAGAACTGACTGGTGAAAGATTCTGATCTCATATGGAGATCCCCCTTCAAAATCTCCACTGGCATCTAAGCTTTTGCTGCAAGGCAAAGACTGGTTTCCTGTCTACCGTGCTTATCAGTGTCTTCTCTTTCTGGAGTGAATTTGGTGTGCTTTGCTTTAGATGTGCCAGTTCCAACACATATTCTGTGTCCTGAGGTAGACAAAACGGGAAGGACCTCATTCCACTGCAAGAGGAGATTTCAACTTGATCGAATGTTCTTTCTCGCAAAATCTCCCCAGTATAAGCAGCCTAGCAGCCCTCAGTATCTGGGAACCCATGATCCTTCTGTCTTATTGCTTGGCTCCCTTTGCATGATCTAAGATACCTCTTGGTTGTTTCTTGAGCCAGGCAGTAGGATGCCATTTAAGGGTCTCGTGGGGAAGTCACATAGTTCACTTCTGTCATATCCCACTTGCTGTTAGTCATGTGACCATATGTAGTGAAGCTAGGAAATGTTGTTTTTTCCTGAGTTTCTATGAACTCAGCTGAATCCTTCATTGATTATTGGAAGATTTTTAAAAAAGTATTTCATGCATGTGTGAGAAGGCTGTGCATTTTCTAATTATTGGGTACAGAATTCTGTTTGTGGTTATTAGGTCAAGTTTGTTAATTGTGTTGTTGACTTTTATCTGCCCAACTTTTAAATAATTGAGACCTATCAAATAGTTGAAATCTCCATGATGAAGTGGATTTGCCCATTTTCCCTTGAATTTCTATTCTTTCTCTTTATATTTTGAAGCTAGTTAATTAGATGCAATCATATTTTGAATTGCTGTGTCTTCTTGGAGAACTCTTTCATCACTACTGAGTGATCCTCAAGTCCTAATTATGCCTTTTGTCTTGAAGTATGTTTTATCTAATATATGTCTGCTACCTTTTAAAAATTATTTAATTTTTAACTTTTTCATGTTTTAATGCTTTAGATATATCTCACAAATAGTACATATGTGAATTTTGTTTTTAAAATCTGATCTAAAAATTTGTTTTTTAATTGGAATATTTAGACCATTTATATTTATTTATTTTTTTGATGTATTTGTCTTCATTTTAAGTTTAGTAAAAAGATTTAAAATAGAAGATTTCTGCTTCTGTTATTTAGACATTTTCATATCTGTATCTTTTATATAGCTTAAACATGCTTTCATATCCTTTGAACATTTTCTCCATATTAATATCCACAACAACAAAAATTCCAAGATGTATGATCCCTTTTCTTTCACATACTTCTTGCAGTTTCTTTTGGATGTGTTTTTCCTGAGTATAATATCTTCAAAAAGTTTTAATGTGACTCTTAGTATGGCAGATTTCCTCAAGCCTGTATGTTAGATAATATTTTTATTACATTCTTATATTTGAATGACAACCTTGATGGGAATGGAATTCTAGTTCAAAGCATCTTTTCCAATGCTTTAAAACTGATACTCTGTTATCTTTTCTCATTTAACATTGTGTTTAAAAAATGTGATGTCCATTTTATTCTTTTTCATTTGCAGTTGATGTGCTCTTTTGGAGAGTTTTCAGATTTTTTTCTTTGAGTGCTGCTGCTAAGTCGCTTCAGTCGTGTCCGACTCTGTGCGACCCCATAGACGGCAGCCCACCAGGCTCCCGTCCCTGGGATTCTCCAGGCAAGAACACTGGAGTGGGTTGCCATTTCCTTCTCCAATGCATGAAAGTGAAAAGTGAAAATGAAGTCGTTCAGCCGTGTCTGACTCTTAGCAACCCCATGGACTGCAGCCCACCAGGCTCCTCCGTCCATGGGATTCTCCAGGCAAGAGCACTGGAATGGGGTGCCATTGCCTTCTCCATTTCTTTGAGTGTGGTTTTTCTTAAATTTCATTCTAGTGTGTGTAAGTGTTGGATTTTCCTTCTCTCTCCTTTTGGAATTCTATATACCCTTTCAGTTTGAAGTTATTTGTCTTCCTTAATTCTGAGGACTTTATCTCCATTGATTCCTCAAATATTTTCTTTTCTCCATTTTTATTTTATTTTTTCTTCTATTCCATGACTCCTGTTTTCTGGATACTGGTGCTTCTACAACTTTCTTAACTATTCTTTTATATTTTCTATTTCTGAACCCTATTTTCTTTCTGGAGACATCTCATCTGATATTCCAACTCACTAATTCATTCTCCAGCTGTATCCATTTAACCACGTAGAAGACTTACTGTGTTATTTATTCCCGTTATTTAATTTTCATACCTTATATTTCCCCCTATTTTTTTTTTTATTGTTTTGTTCTCATGAACAAGGAAAGAAAAGGGGGAAGTCCAAGAGAAAGCCCCACATAGGACACTCATATTTGGTATAATCCACCAAGCAATTCTTGAGCCCCAGTCTTCCCCTTCAGTGTCTGAGGTAGAGGCAGCCCTGGCTAGAGGAACTCAGAGATGATCATCCCAGCCCTGGGTTGGGAGAGCAGGGAATGCAGAGTCTACTCAGCTTTCACTTGTGTTCAGAAACGCTTCACAGGAACAGGACTTTTGAGCTGTTTTTTCTTTTTTTTTGCTCCTAGACCAGCAGTCTGGGCTATTACTATTAATTTCTGAAGGGGGAGAGCAGCTATTGATTCCAAGGCAATTGGAGGAAAGAGCAGAACTCAAACCGTTTTTCCTACTTTATCCTCCTAGAATGACACTGGCTGCTGTCCCTGGTTTTTCTTTTGTTTCCTAGATTTGGGGTTTCCTATCTCCATTCAGCTCACTCTGAACGAGACAGGTAATGGATTGTGTGACTTCTCCATTGCAGCAGGAATGGGAACCTTAGGAGGATACTCTTCAACCATGCTCTATTTGTCAGGCCAGAGAAAGGATATATACACTATCCTATTATATATTTAATTATATACATTATCATTGTATACATATATATGTACATATAATTATATACATATTAAGGAAGTATAAGATTTATATAAGTTAAGATAAAGTATAAACATGCCACTCCTGCATTATTGCCTGTGAAATTCCAGTGAATAGAGGATCCTGGCAGGCTACAGTCCATGGGGGTCACAAAGAGTGAGACACGACTGAGCGACTAACACACTATTTTATAGGAAACATGTATACATCTTATGTAGCATAAGATTTATCTAAATCTTATATGATTTATATGTGTATATATTTATATTTATTGTAAAGAACTTTTTAAAGATTCATTATAAAGACTTGGCTCATGTGATTATGAAGGCTGGGAAGTGCAGAATCTTCAGGGTGAATTGATTGGTAAGCTGAAAATCCAGGGGACCGTGGAGAGCAAGTGTCACAGTCTGATCCCTGCAGACAGGGTCTCAGTCTCACCAAAGTGAGCTCCACCCAGGATGTGTCTTAGTATCTAATCAGGAAATAAGGCCATGCCCTTTGTGGCTTCCAGCATCTTATGAATTCCCCACATCAAAGAAAGACAAAGATGCCTTTCTGTTGCTCTTACTCACATGGAAGCGACTGTACTGTTCCTATGGAAAGATTGACTCTCTACCCCATGACGAGGGTATCAGCTCAGGGTAACCATTGTTGTTGTTGTTCAGTCGCTCAGTCGTGTTGGCTCTTTGAGACCTCATGGACTGCAGCACACCAGGCTTCCCTGTCCTTCACCAACTCCTGGACTTTGCTGAAACTCATGTCCATCAGGTTGGTGATGCCATCCAACCATCTCATCCTCTGTCGTCCCCTTCTCCTCCTGCTTTCAATCTTTCACAACATCAGGGTCTTTTCCAGTGAATCAGCTCTTCCCATCAGGTGGGCAAAGTACTGGAGTTTTGGCTTCAGCCTCAGTCCTTTTGATGAATATTCAGGGTTGATTTCCTTTAGGATTGACTGGCTTGATCTTTTTGCTGTCCAAGGGACTCTCAAGAGTCTTCTCCAGCACCACAATTCAAAGGCATCAATTACTTGGTGCTCAGCTACTGGAAAAACCATAGCTTTGACTATATGGGTCTTTGTCAGCAAAGTAATGTGTCTGCTTTTTAATATGCCGTCTAGGTTTGCCATTGCTTTTCTGCCAAGGAGCAAGCATGTTCTAATTTCATGGCTGCAGTCACCATCCACAGTGATTTTGGAGCCCAAGAAAATAAAGTCTGTCACTGTTTCCATCAGCCTCTAGAAGATACTAATTGTGCCCTCTGTGGGGATGGAGAGAATGAGAATGATTATTTGATAGCAGACTAATGTCATGCAGAAACAAACATTCACATCAGTAGGGGGGTCAACTCATGCTGTGCTCTCCCTGCCATCTTGGGCTTGGCCCCCCCCGCTCTCTGCTCTCCTTCTGGCCCCTTCCACCATCCATCCCCAGTGGCAGCTGGGATGGGTCTTAGGAAGCCTGACTGCGCTTGCATTGCTCCACTGTGGTGCCTTCCAATGACTTTGCTTGCTGCTTATAGTAGAATCCATACTTGTCATCATGGGGCCCCCAGTGAGCCCCAACATCATTCTTCACCGTTTTCTCCATTGCTCACCCCACTCTGGCCACATTGGCCTCTCCCAAGGCTCCAAGCTCACTCCTGCCTTGGCTATTCCTTCTGTGTAACACACTCCTCCCCAGATCTTCATGTGGCTATCTGTCCCTAGTCGTTCATTCCACAACCTGAGTGTCAAGTTCTCTGAAAGCTTTTCTCAGACCACCGTTCTAAGTGGTCTTCCCCATCCCAGCGTGGTCCTATGCCCCATTACCCTGTTCTGTGCTCTTCATTGGCTGTATAACCATTATAACAGTGATTATAACAGTGATCTCATTGATTTGTTTTCTTATTTTTTTGTCTGCCCTCGCCCACTAGATTATAACCTTCACAAGAGACTCTGTGGTTTAATCACCTCGGTCTCTCTAGTGTCTAAAACTTTGACGTTCAGAAACAACAGGTACTCAGATATTGATGGAATTAATCACAGCTCTTTCAGTGCACTTCGCTCGGTTTGCTCTTTTAACAAAGCTTTTAAAATATTATTTCAAACAAAATGTGAACATGGTTTTGGGTGTTTTCCAGAGAAACTAGTTCATGGAGAAGCATTACAAAAATAAGACTCATTTGACAGAAATAGTATGGGATTCAGTTGGATCACAGTTTGCATTTGTAGGGGCGCATGTGAGGTCCTGAGCTATGGAATGCTTGCCTGTCTGACTTAAGGAGCTCACACAAAGTTCAGAATAAGCTTTTGCTTGTAACCTCCTCCTCTAAGTTCCTCTCTCATGCCCAGTGGCAAGGTGGCAAGAAGCAGCTGACGAAGGCGTGGGGCAGACAGGGTCAGACCTGGATCTCTGCCACTTTCTGACATCCTAACACCTCGGGGAAGATAGCAGCTCTCAGCACCTGGCCCAGGGTCTCCATGAAACCCTGGCACAGCCACCCAAAATGCCAGGGTGCTGCACAGGCAGGCAAGGGACCTTCAGTGGAGGGGGCTGGTGCTGACAGAGGCAGAGAAGGGAGCCAGGGGCCAGCCGGAGACTGTGCTGGAGGCTGCTGGGAACAGATTCATGTCTCCACCAAGGTTTCAAGCTATCCTCTGACAGTGCTTGTCAGGGGTTTTACCACTCTCCTGAATGTGTATGATTCAGCCCAGCTCAGCTGGCAGTGTGGAGGGGCAGTGAGGTGTTTCCCTTGTGCTGTGCCTCACCAGGCTCACGGGTGGTCGCTGGGCTCCTCCAGGTGGTCTTGGGTGGGTAGAGATTGGCATCCAAAGCACAAGTCAGACTTAATCTCCTTTCTTTTAAAATTAAAAAAAAATTCTATTGAAGTGTATTTACAATTTTGTGTTAGTTTCAGATGTACAGCAAAGTGCTTCAGTTATACATATACATATGTCAATTCGTTTTCGAATTCTTTTCCCATATATGTCATTACAGGGAATTGAGTAGAGTTCTCTGTGCTATACAATAGGTTCTTGTTGGTTATCTTTTTTATATGTGTATATATGTGTGTATATGTTTTTTTATATGTGTGTATATGTTAATCCCAACCTTCTAATTTATCCCTCCCTCCAACCTTTCTTCTTTGGTAATCCTAAACTTGTTTGCAAAATCTGTGTCTGTTTCTGTTTCATAAATCAGTTCATTTGTATAATTTTTTTAGATTCCACATATAAATGGTATCATATGATATTTGTCTTTTCCAAACTTATGTCATTTAGTGTGGTAGTCGTTAGAGCTATCCATGTTGCTGCAAGTGGCATTATTTCTTTTTATGGCTGAGTAATATTCCATTGTATATATGTGCCACATCTTTATCCATTCCTCTGTCAACCGACAAGCAGATTGCTTCCATGTCTTGGCTGTTGTTAATAGTGCTGCAGTTAACATTGGGAGCATGCGTCTTTCTGAGGTACAGTTTTCTCTGGGTATATACCCAGGGCTGGGATTGCTGAGTCATATGGTAGTTCTTTCTATTTTTAGTTTTTTAAGGAACTTTGAATCTACTTTCAAGGTGTATTTTCCACTAGAGATGTAAATTCCCATTTAAAAGTACAAAGTGAGAATTAAAACAGAGCCACATGAAGCCCAGAAAAAAAAAATCCCCCTGTTTTGTGTGTTGGGAAATAAAGGGGCATCAAAGGGTGAACAAAGTCAATTCAGGACCTTAGCATGTAGGTGGTTTTTGTAGCTGGGGCTCCACAAAAATTCTCAGAGATGGGGTGATTTGGGCGATGTCTATGAGGGGTCTGGTGTGGATGACTCTTTTGGTTCAGTTGGATTTAATTCAGGTATATGATCTGTGTCTCTGCTTCATGCCAGGCACTGTGCATAGGGTCTATCAGTTCCTGCCTTCTTGGACTTTATGTTTAGGCCGGGGATGCAAACAGACGTCCCTTCCACAGAAGTGTGATGACAGAGGGAGGCGGCTGCCTCCTTCTCAGCCAGACCTAGGGATTTAAAATCCCAAGAGTCAGTTCAAGTTCCTAACTCACCAACCTCTAGCTCTTTGAGTTTTGGCCAATTATTCAATATTTTTAAGGCTTTAGTTTTCTCAGCTGTAATATGAGGAAATGACATCTTCCTTGTTCATGTTATGAGGTTCATGTTATGAGGATCTGATGAGATCATTTATCTGAAAGCCCTTTTGAGCTCATAAGGAGAAATGTAAATTGTTACTGGGACCACCAAGAATTCAGTTTTGGAGTTTTCAGCGATAATCTTTTGCTGTTGACTGCTGTGTTGTGATGCTCCCTGTTAGCAATGGGATGTGAAAAGCTGAAAAAAGGTACAGAGATGCTCTGTCCAGTATGAGAGCCACATATGACTGTAAAGCCCCTGAAATAGACCTAGTCTGAACCGAGACGCACACAAGGATGTGAACTGTTGTAAAAAGAAAAAAGAGAGAGAGAGAGAGAGAGAAATAAGTAAAATCTCACTAACAATTTTTTTTGTATTGGTGACATGTTCAGATGATAATACATTGGATTATTAGGTTAAAGAAAATATAATTGATTGAATTACTTATTTAACATGGTTACTAGAAAATTTTAAACTACCTGTTTGGCCCACATTAGGTTACCCTCGTGGCTCAGATGGTAAGGAATCAGCCTGCAGTGCAGGAGACCTGGGTTTGATCCCTGGGTTGGGAAGATCCCCTGGAGGAGGACATGGCTACCCATTCCAGTTTTCTTGCCTGGAGAATTCGATGGACAGAGAAGCTTGGCGGGCTACAGTCCATGGGGTTGCAAAGATTGGGCAACTAACACACACATACACACACACATATTTTCACTGGAAGTACAGCTGTAGGGTTTCTCTTTGGAAATATCATTCTATTCACAGTACACATAAACATTCGTATAATTTCAGACATGAAGACTCCTTAAAGCCTCAGCTGCTGCTGCTGCTGTTGCTAAGTTGCTTCAGTCGTGCCTCAGCTATGTAACTCTAAAATGACTGTTTTAAAGGTGGTTTTCCATTTACACTCAACATACACACGAAGAATGTTCATATGAACATTGGATCACCTTTAGTGAGAAGCATTACCGTGTTCCTCCAGGCAGGAAAGGGTTTCTTCATCATCGTCATCTAAGAGGCTGTATGGAAGGCCCCTGGACACTGTGTGCAGTGCACTTGGATCTAGACGGGCAGGTTTCTGCAGAGACACGCCTGACGCATCACTACAGCTGTGTGGTTGAAACAGAGACACCCCAATGTGTCAGCAAGGAAGAGATTTTCCAAGGACCCCATGAACAACCACAGTTTCCTCCAACCCTCGAATCTTTTCCCCCTGTCACGGAAAAAAGACCAAACAGAAAGACCCAGCCTTTCGGTCCCTTTTTCTAATTCCCTAGCTCACTGTATTCATTCCCCAACCCTTTGAAGGATTACCCACACTGATTTTATCAGTGGAGGCAAGGTGGCTCAGAACAGCTCAGAAGTTGGCTGGCAGTCAGGTGGGTTGGAGGGTTGGGATGCAAATGCTTCCTAGGATTGGTCTCTTTTTGCCACTCAGCTGCTGTCAGAGGAAGAAGCAGGAAAGTAGAAGGAGTCGCGGGTGGGGGGCGGGGGAGGGAGGGAGATACTGGCCACGCCCACTCCCTTGCTTTTCTTCTGAGAAGGAAGCTTGGGTGTTCCTACCATGAACCAGGCGCAGGGGATTCCCTGGGGTTCTTGGAGTGCCACCTTTATTTTTTGTTCATTTTGTTTTGTTGTTTGCTTTTGTTTTTTGTTCATTTTTTATTGAAATATAGTTGATGGTGCAGACGGTTAAGAATCTGCTTGCAATGCTGGAGACCCGGGTTCAATCCCTGGGTCAGGAAGATCCCCTGGAGAAGGGCATGGCAACCCACTCCAGTATTCTTGTCTGGAGAATTCCATGGACAGAGGAGCCTGGTGGGCTACAGTCCATGGGGTCGCAAAGGGTCAGAAATGGCTGAGCAACTCACACTTTCACTTTCATAGTTGATTTACACTGTTGTATTAATGTCTGCTGTACAGTAAAGTGACTCAGTTATACATATATATACATTCTTTTTTTAAGTGTTCTTTTCCATTATGGTTTATCATAGGATACTGAGTATAGTTCTCTGTGCTATATAGGGAAACCATCTTTTCATGAATTCTTTCAGAGGAAAACCGCTAGATGCCTAACAGCAAAAATAAAGCCTCAAACCAGCAAGCAAAAAACCCAGTCTGTAGAATTTGTCCAGCTTGAGTTAGATGTGAGTCCTTGTCTAGAGGAGCTACAGAAACAAGTCGTGTCCCTCCGTGAAAGATGGGCTTGGAACGCCATCTACCCTCACACATGACACTGCTGAGGGCTTCTGGGTTGACTGGGATACAGTGAAATGCTGGTGTCAGTCACCTTCTGGAGGAGTTTGCTGGCCTGGTCCGCAAGCAGACCCAGCAGATCCCTGCCCAAGTTCCCCGAGTGGGATGACCAGTGGCGATATAAAGGGCAAGTGGACAAGTGAGTCTTTCTTTCTGAGAATGTTTTCACTGCAGTTAGGTTAGAAAATGATCCAGGGAAGATATAAACTAGCCCTTTCATTTAGCAAAATAAAATGCCTATCCCCTGGGTAATCCGTGGAGTAGATGTCGCAGCCAGAATCTTGTTCTTAAAGTTTTCATTTAATTTGCAGCCCCCCTTCCTGCCACCTGCCAGGATCAGGTTGGACAAGAAGAGAGGGAACAGCAGCCTGGCAGATGCTGCCACGTGGTATGTCCTTGTAGAATAGCTTCCATGGCATTTATGTTAAATAACCACTGGAAAATGTGAGGTGTCAATGATAGGAGGTGTCTGCGTCTCCTGGGGCTTTGTTCCAGTTTTAATGAATATGGACAATGCAGGGAATGTCTCAATTTTCAGAGCTGTGTTTCTTCATTAAACACTGTCACTCTTCACGGGGAAGGAACTAGACATTCCTGACACACGATTTGGCAGGTCTCAATCACAGACACTCCAATACTGGCTTTCAGAAACCTGTTCCAAATTTGGCCCAGGCTGTCAGACCTTGTCCAGGCACTGATTAGGAGAGGACCTCCAGGTCTGGGCAGAGAGCCGTGCTCTAAAATAATACTTGCTGAGTCTCCCAAGGAAATCCGGTTGAGGAGGGTAAGTGGATTGCTCTTCAAATGACCTCTCCCCCCTTGGGAGAGAGCAGATGGGGTGAAAATACTCGGTGTACCTCTGGTGTCCCCACAAGAGTTTCAGACAAGAGAAAGGACCCTCTGTGTATGAACCAAGTGAAGGTTTTGTTTGATTCCTAGCACACCTGTCCTCATCAGCTAATTCAACTACAGCACAGCTGGTGGCAGGGGCTTCCCAGGTGGCACAGTGGTAAAGAATCCTCCTGCCAATGCAGGAGACATGGGTTGGATCCCTGGTCAGGAAGACCCGCAGAGAAGGAAATGGCAACCCACTCCAGTATTCTTGCCTGGGAAATCCCATGGACAGAGGAGCATGGCGGGCTACCATCCGTGGGATTGCAAAGAGTGGGACTCGACTTAGTGACTGAGCATGCGTGAACAGCTGGTGGCACCTGTCGATTAAAATGGAAATTGTAAGGTAAAAATGCATTTTGTTTAGGAATTGGGGCTGTGTCTTCCGAGTGGTGCCTCATTCAGCATTTCTCAAAGCATGTTCTTGAGATCCTCCTGCATCAGAACCTGGGGATCTGTTTCAGTTAGATTTGAGGGCTCCTAACTACCAAATATGTGAGAACTGGAGCCAAAAACTTGCACTGTGCCAACCCACAGGCAATCCTGATATACCCTGAAGTTTGTGAGCCGGGGATGTAAAGAGAATGACATTTGTTTCATTTTGAACTTGTATGTCCATTGACGGGAAATTTTGAACCACAAAAGACAGGGATCCTTATGTGTCTTGTGTTTGCTGACTAATGGCGTGTATCTTGTCCTTTCTCAGTTATAGGTCACCATCTGCCAAATACAGTGTTTCTAAGAAGTTGTTTCTGTGCCTCTTCTGGAAAGAATTTGTCCTTCAGTATATGTGATTGCTACATGTTGATAAAAGCAAGAGAAAAACAATAAAACTGTTTTGTTGAGTTTCTCATTTTTCTGAAGCAAGCAGTTTTCAAGTGATAAAAAAGCAATTTAGTGAAACTTACTGTTCAGGAGCTTAATGATAGAAGGGATATGGGCCTGTGTATTCATACGCAGATCCTTGCACATATAATCATCCAAGAGTCTGAGTTGCTTGGTCCTCAAAAAGCATGCTTTTTGGAGTTTGCACTATACCTGAATCTAGAATGACGTTTGGTTGCTGAAAGGATGCTCATGTTAGATCAATGTAGCAGGGAGTCGAAAATTTTTTGATAAAGTTTGGATGATCTGAATTGCTTGTGTGTGTGTGTGCTATGCCAAGTTGCTCAGTTGTGTCCAACTCTCTGTGACTTCATGGATTGTAATCTGCCAGGCTCCTCGGTCCATGGGATTTCCTAGGCAAGAATACTGGAGTGGGTTGCCATTTCCTCCCCTAGGAGATCTTCCTTACCCAGGGGTCGAAACCGCATCTCTTGTGTCTCCTACATTGGCAGGCAGATTCTTTACCACTGTGCCACCTGGGAAGCCTTATCTGCACTGCTTATGTTAGGAAAAATTTAGTTTTAAGCTATCTGGTTACCTTTCAGTTCAGTTCAGTTCAGTCGCTCAGTCATGTCCGACTCTGACCCCATGAATCGCAGCATGCCAGGCCTCCCCTGTCCATTACCAACGCCCAGAGTTCACTCAGACTCATGTCCATCGAGTCGGTGGTGTCATCCAGCCATCTCATCCTCTGTCGTCCCCTTCTCCTCCTGCCCCCAATCCCTCCCAGCATCAGAGTCTTTTCCAGTGAATCAACTCTTCACATGAGGTGGCCAAAGCATTGGAGTTTCAGCTTTAGCATCAGTCCTTCCAATGAACACCCAGGACTGATCTCCTTTAGAATGGACCGGTTGGATCTCCTTGCAGTCCAAGGGACTCTCAAGAGTCTTCTCCAACACCACAGTTCAAAAGCATCAATTCTTCAGCGCTCAGCTTTCTTCACAGTCCAACTCTCACATCCATACATGACCACTGGAAAAACCATAGCCTTGACTAGACGGACCTTTGTTGGCAAAGTAATGTCTCTGCTTTTGAATGTGCTATCTAGGTTGGTCATAACTTTCCTTCCAAGGAGTAAGCGTCTTTTAATTTCATGGCTGCAATCACCATCTGCAGTGATTTTGGAGCCCCAAAAAATAACATCAGCCACTGTTTCCACTGTTTCCCCATCTATTTCCCATGAAGTGATGGGACCAAATGCCATGATCTTCGTTTTCTGAATGTTGAGCTTTAAGCCAACTTTTTCACTCTCTGCTTTCACCTTCATCAAGAGGCTTTTTAGTTCCTCTTCACTTTCTGCCATAAGGGTGGTATCATCTGCATATCTGAGGTTATTGATATTTCTCCTGGCAATCTTGATTCCAGCTTCTGCTTATTCCAGCCCAGCATTTCTCATGATGTACTCTGCATATAAGTTAAATAAGCAGGGTGACAGTATACAGCTTTGACGTACTCCTTTTCCTATTTGGAACCAGTCTATTGTTCCATGTCCAGTTCTAACTGTTGCTTCCTGACCTGCATATAGGTTTCTCAAGAGGCAGATCAGGTGGTCTGGTATTCCCATCTCTTTCAGAATATTCCACAGTTAATTGTGATCCACACAGTCAAAGGCTTTGGCATAGTCTGATTAGCTTAGGCAAGGCCTATTGCATTAGACAGCAATGGAAACAAATAACCCTTCCCCTACAAAGTAACAAGTGGCTCTTCAAACAAATAGTCCTTAATTACTGCAAAACCACTCTAGTTCTCTAACAGATCCCAAACCATGGCATCTAGGGACTGGCCACATGGAGTCAATGAGACAAAATGAAAACATCAACATTAGGCCAAAACTACATCTTTCTTCTTATGAACGGAGGAATCTTTTAGCCATCAAGGAAGCTCTTTGTAGTTTGTCTAGTTAACCTAGAAACACCAAGGTGGTGTCCTGGACAACCTAGCAAGCAAAGAAGAATGTTGTTTCCTTCATTGTGTGACTTTGGAGAGTCCTGAAAGTGTGTGCTGTGCTGTGCTTAGCTGCTCAGGAGCCCGCCAGGCTCCTCTGTCCATGGGGATTCTCCAGGCAAGAATACTGGAATGGGTTGCCATGCCTTCCTCCAGGGGATCTTCCTGACCCAGGGATTGAACCTGGGTCTCCTGCATCGCAGGTGGATTCTTTACCGTCTGAGCCTCCAGAGAAGCCCTTGAAAGTATATAGCCCACAAATTTATTAGTTTTAGAGGAGATACATTGATTTTGCTGAAGTTGTTTGGCCAGGAGGTTCTATAAAGTCCAGCCAAGCTTCTCTGCACCCTTCTCTATGCTATTCTATACTATGCTAAGTCACTTCAGTCGTGTCTGACTCTGTGTGACCCCATAGACGGCAGCCACCAGGCTCCCCTGTCCCTGGGATTCTCCAGGCAAGAACACTGGAGTGGGTTGCCATTTCCTTCTCCAATGCACGAAAGCGAAAAGTGAAAGCGAAGTTGCTCAGTCGTGTCTGACTCTTAGTGACCCCATGGACTGCAGCCTACCAGGCTCCTCCATCCATGGGATTTTCCAGGCAAAAGTACCGGAGTGGGGTGCCATTGCCTTCTCTGCACCCTTCTCTCAGGTCCTCTTATTACTCCGTCACAGTGATGGGGATCCACCTCGTTCAAATAAACACTTATGAAATAAATGATATGAAGTGTCCAGGGCTGATGAAAAGTGATCTCAAAATGTATGTGTTTCCTTTACTTGATCTGGATTAAAATGAAAAATATCAGGTCTTAGACATTGCAAAGTTTAATCAGGAAATCAGAATCTACTCTGAGTCTTTTAAAAATTTATTTATTAAAAGTTTTATTTATTTATGGCTGTGCTGGGTCCTTGTGGCTGCATGTGGAATTTCTCTAGTTGCTATGAGCTGTAGCTACTCTCTAGTTATGGTGCACAGCCTTTTCATTGCAGCGGCTGCTCTTGTTGCAGAGCACGCGGTCTAGGGTGCTCGCGCTTCAGTAGTCGCAGCATGTGGGCTCAGTAGTTGAGGCTTAGCAGGCTCTAGGGTATGGGCTCAGTAGTTGTGGGACACAGGCTTAGCTGCCTGCGGCATATGGGATCCTCCCGGACCAGGATCGAACCCGTGTCCCCTTGCATTAGCAGGCAGGTTCTTAACCACTGCACAACCAGTGAAGTCCCACTCTAACTATTTAAAATAGAGGATGTTTAATACAGGAAATTGGTTACACAGCTGATGAAAGTTCTGAGAAGCCAAGCAACGGGAAGTGAAGGAATCCAAAAATCAGCAAGAGCAGGAGGCCCCCAGTCCCCTAGGCTGGGGACTCAGGAAGGAGGGTGTTAGCAGAGTCAGGAGCCGAGTCACTCAGCACCCATGGTGGGCGTGTCTGGTGGGAGCTGGAGGCATGCTGGAGATGCAGCAGCTGCTGAGACAGCCCATGAAGCAGAGAGAGAAAGAGGGTGGCCCCCTGGGTTCTCCCTTCCTCCTTCTCCTCAGTCTCTTTCCAATGCTGTCCTTCAGCCAGGAAGCCTGGAAAACACAATCGACAGAGGTTCATTTCCATGTGATCAATACAGGGGAAGGAGGAGTGGATGGACGCGTCACTCTGCTGGGAGTAAGGCAGGACTGACTCCTTGCTGTCAAACATGGAATTCACTGAATTGTTGGAACTCTGGCCCAGCCTCTCGGCCAACCGCAGTAGGGCAACTTTCCTTCTGAATCGTTTATTTGCTTGAGTGTGATATGCCATGATCATCAATACAGACAAAGCAAGTGCAGACCTTTACCCACTGCATAGAATAACCACGGTACTTGGCATCATCCACCTGTTGTGGCTGCCTGGGGCAGTGTGGCGGTTCTGATAGAAGTTAAAAACATAACTAGGGCCTCTAAGAAAAGGACCACAACTTTCAGAGATCCTCCTCTGCTCAGGGATTGTGAATCTGGGATGGAGGCTCTATATTAAGCCATGCTGGTTCTTTCCAAGGAAAGGTGTATGCCTTGGGATAGTTGTACTGACTTATACTATTTAGCTATACTGAAGTAATATGGTCAGGAAAATACAGCAATTATTAGAGCAACGATCCATCTATAACATGAATCTTTCATGGGAAAATATTCATATTGTGAACTTTAAATGCTTTCCTTTTCCTGTACTGATCCCCTCCTCCCCCATGTTACCCCAAAACTGAGTTTGCCTCTCGGTGGTTGTTCAGCCAAAAAACACAACCAAGCCAAAGATCAGGAGAAAGAAGGATTTATTATTACTTTCAGTAAGTAAGGAAAACACTGAAGATCTTTCCCAAAGCAGTGTCTCCCTGAACAGAAAACTGGGAAAGTTTTAAGCTAAGTGTTAGTCCAGTGGAGTCCGACTCTTTGCAACCCCATGGACTGTAGCGCTCCAGGCTTCTCTGTCCATGGGATTCCCCAGGCAAGAATACTGGAGTGGGTAGCCATTCCCTTCTCCATTTAAGCTAAGGGTATATGCATATTCATGAACAGGCTTGGGTTGTTGACAGAGTTCAAGCTTTAGTGGATTGAAGTCGTGAGGGTCAGAAAAGGCCAACACCATCATCCCTTAAGTTCCAGCTGATCTGGTGGTTGAGCCTACAGGCTAATATTTAGCATTGAAACAGAACTGGGAGTTTTTGTTGTTATTTAGTTGCTGAGTCAAGTCCGACCGTTTTTGCAACCCCATGGACTATAGCCCACCAGGCTCCTCTGTTCATGGGACTTCCAAGAATACTTCAGCGGGTAGCCATTTCCTTCTCCATGGGATCTTCCTGACATGGGGATTGAATCCCGGTTTCCTGCATTGGCAGGCGGATTCTTTACCACTGAGCCACTTGGGAAGCTGGAGAGTCTTTACAACTGATACTTTATCTAAGCTATGGTTACTTCTCTTGCCTGAAACCAGTAGTTTTATTTCTATATTCTTTTGTTCCTCTACAATTAGTAACTACTGAGACCTGTTCAAGGGCAAGCACTGTGGTCAAGCTTAGATCACAGAATGGCTTAAGGCAAAAATGGCTTCTCTTCTGTCAAGAAATCCATTCCCATTTCTCTTTTTCCAGGGACTCCCTACCCTATTTGCTCATATTACTTTCTGGTACTGCATCCCACGTTAGGCTCATCTTGTACATTTCCTGCTCCAGTCCTACAGTCAGCCACTTCTCTAAGGAGCCCTGGAGACTTATATTGGAGAACAGCTTTAGAAACCAAGACCTCAGGGCTAGATGTGCTGTTTGACCACTCTTCATCCATCCATCCCTTTCTTAAGGATATACCTTTCCCAGTGCCGTCTTTGGACAAGACTCCAGAGCAGAAGAGACAAATGAAGTGTAAACAATTCTATTCTGCGTGGCCCAAGAGAAGGGCTGTCCCTGGGTATGCACAGAGCTCCATAGCAACCGGGAGGCGAAAGGCCATTTCCAGTTGGAGATCCATTTCACGGAAGTCTCTGTTCTTGATTCTAGACTCTACCTCCTATCTTCTAGGTCCATATCTTAGTAGCTTGGCTCATATCTGCCCTTCTACATTACGGTCTGTTATATCAGCCTGAGCTGAGTTGAAATTCTGGTTCTGTCACTTATTAGCTATGTGGCCTGGAGCCTGTGTTTTCACAGTGGGGATGGTGATGCCAATAGGACCCACCTTTGGAGGCCTTTGGGAAGATTCAGCAGAAGGCATGTGGAGTGCCTGGCACAGTGTCTGGCACAGTCACGAACAACAAATGCTGGCAAGCAGAATGACAATGAAAACTGGATTCCCTCTGGAGGCAGCATCACCTTGAGTGTGACACTGATTCTTAGGACAGAGATGCAGACGAGGCTGTGATTAAAACAGGCTGTAAAGGCAGAGCCCAAGAAGTGGCTGCAGAATGGTCTGACTCCTGGGGTCACAGTCAGGTCTGTCCTGCAGATGACACTGTTTTTGAGATGTGAACCATCAGTGACGGAGGTCTTGGGGTCACCTGGCGAATGGGGGCTCAGCACAAAACTTAGCACCAGGGGGACGAGACGGCTGTTGCCACTTTCTCCCACCTCCATCTCTGTGATTTATGCTTATCAGGATGCATTAACATAGCCTCCGATGTCAATGTATGCTTGATGTTCCAGAAGGAATCTTCGTGCTAGGGTTTTCCACCACAGAGCTGCTTCCCCTGACAGTGATGATGAGCCTATCAAATGTTTTCTGTTCTGGAAGGAAAACAGTATTTAAACTAAGGTGCTTCAGAGAGTCTTGAGAACTTTTAGGGGCAGGTGAAGCATAGATGTCATGAACTTTTGCTGGGACCAGGTGTGTCCCCAAAGTCTTAAAATAGAGTTTACTATGGAGGTTGTGGTTGTCTCACGTGATGTTTTTCTTTAAATCAAGAAGCATCTAGATTAGTGATCTCAAGGTGTGGCTCCTGGACCAATAGCATCAGCAACCTCTAGGAACTTGTTAGAAATATAAATTCTTGGGTCCTATCCCAGACCTACTGAATCAGACACCCTGGATGTATGCCTTGCCTCCTACCCCTGCCCATTACAATCTATGTTTTAACAAGCCCTCTAAATGATTCAGATGCCAGATAAAGCTTTGAAACCATTAATCAAAAAGATGCAGGACTCTCCCAAACTTTCAGCCTTAAAGCTAAAAGTATTTTGAGCTCTGAGCACCTGAAGAGAGGACTCTATCTAATGTATGACACTCAGTAGGTACACATTAAGTGTTTATTGAATGAATGAATTTAAAAATACTGAAGGGGTTAAAATTCAAGACACTGACAACAGCAAGTGCTGGGGAGGATTTGGAGCAAAATGAACACTCATTGACTGCTGATGGGAATGTGAAATGGTACAGCCACTTGCGAAGTCAGTTTGACAGTTTCTTACAAAACTGAACATTCTCTTAGCATACAATCTGGCAGTAGCACTTTTTAATACTTACTCCAAGGAATTAGAAACTTATGTCCACACAAAAAACCTGCACAGGTAGGTTTATAGCAGCTTTATTCATTAATTGCCCCAAAGTGGAATCAACCAAGAAGTCCTTCAGTAGGTGAATGGATAAATAATGTGGTATATCCAGACAATAGAATAGTATTCTGCAGTTAGAGGAAAGGAGCTATCAAACCATGACAAGACATAGAGGAACCCTAAATGCGTATCACTAAGTGAAAGAAGCCAATCTGAAAAAGCTACATTCTATTTGATTTCAACAGTGTGACATTGAGGAAAAGGGAAGACTATGGAGATAGTAAATAGGTCAGTGGCATTCAAGGGCTGGGGGAAGTGTGAGATAAAAAGTTGGCTCACAAGAGGATTTTTAGAGCAGTGAAAAGACTACTTTGTATGGTACTACAATGGTGAATACGTATCATTATACATTTGTCCAAACACATAGAAAGTACGGATAAAGAATGAGCCCTCGTGTAAACTATGAAATTCAGTTAATAATGATGTATCAACATTGGCTCATCAGTTGTAATAAAGGGACCACACAAATGCAAGATGTTATCATCAAGCCTTAAACACATTAGCGTCAACCCTCCAGATACACATGGAACTGATTTAAGAGCATCTTGTTTCCTTGCAAGCATAAATTCCTTAGTCTCTTTTTCAAAGGGGAGGAGTCTTCTTTCCAAGAAGAAAGAGAAGGAAATTCTTCTAGCTCTTAAAGACTTGGTGCCGTGAGCCTGGAAGAGTTGTGCCTGTCCCCTTTGTGAAGATCCAGACCCTTGGGGCATGCTTTGGGAAATCAGTGGATGAATTTTGACAGTTGGGCTGTTCTTGGTACCTTGTTCCTCATGGGGGCCAGTAAGTCATTCTGAAGAAGTTCAGTATTTCCTACAGATGATCAGTAAGAGCTTCTCTGTGACATAACCACACTGCACACTTATAGAAACATTCTGGTGATAACTACATGGCTTTTTTTTAATCTTAAAGAATTCATAGTGCCTCACCAATGCTGGCAAAGGGGGTTTGCTGGAGAAACAATGGAAGTGGCAGCAGAGCACCATCTTTCTTTAGGGTTGGACTCAGCTAAGGTTGGACTAGCTAGGGTTGGACTAGCCAGAGAGGGCTGGGGACAGTTGCAGCCAATGTGATGTAGGCAGATGTTGTGGGGTGGGGCTTCCAGGTAAACTCTATAAAAGACAGAAAGAAAGGTGAAGTGGGAGGGAATAAATTGACATACACCTTTTGTCCTCTGTCCATCTCTTTCTTCTGCTTGGAATGCTGATGGAATGCTGGAAGTGGAGTTGCCACCCTGTAGCCAAGAGGAGATCATGAGTGCCAAGTTCACAAACTGAGGATAGGCATACAGAAAGATAGGAGAAATGTCACACTTAGAGGGTGTTGTACTGCTTCTACCAGCCCTGCACTATTTACCACTGAATTTTATTTTTTACATGAGGGGAGAAAAATAACCCTAATTTGTTTAAGTTGATATTTTGGGAGTTTCTGCTACTTGCAGTCAAATCCCGTATCTAACTGAATGAGAGGTATATTCAGTTGATGCTTGTGGTTGAGAGCACAGACTTTGAGGTCTGCCTGGCCTGGTTATGTGTTCTGCCATGTGCGTTTGAGCATACTCAACTTTGGATACTTCATCTGTGAAATGGACTCAGTAGCACTTCTGACCACAGTATTGTTTTAAGGATGACTTGAAAGAACATATTTTAATGGTTATAAGCACAATGTCTGGTGCATATTAAGGACTATTAAGGACAGAATAGATGGTAGTACAAGACTGGAGTTGCCTCCCACCTCAGATATGCAAGAATTAAGAAAAAAATAGAGCAGGATCTGAGTGTTGTCTTGGACACTCTGAGTATTGTACAACTTCTGGATTTCATTGTCATGGGCTAAATCAAAGTCACATGATGCCAAGTGGATATTCCCAGACCTAACCCCAGACTGTTATCCACTCTCACCCACTTCTAGGGCTTGATGTCTACAGATCCCTCTGGGAAATAACCCCCACTCAACACAGAAGAGTCATGGACAGTCAAGCAGAGGGAGCAGCCTGCGATTCCTGCCCCAAGGCCATCACTGATGGCACCAGAAGTAGACATCCAACCTGAAGGGGTACACTCTGTAGGCTGGCCAGTGGTCTGGCAAGGGTCCTAGTGGGACGATTCTTCTCACGAGGGTCAATAGTTCTGCTGGCTGGCCACTCTTCTGGAGGGACCTCAGTGCTGCCTGGCAAGCTGGTTCCTTGTCACTGATCCACACATTCTCCTACCCTCTGAGATGGCTGTCTTGAATGTTTTTATCTCCCTCAGGGCTTTCCTGGTGGTTCAGATGGTAAAGAATCCACATGCCAATGCCAGGAGACATGGGTGTGATCCCTAGGTTGGGAAGATCCCCTGGAGGAGGGCATGGCAACATCTTCAAGTATTCTTGTCTGGAGAATCCCCATGGACAGAGGAGCCTGGCGGGCTACAGTTTATGGGGTCACAAAGAGTCACACATGACTTTTGCATCTTGCTCTGTACAAACATGCCCAAAGGTTCTCATCTTGAAACAACATGTGACTTCCCTGTGGTCCAGTAGTTGAGAGTCTGCCTTCCAATGCAGGGGATGTAGGTTTGATCCCTGGTCTGGAAACTAAGATCCCACATGCCCCAGAGCAACTAAACCCGTGTGCTGCGACTAGAGCAGGCATCGCAATGAGAAGCCTACATGCTGCAGTGAAGACCCAGCACAAGCCAGAAAAAAAAAATCCTCCCTGCGCCCAAGTCCCCGATGCCCTCCACCCCGCCCCGTGCTTCTGTTTACAGCCCACTTCTGCCCTGTCCTCACTTCCTTGCCTTCTGTCCCCTTGGATTTCACTCAACAGGCTTCCATCTCCACTGTTCCAGGGACACGCTCTCGTCACCCGACGGTTTCTTCCTTATTGAATCTGGTGGTCACTTCTCAGTCCTCAGTTCATTCACACTTCTAGTAGCCTCTTACACAGATGATGATTCCTTTTTGGAAAAAGTGTCTTCGCTTGGTCTCCTCAGTGTGAGAAATGGACAAGAATAAATACCTTGATGATATGGCTGGGGCAAGGACATTATTTCATTTTCAGCAGTATCCCCAGCACCTGGGACAGTATCTTTCATGTATGAGGAACACAGTATCTGTTGAATGGATGAGTCTAGATCAGGGGTAGCAAAGTACAGCTCACAGGCCAAATCTGGCCCACTGCCTGTTTTTGTAAATAAAGTTTTATTAGAACACAACTGTGTTCATTTGTTTACAGATTGTCTAAGCCTGCTTTCACACATTCCACAAGTTGAATAGTTGTGACAGAGACCACGTGTCCCACAAAGCCGAAGATATTTACTGTCTGGCCCGTTACAGAAAAAGTTTGCAGACCCCTGATTTAGACAATTGTTTCTATTTCCACTGTGTGCTATGTGTGTAAGACCCTGACTACAGATGATCAAAGAGACAAAGCTCACAAAAGGAATCACAATGCCCTCCCTCACCCACGGACATTATCAGGGTCTGTCTGTAGCCTGGTCTGTGGTGAATAATTCAGTGGTGATGGGAGAGTGAGGGAGGTGGAAAGGAACAGAAAAAGAATATTAACCTTATTTTTATTAATTAATTTTTATTGCAGTATTTGTGCTCAGTCGTGTCTGACTCTTTTCTACCTCATGGATTGTAGGCTGCCAGGTTCTTCTGTCCATGGAACTTTCCAGGCAAGAATACTAGAGTTGGGTGCCATTTCCTACTCCAAGGGATCTTCCCAACCCAGGGATCAAAGCTGCGTCTCTTGCATATCCTGCATTGGCAGGTGGATTCTTTACTCCCTAGTGCCACCTGGGAAGTGCTTATTGGAATAGAGTTATTTTACAATGTTGTGTTAGTCTCTGCTGTACAGCAAAGTTAATTGGCTCTATGTGTACGTACATCTTCTCTTTTTGGATTTCCTTCCAATATTAACCTTACAATCATTTTATACCATGCATTTTGCATAGTTTATTTCACTTCATCTGCACTGCCTTCTCCAATCTACGAATGAGGAAACTGAAGCACTGGCAGACTAAATGTTTCATGGAAAGTCACACAGAGCTCTGAAGTGTTGGAAAGGGGGTGGCAAGGCCAGAACCTGGGATGGACCCTGGCTCAAGTGGCAGTGATGATGGCAGCAAACACACATGGGGCCTCTGAAGATGTGCAGATACTGTTCTTAGTCTGTCCCATCAACCGTGGTAAACTAAGGCACAGGAAGAGAGACCAACTCCCCCAAGGTCACCTGGCCCTGGTCAAGGGCAGGGCCAGGACTTGACCTGTTAGTTTTGTTTTGTCTCTGTTCCCTTCCACTTTACCATAATGTGTATTAGGTCCTCAATGAATAGTCATCGAACTAGTGGATTTGAACTGGAACTTCCTGGCTCCCGGCCCAGAATCTTTGCCACTATCTGGCACCAGCCACCCATTGAGGGTTCAAAGGACTGTGCAACATTTTGCTCAGAGTAGAGCTGGAGGCCACCTAACTTGTTTCTGCAGAAATTACTAGAACATTTTAGAATTTACTCATCCTCTATCTATATTTTCATCTCTTGGTACACTGCCCGCTCCCTTGGGGAAACTATAATTTCCATAACTGATGATAACATCTGTTTTCAGACATGTGAATCGGTTGCAGAAATGTGTGTCAGCAGAGAACTAAGCCTCCAAGCTTCAAGGAGGTTTCTTACAAAAGTCGTCGGGAGTGGCTTTCTTGCTCAGTCCTGCCAAGAGTTTCAAATCGTGCAACAAAATATATTCTCCAGTTGACAGTTGTGTACATCATAGCTCTCCAGTGGGAGGTGAATTTTCTTCCCCATGTGAAAGTTACTTCACCTAAAATATGGTATTTGATGTATTTATCTTCTAAAATTAGATAAAACCATTATAAATTTTACATACACCAGCCATCCTTCAAGACTAGGACAGAGCTATTTGGGAAAGGAGGCATTCTGTATTCATTAAGGCACACTTCCAATTTATTGCTGGTGGGGAAAGAAGAAAGTGACATCTTTCTCTCTTAGTTATTTCTAATTCCCATAAAAAACAGAGAGTACTGCAGACTGGGTGGCTTGAACAACAGCATTCATTATTGGTTCTGGAGACTGAGAAGTCCAAGATTAACATACTGGCTGGTTCAGATCCTGGTAAGAGCTGTCTTCATCACTTGCACATGGCCACCCTCTTGCTCTGTCCTTGCATGGCTTTTCTTTGCTGCCTGCATTTGGGGCACCATTTGCGGTACCTTCTAGGAAGGCCACTAATCCTATTTGACTAGGACCCCACCTTCGTGAACTCATATAACCTTTACTTAGCTCCTAAAACAATCACTTGGGGGTTTGGACATCCAACATATGAATTTTTTAAAATTTAAATTAAAAATATTTTTATTTTGTATTGGAGTATAGCCAATTAACAATGTTGTGAATTTCAAGTGGACAGCAAAGGGACTCAGCTGTACATATACGTGTATCCATTCTCTCCCAAACTACCCTCCCATCCAGGCTGCCACATAACATTGAGCAGAGTTCCCTGTGCTATACAGTAGGTCCTTGTTGGTTATCCGTTTGAAATACAGCAGTGTGTATATATTGATCCCAAACTCCCTAACTATCCCTTCCCACCAACCTTCCCCCCTGGTAACCATAAATTTGTTCTCTAAGTCTGTAAGTCTGTTTCTGCTTTGTAAATACGTTCATTTGTATCATTTCTTTTTAGATTCTATCTATAAGGGAATCTGGGCTTCTCCTGTGGCTCAGCTGGCAAAGAATCGGTCTGCAATACAGGAGACCTGGGTTCAGTCCCTGGGCTGGGAAGATCCCCTGGAGAAGGGAACAGCTACCCACTTCAGTATTCTGGCCTGGAGAATTCCATGGACTATATAGTCCATGGGATCACAAAGAGTCACACACGACTGGGAAACTTTCACATATAAGGCATATCATATAATAGTTCTCTTTCTCTGTCTGACTTACTTCACTCAGTAGCCAACATATGAGTTCTGGGAGGACAAAATTTAGTTCTCTTCTCATCCCTGGGAACCTCCCCATGGGACCTGACATGATGGAAGTTTGTTAGCTGATTTTGCAAATATGATTCAGTCTGGTTTTGAGTCTACATTAAACATGCTTCTATATGGGAAAACCTCCATCGGTTTGCTTTAGCTTCAAGTTCTTGTACCCAGGAGGAGAAGTCAGGTGTACCAGCAGCAGTTAATCATCTTTGTGACTCCTCCATATGGTAATAATAATGGAGGTTTTCTTTTAACAACTGCATAAGAGATACCAGGTGCCATCTCAAGAAGTTAGTGTCTTGAAGCACTTTGTCTTATCTTTTCATCTTTTTGAGAACCTATGATGGACGGGGCTGTATTTATTTTTACTTCCGTTTTGTAGATGAGGAAACTCAGGTTAGAGAAGCCAAGTGATTTGCTTAAGAGGACACAGTTAGGAAATGACTCAGTCTGTATTTGAACTGAGTACAAACTCCAAGGAACTCTTCTGACCACACTCTCTGTCTCCCATTTGGCCAGGACACTTATATTTCCAGAAACGTCAGTCCACAATCATCAAGAATAATGGTTCAACACAATCCTTTAGACGAATCTCTAGCTGAGAAAGAAGCTGATTCATTTTGATTGAGTTCTTGCTTCCATTCGGATTTACCTTATTCATTTTTGTTGGTCATATAATTGAGGCCATGGGACACCTTTCTGAAAAGTCACTCATGACTTAAAAAGATTTGGTTTTTTATTAGATGTTTAGAAGTTTCTGGAAAGATTCACTTCTGAAAAGAAGCAGTGGAGGATCAGAACAGTGTTGTTTTCTCATTCTGTAATTTCTTTTCATGGCTGTCTTCTCTCATCTATGCGGAGGGGATCCTGAGACAGTTTTATGGCCTTTTTTTTTAAATGAAAATTTCCCTCACTTTTCAGAAATGCAAAGGAAAAATGATCACAGAAAATGTTTTTCTTTTCTCTCTCAGTTCTGTGTTGCAAGTAGTATGTTTTTGTCATGATTACAGTCATTTT
This sequence comes from Bos taurus, assembly GCF_002263795.3. Classification (NCBI taxonomy): domain Eukaryota; kingdom Metazoa; phylum Chordata; class Mammalia; order Artiodactyla; family Bovidae; genus Bos; species Bos taurus. The sequence goes on along the minus strand of NC_037328.1, from coordinate 1,541,824 downwards.
TTTCAAAGGCGTCCAGCTGTTTGAACACTCTGAGTTGGAAGCAGGGAAAGGAATGGAAGGATTGCTTCTTCCTTCTTGAAAGCTAACGTGGGCGGAATTCAGGCTGCACAGACCTTAGACATAAACAGTGATGGAGGCGAGAACATATGATCCAATAGGTTACCCCTAGTTACTAGAATTAGGGAGTTTATCTCTTTTCTTCCCCCTCTAAATGTTTATACTTAGGGAGAATTTTCCAGCTCCCTGAGAAAACATTTATTTCCCCAAGAAAGATAAGAGTGCTTATTCTGTGCCGTGTCTATTCAACTGCAAAGAAGTCTTGCAGGTGGAAAGAAGCCCTCTGATTACCAAGCGGCCCATTTCAGAGCATCCAGGCTTGCTTTATTGTCCGTGCCCACTCATTTTGTAAACTGTTCATCAAATAGTTAACTCTCTCCCGCTGCCCACCTGCCTGGAGGATGGGAGGATGGAAGGAAGCCACCGGTACAAAATCATGCGGCAACAGTGACAAGCGTTTGGCTCGTTTAGAGGTGCCTGTCCAGAGAACCACGCAAGAAAACAATGGCGTGAGAGTATGTGAACTTCTAACCCTCTTCCCCACATGCCAGTGGGGCGGTGGGTGGTGTGAGCAAGTGTTCAAGTTCCCTGAAGTGGGTGTTTTTATGGAGCCAAGTGACAAAGAACCAAAGAGGGTCAGGACTTGTGAGCAGCAAGTGGAAAACTACCAAGAACTGTTCAACCCTGCCTGCCGCTTAAATCACTTCTCTGAAATGAGGGGAGCCTGGGTTCACTTCCCTCCCCTGTGCTTCTTTGACATGGGACAGCTCTAAGGGGCAGAGATTTTGCCAAACACTGACTTTTTTGCCCAGTCAGCCCCTTCTCAGTTCCTCTTGTCCAAACGTAGTGACAGTTTGTCAGCAAGCAGGGTGGGGAGGCTGGGGCCGGAGGGTGTTCATTATTGCTAAATGACTCCCATCTGCGATTCTGCCTGCAGCTTTTATGAACCCCACATGTTTTAATTAACACATCGCAAAGGCAACATCAGCTGAAAAGTGCCAGCAGTGAGAGTATTTCAGTGGATCCCCACTCTGTGATTGTCTGAATTGGATCTGCTAGAAGCATACTCGGAGGAGTACGCTTACAGTAAACATTTGGGAAAATAGTGTGAAAAGGCAGGCAGACCGTGCAGCAGCTCCATCAAGGAATTCCTGAAGGTTTACCTCTGGGTTTACACCGTGGCTTTAGCATTTGGTGAAAGCTTCCTAGGGGGTGGGAATATGGGAACCCCGGGGAAGAGCCAAGGTCTTTTCGTGATAAAAAGTGAATAGACGTTGGCTGAGCACGCCAAGTGTGCTTGGGTGAGTGGTTCGTGTTTTTACAGAACATGCTTCAGGAAGGCAGTGGGATTTTTCTGGAAAGCACATTGGTTCTGGAGATGTGAGGGGTGGGATTGAGCTGGAATTTCTTCTCATTGTGACACCCTGGGCAAGAAATGTAACTTTTTGGAGAGTCTGTTAAAAGGGGACAATGCCACTTGCCTGTCTCGCATGAGGCCAAGTGTGCAGGAGTGCCTTGTAAAAACACAGCACTACTGCCATAAACGTTACATAAATTATCTGTAGCACTTATAAATAATGTAGGTGGTCACTTCATTTGTGGGTTCAGCAAACAGCATGAATATCTACAATTCCCTGTGCCCCCGAGTTTACAATTGACACACACAAATAAACAGAAAAATACTCTATGACATGTGAAGTATTATAATGGGGAAATAGAGATCGTGTGGAAGTTCATAAATATGGCACTTAACCTGGACTTGGAAAATTTCAAGAAGGCTTCTAGGAAGAAGGAATGTCCAAGCTGAGCTTAACTGTCATCTTCTGGGTGAGGACTCTCATACCCACGTTACTTAAAAAGTTAGCCCAGCCTCTTGTACACCCTGTCCCCCATCTAGCGTTATTTTTCTTTAATGCGCTTATTACCATCTGACACACACTACATGGCTACTTGTTTATGCTTTGTGTCTGTCTCCCTCAACCAAAATATAAGGTCATAAATTTAGATACTTTCTTTTGTTCCCTACAGTATCCTTATTCTCAGTACCTAGACTAGTTCATGGTGCAGAGAAGGCACTCAGCAGATGTTTGTTGAATGAATTATTGGGAAATGTAAGTGTTAGATGAACAGGAAGGAATATTCTAGGTGAGGAATAAGCATAAGCAAGGATCAGGAGCTGTAGAGCACAGATGGGTTTGGTGTCTTGGTCTGTAGGGGCTACTATAACAGAGTATCCTAGATTAGGGAGCTTACAAGCCACTGACATCTGTCTCTCACAGATCTGGTTGCTGGGTGTTCAATGCCAAGTTGCTAGCGTACTTGATGTGTGGTGAGGGCCCTCTTTTTGGTTCTCAGTTGGCCATCTTCTCATATTGTCTTCATGAGAAGGGACTGGGAGCTCTCTGGGGTCTCTTCTATAAGGGCACTAATCCCATTCCTGAGGGCTTCACCTTCATAACAAACCACCTCCCTAAGGCCCCATCTCCAAATACCATCACACTGGGGATCAGATTTAAACATAAGAATTTGAGGTGGGGGGATACAACCATTTACCCTATAGCATTTGGTTTGGCTGGAGCATTAACCTGTGTGTGTGTGCGCTCAGTCATGTCTGACTCTGTGACCCCATGGACTGTAACTTGCCAGGCTCCTCTGTCCATAGAATTTTCCAGACAAGAATACTGGAGTGGGTTGCCATTTCCTACTCCAAGGGATCTTCCTAACTCAAGGATCGAACCTGTATCTCCTATGTCTCCTGCATCGGCAGATGGATTCTTTACAATTGAGCCACCTGGAAAGCTGAGATATGGAGATATGAAACTAGCCGGTAGGTTGGGCCAGATCCTGAAGGGCCATGTAAACCAAGTTAAAGAGTTTGGATTTTCTTTCGAGGGTAATAAGGACAAACGAAATGTTTAATGTGAAAATGACAATAATATCTGGGTTTCCACAGCTGGGCACTATGGGAAACTCCTACAATTGTCTGGGATCAAAATGGCGACAGTGTGAACTAGGACCATTGCAGTTTGGGGAGAGGTATTTGGGAGCTGGAGTTGAAAAGCCATTCATGTGATGTCTGGAATTATGGCAGCCGCAGTGCAAACCATGAAGGCAATTAATCTAGCAAGCTAAAGATGAAAGTTTTGGGGGCAGGGTGGGTGGGGAATGCAAAGAAACTAAGTCCTTGATGACATCACAAATAGCCAGTTTAATCAAGCTGGGGATGTGCTTTTTCTAGATTTTTTTCTTAAAGAGAAATAACAAATTTTCCTATTACTAAACTGTTTTAAATTAGTGAATTGTTTTTTTTTTAAACTTAACAACACAAAATATTCCCATTTAAAAATCATGAATTTAGTTACATTGTTTAAACAAGTTATTACCCTTTTAGATTATTATATTTTATTTTAGGTGAAGACTGGTCTGGGTTTTAGGAAACTCAGACTTGGATAATGTTTTACAACACACTAGGAAGTGGGAATCAAAATACTTTTGTGTCGGAGTTAGAGTAAGATTGAATATTTGCATGAAATTCACATTCTGTAAGAAACAATCAAGAATATGCCTATGTCAATTGGCATTTTTTAAAGCCTGTCATTCACAAATGAACTTATCTACATACAAAGCAGAAACAGACTCACAGTGTAGAGAACAGACTTGTGGCCAAGGGGTAGTGAAGGGGGAGGGATGGATTGGGAGTTCGGGATTAGCAGATCAAAATTATTATATGCAGGATGGATAAACAATAAGGTCCTACTGAAGAGCACAGGGAACTATATTCAATGCCCTGTGATAAACCGCAATGGAAAAGCATATGTTAAAAAAGGTATATATATGTACCACGGAATCACTTTACTGTACACACAAATTAACACAACATCATAAATCAACTATACTTGAAAAAAATAAAATTAAAAAAAATCCCCCAGTCTGTCATTGACCCACCGGACAGATATGAACAGCTTCACAAACCCGAGAGGACTCATTCCCTCTTTGATCCAATATTTATGTAGAATCTACTATGCGTCACTGCTTCTCTTTTCACCTGCTGGATTGTGCTTTACTAGGAATGCTATTTCTCTTATTTATTTTTATACCCTTGCTACTTAGCAAGCAGGATTTGAAACATAGTTGGCCCATAAATATTTGTTGAACAAAATGTGATCTGATTTTTCCGGTTGGGTTGAAAATGTGGGTTTCAGCTTCAGACGGGGCTGCAACTTTGATACTGTAATTGAGTGACCTTGGGAAAGTTACTTACTGTAGCCTAGGCTCAGATTCCTACTTACTGGGGATAAAAATCCACCAGGGGGGGTATGAAAAGTGTCTGGTTTATTGCCTGGCACTAAGTAGGCACATTGTAAATAGCTGTTATCTTCCTCCTCCTAACAAGATCTAAATCAAGCCACGTTCTATGCTCCAACTGATGAATATTCTAGGAACCCAAGTTTTGTGGCAAATGTAAGAAGGTGAATCTGTTGCTGGAAAATTATGTAAGGCACTTGCAAATTATTTTTGCCTTTGGTTCTCCTTTTTGTGATCTACCGCAGGGTTTCCTGCTATTAGTCCAGTTAATTGAGAGCCAACTGTCTTTCACATCAACACCCATGTAATCAGAGGATCTCCCAGACACACAAAGGCAAAGACAAGTCTCTTCTTTCCATTTTTCAGATGTAGTATTTTCCTTACCAGCTGAACTAAAGGGTAACTTAAATTCTAATCTTAGGCCAGCATTATAGGTTCTTTTTTTTATTTAAGTAATTTTAAAATTGAAGTAGAGTTGATTTACATTGTTTCAGGTGTACAGCACAGTGATTCAGTTATATATATATATATCCATTCTTTTTTAGATTCTTTTCCGGTATAGATTGTTATAAGATACTGAATACCGTTCCCTGTGCTATACAGTAGGCCCTCGTTGTTTATTTAATGTGTGTACGACACTGTGTCTCTGTTAATCAACTATTCTTTTCTGTTTAAATTAACTTCTCTCACAATTTATCTGATAGACACAACTTTAAGACAAGGTTAGATGGGAGAAATTTGTCCCTGTTGATGCTTGCTGTATAGGCAAAGCAGAGATCATAGCTTGTGCTTATTTTGTTTGAATTAAATTCAGGGCTTCTGAGCTTGGGTCTTAACTCTGTGCCTCAACTGGAGCGTTGGACTTCAGATGTGCCCTGACCTTGGTTTCTGCTGTAAAATTAGGATTTTAGACTAGATGATTCTGGAGGTCCCTTAAGCTCTGAATTCTGTGCTACAGGTTTCTTTGCTGCTTCCTTCTCCTCTTCTTGATTTCTTATTCCAATATTCATTTCTTAAATAATTCAAAAGAAGAACAAAGTCAACCAGAGCTCCATTATTTTTCCACAGGGAGCAAAAAAAAAAAAAAAAAAAAATAGCCTAATATCCAATAAAAAGGAAAAGGCTAACTGAATTATGATTTCAGTCACCTCACTGAAATATCATCCAGTGATCAAAGAGGATGTTTATGACGACTCTCTAGCAAAACAGAAACATCTTTTTATGTGATGTTGAATGAAAAAGGCAGAGAATAAATGATCCGTCTGGCATGATAACAATGATCTAGAAAATATACGGAACTGTGTAAAAGTTCTAGAAGGGAGTAAGAAAGTGAAAACCGTTGCTATGTAAAAAATAGTTATTCTCTCACTTGTGAGAGGAAGGAGGTTTTCAGTATATTTAAGGTTTTTCATTGGGTGTCTTGTCTTGTAAATTTATTCAAGGTAGACTTCAGGTACCTTAAATGCTACAAGCTGCAGGAGGTTGGCTGACCTCAGGTGCGTGAGATCCCAGGTCCTCCCTCCTCTGAGTCCAGGTTCCTTCTACTACAAGAGCTTGTCTTGGTGACAGTGAGGGAGGAAAATGTGTCCTAAAGACTTTGGTCTTGGGACTTCCCTAGCGGTCCAGTGGTTAAGAATCCCCCTTCCAATGCAAGGGACGTGAGTTTGATCCCTGGTCAGGGAACTAAGATTCTACATGCTCCAGCGGGATCTAAGCCTGCAACTAAGCCCAACAAAGACCCAGCACAGCCAAAATAAAAAAATTAAACTTCCCTAAAAAATATGCATTGAGCTTTGCTTTACTCTGCCTGCCCTCTTTCTTCCTTTTTTCCTTGTTGTTTACACTCTTTTTTTTTTTTTTTTTACCATTAAGGAACAGTTTGTACCCAGTCACTCAGCTGTGTCCGACTCTTTGTGACCCCTTGGGACTGCAGCCCACCAAGCTCCTCTGCTCATGGGATTTTTCAGGCAAGAATGCTGAGATGGGTTGCCATTTCCCCCTTCCCTGAGTTTCCACCATGTCCTGCATCACAGGTGGATTTCTTTATCCACTGAGTCACTGGGGAAGCCCAAGGAACAATTTAGACACTATGAAATGTGCAGATCTGGAGTGTACAGCTCCATGAGTTTTGATAAATGTACACATTCCTGTACACTTGCCAGTCAAGATACAGAACATTTCATCCCCCAAGAAAGTTCTCTGTGTCCTTTCCCGGTAAATTACCTTACCTCTAGGCAATTACTGTTCTGATTTCTATCAGCATAGATTACTTATGCCTCTTCTGAAACTTCATATAAATTGAATCATACATGTTTTCTCTTTTTTTGGTCTGTCCTCTTTCGCTCAACATCCTGTTTGCAAACTTCACTCATGGTGCCTGTGTTAGCAGCTCATCCTCTTCTCCTGGGTAGTATTTTCCTGTGGTCAACTGAATACTGGCCTCAAAGATATCCAGGTTCTAATTCCTGGAGCCTATGGATCTTATTTTATGTTACAAAAAGGACTTTTGCAGGTGTGATTAAGCAAAAAACTTGAAATGGAAAGACTAGCTTGGATTTTCCAAGTAGTCCTAAGTGTAGTCACAAATACATGGGAGGTAGAGGGAGGTTTGACCTCAGAGGATGAGAAGGAAATGTGACCAGAGCCACAGATCGAAGTGATACACTGTGAAAAGACCATCAGCCAAGGGATACAGGAGGGGTCACTGGACGCTGGAAAAGGCAAGGAAACATTCTCTCCTGGAGCCTCCAGAAGGAACCAGCTGTGCCAACATTTTGATATTTAACCCTGTGAAAGTGATTTCAGACTTCTGACCTCCAGAACTATCGGAGAATAAGTCTGTGTTCAGTCACCCAGTTTGTGTGAATTTGTTATACTAGCAACAGGAAATTATTATTATTCCATTGTATGGTTATACCTGTCTTCCCTGGTGGCTCAAATGGTAAAGAATCTGCCTGCAACAAAGGAGACCCAGGTTCAATCCCTGGGTTGGGAAGACCCCTTGGCGAAGGGCGCAGTATTCTTGCCTGGTGAATTCCATGGACAGAGGTGCTTATCACAGTGGATTTATCGATTCACTTCGTGATACATTTTAATTTGGGGCTCTTCTGAATCAAGCTGCTAGGCGTGTTCTTACACAGGTCCTTGTGTGTCGTGCGTTTTCATTTCTCTTGGGTAAATATACCTCAGAATGGAATTGCTGTGGCATAGAGCAGGTGTGTGTTTAGCTTTATAGAAAATGTCCAGTTTTCATAGTGACTATACCATTTTATATATCCACCAACACACTTGATAGTTGATCCTCTTTTAAAAAACACACAAAAAATAATAAGGTTGAGATTGCTGAGATGGGTGGGAGTCAATTCCTGGATGCTTTCTGGATGATTCCAGGACCTGATTGTATTTCCAGAGCCCACAGTGTGAGCTCTAGGACAGATTTATGCAAGGATTTTTTTGTCTTTATTTATTTATTTTTCTTGAAAAGGAAATAATTCACCTGCCTCCCACCCTCTTCCCTCTGTCCCTGTGTGCCCCATTAGCACGCACTGTACTCTCTCTGTGGGTGGGAGTCACAACCCCAGAGGCCTGGGTGACCCAGGGAACAGGAGCCAGCCAGTCTGGACCTCGGGGTCCTGACAGCGACCCAGAAAGCAAGAACGCAGCACGCTGAATGCCTTTCCCGTTGGGGCAGTCAACCATGTTATTCTTCAGTGAATGGAATTTTCTTGCTCCTTTAAGTAGAAAAACACCAGTAGCCCAGATGCCTCCCACAACAGTAGTTGATAAAACACTCAGAGAAAAGGCCGCAGGGAAGGGAGGGAAAATCCTGCCAGATCTGCTGGTGTTTGTTGTTGTCACTGTTATTCTCGCTTTTTTTTTTCACCTATAGAAAATTCGCCAGGACCACTTCCAACCCTGATCTCTCCAGATTCTGGTAGTTTTCTGAGGTTAAACTCAAGAACAAAGAGGCAATTGTTTTCTAGATGCAATCTTGGCGAGCCCAGTTTTGACACCTGAGAGATCTGGTGTGAATTTGGGGGTCAGCTGGTTTATCCCCCCATGATCCTCAAGCCCATTCAGATCACTGAGTTTTTTTTTGTTGTTGTTAATGGCCTGTCAGCTTCCTGAAACACTACTCCCATCCCTTTCCATTTACAATACCCACATAGTAGTACCTGCATAGACTGTAACCTTCTAAGCCATATCTTTCCTATGAGCCCGTCTTAAATTCAGTACATCCTTTGGAGCTTCTGAGCTTACATCCGTATAAACCCTGGTATATTTCGGTGGTCTGCTGGCTGTTCTGATGACCTTTGGAACTCAAGATCCTGGCTGTCGTTTGGGACCCCTTGGAGCCAAGGGGAGTCTTGTAAAATATCAGGGGGCTGGATCCATCCTGGATCTCAGTCCTGGATGGTCCCTCAGCAGTGACTGAATGGGGCTCCCATGCCAAGCCTGGCCGGATGTTGGCCTGGGCACCCTCTTTGCACACGGCAGGACAAGTCCTCTCCCTGCTGCGCAGTCATAAAGCTCTGGAATGTGAGCACGGCATGTGGTATGAGCATGAGCTTGCACAAAAGTGGAAGCCTCCTGGGAGGTGTGGTGCATGGCCTTGCAAAGGAAGTTATTTGGACAGGGCCCCAGGCTTGACACTGCCAAGTGAGCTGTGGAACTGCTTGGGTAACTGTCCTTGGCGGGAAAAGGGCTGCGCAGGGTTTACAAGGAGATTTTCCTCCTGAGCCTTGTCTCTACCAAACTCGCAACAACGCCGGCCTCTTGTTGGACCAGTCTTGACAATACACGCTTGACCTGCATCATCTCTTGATCTTCTCAGCTTCTTTGGAAGCGAGGCCGGGAAACAGTAGGGCAACTTCTTTCAGGCGCTCACACCTCCCCATCATTTCCCAAACTAGACACCCTGAGAGCCTGGCCCTGTGGTTCTGGAATGTGCCAGCCTCATGGGGGTACGGGCACTCACGTGTCCTCTTCAGGTGGAACAAAGTCTACACCCCGGCGGGCGCCGTGATGCCGCAGAGCACCATGGAAAGACCAGGGCACCAGGGTCTGAAGATGGGGAAGAGGGCGGAGTTGTTTACTCTCGCTATGTCCTCACTTCCTCATCTGTCAAACGGAAGGTTCTACCACCCTGACTTCCTCCCAGGGTGATGAAGAGGATCCAAGAGACTTTGTGAATGAATGTGCTTGGTCCACTGCCAAGGCCACACGGAAGCAGGTGATAATTATTCTTGGTTGGGAGGCAATACACATTCAGGCAGAATGAGAGAGCATTTGTCCTTGGTGGGAAATGGCACCAGTGAGGAGATGAGCACCCAGAGATTGACTTGGAGCCTGGGAGGAGGTTGGGACTCAGGGAGGGGGGTGTACCTTCTCGGGAGGATGGTATGCAAGGAGAAGGTTGTAACTCAGAGAGAAGAAGGATACCCAGGGAGGCAATTTGGGCTGAGTAGGGAGATGAGACTTTGGAGAGGCTCATCACCTGATTTGACCCATACAGGGGTCAAAGGACCAAGTTCAGAGGCGATGGAAAGAGACAGCTTGTGCAGTTCTTCAATTTAGTAAAAAGCAACAGCATGTCCTAAACCCTCAGTGCTCTGCCCACGGTGAGGTGTTTTAGAACAACCATTTGTCCACAATGGTTTTAGATTTCTGCCCAAGGAACACTACTTAAAATTAAAGTCAACATTAGTTCGATGGAGCTGATCTCATATTTCTCCTGCCTGGAAATACCTACAATTCCTTAAAACAATGTTTCAATTTACCCCAGGTCCGGAGGAATTTTACAGTGTAATAGCTGCCCTCCCCTTTCCTTTTCCTGCCTCCCAATCCTGGTTTGTTGGAGCCGGTAGCGCACACATGGACTTTCTATCGAATGAAGACTGCTGCTGCTGCTGCTAAGTCGCCTCAGTCTTGTCTGACTCTGTGCGACCCCATAGACGGCAGCCCACCAGGCTCCCCCGTCCCTGGGATTCTCCAGGCAAGAACACTGAAGTGGGGTGCCGTTGCCTTCTCCATGAATGAAGACTATTCGCCCTGTATTTGGGCTCCTCCATCTTTACTGAACTGAAGTGCACGACAGACCTGCAGATGCTGGTGACTCAAGTTAAATCATGGGGAACCAGGAGGGCGAGCCATAAGTGAATGACGTGCGTGTGCTTTCCTGTCCATCTGACATGTTCCTGGACTTAATTAGAAGGATCATGAGGCCACTGTGGATTTGAGACCATTCGTTTACCCAGTAAGCTTAACTGACCTCCACTCCTGGTCATGTGTCTGCATTTGCACCCGTGGTCAGGACTGATATTTGGCATGTTCAGCTCAGTCTATTAAAATATTGAACTACTTTCATGTTGGTTGCCAAATAACCATTGACTGGACACTTTCCAATGTCCGCAAGGGTCTGTGTTCATTCTAATTGGTCAATGCTTTTTATTACACTGATCATTAAATTGCTGTTGTTTGGGGCAAGTAGTCATTAAATAGTTGTCATTCGGTGTGGCATCAGGTGCCATGCATTCCTTTGCTTGGAAAAGCCTCCATGGTTCTTTCAGGATGAAAGGACTCCCTAAGTGTTGTCTTTGTTTAGATGATTGAGAAAATCAAGTTGAGAAAAGACCCTGACAAGGTCCAGAAGGGATGTTAGCCTTTTTTTTTTTTCAGGGGTCAGTAAGAAAGTCACGGAAATAATAAAATAAGAAGACATATGGCCTAAAAAAGATGAGTTTTGTACAATGAGGCAGCTGTCCTCTGGCCCAGAAGGGCCAGTAAAGATGGGATCATTCTATTTAATGTCAGAACTACCTGGGCTGTTGTCTATTTTTTGAGTCTTGGGACACGTTGGAGACAAAATTCAGAAGGCAATTCTAATTGGAAGCTTTGTAATCCTGACCCACAGTTGATCACCACAGGGGATACCTGTACTGGAAACCTGTTTATTTCCATCTGTTCACTGTCCACCATTGGCTTCCCAGGTGGCCCTAGTGGTCTAGAACCCACCTGCCAGTGCTGAAGATGTAAGAGGTGTGGCTTCGATCTCTGGATCGGGAAGATTCCCTTGGAAGAGGGCCCACAACCCATTTCAGTATTCTTGCCTGGAGAATCCCTATGGACAGAGGAGCCTGATGGGCTATAGTCCGTAGAGTTGCAAAAAGTCAGACATGACTGAAGCAACTTAGTGCACATGCATGCATCCCCATAATTTATGAAGATTATAAAAAACTAGAATAGCTGAAAGTATGAATTTTTTCCCCATCATAGCCCCTGCCAACCCTTCCTTTGTTGTTGTTCAGTCACTAAGTCATGTCTGACTCTTTGTGACCCCATGGACTACAGCATGCCAGGCTTCCCTGTCCTTCATCATCTCCCAGAGTTTGCTCAAACCCTTGTCCATTGAGTTGGTGATGCCATCCAGCCATCTCATTCTCTGTTTCCCCCTTTTCCTCCTGCCCTCAACCTTTCTCAGCATCAGGGACTTTCCCAATGAGCCTTCACATCAGGTGGCCAAAGTATGGAGCATCAGTCCTTACAGTGAATATTTGGGTTTGATTTTCTTTAGGATTGACTGGTTTTATCTCTTTGCAGTCCAAGGGACTCTCAAGAGTCTTCTCTAACACTGCAATTCAAAAGGAGCAATTCTTCTGCCCTCAGCCTTCTTTACGGTCCAACTCTCACATCCATACTTGACTCCTGGAAAAACCATAGCTTTGACTCTATGGACCTTTGTCAGCAAAGTAATGTCTCTGCTTTTTAATATGCTGTCTAGGTTTGTCATAGCTTTCCTTCCAAGGAGCAAGCGTCTTTTAATTTTATGACTGCTGCCATTGTCTGCAGTGATTTTGGAGCCCAAGAAAATAAAATCTGCCACGGTTTCCACTTTTTCCCCATCTGTTTGCCATGAAGTGATGGGATTGGATGCCACCAACTTCGTTTTTTGAATGTTGAGTTTTAAGCCAGCTTTTTCACGCTCCTCTTTCACCCACATCAAGAAGCTCTTCCTTTAGCTCTCCCAAAACAGTCTCTGCTAGTGATTTGCCTGCATATAAACATACTTTTTAATACTTAACATATGAACCGGTATGTAAAATCTGCTTATTTTCACTTAATGTACGACACTACAGTGGATGGTGTGGTGTGCTCCCCAGGTCCTGTTTCAAAAGTGAGACACTCATTGCCTCAGCTGTCTGGAAGCTCACTGGTGACAGATCACAGCTAAGTCCTCGCCCTGGAATTGCTCTTGTTCAAAGTGACCCGTTCTCCCAGGGGACAGATCACATCCAGGGGCTGGTCAATGCAGGGTTCTAAAGGCTCAGCCTTCACTCTGAAAGGCCTTCCCAGCGTCAGAGTCTCCAGTGGGTACAGCTGAGACTCCTGGTCCACCTGTATTTCAGTTGAATTTCTCCTTTTATATCCTCCTGCTCCTTTCACTCCTGTACAGGTGTTGTCTCTGAGGGCATTTCCCAGCAAAGCTCCAGCCTCCAAACCTCCATCTCAGAGTCCATGTCCCACGAACCAGTCAAGACAATGCCTATCACCTCAATGTCCGCGGAGTATTCCATCATACTAGGAATTCCCTAGTACCTCAGTTGGTAAAGAATCTGCCTACAATGCAGGAAACCTGGGTTCAATTCCTGGGTCAGGAAGATCCCCTGGAGAAGGAAATGTGAACCCACTCCAGTACTCTTGCCTGGAGAATTCCATGGACAGAGGACCTGGCAGGCTATAGTCCATGGGATAGCAGAGTCAGACTCAACTGTGAGACTAACTTTCACTTTTCCTTGCATCATACAGAATCTAACAAATATGTTTAGTCTCATTCCTGTAGCCATGTTTCATGTTTTCTGTTTAGTATTCTTTCTTGCTATTTCCTTCTAATTTTTAATAGATTTTTTGTTTCATTTTACCAGATTAGTAGTTTTCGTTGTGCTTTTTTCATTCCAGACAACACTCTCCAATAGAAAGCTAATGAGAGCCACATATGTAATGTAAAATTTTCTAGCAGCCATGAAGACATGACTCATTGGGGATCATCTGAGAATTCTGACTCCCACACACATTAAAAATGGTTTATTAAAATATGAAATTAATTTTAATAACATATGTTACTTAATCCAAGATAATGAATATATTATTTCAACATATATTTAACATAAATCACAGCAAAAGCCTCTTTGACCCACCTTCTAGAGTAATGGAAATAAAAACAAAAGTAAACAAATGGGACCTAATGAAACTTAAAAGCTTTTGCACAGCAAAGGACACTATAAACAAGATGAAAAGAAAACTCTCAGAATGAGAAAAAATAATCACAAATAAGCAACTGACAAAGGATTCATCTCCAAAATATACAAGCAGTTCATGCAGCTCAATATCAGAAAAACAAACAACCTGATCAATAAGTGGGCAAAAGACCTAAATGGACGTTTCTCCAAAGAAGACATACAGATGGCTGACAAACACATGAAAAGATACTCAACATTTCTCATTATTAGAGAAATGCAAATCAAACTAAAATGAGGTGTCATCTCACACTGGTCACAATGGCCATCATAGAAAAATCTACAAACAATAAATGCTGGAGAGGATGTGGAGAAAAGGGAATCCTCTTGCACTGTTGATGGGAATGTAAATTGATGTAGCCACTGTAGAGAATGGTATCGAGATTCCTTAAGAAACCAGGAATAAAACTCCCATGACCCAGCAATCCCACTACTGGGCACGTACCCTGTGGAAACCATAATTCAAAAAGACACAGGTACCCCAGTGCAGTTCATTGCAGCACTGTTTACAACAGCCAGGACATGGAAACAACCTAAATGTCCATTGACAGATGAATGGATAAAGAAGTTGTGGTATGCGCCTTGTCTTGAGTCTTCGTGGATGTATGCAAAGAGATGCAGCAATGCTATGAATACGAGGGTAGCAGGTGCTGAATTCCAAACATACAGGTGAATCACAGAGGGACATGGGAGTTATTGCTCATTTTATTTGATTCTTTGTGATTTTTTGTTTGATCAGGACACCTGTAAGTCTCTTTGGGCTTGACAATTATGCAAGCTAAATGGAATCATTACTTAAAAAAAAAAAAAAAAAGGAAGTTGCGGTACATATATATAATGGAATATTACTCAGCCATAAAAATGGAATAGAATTAGGTCATTTGCAGTGATGTAGACAAAACTAAAGTTTGTTATACAGAGTGAAGTAAGTCAGAAAGAGAAAAACAAGTATCACATGTTAATGTATATATATGGAATCCAGAAAAATGGTACTGATGAACCTATTTGTAGGGCAGGAATAGAGATGCAGATGTAGAGAATGGATTTGTGGACGCAGCACAGGGAGGAGAGGGTGGGATGAATTCAAAGAGTAGCATCGACATATACACTGCTGCTGCTGCTGCTAAGGTGCTTCAGTCGTGTCCGACTCTGTGCGACCCCATAGACGGCAGCCCACCAGGCTCCCCTGTCCCTGGGATTCTCCAGGCAAGAACAATGGAGTGGGTTGCCATTTCCTTCTCCAATACAGGAAAGTGAAAAGTGAAAGTGAAGTCGCTCAGTCGTGTCCGACTCTTAGCGACCTCATGGACTGCAGCCTACCAGGCTTCTCCATCCATGGGATTTTCCAGGCAAGAGTACTGGAGTGAGGTGCCATTGCCTTCTCCACTACTATGTGCAAAATAGGTAGCTAGTGGGAAGCTGCTGTATAAAACAGGGAGCTCGGCTCAGTGCTCTGTGATGACGTAGACGGGTGGGGTGGGGGTGGGGTGGAAGGGAGGTCCAAGAGGAAGGGGGTATGTGTATACTTATAGCTGATTCACACTGTTGTACAGCAGAAAGTAATGCAACATTGTCAAGCAGATATTCTCCAATTTAAAAAATATATTCAAAGTAACAAGTCATTAAGAAGATACTTAAAATTCTTTTTTATTGTATTGCCTTTTACTGTATTGAAATTCAGTATGTATTTTATATTTACAGCACATCTCAATTTGCACTAGCCATGTTTTAAGGGTTCAATCGCCCCATGTGGCTAATGGCTACAGTACCAGACAGCATACTTTTAGAGGTTTGAAGGTCTCCATCAAAATTGCATTTTAAGATGCCAGCAAAAAATGATGAAATAAGGACCTCCAAAAATTCTCTCCTCCATAAAAGCAACAAAAATGCTGGCAAAAAAGTTAGAATCAACATTTTCAGAACTCTGGAAATTAACCAGAAGCTTGCAGCAATCTGGGAGCATTTGTTCAAGAAAAATAGCTGAATCCTGGCGGGAACAATGAGCTTTGTGTAATTTTCTCTTGTCATATTCCATTAGAGCCCCCCCGCCCCCACCACCACCCGCAGCACCACAGCAGCCTCAAAATCCAACAGCCTGAAATCACAGTGAAAACCAGCAACCCAACAGCTACTGGAGGGAGCAGAATGGGGTTGAAGCTCCTTCGAAGCCCCATCCTTTGAGTAATGTCATAATTGACCTGTCTGATAATTCTTTGGGAGAGCCCCCCACCTAGTGAGACTGTCTTTATTTTCTCTCATTCAGAGTTCGTCTACTGCCAACAGTCTTTTCCACAGAGGTGTGTGTTGAAAACAATCAGAGGCAATTATTGAACAGCATGATCACCTGAGGTGGTAGAATAAGAGTTGGGACAAGCAAGAGGCTAACCAAAAAGCTTAAAAGGAAAATCTGGGCAATGGATACCCATAGGGGATTCTGTGCGACCCCATTGACTGCAGCACCCCAGGCCTCCCTGTCCATCACCAACTCCCAGAACTTACTCAAACTCATGTCCATTGAATCGGTGATGCCATCCAACCATCTCATCCTCTGTCATCCCCTTGCCCTCCCGTCTTCAATCTTTCCCAGCATCAGGGTCTTTTCCAATTCTTTGTATCAGGTGGCCAAATTATTGGAGTTTCAGCTTCAGCATCAGTCCTTTCAATGAATATTCAGGACTGATTTCCTTTAGGATGGACTGGTTGGATCTCCTTGCAGTCCAAGGGACTCTCAAGAGTCTCTTCCAACACCACAGTTCAAAAGCATCAAGTCTTCAGTGCTCAGCTTTCCTTATGGTCCAACTCTCACATCCATACATGACTACTGGAAAAACCATAGCTTTGACTAGATGGACCTTTGTGGGCAAAGTAATGTCTCTGCTTTTTAATACACTGTCTAGGTTGGTCATAGCTTTTCTTCCATTAAGCAAGCATCTTTTAATTTCGTGGCTGCAATCACCATCTGCAGTGATTTTGGAACCCCCCCCAAAATAAAGTCTCTCACTGTTTCCACTGTTTACCTATCTGTTTGCCATGAAGTGATGGGACTGGATGCTATGATCTTTGTTTTCTGAATGTTGAGTTTTAAGCCAACTTTTTAACTCTCCTCTTTCACTTTCATCAAGAGGCTTTTTAGTTCTTCTTTGTTTTCAGCCATAAGGGTGATGTCATTTGCATATCTGAAGTTATTGATATTTCTCCCAGCAATCTTGATTCTAGCTTGTGTTTCATCTAGCCCAGCATTTCACATGATAAACTCTGCATATAAGTTAAATAAGCAGGGTGACAATATACAGCCTTGACATACTCCTTTCCTGAATCATTAACTGACCACTAATCAAAGACTTCAGTGTTCTCATACAACAAGGAATATACACTTTACAGAATTAGTTCAGAAAATTCAACAAACATACAACAAACAACATCAACAACAACAAAACCTGGGATGGAATCTGAAAATCAGATTTGTTCAATTTTATTAACAATCGATTTGTTCAATTTGTTTAACAATTTGTTCAGTTTTATTAGCAATCAATTTGCTATTTTATTTGTTTAATCTTTAACAAAAAATTATGAGACATGCAAAGAAGCAAGGAAATATCTCACATAGGCAGAAAAGCAGTTGATAGAAGCAGTCTCTCAGGCAGCACAGATATTGGATTTACCATGCAAAGTAAGTCAGTCTTGTTAAATATGTTCTAAAAAGCTGAAGGAAACTATGGCTAACAAACTAAAAGGAAAAAGTTTCTATATATAGAAAATCCTAAGGAATCTACAAAAAAGAAAACCAAAATCAGTATACAAAAACCAATTGTATTTCTATACACTAGCAATGGACATTCCAAAAATGAAATTAAGAAAGCAATTTCACTTACAATAGCATCCACAAGATACATTTAAAAAAAGAAGTACAAGTCTTGTACACTAGAAACTACAGAATATTAGGTGAAAAAAACTGGAGACCTATATAAATAGACACCCTATGTTCACAGATAGGAAGATGGCAATACGTCCCAAAGAGATTTTCAGGTTCAACACAGTTCTATCACAGTTCAAGTTTTTGCTTTTTGAAAAAATTGTCAAGGTTGTCCTAAAATTCATATGAAAATACAAGGGATCCATAATAGCCAAAACAATCTTGAGAAAGAAGAAATCTGGAGAACTTACATTTTCCAACTTTGAAACTTAAGCTGCAATAGTCAGGATTGTGTGGTACTGGCATGTAGACAATGGACTAGAACTGAGAGTCCAGAAATAAACCCACACATTTGCGGTTGATTAATTTTCAACAGCACTGCAAGACAATTCAATGAGGGAAAAATAATCTTTTCAACAAAATGATGCTGGGACAACTGGGTATCCACAGTGCAAAAGAATGAAATTGTACCTCTTACCTCCTACCATCTTCAAAATTTAACTCAAAATGAATCAAAGACTTACGTATAAGAGCTAAAACTGAAGAACTCTTAGAACCATCGGGGCCACCAGGGAAGACCCTTAGAAAAAAATATAGGTGTAAATCTTCGTGACCTTGGAATAGGCAACTTTTTCTTAGATATGACACCAAACCACAAGCAATTAAAGGAAAAATAGATAAATTGGATTTTAAAAAAAAATTTAAAAATGTGTGCTTTGAAGTACACTATCAAGAAAGTGAAAAGACAAGCCACAGTACGGGAGAAAATACTTGTAAATCATAAACTTGATAAAGGTCTAGTATTCAGAATGTGAAAAAACTTAAAATTCAACAATAAAAAGGCAAATAATCCAACTTAAAAGTGGGAATAGAATTGAATAGATATTTCTCCAATGAAGATTACAAATGGCTATTAAGCTCATGAAAATATGATCAATATCATTAATCACTAGGGAAATGCAAATAAAAACCACAATAAGATACTGTTTCACACTCATTAGGTTTGTTATAATCAAAGACAGGCAATAATGAGTGTTGACAGTGATGTGGAGAAACTAAACTCCTCCTACATTACTGACAAGAATACAAAATTGTGCAATTGCTCTGGAAAAGAGTTTAACATTTCACCAAAGAGTTAAATATAGTTTCCATATGACCCAGAAATTCTTCTCATGGATACATACTCAAGAGAAATGACCTCATATGTTCACACAAATCCTCCTACATGAATGTTCATTCATGTTCATACGTTGTTCAGAGTATCACACACAAAGTGAAAACAACCTAAAATCCCATCAACTGATGAACAGATAAACAAAATGTGTTATATCCATATAATGGAATATTATTTCGCTAATAAAAGGAATGAAGTAATGATTCATAATACCACATGATGAATCTTAAAAGCATCATGCTAAATGAAAGAAATCAAATATCAAAGACCACAAGTTGTATGAATCCATTAATATAAAATATCCAGAATAAGAAAATCCAGAGATAAATAGAAGATTTGTGATTGTCAGGGATAGGCCGCTGTGGGGAAGGGAAAATGGGACTGGACTGCTAAGGGGTATGGAGGTTCCTTTTTGTGGTGATTATAGTAAAATAATGGTAACAGTTGTACAACTTTGTGACTATTACTAAAATATACTGAATTGTAAACTTTAGAAAGGAGATTTTTATAGTATGTAAATAAATATGACAGAAAACCACAATCACAGAAAACTAACCAAACTGATCACATGGACCACAGCCTTGTCTAACTCGATGAAACTATGAGCCATGCTGTGTAGGACCACCCAAGACAGATGTGTCATGGTAGAGAGTTCTGACAAAACGTGATCCACTGGACAAGGGAATGGCAAACCACTTCAGCATTCTTGCCTTGAGAACCCCATGAACAGTATGAAAAGGCAAAAAGATAGGACACTGAAAGATGAACTCCCCAGGTTGGTAGGTGCCTAGATGCCCAGTCTACTACTAGAGAAGAGCAGAGGAATAACTCCAGAAAGAATGAAGAGATGGAACCAAAGTGAAAACAATGCCCAGTTGTGGATGTGACTGGTGATGGAAGTAAAGTCTGATGCTGTAAAGAAAAATACTCCATAGGAACTTGGGATATTAGGGCCATGAATCAAGGTAAATTGGAAGTGGTCAAACAGGAGATGGCAAGAGTAAACATCAACATTTTAGAAATCAACGAACTAAAATGGACCAGAATGGGTGAATTTAACTCAGATGACCATTATATCTACTACTTTGAGCAAGAATCCCTTAGAAGAAATGAAGTAGCCCTCATCATCAAGCAAAGAGTCTGAAATGCAGTACTTGGGTACATTCTCAAAAATGACAGAGTGATCTTGGCTCATTCCCAAAGCAAACCATTCATTATCACAGTAATCCAAGTCTATGCCCCAATCACTAATACCAGAGAAGCTGAAGTTGAACGGTTCTATGATGACCTACAAGACCTTCTAGAATTAACACCAAAAAAAGATGTCCTTTTCATCACAGGGGACTGAAATGCAAAAGTAGCAAGTTAAGAGATACCTGGAGTAACAGGCAAGTGTGGCCTTGGAGTACAAAATGAAGCAAGGCAAAGACTAACAGAGTTTTGCCAAGAGAATGCACTGGTCATAGGAAACACTCTCTTCCAACAACACAAGGAACAACTCTACACATGGACATCATCAGATATTCAATATTGAAATCAGATTGATTATATTCTTTGCAGCCAAAGATGGAGAAGCTCTATACACTCAGCAAAAACAAGACCGGGAGCTGACTGTGGCTCACATCATGAATTTCTCATTGCAAAATTCAGACTTAAACTGAAGAAAGTAGGGAAAGACCATTCAGGTATGACCTAAAACAAATCCCTTGATTATACAGTAGAAGTGACAAATATATTCAAGGGATTAGATCTGATAGACAGAGTGCCTAAAGAACTATGGATGGAGGTTTGTAATATTGTACAGGAGGTGGTGATCAAAACCATTCCCAAGAAAAAGAAATGCAAAAAGGCAAAATGGTTAACTGAGGAGGCCTTACAAGCAGCTGAGAAAAGAAGAGAAGCAAAAGGGAAGTAAGAAAGGGAAGCTATACCCATCTGAATGCAGAGTTCCGAAGAATAGCATGGAGAGATGAGAAAGCCTTCCTCAGTGATCAATGCAAAGAAATAGAGGAAAACAATAGAATGGGAAAGACTAGAGATCTCTTCAAGAAAATTAGAGATACCAAGGGAACATTTCATGCAAAGACAGGCACAATAAAGGACAGAAACGTTGTGGACCTAACAGAAGCAGAAGATATAAAGAAGAGGTGGCAAGAATACACAGAAGAACTGTACAAAAAAGATCTTCATGACCCAGATAATCATGATGGTGTGATCACTCACCTAGAGCCAGACATCCTGGAATGTGAAGTTAAGTGGTCCTTAGGAAGTATCACTATGAACAAAGCTAGTGGAGGTGATGGAATTTCCAGTTGGGCTATTTCAAATCCTAAAAGCTGATGCTGTGAAAGTGTTGCACTCAATACGCCAACAAATTTGGAAAACTCAGCAGTGGCCACAGGACTGGAAAAGATCAGTTTTCATTCCAATCTCAAAGAAAGGCAATGCCAAAGAATGTTCAAACTACTTCACAATTGCACTCATCTTATATGATAACAAACTAATGCTCAAAATTCTCCAAGCTAGGCTTCGATAGTATGTGAACCAAGAACTTCCAGATGTTCAAGCTGGGTTTAGAAAAGGCAGAGAAACCAGAGATCAAATATCCAACAAATGCTGGATCATAGAAAAAGCAACAGAATTCCAGAAAAACATCTACTTCTGCTTCATTGACTACTCTAAAGCTTTCGACTGTGTGGATCACAACAAACTGTGGGAAATTCTTAAAGAGATGGAATACCAGACCACCTGACCTGCCTCCTGAGAAATCTGTATGTACGTCAAAAGCAGCAGTTATAACTGGACATGGAACAATGGACTGATTCCAAATTAAGAAAGGCTGTATATGGTCACCCTGCTTATTTAACTTATATGCAGAGTACATCACGTGAAATGCCAGACTGGATGAAGCACAAGCTGGAATCAAGATTGTCGGATGAAATATCAATAAACTCAAATATATAGATGATACTACTCTAATAGCAGAAAGTGAAGAGGAACTAAAGAGCCTCTTGATGAAAGTGAAAACGGAGAGTGAAAAAGCTGGCTTGAAACTCAACATTAAAAAAACCTAAAATCATGGCATCCAGTTCCATTACTTCATGCCAAATAAATGGTGAACCAATGGAAAATATTGACAGAGTTTATTTTCCTGGGCTCCAAAATCACTTTGGATGGTGACTGCAGCCATGAAATGGAAAGATGCTTGCTCCTTGAAAGAAAAGCTATGACAACCTAGATGGTATTAAAAAGCAGAGAGATCACTTTGCTGACAAAGCTCTGTATAGTCAAAGTTATGGTTTTTCTACTAGTCATGTATAAACGTGAGAGTTGGACCATGAGGAAGGTTGAGCACCGAAGACTTGATGCTTTTGAACTGTGGTGTTGGAGAAGACTCTTGAGAGTCCCTTGGACTGCAAGGAGATCCAACCAGCCAATCCTAAAGGGAATCAACACTGACTATTCGTTGGAAGGACTAATGCTGAAACTGAAACTCCAATACTTTGCCCCTAATGCAAAAATACTAATTGGAAAAGACCCTGATGCTGGAAAAGATTGAGGGCAGGAGGAGAATGGGGCAGCAGAGGATGAGATTGTTGGATAGCATTACTGACTCAATGGACATGAGTTTGAGCAAACTCCAAAGATAGTGGAGGACAGAGGAGCCCGGCATGCTGCAGTCCATGGGGTTGCAAAGTGTTGGACATGACTTAGGGACTGAACAACCACAATAAAACTTAAATAAAAATAAGAAAAGAAAATGTTAAAAAGGTGGGGGAAAATTTTATTCTTTGGTATTTTAAATTTTAATTAATTAATTAAATGTTGGCCCCTCTTGGTCTTTGTTGCCGCATGTGTGCTTTCTCCAGCTGCAGCAAGCGAGGGCTCCCTTCCAGTTGCGGTGCTCAGGCTTCTCACAATGGTAGCCTATCTGGTTGGCGAGCACAGGCTCCAGGATACATGGGTCAATAGTTGTGTGGAACTGGCTTAGCTGTTCCATGGCATGTGGATCTTCTTGGACCAGGGACTGAACCCCTCTCCCCTGCATTGGCAGCTGGATTCTTAACTGCTGGACCACGAGAGAAGTCCCTAGATATTCTAAGTTTTTAACAAACCTATTTTAAGCCACATTTCATTTATCCATCAACATCAAGAATTAAATAGCATTTATAAATCACCTTCCTTTCTTTATTTCCACAGTCTGAGAATTTAATGTTCTTATTCTCCCTACTCACCTCTCTACAACCTAGATTTTGTAGCTGATAATGATAGTGGAAATATAAGTATTACTTATTGAGTGTCACGTGCCAGGTACCTTGTTTGTTTTAAACACCTTGTCTCATTTTCCCCAAGCTCTTAACTACCACCTCAAACTACTCCTCCAGAGAAGGCAATGGCAACCCACTCCAGTACTCTTGCCTGGAGAATTGCAGGGATGGAGGAGTCTGGTCGGTTGCTGTCTATGGGGTCGCAAAGAGTCGGATACGACTAAAGCGACTTAGCAGCAGCAGCAGCAGCAAACTACTCCTCAGACTGTTCAGAAAATTTTTTGAAAAAACACTGTCTTCTATTTCAAGCCTCCTTCAAACAATATTAAATTAAGTCGTGTAACTACACTGTCAATGATTTTTTGTACGGATTTCTTTTTTTTTTTCAACATTTATTTATTTATTTGGCTATGTTGGGTCTTAGTTGTGGCATGCCAGATCTTTGTTGCAGTGTGAAGACTTCTCTAGTTGTGGCTCATATGGACTGAGTTGTTCTGCAGCAGGTGGGATCTTAGTTCCCCAACCAGGGATCGAACCCTTGTCCCTGCATTGCAAGGCAGTTTCTCAACCATGGATCACCAAGGAAGTCCCTGAATTGATTTCTTAAAGTCATTTTCCTCCTGTGGCTTCTATGACAACATAGAATCCCACTGTTCTCTTACTTCTAGCATATTTCCTCTCATTCTCTTTTGCTTGATTCTCTCTTCTGAACTCCTTAATACTGGAATACCACAAGAGTGAGCCTTCAGACCTCTGGTCTTCATGTACCTCACACTTTAAGTGATCTCACCCGGTCCCATGGCTTTAAACAACATCTTTCGCAGATTTTGAAGTTTGTATCCTCAGTCCTGACCTTTTTCCTAAATTCCACCTGCCAGTTTGACGTCTCCACTTGGATGTTCAGTAAGCATCTCAAACTTAACATGTCCAAAACCAAATCCAGACTCGGTCTTCCTCTCTTCTTCACCATCTCAGAAAATGACACCTTATTAATCCAGTTTTTATGTTAATTAATTAAATGATTAATCCAGTTACTCAGGTCAACAACTTGAGAATCAAACTTGTATTGTCTCTTATACCCTGCACATTCAATACACCAGCAAATTCTGTTGTTTCTGTCTTCAGTGTAAATCTCCACTTCTTCTGCTAACACCATCCTTGTCCAAAACACATATCTCTTGGATCATTGCAGTAGACTCTATCTTGGTTCGTTCTCTCTCGCCTCCTTACGATCTTGTCTCCAAACCCAAGACAGAGCAATAATTATTTCACAGTGTACACATCTATCAACTCATTATATTGTATACTTTACATATGTATAATTTTATTTGTTAATTATCCCTCAAAGAAACTGGGGGAAATGAAAGACATTTCACCATGGCAGTTTCGGTTGACCGTCTTCTATTTAGTATTCCTGACTTGTGTTTGTTGTGTTCCTTTGATGTGAAAATGCAAGTCTTTCTTTGGCACAGGGGAATTTTCTTTTATTACTTACTGGATTATGGCTTCTCTTCCAAGTAAATTATTGTCTATTGGAACCCATTTAAGTGTCTGACTCTCTTAGATCTTTCCTCATATTTCTTATCTTAGTCTTAAAATGTCTATTTCTTTGACTTTTGTTTTTTTGAAATTTTTTTTTTAGTTATTCATGCATTGGATTTCAGATATGTTCTTTATACTATTCAGCATCCCCATTGAAGTTATTTTGATGTACTTTAAAAAAAAAGCCTCTAAGATATCTTCTTCATTTTTATAGCAGCTTGCTTTGTGAACAAAAAATTTGCTGTAGATGGAATGGTTGTGTCCTCCCCAAGATTCATGTGTTGAAACCTAATAATCCCCAGTGCAGTATATTGGGAGGTGGGGCCCTTGGGAGACAATTAAGTCATTGTGGTGGAATCCTTGTGAATATGATTAGTGTTTTTGTTTGTTTGCTTTTTTTTTTTTAGTGACTTAAATGTCCTTTTCATTATAGGGGACTGTAATGCAAAAGTAGGAAGTCAAGAGATACCTGGAGTAAAAGGCAAATTTGGCCTTGGAGTACAAAATGAAGCAGAGCAAAGGGTAACAGAGTTTTGCCAAGAGAACGCACTGGTCATAGAAAACACCCTCTTCCAACAACACAAGAGAAAACTCTACACATGGAAGTCACCAGATGGTCAATATCAAAATCAGATATTCTTTGCAGCCAAAGATGGAAAAGCTCTATATAATCAGCAAAAACAAGACCAGGAGCTGACTATGGCTCAGATCATGAACTCCTTATTGCAAAATTCAGACTTAAATTGAAGAAAGTAGGGAAACCCACTAGACCATTCAAGTATGACCTAAATCAAATCCCTTATGATTATACAGTGAAAGTGACAAACAGATTCAAGGGTATAGATCTGATAGACAGAGTGCCTGAAGAAGTAAGGATGGAGGGTTTTAACATTGTACAGGAGATGGTGATCAAGACCATCCCTAAGAAAAACAAATGCAAAAAGGCAAAATGGTTGTCTGAGGAGGCCTTCGAAATAGCTGAGAAAAGAAGAGAATCTAAAGGCAAAGGAGAAAAGGAAAGATACATCCATTTAAACACAGAGTTCCAAAGAATGGCAAGGAGAGATAAGAAAGCCTTCCTCAGTGACCAACGCAAGAAATAGAAGAAAGCAACACAGTGGGAAAGACTAGAGACCTCTTCAGGAAAATTAGAGATACCAAGGTTACATTTCATGCAAAGATGGCACAATAAAGGACAGAAACATGCTTTATTAATATCTTTCTGCTACCTAACAGAAGCAGAAGATATTAAGAAGAGGTGGCAAGAATACAAGGAACTATACAAAAAAGATCTTCACGACCCAGATAATCACAATGGTGTGATCACTCACCTAGAGCCAGACATCCTGGAATATGAAGTCAAGTGGGCCTTAGGAAGCATCACTATGAACAAAGCTAGTGGAGGTGATGGAATTTTCAATTGAGCTATTTCAAATCCTAAAAGATGATGCTGTGAAAGCACTGCACTCAATATGTCAACAAATTTGGAAAACTCAGCAGTGGCCACAGGACTGGGGAACACAGGTATACCTGTGGCAGATTCATTTCGATATTTGGCAAAACGAATACAATATTGTAAAGTTAAAAAAAAAAAAGAAAACAATGACAACAAACAGAAAAAAAAAAAAAAAGATCAGTTTTCATTCCAATCCCAAAGAAGGGCAATGCCAAAGAATGCTCAAACTACCACACAATTGCACTCATCTCACACGCTAGCAAAGTAATGCTCAAAATTTTCCAAGCCAGGCTTCAACAGTACATGAACCAAGAACTTCCATTTTAAGTTTAAGCTGGATTTAGTTTAAACTTAAGTTTAATCCAGTTTAAGCTGGATTTAGAAAAGGCAGAGCAACCAGAGATTAAATTGCCAACATCTGTTGGATCATTGAAAAAGCAAGAGAGTTCCAGAAAAATATCTATTTCTGCTTTACTGACTACACCAAAGCCTTTGACTGTGTGGATCACAACAAACTGTGCTGTGCTGTTCTAAGTCACTTCAGTTGTGCTAAGGGCTAAGTCACTTCAGGCTCACTTTTTGCGAGCCTAGAGACTGTACCCCGCCAGGCTCCTCTGTCCATAAGATTCTCCAGGCAAGAATACTGGAGTGGATTTCCATTTCCTTCTCCAGGGAATCTTCCTGACCCAGGGATCCAACCCAGATCTCCTGCATCGGCAGGCAGATGGATTCTTTACCACTAGCACCACCTGAGAAGTCCCAAACTGTGGAAAAAGCTGACAGAGATGGGAATTCCAGACCACCTTACCTGTCTCCTGGGAAATCTGTATGCAGATCAAGATGCAACAGTTAGAGCCAGACATGGAACAAGGGACTGGCTCCAAATCAGAAAAGGAGTATGTCAAGGCTGTGTATATTGTCACCCTGTTTATTTAACTTATATGCAGAGTACATCATGAGAAATGCTGAGCTGGATGAAGCACAAGGGGAAATCAAGATTGCTGGGAGAAATATCAATAACCTCAGATATGCAGATGACACCACCCTTATGGCAGAAAGTGAAGAGGAACTAAAAAGCCTCTTGATGAAAGTGAAAGAGGAGAGTGAAAAAGTTGGCTTAAAACTTAACATTCAGAAAACAAAGCTCATGGCATCTGGTCCCATCATTTCATGACAAATAGATGGGGAAACAATGGAAACAGTGAGAGACTATTTCTTGGGCTCCAAAATCACTGCAGATGGTGACTGCAGCCATGAAATTAAAAGACTCTTCCTCCTTGGAAGAAAAGCTATGACCAACCTAGACAGCATATTCAAAAGCAGAGACATTACTTTGCCAACAAAGGTCCGTCTAGTCAAAGCTATAGTTTTTCCAGTAGTTATTTTTGGATGTGAGAGTTGGACCATAAAGAAGGCTGATCTCTAAAGAATTGAAGCTTTTGAACTGTGGTGTTGGAGAAGACTCTTGAGAGTCCCTTGGACTTCAAGGAGACCCAATCAGTCTATCCTAAAGAAAATCAGTCCTGAATATTCATTGGAAGGACTGATGCTGAAGCTGAAACTCCAATAATTTGGCCACCTGATGCAAAGAACTGACTCATTGGAAAAGACCCTGATACTGGGAAAGATGGAATGCAGGAGGAGAAAGGGTCAACAGAGGATGAGATGGTTGGATGGCATCACCAACTCAATGGACATGAGTTTGAACAAGCTCTGGGAGTTGATGATGGACAGGGAAGCCTGGGCTACTGCAGTCCATGGGGTCGAAAAGAGTCAGACATGACTGAGGGACTGAACTGAAGTGAAAACAACAAATACTTATTATCTCACAATTTCTGTGGCCAGGAATTTAGGAACGGCTTTGCTGGGTAGTTTTGGCTCAGGATTTCAGCAGGGACTGCATTCATTTGAAGGTTTGATTAGGACTGAAGGATTGGCTTCCCGGTTTACTCCCACGGCTGTTGGCTGGAGGCTTCAGTTCTTCAACTGATGAGCCATTCCCTGCCCCCCTACCCCGGATCTATAATTTGGCTTTTTTTGTTGTTGTTAAGATTTTTTTTCTTTGGAACTTTTTATTTTATATTGGGGTATAGCTGATTAGCAATGTTGTGATAATTTCAGGTGGATAGCAAGGGAACTCAGCCATATATTTACACGTATCCATTATCCCCCAAATCCCCCCCTATCCAGGCTGCCTCATAACATTGAGCAGAATTCCCTGTGCCATACAGTAGGTCCTTGTGGGTTATCCATTTAAAATATAGTAGTATGTACATGTGGAGAAGGCAATGGCAACCCACTCCAGTACTCTTGCCTGGAAACTCCCATGGACGGAAGAGCCTGGCAGGCTGCAGTCCATGGGGTTGCGAAGAGTCAGACATGACTGTGCGACTTCACTTTCCCTTTTCACTTTCATGCATTGGAGAAGGAAATGGCAACCCACTCCAGTGCTCTTGCCTGGAGAATTCCATGGACGGAGGAGCCTGGTAGGCTGCCGTCTATGGGGTCGCGTAGAGTCGGACACGACTGAAGCGACTTAGCAGCAGCAGCAGCAGTATGTACATGACCATTCCAAACTCCCTAATTATCCTTCGTGAATATGATTAGTGTTCTTTTTTTAAACTGATTTTTAAACTGGAGTATAGTTGGTTTACACTGTTGTGTTCAGATCAGATCAGTCGCTCAGTCGTGTCCGACTCTTTGCGACCCCATGAATTGCAGCATGCTAGGCCTCCCCGTCCATCACCAACTCCCGGAGTTCACTCAGACTCATGTCCATCGAGTCAGTGATGCCATCCAGCCATCTCATCCTCTGTCGTCCCCTTCTCCTCCTGCCCTCAATCCCTCCCAGCATCAGAGTCTTTTCCAATGAGTCAACTCTTCGCATGAGGTGGCCAAAGTACTGGAGTTTCAGCTTTAGCATCATTCCTTCCAAAGAAATCCCAGGGCTGATCTCCTTCAGAATGGACTGGTTGGATCTCCTTGCAGTCCAAGGGACTCTCAAGAGTCTTCTCCAACACCACAGTTCAAAAGCATCAATTCTTCGGCGCTCAGCCTTCTTCACAGTCCAACTCTCACATCCATACATGACAACAGGAAAAACCATAGCCTTGACTAGACGAACCTTTGTTGGCAAAGTAATGTCTCTGCTTTTGAACATACTATCTAGGTTGGTCATAACTTTCCTTCCAAGGAGTAAGTGTCTTTTAATTTCATGACTGTTGTGTTAGTTTCTGCTGTACAGCAAAGTGAATCAGCGATGTGTGCATGCTAAGTTGCTTCCGTTGAGTCTCTTTGCAATCCCATGGACTGTAGCCTGCCAGGCTCCTCTGTGCATGAGATTCTTCAGGCAAGAATACTGGAGTGGGTTGCTATGCCCTCCTCCAGGGCATCTTCCTGACCCAGGGATCGAACCTACAGCTATTACATCTCCTACAGTGGCTGGTGGGTTCTTTACCACTAGAGCCACTTGGGAAGCCCATACGTATGCATATATACATTCTCTTCTAGACTCCATTCCCATGGAGGTCACTATAGAGCACTGAATAGGGATTGAATCCACATCTCTTACGTCTCCTACATTGGGTTCTTTACCCCTAGTGCTACCTGGGAAGATGAGGCTATGATGTTTTTGTTTTAGTGGCCTGAACAGACTAAGATAAGGATGAAAATAAGAATGTTTTTGAAAGTTCCTTCATGTTTTCTGTAGTGACTTTTTGTTTTTCCTTCTCCAGCAGTTTCCAAATAGGTTTGCCTGTCCCATTGCACTAGGCCTAGTTGAATCACAAAAACCCATCACCCTTTAAAATTTTTTATTTTTTTAATTGAAGGATAATTGCTTTACAGAATTGTGTTGGTTTCTGCCAAACATCATACTAGCCTCCACTGTAGTCTCTGTTGACACAAAAATTAAGGCATAAGTTTAATAAGCTTATGTAGTAAAAGGTTAACTATACAGTTTACTTTAAAAAACTGTAGAGGAAGAATTAAGCAAACAGAAGAAATTACTTTTAACTGGATGAAGAAAATTTCCCTTTTTTGTTGAATTTGCTATTTGATACTGGAATACATTTTAAAATATATGCGATTATGTTACACATCATTTTAATGTGCATTTCTAGCTTTGTTTTCGCTAATAACTTGTTACCTGATGTTTATTTTGTATTTATTTTAGACTATAGAAATGATGTTAGAAAAAGAAAAAACAAACGAGCGATTTTATTTTTTAGTTCGAAATGGGTCTTAAAGCAGCGGAGACAACTCTTAAGACCAACAATGCATTTGGCCCAGAAACTGCTAACAAATGTACAAGTCAGTGATGGTTCAAGAAGTTTTGCAAAGGAAATGAGCCTTGAAGATGAGGAGTGTAGTGGCCAGCCATCAGAAGTTGACAACAATCAACTGAGAGCCATCATCAAAGCTGATTCTCTTACAAATACACGAGATGCTCCTGAAGAGATCAGCGTTGACCATTCCATGGCCATTCAGCATTTGCGGCAAATTGGAAAAGTGAAAAACCTCAATAAGTGGGTGCCTGGTGAGCTGACTGGAAATTTAAAAAAATGTCATTTTGAAGTGTTGTCTTCTCTTATTCTGTGCGACAACGAACCATTTCTCAGATTGTGACGGGCGACAAAAATGTGGATTTTATATGACAACTGGCAACCACCAGCTCGGTGGCTGGACTGAGAAGAAGCTCCAAAGCACTTCCCAAAGCCAAACTTGTGCCCAAAAAAGGTCATGGTCACTGTCTGGTGGTCTGCTGCCTGTCTGATCCACTACAAGTTTCTGAATCCTGGTTAAACCATTACATCTGGTAAGTACACTCTGCAAATTGATGAAATGCACTGAAAATTGCAATGCCTGCAGCTGGCATTGGTCAACGAAATGGGCCCAATTCTTCTCCACAATGACACCCAACCGTAGCATGTTGCACAACCAAAGTTTCAAAAGTTGAACAAATTAGACTGTGAAGTTTTGCTTCATCTGTCATAGTCACCTGATCTCTCACCAACCAACTACCTCTTCTTCAAGCATCTCTACAACTTTTTGTAAGAAAAGTGCTTCCACAGTTAGCAGGATGCTAAAAATGCTTTTTTTACATTACAGGAATAAACAAAATTATTTCTCATTGGCAAAAATGTGTTCATTGTAATGGATCCTATTTTGACTAGTAAAGATGTGTTTGAGCCTAGTTACAATGATTTAAAATTCATAATCCAAAATTGCAATTACTCTTTCACTAACATAATATAAACTCTGAATAATATTGTCCAGATATGATGTCATGTGGATTAAATTGAGAAAACTCAAACAGTCACTACATAATTCCACAGTCCTGAAAGTCAGAATCTGTTCCCTGAAATCTTCAGTGGTGAATTCAAATGTTTGGCGAAGAAATAACACCAGTCTTATATGTATGGTCTTAGAAAATAGAAAAGGAGGAATTCTCCAAAACTTGTTATATGAGTAAAACACAACCTTGATGTCAAAACTTGACAAGGACATTATGAGAAAGGAAAATTCAAGTCAATTATACTCTAGAATCCACAAGCAAAAATCCCAAACACGACATTGTAAAAGCAGAGCTAAGTTCATAGCAATACAGGCATACCTCAAGAAATAAGAAAAAAGTCAAATAAATAACCTAACTCTACACCTAAAGCAACTAGAAAAGGAAGAAATGAAGAACTACAGGGTTAGTAGAAGGAAAGAAATCTTAAAAATTAGGGCAGAAACAAATGCAAAAGAAACAAAAGAGACCATAGCAAAAATCAACAAAGCCAAAAGCTGGTTCTTTGAGAGGATAAATAAAATTGACAAACCATTAGCCAGACTCATCAAGAAACAAAAGGAAAAAAATCAAATCAATAAAATTAGAAATGAAAATGGAGAGATCACAACAGACAACACAGAAATACAAAAGGTCATAAGAGACTGCTGCTACTGCTAAGTCACTTCAGTTGTGTCCGACTCTGTGTGACCCCATAGACGGCAGCCCACCAGACTCCCCTGTCCCTGGGATTCTCCAGACAAGAACACTGGAGTGGGTTGCCATTTCCTTCTCCAATGCATGAAAGTGAAAAGTGAAAGTGAAGTTGCTCAGTTATGTCTGACCCTCAGTGACCCCATGGACTGTAGCCCACCAGGCTCCTCCATCCATGGGATTTTCCAGGCAAGAGTACTGGAGTGGAGTGCCATTGCCTTCTCCTCATAAGAGACTACTATCAGCAATTATATGCCAATAAAATGGACAACTTGAAAGAAATGGACAAATTTTTAGAAAAGTACAACTTTCCAAAACTGAACCAGGAAGAAATAGAAAATCTTAACAAACCTATCACAAACATAGAAATTGAAACTGTAGTCAGACATCTTCCAGCAAACAAAAGCCCAGGTCCATACAGCTTCACAGCTGAATTCTACCAAGAATTTAGAGAAGAGCTAACATGTATTCTACTCAAACTCTTCCAGAAAATTGCAGAGGAAGGTAAACTTCCAAACTCATTCTATGAGGCCACCATCACCCTAATACCAAAACCTGACAAAGATGCCACAAAAAAAGAAAACTACAGGCCAATATCACTGATGAACATAGATGCAAAAATCTTTAATAAAATTCTAGCAATCAGAATCCAACAACACATTAAAAAGATCATACACCATGACCAAGTGGGCTTTATCACAGGGTTGCAAGGATTCTTCAATATCTGCAAATCAATCAGTGTTATACACCACAGTAACAAATTGACAAATAAAAGCCATATGATTATCTCAGTAGATGCAGAGAAAGCCTTTGACAAAATTCAACACCCATTTATGATAAAAACTCTCCAGAAATCAGGAATAGAAGGAACATACCTCAACATAATAAAAGCTATATATGACAAACCCATAGCAAACATTATCCTCAATGGTGAAAAATTGAAAGCCTTTCCCCTAAAGTTAGGAACAAGACAAGGGTGCCCACTTTCACCACTACTATTCAACATAGTTTTGGAAGTTTTGGCCACAGCAGTCAGAGCAGAAAAAGAAGTAAAAGGAATCCAAATTGGAAAAGAAGAAGTAAAACTCTCACTGTTTGCAGATGACATGATCCTCTACATAGAAAACCCTTAAGACTCCACCAGAAAATTACGAGAGCTAATCAATGAATATAGTAAAGATGCAGGATATAAAATCAACACAGAGAAATCCCTTGCATTCCTATACACTAATAATGAGAAAATAGAAAGAGAAATTAAGGAAACAATTCCATTCACCATTGCAACGAAAAGAATAAAATACTTAGGAATATATCAACCTAAGGAAACTAAAGACCTATATATGGGAAACTACAAAACACTGGTGAAAGAAATCAAAGAGGACACTAATAGATGGAGAAATATACCATGTTCATGGATCAGAAGAATCAATATAGTGAAAATGAGTATACTACCCAAAGCAATCTATAGATTCAATGCAATCCCTATCAAGCTACCAACGGTATTTTTCACAGAGCTAGAACAAATAATTTCACAATTTGTATGGAAATACAAACAACCTCAAATAGCCAAAGCAATCTTGAGAAAGAAGAATGGAACCAGAGGAATCAACCTGCCTGACTTCAGGCTCTACTACAGAGCCACAGTCATCAAGACAGTATGGTACTGGCACAGGGACAGAAATATAGATCAATGGAACAAAATAGAAAGCCCAGAGATAAATCCACGCACCTATGGACACCTTATATTTGACAAAGGAGGCAAGAATATACAATGGAGAAAAGACAATCTCCTTAACAAGTGGTGCTGGGAAAACTGGTCAACTACTTGTAAAAGAATGAAACTAGAACACTTTCTAACACCATACACAAAAATAAACTCAAAATGGATTAAAGATCTAAACGTAAGACCAGAAACTATAAAACTCCTAGAGGAGAACATAGGCAAAACAATCTCCGACATAAATCACAGAAAGATCCTCTATGACCCACCTCCCAGAATATTGGAAATAAAAGCAAAAATAAACAAATGGGACCTAATCAAAATTAAAAGCTTCTGCACAACAAAGGAAACTATAAGTAAGGTGAAATGAGAGGAATGGGAGGAAATAATAGCAAATGAAGCAACTGACAAACAACTAATCTCAAAAATATACAAGCAACTCCTGCAGTTCAATTCCAGAAAAATAAACGACCCAATCAAAAAATGGGCCAAAGAACTAAACAGACATTTCTCCAAAGAAGACATACAGATGGCTAACAAACACATGAAAAGATGCTCAACCTCACTCATTATCAGAGAAATGCAAATCAAAACCACAATGAGGTACCATTTCACGCCAGTCAGAATGGCTGCTATCCAAAAGTCTACAAGCTATAAATGCTGGAGAGGGTGTGGAGAAAAGGGAACCCTCTTACACTATTGGTGGGAATGCAAACGAGTTCAGCCACTATGGAGAACAGTGTGGAGGTTCCTTAAAAAACTGGAAACAGAACTGCCTTATGACCCAGCAATCCCACTGCTGGGCATACACACCAAGGAAACCAGAATTGAAAGAGACACGTTTACCCCAATGTTCATCGCAGCACTGTTTATGATAGCCAGGACATGGAAGCAACTTAGCCGTCCATCAGCAGATGAATGGATAAGAAAGCTGTGGTACATATACACAATGGAGTATTACTCAGCCATTAAAAAGAATACATTTGAATCAGTTCTAATGAGGTGGAT
Organism: Bos taurus; assembly: GCF_002263795.3. NCBI lineage: Eukaryota > Metazoa > Chordata > Mammalia > Artiodactyla > Bovidae > Bos > Bos taurus. Next base: position 1,507,102 of record NC_037328.1, on the reverse strand, counting down.
GAAACTGGAGCCTATTATACAGAGTGAAGTAAGCCAGAAAGAAAAACACCAATACAGTATACTAATGCATATATATGGAATTTAGAAAGATGGTAACGATAACCCTGTATGTGAGACAGCAAAAGAGACACAGATGTATAGAAGTCTTTTGGACTCTGTGGGAAAGGGAGAGGGTGGGATGATTTGGGAGAATGGCATTGAAACATGTATAATATCATATGTGAAACGAATCACCAGTCCAGGTTTGATGCATGATACAGGATGCTCTGGGCTGGTGCACTGGGATGACCCAGAGGGATGGTATAAGGAGGGAGGTGGGAGGGGTGTTCAGGATGGGGACCATGTGTACACCCGTGGTGGATTCATGTTGATGTATGGCAAAACCAACACAATATTGTAAAGTAATTTGCCTCCAATTAAAATAAATAAATTTATATTAAAAAATAAATAAAGTTGACAAAACTAAAAAAAAAAAAAAACCCAAACACTGGCCAACCAAATTTCGCATTATGAAAAAATGATATCTTGACTAAATTAAACTTATTCTGTGAATAACATTAGAAAATAATCAGTGTAATTTGCTACATTAAGAGATTAAAACAATTATGACTACCTCAGGGATTTGGAAAAAAATCTTTTGATAAAATTTATCATCCATAAAATTTTGTTTTAGAAAATTGGAAATGGACGAGAACTTCCCCAAGGTGGTAAAAGTTATCTAAGGAAAAAAAACCACAGTAGCAAACATCATACTTATTGGATGAAATGTTAAAAGGTTTCCTTTTGAAGATGTTAATATGACACAAATGTCCACTCTTACTCCTATTCAGCATTATGCTGGGGCTCCTAGCCAATGTAGAGAAAACAAGATAGGGAAATGAAAGAGAGATGAATTAGAAAGGAAAATATAAAAATCTCATTATTCATAAATAATATCATACCATGTGTCAAAAAGATCTAGTGGCATTGAAATGCAGAGGACAGAGAATTGCAAAACTTTCCTAAGAAGAATAATAAGGCAGAAGGATTTGCTCTACTGGATATCAAGTTATGAAACCACATTAATTAAAATACTGTGTATTCGTGGGTGGGTAGACAGGTGTTTCAATGGCACAATATAAAGAGACCTTGAAACACACTCATGCATATTTGGAGCCTGGGTATTTAACACAGCTCTCTCCAACAAATGATATAGGACAAAGAGTATCTACATGGAAAGAAAAAAGTTCAACCCATATCTCACATCATACATAAAATTCAATTTCAGATGTATTCTAGATCTAAATGTGAAAGATAAAACCAAACTTTTAGTTGATAATAGAGTATACTCTTTTCCTACTTTGAGAGAGAAAAAAAACCTTCCTAAAGAGGGCACATAAAGTATTAACCATCAAAATAAAGATTAAAAAATTGTACTTTATTAAAATTAAGAATTTTTGTTCAACCAAAGATACCATTAACATAGAGAAAGGGCAAGCAACCATTCAAGATTTTTCTTAAAAGCAACTTTTATAAACCAATAAGAAAAGGCTTCCCTGGTGGCTCAGATGGTAAAGAATTTGCCTGCAATGCAAGAGATCTGGGTTCGATCCTTGCATCTGGAAGATCCCCTGGAGAAGGGAATGGTTACCCACTCCAGTAGTCTCTCCTGGAGAATTCCATGGACAGAGGAGCCTGGCAGGCTATATTCCATGGGGTCACAAAGAGTTTTAGCAACTGAGCACATGTGCACATGAGAAAAAGATAACTGAGAGGCAAACAATTTGAATGGGCAAAAGACATTAATCCAAATGGCCAATGTACCTCTAAATCAAAAAGGTGCACATTAAAACCACAGTGAGAATCAACAGATTCATCAAAATGGCTACGATTAGAAAGACTGATAATACTAAGTGTTGGCGAAGTAATAAAGCAAAGGGAACTCTCATACATTGCTAATAAAAGAATAAATGCAACCACTTTGAAAAACAGGTTAGCATTACTTCTGAATTTGAAAGTACACACACATTATATTCCTACAGTTCCATCCCTATATCTATGCCCAATAGAAATACATGCACATGTGTATGCACAAGAATGTCCAGGAAAAAGTTCCCAGGAACCTCAAACTGTAAACAGTCAAAAAGTCCTATAACAGTGGGGTGCATAACTGAATGAGAACATATTCACAAAATAAAGTGAGCAATGAAAATGAATGAACTTCAGCTGTATGTAACAACACGGATTACTGTCATAAACAAAGAAACCAAATGCAAAGGAAGGCATACTACAAATTTCCATTTATATGAAATTCAAAAATCAAGTGAAACTAAACTATAATGTTTAGGGATATAAGCTTAGGAGGTTAAAAACTTTTTAAAATTCAGGAAGTGACTTCCATAAAAGCCAGGATAATGGCTACTCTTATCAAACAGGTATGATGATTGGGGTATTGAGGAGACTTCTAGGCGGCTGGTAATATTCTGTTTTGAACTAAAGAGATGTTCACTTAAACAATTAAGCCATATGTTGTTGTTTTTTTTTTCGTTTTCTGTACTTGGGTTCTCTCTCTCATACACACACACACAATTACAAAAAGAAAAAAGAATTATTAAATATGTTAAGATACATGTAAATTACAGTGTCTAGTGATGCTGAGCCTCAGTTTAACAAAATGAAGTAGAATTATACATACTGACATTGGAGAGCTTTTGAAGACATACTGTTAACCTTGAGAAAACTAAGCAAATTTCATAATGATGCACACAATGTGATACATTTATATCAAAACAAAACATTATTATATATTTTTGTATGTACATTCATACATGCACTTTTGTAGTACATACATACATATCCAACTACATATACTTCTATAGTACATAGAAATAATTTCAGAAGTATTTATATAAATCTAAAAACAGTGGTGACTTCTAGGGAGAGGCCTGAGTCCTTGTTGGTGTGTGGATGCTGTATGTATCACTTGCACAACTAAAATTAAACAAAGGTGGAAGGGAGGGAGGGAGGAAGGAAGGACCAAGCCCAGAAATTTGGACCAAGTCACACAAGATTAAAGTGGAGATAGTTTAGAGCAGCTTCACTAGTTGCTTCTTTCTTCAGTTCAGTTCAGTTCAGTCTCACAGTCATGTCCGACTCCATGTAACCCCATGAACCGCAGCATGCCAGGCCTCCCTGTCCATCACCAACTCTCAGAGCTTGTTCAAGCTCATGTCCATCGAGTCCGTGATGCTATCCAACCATCTCATCCTCTGTTGTCCCCTTGTCCTCCTGCCTTCAATCTTTCCCAGCATCAGGGTCTTTTCTAATGAGTCAGTTATTCACATAAGATGACCAAAGGATTGGGGCTTCAGCTTCAGCATCAGTCCTTCCACTCAGGACTGATTTCCTTTAGGATTGACTGGTTGGACCTCCTTGCAGTCCAAGGGACTCTCAAGAGTCTTCTCCAACACCACAGTTCAAAAGCATCAGTTCTTTATCAGTCAGCCTTCTTTAAGGTCCGACTCTCACACCCATACATGACTACTGGAAAAACCATACCATTGACTAGATGGACCTTTGTTGCCAGAGTAGTGTCTCTACTTTTTAATACACTGTCTAGGTTTGTCATAGCTTTCCTTCCAAGGAGCAAGCATCTTTTAATTTTGTGACTGCAGTCGCTGCAGTGATTTTAGAGTCCAAGAAAAAAAAATCTGCCTCTGTTTCCACTTTTTCCCCATATATTTACCTTGAAGTGATGGGACTGGATGCCATGATCTTAGTTTTCTGAATGTTGAGCTTTAAGCCAACTTTTTCACTCTCCTCTTTCACTTTTATCAAGAGGCTCTTTAGTTCTTCTTCTATTTTGTCATCTGTATATCTGAGGTTATTGATATTTCTCCTGGCAATCTTGATTCCAGCTTGTGCTTTTCCAGCCCAGTGTTTCTCATGATGTACTCTGCATATAAGTTAAATAAGCAGGGTGACAATATACAGCCTTGACGTACTCCTTTTTCTATTTGGAACCAGTCTGTTGTTCCATGTCCAATTCTAACTGTTGCTTCTTGACCTGCACACAGGTTTCTCAGGAGGCAGGTAAGGTATGTCTGGTATTCCTATCTCTTGGTGAATTTCACACAGTTTGTTGTGATCCACACAAAGGCTTCAGCATAGTCAATGAAGCAGAAGTAGAGAAGCAGAAGTAGTAGTAGCTTCTTTCTTACTTCCACTCTTGGGGGTGCCATTAGTCAAGAATTAGTTCATTCATTCATTCAACAAGCTTGTGTTTCCTGAAGTAAATGTGTTTGTAATTTTCATGTTTCAGTCCAACCACTGAATGGGCAAGTATTTAATCATAGCATGGCACCCTGATGACATTCAAAAACTTCACCATTAACAGATGACAGATAGATCATGTTTATAAGAAATGTGTGTGTTTCTGAGTGTTTAGTTAGCCAATCTAAAATTGCACATGTTCTCCTTCATTCAGTTCATCAAAGCTTTAAAAGTCTTAAAAGTGCAGTGATGGCAAAGGAGCTTCTAGAACTCTGGGAAACTCTAGGGGAAATGTTCAAATGTTACGGATCTGAAACTCCAAGGAGACAGGAAAGGAACAGCAGAGACACAAGCACACTGGACAGCCAGATGTGAATGTCTGCCTAGGTGTGATCCACACAGAGCTTGACACTGGACAAGTGTGTGATTCCCAGGAGCTGCTGGAAACCCAGGCTTGTTCTCACACATCCCATAAGGCACAGACATGCTTGTCGTACCCAGCAGGAAATCTTCTTAACTTGCCTTTGTAGTGGGATGTGTCAGTAAAGCACAGGGATACCTAACGAGAGCAGCTTCCAGAGACCTGAAGTCAGCAACTTCACCTTGCCATCACAATAGCCCCTGTGTGGTCTCCATGATGCCCCTCCTGGTCATGCAAACAATTTCCCATCTGCAGTTGGGTATTCCTGTCAGAGCAAAAATTAGATTACCTCTCTCCCTGGCTTCAAACCCTGCAATAAGGTGACTTTTATGAAATGTCACTGCTGCGTCCATATTTTCTCATTCAGTCCTTCAAGCACCCTGACATTGGAGCTGTTTTTAAGACTCCCACCTTACAGATGAGGAAGTTGAGATAAAGAGTTCAGTTCAGTTGCTCAGTTGTGTCTGACTCTTTGAGACCTCATGGGCTGCAGCACACCAGGTCTCCCTGTCCATCACCAACTCCCAGAGTTTATTCAAACTCTTGTTCATCGAGTCGGTGATGCCATCCAACCATCTCACCCTCTGTCGTCCCCTTCTCCTCCTGCCTTCAATCATTCCCAGCATCACAGACTTTTCAAATGAGTCAGTTCCTCGCATCAGGTGGCCAAAGTACTGGAGTTTCAACTTCAGCATCAGTCCTTCCAATGAATATTCAGGACTGATTTCCTTTAGGAAGGACTGGTTGGATCTCCTTGCAGTCCAAGGGACTCTCAAGAGTCTTCATCAATACCACAGTTCAAAAGCATCAATTCTTCAGCACTCAGCTTTCTTTATAGTCCAACTCTCACATCCATACATGACTACTGGAAAAACCATAGCTTTGACTAGACGGACCTTTGTTGGCAAAGTAGAATCTCTGCTTTTTAATATGTTGTCTAGGTTGATCATAACTTTTTGTCCAAAGAGCAAGCATCTTTTAATTTCATGGCTGCAGTCACCATCTGCAGTGATTTTGGAGCCCACAAAATAAAGTCTGCCACTGTTTCCCCATCTATTTCCCATGAAGTGATGGGACCAGGTGCCATGATCTTAGTTTCCTGAGTTGTGGGTTTTAAGCCAACTTTTTCACTCTCCTCTTTCACTTTCATCATGAGCCTCTTTAGTTCTTCTTCACTTTCTGCCTTAAGGGTGGTGTCATCTGCATATCTGAGGTTATTGATATTCCTCCCAGTAATCCTGATTCCAACTTGTACTTCATCCAGTCCAGCATTTCTCATGATGTACTCTGCATATAAGTTAAATAAGCAGGGTGACAATATACTCCTTTCCCTATTTGGAACCAGTCTGTTGTCCCATGCCTGGTTCTAACTGTTACTTCCTGACCTGCATACAGATTTCTCAAGAGGTAGGTCAAGTGGTCTGGTATTCCCATCTCTTGAAGAATTATCCACAGTTTGTTTTGATCCACACAATCAAAGGCTTTGGCCTAGTCGATAAAACAGAAGTAAATGTTTTTCTGGAATTCTCTTGCTTTTTCATTGATCCAACAGATGTTGGCAATTTGATCTCTGGTCCCTCTGCCTTTTCTAAATCCTGCTTGAACATCAGGAAGTTCACGGTTCACGTACTGTTGAAGCCTGGCTTGGAGAATTTTGAGCATTACTTTGCTAGTGTGTGAGATGAGTGCAATTGTGCGGTACTTTGAGTATTCTTTGGCAATGCCTTTCTTCGGGACTGGAATGAAAACTGACCTTTTCCAGTCCAGTCTTCATGAATCCTTTAGCTAATTATGAGTGCCTCTTCATTGCCTCCTTCAGTGCTCTCTCCCATTATTTTGAGATTTTCTTCATGGCATTAAAGAAAAGCTATGATAAGCCTAGACAGTGTATTAAAAAGCAGACATCACTTTGCCAACAAATGTCCATAGAGATGTGAGAACTGGACCATAAAGAAGGCTGAGCGCCAAAGAATTGATGCTTTTGAACTGTGGTGTCGGAAAAGACTCTTGAGAGTCCCTTGGACTGCAAGGAGATCCAACCAGTCCATCCTAAAGGAAATCAGTCCTGAGTATTCATTGGAAGGACTGTTGCTAAAGTTGAAACTCCAATCATTTGGCCACCTGATGCAAAGAACTGAATCATTGGAAAAGACTTTAATTCTGGGAAAGAGAGAAGGCAAGAGGAGAAGGGGACGACAGAGGATGAGATGGTTGGATGGCATCACCAACTCAATGAACATGAATTTGAGCAAGCTCCGGGAGATGATGATGGACAGGGAAGCTTGGTGTGCTGAAGTCCATGGGGTCACAAGAGTCAGACACGACTGCATAAGTGAACAACAAAATGTTTTTATAGGGGCTTTCCGGGTGGTACAGGTGGTAAAGAACCCACCTTCAATGCAGGAGACATAAGAGATGTGGATTCTATCCTGTGTTGGTAAGATCCCCTGGAGGAGAGCATGGCAACCCACTCTAGTATTCTTGCCTGGAAAATCCCGTGGATGGAGGAGCCTGGAGGGCTACAGTTTATGGGGTCCCAAAAGAGTCAGACACAACTTAGTGACTAAACAAGAACAACAGCACATATTTATACATATTTATACATTTATACAAATACAAGCTTCAATAGGAGAGGGACTTGCTAACTTTGCAGTATCCCAAGTGCAAGAATGATGCCTGACATACGGTGGGCAGTCAAGAAAACTGTTCACTAAGCACTGAACAGGTGAGCTTAATGCTAGTCCCTCTGGAGCTTATTACGTTACATCCAAAGTGATTAATATAGTTGCTTGCATTTATAATGAATTATGTAAATAAAAGAGTTACCCTTTGAATAACATTGGGGTTAGGGACACTGATGCCCTGCAACATTCGAAAAATCTGTGTATAATTTTTGACTCCCCCTCAACTTAACTACTAGCAGCCTCATTGACCAGAGGCATTGCTGATAAAATAATTGTCAGTTAATACATATATTGTATGTTGTATGTATACCTACATATATTTTATGCATTCATGACATACCTAACTTTTTCTTAATTTTTAAGATCTTTCTTGGCTGGCTACACAGTTTGTGAGTTTTTTCAAACTGTTGCCAATCTCCCCCAAATATGTAGTATATTTAATGAAAAAAAAAAATCTGTGTATAAGTAGACTCCCACAGTTCAACTTTGGGTTGTTCAAGAGTCACCATACATTAAATATGATATTAATTCAATAATAAGAATGAAGTCTGTTATCTATCTAGTTCATTTACCAAATGCTGACTATGTACCACACATTGTTGGGTATGGGTGAAAAAAATAACCATTACTTAAGGAGCTTCTGAGTATGTGTATGTGTGTGTATAGGGTGTGGGTGGGAAAGAGAATACTACACTGTGTAGTAAGTGCAACTGTAGAGTTAAACACAGATGCTGGTGGCATAGAGGAAGGGCAGGTGAATATGAACAGGATTATAGTGGGGTGTGAGGGAAAGCTTTCAAGAGGAGCTGAGAATGCAGCTGAGTTAGGAGGACCATAATAATCATCCAAAATATGTGGGGAAGCTTGTAAAGGGCACCAACTTACTAAAAGCAAGGAAGTGGTACTTTGGGGGAACCGTCTGGTGCAAGGCAGGGATGCACTGAGAGGTTAAGCTGGATATGTGGAAGAGCCATTCACAGATGACTTTGGATTTCACTGAATTTTATATCACCATGTCTTCTCTATTTATCAATGTATACCCACTGCTGGCACAGTGCCTGTCAGATGGTAAGACCTCGGTAAATATTTTTTGAATGAGTGAATGGATTTGGAATGTTACTCCAGAGTATCCAGGAGCCAGTGAGAGTGTCAGTAGGGGGGGACCTGCTCAGAATGCCATTTGAAATAGACCACTCTGGAAGCAGAAGAAGACTCAAGTCAGTGAGGGGTGATCAGGAGTGAATTTAAGGACCCTGGAGTGAGGTAGATCAGAAAGATGAGATGGATTTGAGTGTTACTTGGCAACTGATTAAATGATGGGAAGTAAGAAATAGGGTTAAGGCTGCCGCTGCTGCCGCTAAGTCACTTCAGTCGTGTCCGACTCTGTGTGACCCCATAGACAGCAGCCCACCAGGCTCCCCTGTCCCTGGGATTCTTCAGGCAAGAACACTGGAGTGGGTTGCCATTTCCTCCTCCAATGCATGAAAGTGAAAAGTGAAAGTGAAGTCATTCAGTCATATCTGACTCTTAGCGACCCCATGGACTGCAGCCTACCAGGCTCCTCCATCCATGGGATTTTCCAGGCAACAGTACTGGAGTGGGGTGCCATCGCCTCTCCAGAGTCAAGGCTAGAAGGGTTGCAAATTTCTGGCTTAAGAACTAGATGTTTGTTAGTGTCACGCACAAGACACAGGACCCAAAGAGGAGTTACTGGATTCAGCTGGAGTCTTGAATCTGAGTCGCTTTGGAACATCCTGGTAGAGATGTCAATAGTCAGCCAAAATGTGGGCCTGGAGCCCAAGAGAGAGATCTGGGCTGGAAGATCTCTCTAGGTGCCAGCAGTGTTGAGGTAGTGCATGGAGCCTGTGAGTGAGGAGACAACCCAGGGAAGGGGCCCTCCAGGGTGGGTACTGCAGAGGTCCTGGAGGCATGTGAAAGGACGAAGCAGAGAGGTGCCCATGATGGGCTCAGAGATGTTGGATGGTGAACTACGATTTGAAGGAACCAAAGTCCAAAGCAAAAGGATTTTGCCTATGAACACCGTTGAAGCATGCAAGAATGACCAATAAGAATGAAAGTTGAAAGGATAAAATCCAGGATGGAGTGTGGCATGAAGGAACGGACCAAGGCAAGCAGCCTGGCACAAGCAGGGGCTCCCTCTTTACATGATGCCCTGGGTGAGGTCAGGGCTTCCCTGGTGGCTCAGACGGTTAAGAATCTGCCTGCAATGCAGGAAATCCAGGTTTGATCCCTGGGTTGGAAAGATCCCCTGGAGAAGAGAACAGCAACCCACTCCAGTATTCTTGCCTGGGAAATCCCATGGACAGAGGAGCCTGGCAGGGCTACAGACCATGGGGTTGCAAAGTGTCAGACGCGACGGAGTGACTAATACTTTTCACGCTGGGTGAGGTGCTAGGTGGGGTGACTTCCAGGAACCATTGGGTTGGGGCGGTTTCTGTCTTTTTATAACTTTGGATGCCATCTCCCAGGACAGTAGAGCTTCTCTAAGTGTCATGCCCCTGGGATCATGGCCTTCACCCATCCTTCTCCCACGCCCAGCCTCTGCAGCAGAGCACTTGAGCAATTCAGGGCGGTGCAGGTCCAAGTGCACCGTCTGCACACGTGGGCAATTACCACGTCTAGACTCATTACTCACATTCTCTGGCACAGATCTCCACATAAATCAGGTGTTTTCAGCCATTCCCAGTTCCTCTTCCTGGGTCCTCTGACCTCTTTCCCTAGTTCTGGGGAAGTTTGGTTGTAGTTTCTTGGAGACTGAGAACTTAGGATGCTTGCTATGTGGGCCTTATTTTCCCCCCAGTTCTGCCTATCTTCTGAGGGCTGCTCCAGCCTGCTGTGCCCTCTTTGGGAAAACTGTGTGACCTTAAGACCATAAATAGTTCAGGAAATTTTTCCTTGGGATGCTGAGTGAAGGAGGCCTTCCTAAATGCAGAAAAAAACCGATGCCCAAAGATGTTCATCTTCAGATTGGTTTTAAGAATGAAGCATGAAAATAGCACTGATACATGTATATTCAGATCAGATCAGATCAGTCGCTTAGTCGTGTCCGACTCTTTGCGACCCCATGAATCGCAGCACGCCAGGCCTCCCTGTCTATCACCAACTCCCGGAGTTCACTGAGACTCACGTCCATTGAGTCAGTGATGCCATTCAGACATCTCATCCTCTGTCGTCCTCTTCTTCTCTTGCCCCCAGTCCCTCCCAGCATCAGAGTCTTTTCCAATGAGTCAACTCCTCGCATGAGGTGGCCAAAGTACTGGAGTTTCAGCTTTAGCACCATTCCTTCCAAAGAAATCCCAGGGCTGATCTCCTTCAGAATGGACTGGTTGGATCTCCTTGCAGTCCAAGGGACTCTCAAGAGTCTTCTCCAACACCACAGTTCAAAAGCATCAATTCTTTGGTGCTCAGCCTTCTTCACAGTCCAACTCTCACATCCATACATGACTACTGGAAAAACCATAGCCTTGACTAGATGGACCTTTGTTGACAAAGTAATGTCTCTGCTTTTGAATATGCTATCTAGGTTGGTCATAACTTTCCTTCCAAGGAGTAAGTGTCTTTTAATTTCATGGCTGCAGTCACCATCTGTAGTGATTCTGGAGCCCAAAAAAATAAAGTCTGACACTGTTTCCACTGTTTCCCCATCTATTTCCCATGAAGTAATGGGACTGGATGCCATGATCTTCATTTTCTGAATGTTGAGCTTTAAGCCAACTTTTTCACTCTCCACTTTCACTTTCATCAACATGTATATTACCATATGTGAAATAGATGGCTAGTCCTAGTTCGATGCATGAGGCAGGTCACTCAGGGCTGGTGCACTGGGATGACCCTGAGGGGTGGAATGGATGGGAAGTGGGAGGGGGGTTCAGGATGGGGAACACATGTACACCCGTGGCTGATTCATGTCAATGTATGGCAAAAACCAATACAATATTGCAAAGTAATTAGCTTCCAATTAAAAAAAAAAAAAAGAATGAAGCATGAAAAATGGTGAAGCAAAATGGCCAAAAGCAGGGGAATGATTAAGAGGACAATGGCATTTCCTCGGATGGAATATAACACATAGGTGTAAAAAAATATTTATTTATTTGGCTCTGGAGGGTCTTAGTTGCAGTATGTGGAATCAAGTTCCCTGTCCAGGGATCACACCCAGGCCCCCTGCATTGGAAGTGTGAAGTCTTAGCCACTGGCCACCAGGGAAGTTCCTAATGCAACAGTTTTTATAATAGTCACAAAGATAATTAAAGAATCTGAAAATGTTGCTGGTAAGATATTAAGGAAGGAAAGAGAACACAAAATGATGTGTGTAGTGTGATTAAAATTATGTAAATAAAAATGCACAAGAAGTCTAGAAAGGAAACTCTAAAATGTCAACAGTGGCTGGGTTTGATTGTGGGATTACGGGCATTTTTTTAAAAAAACTATTTCCCAATTTATCTGTAATGAGGTTATATTGATCTTGCAATGGAAAATACACATAATAAAAACTTTAAAAGCCCTGAAGTCTAATTGGAAAGCTATCTTCTCTTCTCAGGCTTTTCAAGAACAGAAATAAGCTCGAACCTTCTAGGCAGGGCATCCCCTGGAGACTAGACCCCTTCCTCGAGGTGGGGCAGATACGGCTCTGTCCTGGGGTGTTGGCATTCAGAATGTGTAAAAGCTATTAAAAACAGGCTGTGAAGAGCACACTGAGCAGGGAGAACTACCAGAAAGTTCCTGAGGGCCATTCCCACACCCTGTCCCTGACACCTGTCACAAAGTCACACCCCGGTACACTCCTGGGGGTGGAGCACTCAGCCTCTTGGGGCCAGTCTGGAGCCCCTTAGCACACCATCCTGGCTCACCCATGGTGGACTCCCAGGCCATCCATACACAGCAAAGTCAGAAAGAGAAAGACATATATCGCAACTGGACGCATATATGTAGAATCTAGAAAAATGATACACAGATGCCTATTTACAGGGCCAGAATAGAGCCGCAGACAGAATGAACTTGAGGACACAGTTGGGGGTGGGGACAGAAGGGTGGGACGAACTGGGAGATTAAGATTACACCAGCATGTGTGAAGCTGCTGTAGTGGGAAGGGGCTGCATGACACAGGGAGCTCAGCTGGGTGCTCTGTGATGTCCTAGAGGGCTGGGATGGCAGGGGGTGCGGTGGAGAGGGAGGGGATATAGATACACATATAGCTGATCCATTTCGTTGTACAGCAGAAACGAATGCAACATTATAAAGCAATTATCCTCCAGTTTAAAAGGCAGGGGAATGGTATCACAGGAGGCTCTGGAGAGGCAAGCCAGCAGACAGCTGGCCCAGGAAGGCGCAGCAGCAGCAGCAAGGTTCGAGGCCTGTTTCTCCACCCGGGAGGTGTGTGGATGGCGGCAGAGGCAGGAAGGGGAGGGGGAACTGGGGGGAGCGGTAAAGCAGGACTGGACCGCAGGAACAGGGCAGCCAGCCGGCGTTAGAGCTGACTCTCTGCCGGACGATTACGGGGGACATAAAACACCAAAGGAAACGGCAGCCCACTCCAGGATTCTTGTCTGGATAATCCCATGGACAGAGCAGAATAGTGGGCTACAGTCCATGGGGTCGCAAAGAGTCTGACACGACTTCGGCGACTGAGCACGCGCGCACGCACTCTGGGGGCTGGATTATCAGGGACATGAAACGCCCACGGGGTCGCCTTGTTGTTTTGCACAGCTGTGGACCCAAGAAAGGAGAATGCCCCCCTCCTCCAGACGACACCAGGATGGGGAGGCCGCCGTTTGTCTGAAGACTGAGCTGTCTTGAAATACCTCCTAGAATATTCTTAATTTAGGCCCCCTGAAGGGACCCCTTAGCTTCCCTTGGGGCTCAGCTGGTAAAGAATCCGCCTGCAATCTGGGAGACCTGGATTCGATCCCTGGGTTGGGAAGATCCCCTGGAGACAGGAAAGGCTACCCACTCCGGTATTCTGGCCTGGAGAATTCCATGGACAGTATAGTCCACGGGGTCGCAAAGAGTCGGATACGACTGAGCGTGTCATGGGACTCCTTAGGGGGAGGGGGCCTGGGGGCAGAAATGGCCGTGATCTGTGTCCCAAATGGAACCCATAGCCTCAAGTTTGATGCTCTTCTTCCTCTAGTCTCTGTTCCCGGGAGCTTCACTGAGCTAAAGGCTTGGGTACCTCCCATCCCCGGACTCACAGGTTGACACCCACAGCCTTCCCCTGGACAAAATGCGAGAAACGCTGCCTTGTGCTGTCGACAGATACTTACTGGATGCCCTCTGTGTGTTGGGCGTCCTGCAGGAGCCAGGACCAGCAGCCCGCATCCGTCTGACGTCCCAGAGGCACCACAAACCCGTTATGTTCTGTAGGCTGATGCTGACGGAGCCAGGCACTGTCTCAGAGGCTTCGCATATGGACACAGATTTCATCTTCACAACAGTACCTTCCTCACTGTCAGAGAAGAAACCTGAGAAAGGGGCCAAGGGGCTTGCCTGGATGTGCAGTTAGTGGGCACAGAACTGGATTGGAACCCAGGCAGCCTGATTCTGTACACTACCAAACTTCCTGTTTTTTGCCTTAAATAGAAATTGTGATTTCCCTTTCATGTCATCTCCCTAAATGTCACCAGTATCCATCCAATGAGAGAATCAGAGCCCAGAAGTCCCTGTTGACACCTTCTTCTGCCTCACCCTCCATGTCCACTCAATCAATAAGCCTTGCTGATTTTACCTTTTATGTTTTTCTTCAGGAGGCAGAAAGGTGTGTGGTTTTGGTTGTCATTGGGTCCAGCCCCCCAGCATGTAAACTGACCACTCCATGGTGAGTCCATGTGAACTCCACACTAGTGCTTGGCCTGGGGCTTTGCTGCCTTTGGAGGCATCCCTTTGCTCTATACAGAGAATGAACATCCCAGGGGCAAGTCATGACTGAGATAGAGTCCCTCGTCAGGCCTGGTGGTGGGAGCCAAACCAGAGAATCTGATTTAGATTGATATGTAGGTAGATAGGTTAATTAGTGAATGCAATAATTCTAGTGCCTGTGATGGGGAGTAAATTCATGCAATATCCATCTGTTTTCTTGTCTGTCTCTTTGATCAGAATACACAGCAAACAGCTATGAAACACTTCCTACATGGCAGGCAGGTTTTCCACGCTTTCCACGTGCTACCATATAATCCTCACCACCGTCCTTTGCCTTGGGCCTGATTGTGTTATAGATGGGGAAACTGAGACCCAGAAAATCTGCCCACTTGGCCAAGGTCACACAGTGGGACCATGAGTTTGGATCCAGAAAGTCTAGCTTTGACACCATACCCTTTACCGGCAAGTTCTACTATCCCCAAACCGCCGAGAACAGCTCTTTTCTGAGCATCAAGTATTTGAACTTCATGGCCACACTCCCTTGGATTCAAGGTGGAGGTATCTCCCAAGGTGGATCTCAAGTGAGTTTCCTTCTTCAGACCAAAGATGATGGTCAATATCAACAGTCACTTGAACTCAGCACATGTGTCCTCAGCGAAGTCGGGCTATGGGACAGCCACCTTCCACAGTGGGAGTTAGGGCTGGGTGGAAAAGCAGAGAGACAAGATGGGGTGGGGGAAGGGGGAGACAGCATCAGATACTTCTGGAGCAGGGAGGATACATGGAGTCCCAGAAACACCAAGACTGTCACATCTAGTTCTTTAGTCTCACCTAGTTCTAGTAGCCTCAGCTTCACCTTCTGTTTCTGGATTCTAGGATATACTCTGGAATCCTTAGTACATTCCTGGGTTTTGCTTCTTTGTTGTAATAATTACAAAATGATGGTCAATGAGACAGGCAAAAACATAAAAAGAATGTCAGCATTTAATTAACTCTCATCTTACAGATAAGTGATGAGCTGCAATCTGCTGTCTGTATGTGGGTGTGAATCTGCATATATTTATAGGGTATGTCTACTCATATCAGGGGACAAAAAGTTGAAAGAGACTTCAATTAAAAGAGTATAAAGGAGAAACTTGAAAGCCACCCAGAGAACATATGATATAGTGTTAATGAAAACAAAATTGTAGGTGAAAGGTGTAGGCAAGGAAATTCCTTTTGACCCAGCAGATAGATTCCAACTCTAATGTCTCAACCCTAGTTTTCACAACTGCTCAGGAAGAATCATTTTAGAATTACCGTGCTCCCACGTCCACTACCAGTCTTCACATCTCTACCAAAAACTTGAATCTGTAACTACTTCAAGGTCCTGAATTTTTCACAACTAGACTCAGTTGGCCTGAGATAGCAAATATCCTCTTCTTGGTTGTTGGGTTAGTGATTTTGTAACCTCTGGAAAATGTGGAGATCAGAATAGAAAATGAACTAATCAAGACCAGAGTACTGCTGTATTTTATCCATTTTAGCATCTTGGAAATTGGAGTGTATTCTACAGTCAATGATATCATATAATTATAAATGGTGCTATTTCTTCTTTCTTAATGATATTAAGAGCTCTAGGATACTAAACTCCGGGAGTTGGTGATGGACAGGGAAGCCAGGCATGCTGCAGTCCATGGGGTCACAAAGAGTCGGACATAACTGAGTGACTGAACTGAACTGAATGATATTAAAATAATGTTGCATCTTATAATTGAAGATATCTTAGATCCTTTGAAATAGTGTTGACCTTTGAACAACACGGATTCAAACTGCACAGATTCACTTATATGTGGATTTTTTTCAATAAATACATTGGAAGATTTTTTCTTGATATTTGCAACAATTTGAAAATTTTACATAATTTTTCTGTAAATTGCATAGCCCAAAGAAAAAAAAAGACAGAAAGGAAAAGGTAAGTCATGAATGTACAAAATACACATAGATGCTAGTCCATTTGATCATTTATTACCATCAGTTCAGTTCAGTTCAGTCGCTCAGTTGTGTCCAACTCTTTGTGACCCCATGAATCGCAGCATGCCAGGCCTCCCTGTCTATCACCAACTCCCGGAGTTCACTCAGACTCACGTCCATCAAGTCGGTGATGCCATCCAGCCATCTCATCCTCTGTTGTCCTCTTCTCCTCCTGCCCCCAATTCCTCCGAGCATCAGAGTCTTTTCCAATGAGTCAACTCTTCACATGAGGTGGCCAAAGTACTGGAGTTTCAGCTTCAGCATCATTCCTTCCAAAGAAATCCCAGGGCTGATCTCCTTCAGAATGGACTGGTTGGATCTCCTTGCAGTCTAAGGGACTTTCAAGAGTCTTCTCCAACACCACAGTTCAAAATCATCAATTCTTCGGTGCTCAGCTTTCTTCACAATCCAACTCTCTCATCCATACATGACCACTGGAAAAACCATAGCCTTGACTAGATGGACCTTTGTTGGCAAAGTAATGACTCTGCTTTTGAATATGCTATCTAGGTTGGTCATAACTTTCCTTCCAAGGAGTAAGCGTCTTTTAATTTCATGGCTGCAGTCACCATCTGCAGTGATTTTGGAGCCCAGAAAAATAAAGTCTGACACTGTCTCCACTGTTTCCCCATCTATTTCCCATGAAGTGATGGGACCGGATGCCATGATCTTCGTTTTCTGAATGTTGAGCTTTAAGCCAACTTTTTCACTCTCCTCTTCACTTCCATCAAGAGGCTCTTTAGTTCTTCTTCACTTTCTGCTATAAGGGTGGTGTCATCTGCATATCTGAGGTTATTGATATTTCTCCCAGCAATCTTGATTCCAGCTTGTGCATAGAAGTTAAGTAAGCACTGTGACAATATATAGCCTGGACGTACTCCTTTTCCTATTTGGAACCAGTCTGTTGTTCCATGTCCAGTTCTAACTGTTGCTTCCTGACCTGCATACAAATTTCTCAAGAGGCAGGTCAGGTGGTCTGGGATTCCCATCTCTTTCAGAATTTTCCACAGTTTATTGTGATCCACACAGTCAAAGGCTTTGGCATAGTCAATAAAGCAGAAATAGATGTTTTTCTGGAACTCTCTTGCTTTTTCAGTGATACAGCAGATGTTGGCAATTTGATCTCTGGTTCCTCTGCCTTTTCTAAAACCAGCTTGAACATCTGGAAGTTCACGGTTCACGTATTGCTGAAGCCTGTCTTGGAGAATTTTGAGCATTACTTTACTAGTGTGTGAGATGAGTGCAATTGTGCGGTACTTTGAGTATTCTTTGGCATTGCCTTTCTTTGGGATTGGAATGAAAACTGACCTTTTCTAGTCCTGTGGCCACTGCTGAGTTTTCCATATTTGCTGGCATATTGAGTGCAGCACTTTCACAGCATCATCTTTGAGGATTGGAAATAGCTCCACTGGAATTCCATCACCTCCACTAGCTTTGTTTGTAGTGATGCTTCCTAAGGCCCACTTGACTTCACATTCCAGAATGTCTGGCTCTAGGTGAGTGATCATACCATCGTGATTATCTGGATAGTGAAGATTTTTCTTGTACAGTAAAATATGCAAAAATCTATTATAAAGAGTTAAATTTTATCAAAGCATGTACACCAACACTTACAGACCACACATGGTACCATTTGCTGCTAAGAGAAATATAAACAAATGTAAAGATACAGTAATAAATCATAACTTCATAAAATAAACTGTGGTATATACTGTGCTACTGTAACAATTTCATAGCCACTTTCTGTTGTATGTGAGCTCAAGAGCTGTGATATCTGGTTAAAACACCATGTGATGCCTATCATTTCCAAGTGAGCAGTTCCTCTCTCAAATATATTGTGTTTCAAAGTAAAAAGTGACCATGGTTCTGGCTCACTTTTCATTGGGTTTAGTGCAATACTGTAAACCTTGAATAACACACTGGGACCCATACAAAGTGCCACTGGTGATGTTGGAAGTGCTCCCAAGAAGCAGAGGAAAGCCATGACATTACAAGAAAAGGTTGACTTGCTTGACATGTGCCATGGAGATGGCAGTGGCCCACCATTTCAAGACAAATGAATGCAATGTAAGGACTCTGGTTAAAAAAAAAAAAAAAGCTACATCAGTGTGTGTGAAAACCTTGAGGTTTATGAAGTATCTTTTTATCTGGTATTGAAAATGCAGCTGTTGTGGGAATGCAGGATTAGCATTCCTATGGACTCTAACATAGTTTGAGAAAGGCATAGTCATTGTATGACACCTTAAAGCAAAAGAAAGGTGAAAGATCTAACACAGGAGGATTTAATGCCAGCAAAGGATGGTTTGATCATTTTAGAAAGAGACTTTGCGTAAAAAAGGTCAAGATAACAGGAGAAGCAACTTCTGCTGACCAAGAGGCAGATGACTTCCCAGACATCATTGAGGAGAAAGAAATGTGCCTGAGAAGGTCTTAAATGCAGATGAAAGTGCCCTATTCTGGGATAAAATGCCACAAAGAACATTTATTAGTAAAGAAGAGAAGTGAGCACCATGATTTAAGGTAGGAAGTGATAGACTAACCAACTCTAGTGTTTTGTGCAAATGCAGTTGGATTTCTGATCAGGACTGCTGGTTGTACAAAAAAACTTGAACAACCACGCTTTTTTTCTGGAATTGGTTCCACCAATGTGTTGTCCCTAAAGTTAGGAAGTTACCTTGCCGGTAAGGGACTGCCTTTTAAAATTCTTTTGTTAATTGGACAGTGCTCCTGGCCACCCAGAACCCCATGAACTCACCATGCAGGTGCTGAATTGGTCTATTGGTCACCTTTCTAATTCAGCCTCTAGATCGTAAGAACCTTGAAGTATCATTATATCCAGTACTCTATGGAAGGGATTGTCAGTGCTATAGAAGAGACCCCCAGGAGAAAGATCATCATGATCATCTGGAAGGATTACATCATTGAAGATGGCATCATTTTTGTAGTGAAAGCTGCGATAGCCGTCAAGCCTGAAACAATGAATTCCTGCTGGAGAAAACTCTGTCCAGACGTTGTGCATGACTTCACAAGACTTATGACAGAGCCAATCAAGGAAATCATGAAAGAGATTGTGGATATGGGAAAATTAAAAAAAAAAAAAGTTGGGATAAAGGGTTCCAAGATATGGGTCTTGGAGGAATTCAAGTGCTAATAGGCACCACACCAGAGGAATGAACAGAAGATGACTTGATGGAGATGAGTGTCAAATGATGAAGAAGAAGACAGAAAAGACAGTGCCAGAAAACAAGTTGACGTCAGACAATCTGGTAGAAGAATAAAAGAGTTCTGATTATTGAAGACTGCTTTTGACTTCTTTTACAATGTGTATCCTCTTATGATATGGACAAAACTGAAAAAACTGGGAGAATGATCGGAACCAGGTAGAAACACTTTTAGAGAAATGAAAAAACAAAGAAGTCAGACTGAACTCAGGATGCATTTCCAGAAAATGACACTGTGTGTGTCTGCACTTCCTTGCTCCCCTCCCCACTTCTCCACCTCTTCTGCCTCTGCTGCCTCTTCCTCCTCTTCTTCTTGGCCTCTTGAACATGAAGACAACAAGGACAAAGACCTTTATGATGATTCACTTCCACTTAATGTACAGTAAACAGTCATCAAGCCATACAGTTCATGAACATATCTTTTGTGTGTATGTGAGTGTCTTTGTATGAAAATCTAATAACTGTGCATCAAAAACTGTGTGGAACACTTTCATGCCATCATCATGGCCTAAGTGTTCATCATGTAGAACATCACGGACAAGACTAATATAGAAGTGAATAGCCTCTCCTTACGTGGACATAGGATGAGTGATAGCGAACATCAAATTAGTAATACCTTAGTTTTCTTACTGTTTTACCACTTTACTTTCAAAAGAATTACATTGTCTTATAGAACACCCTTCTCCTTTGTAATTGGAGAAATTGTGTATCAACCTATCTTCACAGGTTAGTGTTTTTTAAAGAATGTAATGATGTTTACAATACTGGATTATGACTGTGACTGTAATACTGTATGACATAAATGTTTTAGAACAATTCGTTCATTTGTGTATGTGAAAGTCATTCAGTTGTGTCCAACTCTTTGCGACTCCATGGAATTCTCCAGGCCAGAATACTGGAGTAGGTAGCCTATCCCTTCCTCAGCGGATCTTCCCGACCCAGGAATCAAAGCGGGGTCTCCTGCACTGCAAGCAGATTGTTTACCAACTGAGCTATCAGGGAAGCCATTCATCTGTGAATAAGCTAGGCTAGCAGGGAAGGGGCTCCCTAAAGTACAATAGCTAAAAGATGATAGAAGTTTACTTCATGCTCCTGTAACTGTCAGGTGGTGTGTGGTCCAGAGCAGTGGACTAAGCAACTTTGCTATGTGAGGTCTCTAGGAAATTGGGTCCTTCTGTACTTTGGCGCTGCCATGGCCTGAGGGGTTATCTTTATCAACCTGGATAATGTTGGCACACCACGACATCCAAGGGAAGTGGGAAAGAAGTGAGTCCAGGGCAAGATGTTAAAGGAGCACACATCATATCTGCTCGTGTCTCATTGGTCACATGGTCACACTAGCTGCAAAACGCACCCTACGGTTGGGTGGACATGTATCCAGCTGAAACCCAGGGATTTTAGCTAAAGGAAGAAATGGGAGAATTAACAACAGAAAATATTTGGCAGTCATCCACCTTGAGTCTTAAGAAACTTCACTCAGTAGATTAAATTATTAAATTTCAGTAATTGCTTAAAGACGTAGAAAGATTTCACTTGTCAGTTTTATACATTTGTCATGGCAGATGTTTGAAGTGTTTTAGAGAGACAGATACATTTTAATTTTAAATGCACTTAAAATGTTTCAGGAAATTAAATTATAAGTTTATAAATAGGGTTGATTATTTAGGAGAACATCCGCTGGATCATGAAAAAAGCAAGAGAGTTCCAGAAAAACACCTATTTCTGCTTTATTGACTATGCCAAAGCCTTTGACTATGTAGATCACAATAAACTGTGGAAAATTCTAAAAGAGATGGGAATACCAGACCACCTGATCTGCCTCTTGAGAAATCTGTATGCAGGTCAGGAAGCAACAGTTAGAACTGGACATGGAACAACAGACTGGTTCCAAACAGGAAAAGGAGTATGTCAAGGTTGTATATTGTCACCCTGCTTATTTAACTTCTATGCAGAGTACATCATGAAAAACACTGGGCTGGAAGAAGCACAAGCTGGAATCAAGATGGCTGGGAGAAATATCAATAACCTCAGATATGCAGATGACACCACCCTTAAGGCAGAAAGTGAAGAGGAACTAAAGAGCCTCTTGAGGAAAGTGAAAGTGGAGAGTGAAAAAGTTGGCTTAAAGCTCAACATTCAGAAAACGAAGATCATGGCATCCGGTCCCATCACTTCATGGGAAATAGATGGGGAAACAGTGGAAACAGTGTCAGATTTTATTTTTTGGGCTCCAAAATCACTGCAGATGGTGACTGCAGCTGTGAAATTAAAAGATGCTTACTCCTTGGAAGGAAAGTTATGACCAACCTAGATAGCATATTCAAAAGCAGAGACATTACTTTGCCAACAAAGGTCCATCTAGTCAAGGCTATGGTTTTTCCAGTAGTCATGTATGGATGTGAAAGTTGGACTGTGAAGAAGGCTGAGCGCCGAAGAATTGATGCTTTTGAACTGTGGTGTTGGAGAAGACTCTTGAGAGTCCCTTGGACTGCAAGGAGATCCAACCAGTCCATTCTGAAGGAGATCAGCCCTAGGATTTCTTTGGAAGGACTGATGCTGAAGCTGAAACTCCAGTACTTTGGCCACCTCATGCGAAAAGCTGACTCATTGGAAAAGACTCTGATGCTGGGAGGGATTGGGGGCAGGAGGAGAAGGGGACAATAGAGGATGAGATGGCTGGATGGCATCACTGACTCGAGGGATGTGAATTTGCGTGAACTCCGGGAGTTGGTGATGGACAGGGAGGCCTGGCGTGCTGTGATTCATGGGGTCGCAAAGAGTCAGACACGACTGAGCAACTGAACTGAACTGAACTGAACAGAAGCAGAAGTTATTAAGAAGAGGTGGTAAGAATACACAGAAGAACTGTACAAAAAAGATCTTCACGACCCAGATAATCACGATGGTGTGGTCACCCACCTAGAGCCAGACATCCTGGAATGTGAAATCAAGTGGTCCTTCGAAAGCATCACTACGAACAAAGCTAGTGGAGGTGATGGAATTCCAGTTGAGCTATTTCAAATCCTCAAAGATGATGCTGTGCAAGTGCTGCACTCAATATGCAAGCAAATTTGGAAAACTCAGCAGTGGCCACAGGACTAGAAAACGTCAGTTTTCATTCCAATCCCAAAGAAAAGCAATGCCAAAGAATGCTCAAACTACTGCACAATTGCACTCATCTCACACACTAGTAAAGTAATGCTCAAAATTCTCCAAGCCAGGCTTCAGCAATACGTGAACCGTGAACTTCCAGGTGTTCAAGCTGGTTTTAGAGAAGGCAGAGGAACCAGAGACTAAATTGCCAATATCTGCTGGATCATTGAAAAAGCAAGAGAGTTCCAGAAAAACATCTATTTCTGCTTTATTGACTATGTCAAAGCTTTTGACTGTGTGGATAACAATAAACTGTGGAAAATTCTGAAAGAGATGGGAGTCCCAGACCACCTGACCTACCTCTTGAGAAACCTATATGCAGGTCAGGAAGCAACAGTTAGAACTGGACATGGAACAACAGACTGGTTCCAAATAGGAAAAGGAGTACGTCAAGGCTGTATCTTGTCACACTGCTTATTTAACTTCTATGCAGAGTACATCATGAGAAATATTGGGCTGGAAGAAGCACAAGCTGGAATCAAGATGGCTGGGAGAAATACCAATAACCTCAGATATGCAGATGACACCACCCTTATAGCAGAAAGTGAAGAGGAACTAAAGAGCCTCTTGATGAAAGTGAAAGAGGAGAGTGAAAAAGTTGGCTTGAAACTCAACATTCAGAAAACGAAGATCATGGCATCCGGTCCCATCACTTCATGGGAAATAGATGGGGAAACAGTGGAAACAGTGTCAGACTTTATTTTTTTGGGCTCCAAAATCACTGCAGATGGTGATTGCAGCCATGAAATTAAAAGACGCTTACTCCTTGGAAGGAAAGTTATGACCAACCTAGATAGCATATTCAAAAGCAGAGACATTACTTTGCCAACAAAGGTCCATCTAGTCAAGGCTATGGTTTTTCCAGTGATCATGTATGGATGAGAGAGTTGGATTGTGAAGAAAGCTGAGCACTGAAGAATTGATGCTTTTGAACTGTGGTGTTGGAGAAGACTCTTGAGAGTCCCTTGGACTGCAAGGAGATCCAACCAGTTCATCCTAAAGGATGTGAGAGTCCTGGGTGTTCATTGGAAGGACTGATGCTGAAGCTGAAACTCCAATACTTTGGCCACCTCATGCAAAGAGTTGACTCATTGGAAAAGACTCTGATGCTCGGAGGGATTGGGGGCAGGAGGAGAAGGGGACGATAGAGGATGAGATGGCTGGATGGCATCACCGACTCGAAGGAGTTGGTGATGGACAGGGAGGCCTGGCATGCTGCAATTCATGAGGTCGCAAAGAGTCGGACATGACTGAGCAACTGAACTGAACTATGTTAAATTTAAGAGTCAGTTCAACATTAATCAGAGAAAAGTGGAAGCAATTAATGTTATTTTAATTAAGAAAAAATTCTGTGTTAAACATTTGTTGTCCAGTCACTCTGTCATGTCCAACTCTTTGTGATCCCATGAACTGCAGCACGCCAGGCCTCCCTGCCCATCACCAACTACCAGAGTTTGCTCAAAGTCATGTACATAGAGTTGGTGATGCCATCTAACCATCTTATCCTCTATCATCCCCTTCTCCTGCTTCAATCTTTCCTATCATCGGGGTCATTTCCAATGAGTTGGCTCTTTGCATCAGGCGGCCAAAGTATTGGAGCTTCAGCTTCAGCCTCAGTCCTTTCAGTGAATATTCAGGACTGATTTCCTTTATGATTGACTAGTTTGATCTCCTTGCAGTCCAAGGGACTCTCAAGAGTCTTCTCCAACACCAGTTCAAAGGCATCAATCTTTTGGCGCTCAGTGATTTTTATTGTCCAGCTCTCACATCCGTACATGACTACTGGAAAAACCATAGCTTTGACTGGACGGACCTTTGTCAGCAAAGTGATGTCTCTGCTTTTTAATACGTGGTCTAGATCTGTCATGCCTTTTCTTCACAGGAGCGTCTTTTAATTTCATAGCTGTGGTCACTGTCCAAAGTGATTTTGGAGCCCAAGAAAATAAAGTCTGCCACTGTTTCCACTGTTTCCCCATCTATTTGCCATGAAGTTATGGGACCATATGTCATGATCTTCGTTTTTTGCATGTTGAATTTTAAGCCAGCTTTTTCACTCTCCTCTTTCACCTTCATCAAGAGGCTCTTTAATTTCTTTTTGCTTCCTGCCCTAAGGATGGGGTCATCTGTATATCCGATGTTATTGATATTTCTCCCTTCAATCATCAGTTCTGTTCAGTTCATTTCAGTCACTCAGTCGTGTCCGACTCTTTGCGACCCCATGAATCGCAGCACGCCAGGCCTCCCTGTCCATCACCAACTCCCGGAGTTCATTCAGACTCACATCCATCGAGTCGGTGATACCATCCAGCCATCTCATCCTCTCTCGTCCCCTTTTCCTCCTGCCCCCAATCCCTCCCAGCATCCGAGTCTTTTCCAATGAGTTAGCTCTTTGCTTGAGGTGACCAAAGTACTGGAGTTTCAGCTTTAGCATTATTCTTTCCAAAGAAATCCCAGGGCTGATCTCCTTCAGAATGGACTGGTTGGATCTCCTTGCAGTCCAAGGGACTCTCAAGAGTCTTCTCCAACACCACAGTTCAAAAGCATCAATTTTTTGGTGCTCAGCTTTCTTCACAGTCCCACTCTCACATCCATACATGACCACTGGAAAAGCCATAGCCTTGACTAGACGGACCTTTGTTGGTAAAGTAATGTCTCTGCTTTTGAATATGCTATCTAGGTTGGTCATAACCTTTCTTCCAAGGAGTAAGCGTTTGTTTAATTTCATGGCTGTAGTCACCATCATAAATGGTTACAAAACCCCTTAAACATAAATGGTTACAAAAATCCTACCTTTTAAAAATGTTTAAAAATGTACATCTTTTCAGATGGACGTCTTAGACTTACTAATAGCATTTATATTTCCTCCATGTCTTTTCGTGGCTTCACAGTCCATGTATGTTTTATTGCTGAATAATATCCAATTGTTTGGATGTACCATAGTTTTGTCAACCTAAATAAACTTAGGAGGCAATAATCAAACAAAAAGTGTTTATTGGGGATTGAAGAATTCCAATTCAAGACACACAAGTTCAGTTAGCAATCCAAACAGAGTCCCACTAGTGAGTAAAAGTCAGGGGCTTTTAAAGGTAAAGAAGAGAAGTTTGCATTACAAAGAATTTTATCTGGAGTTGGAGGCAGAAGTAAGTCTTGGCTAGACATGATTGATTGCTAGAGGGAAGAAAAAGTTCATTAATGTGATAAGTTGCAGGTGTTTTTGCAGAGTCCTTGGAATAATTGTGTTTTGGCCCAGTTCAAAAGTTCATGGCTCCACCTGGGGAGGATGAGTATGTATGATCTTAATGTTCTCTCAGCTTCATTTAAAAACCCTTTTATAAAAGCGGCTCCATTTTACTTCGCAGTGTCTTCATTCATTCTCTTGCTCTGGGACATCTTGGTTGCTCCAAGTTTTGGCAGTTATGAATAAAGCTGCTATAAACATTCATGTGCAGGTTTGTGTGTGGATATAAGCTTTTAACTCCTTTGGGTAAACACCAAGAAATACGACGGATTGTATGTTAAAAATATGTTTAGTTTTATAAGAAATCACCATACTGTCTTCCATGCTGGCTGTATGATTGGTATGATTTTGAATTCCTACATTTCCTATTGCTTCATATCCTCACCAACATCTGACGCTCTCAGCGTTCTGGATTTTGACCGTTCTAATCTGTGTGTTGTAATATTTTCCCATCATTTTAATTTGCATTTTCCTGTAACCCATGATGTAGAGCGTATGTTCATGCTTATTTGCCATGTGTATATCTTCTTTGATAGGGTGTCTGTTAAGGTCTTGGGCCTATTTCACAACTGAGTTGTTCTTTCTTTCATAGACTGTGCCTTTGGTATTGTGTTTAAAGAGGCTGCTGCTGCTGCTGCCAAGTCACTTCAGTCGTGTCCGACTCTGTGCGATCCCATAGACTGCAGCCTACCAGGCTCCTCTGTCCATGGGATTTTCCAGGCAAGAGTACTGCAGTGGGGTGCCATTGCCTTCTCTGTTAAAGAGGCTACACACTGTATTATTTCAATTATGTGACATTCTGGAAAAGGTAAAATTATGGAGACAGTAAAAAAAAAAATTCAATGATTGCCACGGGTTAGAAAGGAAGAAAGGATGAATAGGCAGAGCACGAGGCTTTTTAGAGAAGTGAAAATACTCTGCATGATACTGTAACAGTGAAAACGTGGCATTACACATTTGTCCAATCCCATAGAAGGCTCGAATACAACTCTGGACTTTGGGTGATGATGTGTTAATGCAGGTTTATCAGTTATAACAAAAGTACGACTCTGGTGGGGGGTGTTGACTGTGCTGGAGGCTATGTATGTGTGAGGTCAGGGAGTCTATGAGGAATCTCTGTACCTTCTGTTCAATTTTTCTATGAATCGAAAACAGCTCTAAAGAAATAATCTTAATAAATACTACCTGTGAGGTCTTCTGGCCCTGAACTTACATTGCTGGGAATTTTTTAAATTACTGATTCAGTTTCATTGCTGGTAATTGGTCTCCCTTCGTATTTTCTGTTTCTTCTTGGTTCAGTCTCAGGAGAGTGTACATTTCTAGGAATTCATCCATTTCTCCTAGGATGTCCATTTTATTGGCATATAATTGTAGTAATCTCTTATCATTCTCTGTATTTCTGAGGTTTCAGTTGTAACTTCTCTTTTTTTATTTCTGATTTTATTGATTTGACTCTTTTTCTTCTTGAAGAGTCGAGCTAAAGGTTTACTAATTTTGTTTAACTTTTCAAAGAACTGGCTCTTTGATCTTTTCTATTGTTTTTTTAACCTCTATTTCATTTATTGCTGCTCTGATCTTTATGATTTATTTCCTTCTAACTTTGTTTTTGGTTTGTAATTCTTTTTCTAGTTTTTTTAGGTGTAAGGTTAAATTATTATGAGATTTTTATTGTTTCTGAGGTAGGCTTAAAGAGATGGGAATACCAGACCACCTGACCTGCCTCCTGAGAAATCTGCATGCCGGTCAAGAAGCAACAGTTAGAACTGGACATGGAAGAATAGACTGGTTCCAAATTGGGAAAGGAGTATGTCAAAGTGTATATTGTCACCCTGTTTATTTAAATTATATGCAGAGTACATCATGAGAAGTGCTGGACTGGATGAAGCACAAGCTGGAATCAAGATTGCTGGGAGAAATACCAATAACCTCAGATATGCAGATGATACCACCCTTATGGCAGAAAGTGAAGAAGAACTAAAGAGCCTCTTTTGATGAAAGTGAAAGAGGAGAGTGAAAAAGTTGGCTTAAAACTCAACATTCAAAAAATGAAGATCATGGCATCTGGTCCCATTACTTCATGGCAAACAGATGGGGAAACAGTGGAAATAGTGACAGATTATTTTGGGGGGGGCTCCAAAATCACTGCAGATGGTGATTGCAGCCATGGAATTAAAAGACACTTGCTCCTTGGGAGAAAAGTTATGACCAACCTAGATAGCATATTAAAAAGCAGAGACATTACTTTGTCAACAAAGGTCCATCTAGTCAAAGCTATGGCTTTTCCAGCAATCATGTGTGGATGTGAGAGTTGAACTATAAAGAAAGCTGAGCACCAAAGAATTGATGCTTTTGAACTGTGGTGTGGGAGAAGACTCTTGAGAGTCCCTTGGACTGCAAGGAGATCCAGTCCATTGTAAAGGAAATCAGTCCTGAGTATTCATTGGAAGGACTGATGCTGAAGCTGAACCTCCAATATTTTGGCCACCTGATGTGAAGAACTGACTCATTGCAAAAGACCTTGACGCTGGGAAAGATTGAAGGTGGAAGAATAAGAGGATGACAGAGGATAAGATGGTTGGATGGCATCACCGACTTGATGGACATGAGTTTGAGTAAACTCTGGGAGCTGCTGGTGGACAGGGAGGCCTGGCGTGCTGCAGTCCATGGGGTCGGAAAGAGTCGGACATGACTGAGTGACTGAACTGAACTGAGGTAGGCTTGTATTGCTATAAATTTCCCTCTTAGAATCACTTTTACTGTGTTCCCTAGATTTTGGATCAGTGTGTTTTCATGTTCATTTCTCTCCAGGTATTTTTGAATTTCTTCTTTGGTTTCTTTAGTGAAACATTGCTTGTTTAGTAGCACATTTTTAGCCTCCAATTGTTTGTGTTTTTTGCAGGTTTTTTTTTTTTCCTATAGTTGATTTCTAGTCTCACAGTGTTGTGTTTGGAAAAGATGCTTTATATGATTTCAATTTTCTTAAAAATTACTGAGAGTTGTTTTGTGACTTAGCATGTGATCTATCCTGGAGAATATTCCCAGGAGCACTTGCAAAGAATGTGTATTCTTCTGAATGAAATGCTGTCTCCCTATATATACAGTCCATTGGGTCTAACGTGCTGGGCCTTCATCGCAATGCATGGGCTTCTCATTGTGGTGGCTTCTTTTGCTGTGGAGCACGAGCCCCAGGGCACACAGACTTCAGTAGTTTGTGCAACTCACAGGCTCTGGAGAGCAGGCTCAGCAACTGTGACATATGAGCTTTATTGCTTCATGGTATGTGGAATCTTCCTGAATCAAGGATTGAACCTGTGTCCCCTGCACTAGCAGGAGGATTCTTAACCACTGGACCACTGAGGAAGTCCTAATGTGTTGTTTAAAACCAGTGTTTCCTTAGATTTTTCTGTCTGGATGATCTGTCACATTGATGTCACATTGATGTAAGCGGGGTGTTAAAGTCCTATTATAATTACTGTGTTATTGTCAATTTCTCTCTGTCAGTTAATATTTGCTTTATGTATTTAGGTGCTCCTATGTTGGGTACACATATATTTACAATTGCTATACCTTCTTCTTGGGTTGATCCCTTGATCATTATATAATATCTTTCTTTGTCTCTTGTCACAGTCTTTGTTTTAAAATGTATTTTGCTTGATGTAAGTATTATTACTCCAGCTTTCTTTGAACTTCCATTAGTGTAGAATACCTCATGCCTGTCAGAATGGCAATTATAAAAAAAAAAAACAAGAAACAAGTGCTGGAGAGGATTTGGAGTAAGGCAGGTCCTCATGCACTGTTAGTGGGAATGTAAATTGGTGCATCCATTATGGAAAACAGTATGGAGACCACCCCAAAATTAAAATAGAACTAACATGTGATCAAGCAATTCCACTCCTGGGTATTCATCTGAAGAAAACAAAAACACTAATATGAAAAGGTATATGCACCCCTATGTTCATTGTAGCATTATTTACAATAGCCAAGTTGTGGAAGCAACCAGATGCTCATGAATAGATGAATGGATAAAGAAGATATGGAGTGTGTGTGTGTGTGTGTGTGTGTGTGAAATATTACTCAGCCATAAAAAAGAATGAAATCTTGTCCTTTATGACAATGTGGATGGACCTACAGAGTATTATATTCAGTGAGACAAATCAGGCAGAAAAAGACAAATACTACACGATTTCACTTATATGGAGAATCTGAAAAAATAAACCAAATGAACAGACAGAACAAAACAGAAACAGTGTTATAGAGAATAAACAGATGGTTGCCAGAGGGGAGAGTGAGGGAGGAAAGAAATAAGTGAGGGAAATTAAGAGGTACAAACTTCCATTTGTGAAATAAATGAGTCACACATATAAAATGTACAATGTGGAGAATAATTATAATATCTTTGTAATTATGTAATATTTTTATATGCTGACAGATCATAACTAGACTTATGGTGATCTCTTTGAGATAGATAGAAATTTCAACTCATTATGTTGTATAACAGGAAATAGCATAGTTTTGTAGGTCAATTATACCTCAAAAACAAACAAACAAGCTCATAGACAAAAATATAGATTTGTGGTTACCAGGGGTGGCTGCTGGGGGAAGTTGAATTGGATGAAGGTAGCCAAAAGGCAGAAACTTCCAGTTATAAGATAAGTAAGTACTAGGCATGCTCATTTGCTAAGTCATGTCCAACTCTTTGAGATTCTGTGGACTGCAGTCCATCAGGGTCTTCTGCGATGGGATTTCCCCGGCAAGAATACTGGAATGGGTTGCCATTTCCTTCTCCAAAGTACAAGGAATCTAAGATAAATAAGTTCCAGGAATCTAAAAAAATCCAACAATTTGAATATTAATTAAAACAAGTAGGTATAGGTGATTCTCTGCGTATATTTATTTTATTTTTGGCTGTACTGGGGTTTTCGTTGCCGTAGGTGGGCTTTCCCCAGTTGTGGCGAGAGGGGGCTACTCTCTAGCTGTGATGTATGGGCTTCTCATTGCGGTGGTTTCTCTTGTTGCAGAGTACAGGCTCTAGGGTCCTCAGGCTTCAGTAGCTGAGGCACATGGGCACAGTAATTGTGGCTCACGGGCCCTAGAACACAGGCTCGATAGTTGTGGTGCACAGGGTTATTTGCTCTGTGGCACGTGGGAGCTTCCCAGATCAGGGCTTGAACCCATGTCTCCCGCACTGGCAGGCAGATTCTTGACCACTGAGCCACCAGGGAAGCCTGATCCTTGACACGTAAAAGCCTTCATCAGATGTTACAAAAATCTCGAGTGCCATGTTTATGAGCCTTTCGATAGGTTCTGTTATTTACAACCAAGAATGTCTTGAGGGAGATTCAGTTTCTCCCTAACCCCATTACATCATGTTTCCAGTTTGTCTGTGTCATAGTCTCACGGTCATATCTGTAAATTTCATTCTGCTTGTGCTACTCCTCCACGCACACATGGGCGCACAAGATGCCTATTGGGATGCTTGTCTAGGCTTCTCCTGGCTGCATACTGTTTCTCCCCACTCCAAATCCCCATAGCTACAGAGTTCAGAGGTATCTTAGCTGTCATAATGATGTGATTTGGTCCACCTTGGTCCAAGGTGACCACTAACCTAAGCAAGGTTAATAAGAGTGCCAGTTGAAAGAGAGCCTCAGACCCTCTCTAGGTGGCTAGAAGAATCATATGTAGGAACTGGGACTAGCTCTCGTCTACTCTTGGAGACTGGAGAGCAGGGGCAAAGGGTCCTTTTAGAGACAGAAGAATCAAGCTCATGGCAGAGAAACTGAAGCAAAGATAGATGGGGAGCATTTGGGTTCTAGTCTGTTCCTGAAGCCCAGTCAGCTGCACATAGCCTTGAGTCTTGGGAGACATCTGGTACACTAATAATAATTCATCTCTCCCTTCTGAACAAAACAGTCCGTTTCTATTATTTGTAACCAAAAAATGCTATATAATATGCCTGAAAATATACACTTCATACTAAGCAAACTCAAGGGTTTTGTTTTAAAAAGAAATGGCTACTTGGTTGTCTCAATGAGAGGAACTTTCCGGTGTGGATCTGACCTTAGGGTTATAAGTACTGGTCCAAGGTGGGTCCCCTGAGAAGTTCACAAAATTGCATTTACCTAAAACTCATTTATTAGAGTAACTCTGGCCTGATAATTCTTGCAGAATACCCAATGCTGAGTATAAGAAAGTTACAGTCAATTAACCACTTGTGACTTCTGACAGTTCAGTTTAGTTCAGTGGCTCAGTCATGTACAACTCTTTGCAACCCCATGGACTGCAGCATGCCAGGCCTCCCTGTCCATCACCAACTCCCAGAGCTTGCTCAAACTCATGTCCATTGAGTTGGTGATGCCATCCAACCCTCTCATCCTCTGTTGTCCCCTTCTCCTCCTGCCTTCAATCTGTCCCAGAATCAAGGTCTTTTCCAATGAGTCAGTTCTTCACTTGCAAAATGCCCAGAACTGGTGTAAGAAAGTTACAGTCAATTAACCACTTGTGACTTGTATAGCATCTCATTATACTTAATCTACTGGGAGATCCCCAAATTGCATTACATGGTCTGTAGTTAAAGCTGTTAGTTCACCATTCTCTCCCAGCAAAAACTACATTTCCCAGCCCCTCTTGAAGGCAAGGCAAGGCCATAAGACTAAGTTCTGACCCATTAAAAAAGGAGTGGACATGACAGGAGTAACTTTCAGAACATTCCTTAAAGGAATGTCCCTTTCTTCTTTTTCCCTTCTTTCTCCTGGAATTTGAACGTGGTTCTGGCAGCAGGTCCAGCCATGCTGGAACTCAAGATGAAAGTCATGTATTGTAAATAGAGATCAAAAATCTAGAAAGAGCTAGGGTCCCCAGACCTACTTACATTTAGACCTTTCCATGTGAGAGAAATAAACCATTTTCTTTAAGTCCCTATTATTTTGACTTATGTTTCAGTAGCTGAGCCGGTCCCTTAACTGTAACACAGTCTTTACATAGTTTTCTACAAAAGGAAGTGCAGCCAAAAGGAAAACTTTAAATTCGTGAAACACTCATTCAACAAAGATTTATTGAGTCACAGAGGTCTAAATGTGAATGTGAAGTACCCTTGGAAAAAGTGTGCAGGCTAGTGAAGCAATCCAGCTCATACGAAATGAGAAACGCCCAAAAGAACATGGACCATTTAGCCTAGGGAGGGAAAAGGTTAGGATAGGTTGGAGAGCTGTCATAAGACTTAGGAAGAACTCATGTGGAAAAGACAATAGCTCCATCTGCTCCATATGATCCCAGGTGGCTGAAGTAAGGCCAGTAAAGCATGTAGGGAAGTGAAGCGCTAAGATCCAAAGGTTTCCATGTCAGTTCTGGTTCTTGGCTTTAAGCAATAGAAACAGACTCTCATGTCTTAGGCAAAAACAAAACTTGCTAGAAGGGTATTTTGGGGGGAAATCACAGAATTAACCATATACCAGAGTACTGGCCTCCAATGGCTTAGCAGGTAAAGAATTTGCGTACAATGCAGGAGACACAGGAGATGAGGGTTCAATCCCTGGGTTGGGAAGATTCCCCTGCAGAAGGAAATGGTAGCCCACTCCAGTATTCTTACCTGGAAAATGCCAAGGACAGAGGAGCCTGGTGGCCTACAGTCCAAAGGGTGGTAAAGGGTTGGACATGACTGAGCAACTAAGCACACAGAGTACTGGCCAGGGATCAATAGTATCTGGAGTGCTGGTTAGCAGGAAGAATAGCCACAGCCATGGAGCAGACCAAGGTTTGACCAGAATGATGAATGACTTCTAACTGGTCCTCATGTCCCTGAGTCATTCATTCAGGAGTCAGAATCATGGGAGAGAGTCTTATGGTTGCACCTAGATCATCCAT
Source organism: Bos taurus (assembly GCF_002263795.3). Classification (NCBI taxonomy): domain Eukaryota; kingdom Metazoa; phylum Chordata; class Mammalia; order Artiodactyla; family Bovidae; genus Bos; species Bos taurus. The sequence goes on along the minus strand of NC_037328.1, from coordinate 1,473,388 downwards.
TCCCTGGCTGAAGGAAGGCAGGGTGGATTAGGGGAAAAATAAGGTCCCTGTTGACTCTCACGTGGAAGTCAGGCACCACCTCCAGGAGGAACCAAGATAACTATCAGACAAATTTCCAGGGCCACCCCTAATGATTCTTGAAAAGCCTGTGAATTTGTGACCCATGTCTTGTGATTGGGAAGAACTTGTCTGTTCAGGGAAGTTATCTCTGTTCTATATTCCTCACTAATGCTTGTATACTCTCTGCTGAATGATTCCAACCCTGAAAAATTCACTAGTTCACAAGTTCTTCTTCATGTTAAGATGAAATAAAGGCTGGGAGTTTAGACTGCCTGACACTCAAGACCCTCCAACTCTGGTTCTACTTTTGAACAGTTAAATTCTGTGATTCTTCTATAAAAGCGTTTCTTCCCATCCAACTTATTCACTCAATGTCACCATCCTCTGACCCCATCAAAACATCTTATGTTATTCTCTTTACTTCTCCTGTCTATCTAAATGTTACCCATTCTTCACATTCCAGCTCAGATCCCACATCCTACATGAAACATTCCTGAACCATCCCAGCTCAAAGTAACTCTTTGGAAATCGTTTGCCTGTATGCTTCACTAGGCATTCAATCATTCTCTTTTTAAATGTTTTCTATTTTTTAGAATTGATATTTATACTTTGTTAGATAATTTAACTTTAAACATACTTATATCCTCTCTATCTGGATTATAACTTCTTTTTTAAAAATTTAAATTTATTTATTTTAGTTAGAGGCTAACTACTTTACAATATTGTATTGGTTTTGCCATACATCAACATGAATCTGCCACGGGTGTACACGTGTTCCCAATCCTGAACCTGCCCCCCCCACCTCCCTCCCCATACCATCCCTCTGGGTCATCCCAGTGCACCAGCCCCAAGCATCCTGTATCATACATCGAACCTGGACTGGCGATTCATTTCTTATATGATATTATACATGTTTCAATGCCATTCTCCCAAATCATCCGTCCCCTTCCTCTCCCACAGAGTCCAAAAGACTGTTCTTTACATCTGTGTCTCTTTTGCTGTCTCGCATACAGGGTTATCGTTACCATCTTTCTAAATTCCATATATATGCGTTAGTATACTGTATTGGTGTTTTTCTAAAAATATGGAACGCTTCACGAATTTGTGTGTCATCCTTGCGCAGGGGCCATGCTAATCTTCTCTGTATCGTTCCAGTTTTAGTATATGTGCTGCTGAAGTGAGCACTGGATTATAACTTCCTGAAGACATGAACTATTTCTTATCCAACTTTGTATCTCCTGTAGAACTTAACAAAATTCTTTCCACATGGACTTTTTCCTTCCTTAATTTATATGAATACCAGAGGTGAATATGGTCTTGACTCCTTATCCAGGAATTTGGGGAAGAGGAAGCAGAAGATGAGGGAAGAGGTAAGTCAGGCAATGACTTACAATTACTTCTTAGGCTATAATAATGTTGTGAGTGATTTATGCTTTACAGCTTTTTTGAGTTATAATTGATATGCAAAACTGCACATATTTGTTAAGTTTTGACATATGTATACATCCATGAAACCATTGCCCTAATCAAGATAATAAATATATCTATCTCCTCCCAAAAGTTTCCTTATGCCCCTTCATAGACTCTTTCATTCACTTCTACTTCAAGCCTTCAAGCAACTGATGATTTGTTTTCTGTCACTATGGTTTGAATTTCCTACAATTTTATATAAACAGAATCATTCAGTATGTACTCTTTTTGTCTGGTTTCTTTCACTCCACATAATGAGAGTCACCCATGTTGTTGAACAGATCAATAGCTCACTCTTATTCTTTTTATTGCTGAGTAGTATTCCATCGCATGAGCATACCACAATTTATTTGTCTATTGAGGTCATCTGAGTTGTTTAGTTGTTTCAAGTTTTTGGCTATTACAAGTTAAGCTGCTATGAACATTTATACAGGTCTTTTCATGTGGACACATGTTTTCATTCATCTTAGGTATTTACACCTAAGGTATTTACACTGCGTATTTACACCCAATAGTAGAATGCCTGGGCCTTAGGCTAGGTCTATATGTAACATTTTAAGGAATTACCAAAATGATTGCACCATTTTCATTCCCATCAGCAATGCAGGAGAATTGTGGTTGCTCCTTCTCCTCACCAATAGTTGCTTTAAAAAACAAACTCAGGCCATTGTAGTGAGTGGTAGCTCACTGTGGTTTCAATTAGCATTTTCCTAATGACTAATGAAGAACATCTTTTCACGAGCTCATTCATCATCTTCTTTGACAAAGCGTTTGTTCATATCTTTTGTCCATTTTTAAAACTGAGTTGTTTTCTTACTGTTGTGTTTCAAGTTTCTCTGTAGATTCTGGACGCAATTTTTTATCATACACATGACTTGGAAATATTTTCTCATGGTCCCTGGCTTGCTTTTTAACTATGTCTATTCAAGTTGTAGGAGGTTTAAATATCGATAAAGTCCAGTTTATTACTATTCTCTTTTATGAGTTGTGCTTTTGGTATTGCAACTGAGAAATCTTTAACTCAGGGTCACAAAGATTTTCTTCTTCTGAAAGTTTTATAGCTTTAAGTTTTACCTAAATAGGTTTATGATAAATTTTTTTAGTTAATTTTTGCCTATGGTGTGAGGTACTGATTGAGGTTCATTTTTTCAAATAAAAACATTAAGTTTCTCCAGAATCATCTGTTGAAAAGATGATCCTTTCTCCACTGGATTGCCTTTGCAAGCATGTTGAAAATCAGTTAACCATATGTGTGTGGGTCTGTTTATGAACTCTATTCTGCTCCGATGGTTGTTGTGTCTATCTTTACACCAATATGTCACTGCATGATTTATATTCCTATAATGTTTTAGATAAAGTGCTTTCACCCATAGATAATAGGGTTGTGTTCATGATGTGGACTCTGGAGCCAAATTACTTATGGGCACATCCTGGCTCCAGCACTACTGGCTATATGGTGCCTGCGTGCTAAGTTGCTTCAGTCATGTCCAACTCTTTGTGACCCTATGGACTGTAGCTTACCAGTCTCTTTTGTCCATGGGATTCTCCAGGCAAGAATGCTGGAGTAAGTTGCCGTGCCCTCTCCAGGGGGTCTTTCTTCAGGGATCAAACCCACATCTCCTGCAGCTCCTGGATTGCAGGCAGATTCTTTACTGCTGAGCCAACAGGCAAGCCCACTGGCTATATTATTTTGAAAAGTGAAAATCACTCAGTCGTGTCTGACTCTGCAACCGCATGGACTGTACAGTCCATGGAATTCTCCAGGCCAGAATACTGGAGTGGGTAGCCTTTCCCTTATCCAGATATTACTTTAGGCAAATTCTTTAATATCTCTGTGCCTCAGTTTACTCATCTATAAATGGGGATGATGACAGTATCCACTCATCAGATTGCTGTGATCATTGTGTTGGTCCAAAAAAGGTAGATAGAGCAACATTCAATGAAAGTTTTCTCTTATATAACTTCCTGTATAAAACAAAAATAGGAGCTAGTTAGGTATTATTGTTCCTTTTTAAATTTTTTTTAATTTTTAATTTTTTTTTATTGTTCCTTTTAACAGATAAAGAACTTAAGATGAAAAGAGGTATTATCAGTATTGGCCATGCCACACAGAAAAAACTACACTTAAGTCTTCTGATACAGAACCTAGCGTCTTTTCTACTCCATCTCTGAGACTATAATGGAGGCCTCAGTCTTTCTATAACCTCATCTCTGAAGTCATGTTCTGTCACTTCTGCTGTATTCACTACTCTAGAAGCTAGTCTTTAAATCTGGCTCACACTCAAGGACAGGGAATTATCTAAAGTATAACGCCAGTAGGTGGGGACCACAGGAGCCAGCTGAGAGGCCACTGATGACTGGCCCCTTCCCCTTTCTAGGATTCTCACAAGTCTGATAGGTGGGGTTGTGCTCAGAGGATTTTGAACTGTGGAATGAGAGGTCAGAGCATTCCCGAGCCAATGACCTAGGAGGAGACTTTGCTTTCTCCTCCTGAAAAGAAAATCTTAGCTCCTTCGTTCACTGCTGCACATTGGCCACACCTTTTAATTAAGGAAGTACAGTTTCGGACTACACCCATGGAAATAAAAGAGGTATCCAGGTTGGGCCGAGCAATTTTCTTCTGCCCTCAGATGACAGTAGAAACATGTTCACGTAAGAGATTTCTTGGAGGAAATGCCTATCAAGGACAGACCTATGAAGGAGGGAACCAGAGAAGGTGGGAGAGCTTTCAGATTGCATTACAGTACATCTGTGCAAGGTGGGGGAGAGGAGGTGGGGACAGAGAGCGTTGTGCTGCAGTGCAATTCCAAGAAAGGACGTGCCAGCTCACTGGGAAGTCCTTGAGCCCGCGTCATCCATCAGAGGAGTCCTGGGGGTAATAGAACTGAGCCTGGAATGGTACCCTCACTGTGCTCAGTCCTTGGCTGGGAGCAGTCTGAGGGACGTGTGGTCTTAGCACGAGTGGAGCAGGGGGTCCCAGGGGCCAGCAGCTAGGGATCTGAGCCGCATCTTTTCACATCTGTCATGCATATGCCATAGGGTCGGATTCGTGTGGCCATGAGGTGAGCACAGGTGCTAAAGGAGCACAAAGGCATCTAATCCAGACTTTCAGGATGAGGGCAAAACTTTCTGCAGTGCTTCCCTGGTGGCTCAGACTGTAAAGCATTTGCCTGCAATGTGGGAGGCCTGAGTTCAATCCCTGGGTTGGAAGACCCCCTGGAGAAGGAAATGGCAACCCACTCCAGTACCTTTGCCTGGAAAATCCCATGGACGGGGGAGCCTCGTAGGCTACAGTCCATGGAGTAGCAAAGAGTCGGACACGACTGAGTGACTTCACTTTCCTTTCCTTTTCTGCAGTGCAGTGGTCAAAACTGACACAGGAGCAGAGAAGATGAATTAGCGAAACCACACATGCTGCTAATGCAGGTGCATACTGGTACCACCGCTTGGGAAAACCACTGGCGGTATGTAGGAAGCTGAAGTAGTTGCATGGCCTGGGTGGTAGCGCTCTACTCCTGGGGATGGCAATTAGAGGAAATTTTTGCCCATGCACATGGATGCTCTGGTCTGTGTGTACAAAAATGTGCCCAGCAGTATCACTGGTACTCAGCACCCACAAAGGAAACAGTCCATGTCCATCAGCAGAACAGAAGACTTGTGGTCCAATCGAATAGTATCAGCAAGGAAAGGAAGTGAATTTATGGCTACACTCAATAACTTGGATCACGAACACAATGTTGGGGGGTGGAAATCAAGTCACGAATGCAACATTTTAAAAGGACGCAGAAATAAGATACTGCTTAGGGAATATATGCATAGATGGTAAGACCATAAAGAAACACAAGGAGGGACTTCCCTAGTGGTCCAGTGATTAAGAATCTGTCTTGCAGTGCTGGGCACCTGGGTTTGATCCCTGGTCCGGTAACCAAGATCCCACATGCCTCAAAGTAACTAAGCCTGAGCCCTGTAACTAAGATCTGTGGTAATAAAATAAATAAATATCAAAAACAAAAAACAAAAAAAAGAAAAGAAAAGCAGGGAAAGTGGGGGCAAGTTGGGGCTGTTTCTGGAGAGGCACAGAAGAGGATTCTGGGATGGGGGAATCCAGGATGCTTGTCTTGAATAATTTTTCCCTAAATTCTTCATATGTGCTTCATGCAATCTCTGTCTGTATAACTCATAGTTTTTTCTTTTTTTTCAAAAAGGAAGGAGGATAGGAGTAGGCTACGTGGAGGAAGTGGAGTGTGTTCCAAGCAGAGGGCAAAGGACAGGAGGGGAGGTGCGTGCAGGGGTTAGGGACTTGCAAATCCAGTGGGGTGACGAGGTGAGGAGTGGCAGGTGACGGAGGTTCATGGAGGACCCCGCACAAGGAGGAGTTTGAACCGGAGGGCAATAGGGAGCCACTGCAGTATTTAAGCTGTGGAGAAACGGAATGAGATCTATTTCCAGAAAGATCCTTCGGCCCTGGCATGAGGATGTGCCTCAGAGATCCAGGTGAGTGGGGATGAGCTGGGGAAGGGAGGAGGGTGCCTGGTCCTCGCTGTAGTCAGGGGCTGGTCTTCTTCACCATCAGGCCAACTGCTCTGCTCTGCTGCATCCAGGGACTTGTCATTTCTTAATCACAGAATCATTTGTAACTGGAGGAGAGTCCCTACCTGGCTACTCTCCAACATCAATCAGGAATATTACTGATGGAGGTGAACTGTAATTCTGGGTCCCAAGGGCCCTCTCATTTACATGCTGGACATTTTGGTGGAGAGGGGTAAAGAAAAACAAGTGAAAGGATTTGTAAGTAACTAATTATCCCAAAAGTTCACCCTTTGTAGGAATCATTTAATAACAGCGCTGTATGTAACGATTCTTTATTGCTAAAAAGACTTGTTCCATCCGCAATAATATTATAGATGAGTGTTTAGTTAACATGGGGAATTTTTTTTTAGTGATTACATATTTGATTTTAAGGTCAGTTGTGGACTTCTTTATTCAATGTTCTCCTAAGACCTCAGTAAACCTAGGCTGAAAGTTCAAGCTGATGTAATGTGGGAGGAACCACCCAATGGCTCCCAATTATCCTGTAATCTTAATTGCGTGTGAGGAAAATTATTTTCCTTCTGGCAGCATAAATAGTTGCTATTGTTGCCATTGTATTTATTTTTTAAAATATGGCCAATTTGATGAAATTAACAATATTTCTTTATTATAATCTATCTGCCCATGTCCATTTTCCTATCTTAAAAATGTTTTCTTATCTTGGGTTTGTTCAAATCAGGATTCAGGAAAGTTCCACAGGTTGTATTTTGTTGGCATGTTTCTTATGTGTCTTTTTATCTGTAACAGCGGTCAGCAAACATTCTGTTAAAGGTTAGATACTTAATATTCTAGGCTTTGTGGCCTGTAAAATTGTTGAGAACTAAACTTTGCAGTTATAGCATGAAAGCAGCCCCTTGAAAATGTGTGAAAAAGTCACCTAGCTGTATTCTTGTAATAAAACCTTATTTACACAGACGGCAGAACAGATTTGGCCCACTGCTTAGGGTTTGCAAACCAACCCCTGGTTTACAGTTCTGTAAGGAAAGAGGTTGGGCTTCCCAGGTGGCGCTAGAGGTAAAGAACCCACCTGCCAATGCAGGAGACATAAGAGACAGCAGAGTTTGATCCCTGAGTGGGGAAGATCCCCTGGAGGAGAGCAAGGCAACCTACTCCAGTATTCTTGCCTGGAGAATCCCATGGACAGTGGAGCCTGATGGGCTATGGTCCATAGGGTCGCAAAGAGTTGGACATGACTAAAAAGACAGCACAGTGCAGCAGCACAAGGAAGGAGGTTTACCTGTAGAAGCTAATAATATGCTACGATTTTATAAGGCTCAGACGGTAAAGAATCTGCCTGCAATGCGGGAGACCTGGGTTGGATCCTTGGGTCGGAAAGTTTCCCTGGAGGAGGGCACGGCAACCCACTCCAGTATTTGGTAGCTCAGCCGGTAAAGAATCTGCCTGCAATGCAGGAGACCCTGGTTCAATCCCTCGGTCAGGAAGATCCCCTGGAGAAGGGATAGTCTACCTAGTCCAGTATTCTTGGGCTTCCCTGGTGGCTTGGGTGGTAAAGAATCTGCCTGCAACGCAGGAGACCTGGGTTCATCCGTGGGTTGGGAAGATCCCCTGGAGAAGGGAATGTCTACCCATCCCAGTATTCTGGCCTGGAGAATCCCACGGACAGAGGAGCTGGCAGGCTACAGTCCATGGGGTCCTAAAGAGTTGGACACAACTGAGCAGTTTTCACTTTCAAAGAAAATAACTTCAAGCATTATAAAGTTAATGAATTTCTTTTGGAGACTCTCAAAAAATATGGGCAATCTGAAAAAATAGATACTATCTAATAGGAAAACATTCTATCTAGATTTGATACATTCTAAAGTACAGAATCTTCCTCATAGCAGCTTTTGAGGAAGCTGGCTACTTACTAAATACCTTCTCCAGTAAAAATAATCATTTACCTTCTGAATATCTTCTCTGTTGGAATCCCCTCTGCCTCCTACACCCTCTCAGCTGGCTGTCCTCTTCTTCCTTTATACAAGGATGGTCAACAAAGTTCAGAACAAGGGCATAGATCTGTTTTGCCAAGGCAAACTTGACCTTGCGTCAGCAGGGGGCTGCATAGCTATTACTTATAATCCAGTGCCTATGTGCTTTGCTTTTTTTACTAAATGTCTCTTCAGTCCTGTCTGATGATAATGGGGACATTCTCGCCAGTGTCCATCAACAGAGCCCAAGTAACACAGGGGGCGATGCTCCTCCCAGAGGGCTAGACTTTGAGATGGTGCTTATATGTTGACTTTCTTACCACGGGAAGTGCTGACCCATGGTGTCACAACATCCACCTTTCGACATCCCTCGGGTGGCCAGGTCATTTTGGGGGTGCTTCTTGAGCAGGCTTCAGGACTATCGTCTTCCTTCCTTTGGTTAAAGTTCTCTGAAAGGGGAGATTATTTTGAGCAGTAAAAGACATCACCTGGGCTCTACAGAAGATTATACACTTGCTATGAAGATTTATGAAGATAAAACAACCAGAGGAAAAAACACCAACATGCTGAGTTGTAATATAAGCGTGATGAATTAGGAGCTGAGGAAACATCACCCGGGAGTATGACCAAAACAAGGGGAAGCCTTTGAATGTTTTCGCTATTCTTGACCTTTGCCTTTCTAGCTGCCCCTCAAATATCCTGTAAGTCTCCCAATCTGACAGGTTCCATCCCTCACACTCCTGCCTTCAACCTCCACGAGCCCGGTTCACGGTGACCTCTGAGTGTGTTCCTGCTTGCACACCTGCTCCCTTTGAATCCATTTAGCCCCAATTACCTCCAGCTTAGAAACTCCCCCATGCTGAGCAGGCCTACCCTTGAATGACTGCCCCCCTAGTTTATTTTTCTGGGTGCTCTCACCTCACCCTGGAAGCCTGGCCCCTCCAAGACCTCTGCAGATGCTGTCTGATCCATCTGCAACCTTCTCCAGCTCATGGCCTTTGTTCATTTTACTATTATAAATCTAAAATCCTCCTATATGTGTTCTTTTGGACTTTGCACTTGTGGAGAAAGAACACAAAGCTGTTTAATACCTCCCACATTATTGACGTTTAACATTAAGAACACTTAAAGGCCTCCAATAGGCAGTTGAGGATATTTCACGATAAAGTTAGAAGAAAAGCTAACTGCTTCAGTAAGTGGAGATACAGGAAGTATTGTCTCTTTACAGTCATAAAATTAAAAAATACATTAAGTATTTGTTTCCTAAAAAAAAAAAAAGATACTGTGCTAAGGAGAATGTCTCCCACAAACATCCCATAATTTATGTGCAGGAGAGGGTGGGCAAAGGTGAAAATAAGAGAACATTCCATTTGCTGCTGCTTCTTAGTCGCTTCAGTCGTGTCCGGCTCTGTGTGACCCCATGGACTGCAGCCCACCAGGCTCCTCCGTCCATGGGATTTTCCAGGCAAGAGTACTGGAGTGGGGTGCCATTGCCTTCTCCGACATTTCATTTAGGCAAACTTTTGCTTCATCTTTTTATTTTTCTTTGTAAGTGAAGCCCAGAGTTGAGCTGCCCCTCTTCCAAAAAAATTAAAAAAAACAACCCTTATTTTTTCAAAATTAAAAAATAACTTGAAATTGGTGGATCAAAAGGGAGGAAAATGTTTAGGGAACTGCCTAATGCCTACCTAATAATGTATGTTGCCCACAGGGTTTCATTCCGCAAGGCACACAACCAATAGGACAAGCAAGTTGATGGGGTGAGAGAGAGGTAAAGATTAGTCTAGATATTTCCGGGAGGCTTGCTGAGAAGACAGACAACCGCAGGCAAATCAACACGGCTGACAGGATCTAAACGTGGGGGCAAGGGTGTCGGGAGTGGGGGACAGGAAACATCACTGGTTCACGGGGCTTCCCGGGTACTTACACGGTAAAGAATCTGCCTGCAATGCAAGAGACTTGGGTTTGATCCCTAAGTCAGGAACATCCCCCTGGAGAAGGGAATGGCAACCCACTCCAGTATCCTTGCTGGGAGATTCCATGGACAGAGGAGCCTGGTGGGCTATGGTCCACGGGTCACAAAGAGTCGGACACGATTGAGTGACTAACACTTTTTTTTTTTTTTTCACTGGCTCACTGGTAAAACATTTAGGAACAAGATACATTTGAAATGTTGTGACTTGGGTATGAGCCACTGTTTGAGGAACAAAGGTGGTACTGAGCAGCCAGGCAGAGATACAGGATTTTACAGGGCCACAGTCTGGCTCTGAGCAATTAGCGAAGAAAACAGCCCCAGGTCTCAGTGAGGAGGGATTTGGGAGACAGAGCTTGAATTGGCCAGAAATGGTGGCTCCCTTTTTCACCACGGAGAAGCTGATAGGCTGATGAGAGCCATGACTGACAGCTTTAAATATGACTTGGTGACACCATGGGATTTTTTTTCTCCATTGATTGGAAACATTCACATTTCTTCACTTTCTAAGGGCTGTAGTTAGAAACTCAGGTCTAGTTTTGAGGTATCTTTGAGAATTAATGATCTTGTGTGAACTCAAGGTCAAGTGTCCTTATACAGGAATATAAAATAAGAAGGCAGAGGTGATTACACTGGCCTAGGGCATGCACTGAAGTTCCTTTTTGGAAAAGGATCAGATTTTGACACCTGGGCTTCTCTTTGGCTGCACCAGGTGTTGGTTGTGGCACGTGGGGTCTTTAGCTGTGACGTGGGATCTAGCTTTGTGACAAGGGGTCGAACCTGCATCCCCTGCACTGAGAGGACAGAGTAGCCACTGACCACCAGGGAACTCTCTTGACTTCCCTTCTTATTTTTTCTTTTCTAATAATGTAATGTAGTGTGTGTGCTCAGTTGTATCTCACTCCTTGTGACTCTGTGGACTGTAGCCCACCAGGCTCCTCTGTCCATGGGACTCTCCAGACAAGAATACTGGAGTGGGTTGTCATTTCCTTCTCCAGGGGATCTTCCCAACTTAGGGATCAAACCTGAGTCTTTTACATCTCCTGCATTGGCAGGTGGATTCTTTACCACTGCACCACTTATTCCCTATCACAAAAACTTAGTTGAAAATGAATTACAATTTCTGGCTAATCGAATCTTAAACATATACCATATAAAACGTTTCAATCCAGTTCAGTTCAGTCGCTCAGTCGTGTCTGACTCTTTGTGACCCCATGAATCGCAGCACGCCAGGCCTCCCTGTCCATCACCAACTCCTGGAGTTCACCCAAACCCATGTCCATCGAGTCGGTGATGCCATCCAGCCATCTCATCCTCTGTCATCCCCTTCTCCTCCTGCCCCCAATCCCTTCCAGCATCAGAGTCTTTTCCAATGAGTCAACTCTTCGAATGAGGTGGCCAAAGTACTGGAGTTTCAGCTTTAGCATCAGTCCTTCCAATGAACACCCAGGGCTGATCTCTTTAGAATGGACTGGTTGGATCTCCTTGCAGTCCAAGGGGCTCTCAAGAGTCTTCTCCAACACCACAGTTCAAAAGCATCAATTCTTTGGCACTCAGCTTTCTTCACAGTCCAACTCTCATATCCATACATGACCACTGGGAAAATCATAGCCTTGACTAGATGGACCTTTGTTGGCAAAGTAATGTCTCTGCTTTTGAATATGCTATCTAGGTTGGTCATAACTTTCCTTCCGAGGAGTAAGCATATTTTAATTTCATGGCTGCAGTCACCATCTGCAGTGATTTTGGAGCCCGAAAAAATAAAGTCTGACACTGTTTCCACTGTTTCCCCATCTATTTCCCATGAAGTGATGGGACCGGATGCCATGATCTTCGTTTTCTGAATGTTGAGCTTTAAGCCAACTTTTTCACTCTCCTCTTTCACTTTCATCAGGAGGCTTTTTAGTTCCTCTTCACTTTCTGCCATAAGGGTGGTGTCATCTGCGTATCTGAGGTTATTGATACTTCTCCCGGCAATCTTGATTTCAGCTCGCACTTCTTCCAGTCCAGCGTTTCTCATGATGTACTCTGCATAGAAGTTAAAAAAGCAGTGTGACAATATACAGCCTTGACGTACTTCTTTTCCTATTTGGAAGCAATCTGTTGTTCCATGTCCAGTTCTAACTGTTGCTTTCTGACCTGTATACAGCTTTCTCAAGAGGCAGGTCAGGTGGTCTGGGATTCCCATCTCTTTCAGAATTTTCCACAGTTTATTGTGATCCACACAATCAAAGGCTTTGGCATAGTCAATAAAGCAGAAGTAGATGTTTTTCTGGAACTCTCTTGCTTTTTCAATGATCCAGCGGATGTTGGCAATTTGATCTCTGGTTCCTCTGCCTTTTCTAAAACCAGCTTGAACATCTGGAAGTTCACGGTTCACGTATTGCTGAAGTCTGGCTTGGAGAATTTTGAGGAAATTCTAAATTACAGAAAAAAAAAATTTTTTTCTTGTCAAACTGAAACTTTGTGTTCTTTGACTAATACCTTCTGGTTCCTCACTTCTCGCAGCTCCTGCCAATCACTTCCCATGTATGCTTCTGTGTGTTTCACTACCTTAGATATTTCATGTAAGTGGCATCGTATAGCATTTGTCTTTCTGTGTCTGGATTATTTCACTTGCATAATATCCTCCAGGTTCATCCATGGAGATCATTTTTGTACAGTTCTTCTGTGTATTCTTGCCATCTCTTCTTAATATCTTCTGCTTCTTTTAGGTCCATACCATTTCTGTCCTTTATTGAGCCCATCTTTGCAAACAAACAGCAAAGTTCCTCTTTTTCAAGGTTGAATAATATCCCATTTACCACATATTCTTTATCTACTCTTGGACTTTTTTTTAAAAAAGATTTATTTACTTATTTTATTTTTTGGCTGTGCTGGGTCTTTTTTGCTGCGATGGACTTTCTATAGTTGCGGTGAGCCAGGACTATTGTTTGTTGTGGTGCCTGGGCTTCTCACTATGGTGTCTTCTCTTGCTGGGGACCACAGGTTCCAGGCATTTGGGCTTCTGTAGTTCCAGAGTGGGCTCAGTAGCTGTGGTACCCAGGCTTAGTTGGTCTGCAGCATCTTCCTGGAGCCAGGATCGAACCCGTACCTCCTTCATTGGGAGCTGGATTCTTAACCACTGGACCACCAGGGAAGCCCCATTCTTCGACATTTTATTTCCTGTCTTCACTGTTGTAATCATGCTACAACAAACATGAGTGAGATATCTCTTTAACACTTTGATTTTAATTCTTTTAGATATAGAATCAGAAGAAGGATTCCAGGTCATATGGTACTTCTATTTTTTTTTTGCAGGTCATCCACACTATTTTCCATAGTGGCTGCACCAATTTACATTCTCACCAATAGTGTATAGGGTTCTCTTTTCTCCAGGCTCTTGCCATAACTGTGTTCTCTTGGCTTTTTGGTAACAGTCCTTTCAGCAGGTGTGAGGTAACATCTCATTGCGGCTTTGATTTGCATTTCCCAGATGGTAATCCCAAGGATCTTCCCAGACCAGGGATCAAACCTAGGTTCCCTGCATTGGCAGGTAGATTCTTAACCATGGGGCCACCATGGAAGTCCCCAAGAAATTGTTACCAAAGCCAATGTTAAGAAGCTTCTTCCATGTTTTCTTCTAGGAGCTTTATGGTTTCAAGTCTTCAATTCAGTCACTCAGTCATGTCTGACTCTTTGTGACCCCATGAATAGCAGCACACCAGGCCTCCCTGTCCATCACCAATTCCTGGAGTTCACCCAAACCCATGTCCATCGAGTCGGTGATGCCATCCAGCCATCTCATCCTCTGTCGTCCCCTTCTCCTCCTGCCCCCAATCCCTCCCAGCATCAGTCTTTTCCAATGAGTCAACTCTTCGCATGAGGTGGCCAAAGTACTGGATTTTCAGCTTTAGCATCATTCCTTTCAAAGAACACCCAGAACTGATCTCCTTTAGAATGGACTGGTTGGATCTCCTTGCAGTCCAAGGGACTCTCAAGAGTCTTCTCCAACACCACAGTTCAAATATATATATATATATTTAATTTGTTTTGAGTTGATTTGTGTGGGTGGTATGAAGCTCCCCTCGTGGCTCAGTGGTAAAGAATCTGCCTGCAATGCACGAGCCACAGGAGATGTGGGTTCGATCCCTGGGTCAGGAAGATCCTCTGGAGGAGGAAATGTCAACCCACTCCAGTATTCTTGCCTGGAGAATCCCATAGACAGAGGAGTCTGGCGGGCTGCAGTCCATAGGGTCCCAAAGAATTGGATACAGCTGAATTGACTTAGCACCCAGCACATGCGTGGGTTGTATAAGATAAGTCCATTTTTATTCTTTTGCAAGTGGACATGCAGTTTTTCCAGCACAATATACTGAAGAAACTATCCTTTTCCCATTATCTATTCCTGGATCCCTGTTAAGGTCATTGGTTGACCTTATACTTGTGGGTTTATTTCGGGTCACTCTATTCTGTTCCACTGGTATATGTGTCTGTTTCTATGCTAGTACTATTTTGCTTACTATAACTTTGTAATACAGTTTGAAATCAGGAAGTACCATGCCTCCAGCTTTGTTCTTCGTGCTCAAAATTGCTTTGGCTTTTCAGGGGTTTTTTTTTGTTTTGTTTTTTAAATTCCATATGAATTTTAGGATTGGTTTTTCAAAATTCTCTAAAATTATTATTGAGATTTTGATAAGACTTGCATTGAATCTGTAGATTGCTTTGGGTAGTACTGGCATCTTAACAATATTAATTCTTCCAACTCATGAACATGGATCTCTTTCCATTTATTTGTGTCTGCTTTAATTTTTCTCATTAGTGTTCTGTAGTTTTCAGTACATCGACATTTCACCTTTTTTGGTTAAGCTTATTTCTAAGTATCAGAGCAATTTTTAAAATTAATAAATGAATACTGCAGAAACATTTTGTAATTCTAAATGACTCTGTGTGTGTGTGTGTATTAGTCTCTCAGTTGTGTGTGACTCTTTGTGACTCCTTGGACTGTAGCCCACCGGGTTCCCCTGTCCATGGGATTTCCCAGGCAAGAATACTGGAGTGGGTAGCTATCCCCTTCTCCAGGACATCTTTCCAACTCAAGGACTGAACCTGGATTCCTTGCACTGCAGGCAGATTCTTTACCATCTGAGCTACCACGGGAAGCCCACTAACTGTCTACACATAGTACAAAATTCAAAAAGTCTTTTTTGGTGAATTAACACTTATAGTTATCATAGAAAGACACTCAATTTGCAGCAGCATTCTCTATGATTTTATTATTTTTTTTAAATGAACCCACCAGTATTCTGCTACTGTGCTTAAAAATTTTTTTGAAGGGTTGTAAAATGTATTAATGGGACTTTCCCAGTGGCTCAGCAGTAAAAGAATACGCCTGCAACGCAGGAGACACAGTAGTCTCAGGTTCGATCCTTGGGTGGGGAAGATCCCCTGGAGGAGAACATGGCAACCCACTCCAGTATTTCTTGCCTGGACAATCCCATGGACAGATGAGCCTGGCGAGCTACAGTCTATGAGGTTGCAAAGTGTCAGACACAGCGAAGCAACTGAGCACACAGCAGAAAATTTGCTAACAACCAAAAAAGAAGGAACAGTAAACAGCTACTGAATATATTTTCTTATTTACATGTTTCAACTGCAGTAAGCATGTTTTAACCAACATTTCAAGTAATCAAAGGAGTACAACTCTTTTTTCTCCTTCTCAGAAGAAGCCGATGAGCCCTCAGGCAGTCAGTCACCAGATTGGGAGAGTTGGGGGTGCTGACTGTTGAAATATTATGCAATCAGGCTAATTTCCTTATGCTACTTTTCAGGTTAGAGGGAGGGGGGAGGAAACCAGATTCTCAAGCAACCCTGGGCATTAGGGGAAATTATGGCGACTCTAGAGGAGATGCTAAAAGTTGAAGTCAGCTCATGGTATTGCCCTGGTCTTTGGCTTGGCGTATCTTTTGGGGGTCCACATTTTCTCATTTAAACTTGGACATGTGGTTCACATCAAGAGGGACAGCTGAGGTAGGAACCATCCTGGGAAACCTGTACCTAACTCACTTCTGAAGGTTCAGAAATTTCTTACTTCCTTCTTTTTATTTATTTACACTATCCTACTCTCTTTAACCAAAGGCGAAATACACTAACCAGGTAATTTGTACTACTGCCTCCAAGGTTTCTCCCTGAAAGGACAAGGTGATGGAGAGGTCAAAGAAAATGTCAAAATCCAGGTATCACAGAAGTGGTTGTATTCAAACCATCCTCACCTTTGGTGGTGGATGGGAGGTTGGGGATAAGAACCAATAAGGTGTCTGGATAAGATGGTAAATGGAGTCTCAATTTTGGTTTACACAGAGTACATGATAGACCTACTGCCAAACAGTATGAGCTCAGCCTCCATATAGTCAGTCTGGCTCCAAACTCGGTCCCTGTTCCTATCAGACCTGGGGCCGGTCTTGCGTGCCTGTTTCTAAATCCCTAAGGAGGGGTTACCATAATAGTTCTTGCCTCATAGAGCTGTTGGAGACTGATAAAGTGAAAGTGAAAAGTGAAAGTGAAGTCGCTCAGTCGTGCCCGACTCTTTGTGACCCCACGGATAGTAGCCTGCACCAATAAGACACATATAAAAGCCGCATTGTGGTGCCTGGCACATAGTAAGCGCTCAGTAAGCTTTCCTTATTATTAAAGCACTGAAATGTTGACAACATCTTGCCTATAGACCCTTTTAATGGGGCAAGCATGGGCAGGGGCGACAGTTGCAGGGGTATCAGGAGCGTAGCTTGAGAAAGATGCATTGAGTCCAACTCCTGCCTCAGTTGGTAGAGAATCCGCCTGCAATGCAGGAATCCGCCTGTGATGCAGGAGACCCCCGGTTCCCTTCCTGGTTTTATTCCTGGGTCTGGCAGATCCCCCGGGGAAGGAAATGGCAACCCACTCCAGTATCCTTGCCTGGAAAATCCCACGGACAGAGGAGCCTGGCGGGCTACAGTCCATGCGGTCACAAGAGTCGGACACGACTTAGCGACTAAACCACTACCACCACCACGTGCCAGGGCGAGCACAGCCAAGGCTGTTGGGCAGTGAGCTGTGTGCATGTTTGGGGGGTGGAGTGGCACTGCGTCCAGGGCACGCACGATCCCAGACGGTTACCAATGGCCTTCCAAGCTTTCAGCTTGGTTCTCTAAGTGAACGCCCAGTAAACATTCAAAGAATATCGGTTTGAGCCGGAGTATTAGCCTGTCCTTAGCAACAACACGTGGGTCAGGCTATGCGACACAACAACAAATGCCAGTGTGTGCCAGGCATCGTTCTCAGCGGCTTATGAGCATCAAGTCACTCGCAGGTTATCACGGCCCCTAGAAAGTAGGTGCCTTTCACATCCCCCTTTTATGCAGGAGCCGGCCCCAAGGTCAGGCAGCCCGCGAGGGATGGGGCGAATAGGGGAGTCCTCCCACCACTGCCGGCGCCGGGCGCCCACTTTTCCCGGCGAAGGGGTCCCGAGAAGCCGCCCCCGGGCAGCCACGCTGGAAAAGGAGAGCTTGTGGGCAAGGGCGCTTAGGGCAGCCCACCCTGGTAGCACCCCCTGCGGAGTCGGGGGTGGTGGTGTGTGGAGGGGGGCGCAAATCCAAGCCGTAGAACGTTCCAGAACCTGGGTGGGGCGGGGGGTGCGGGGAAGGAGAACCCCGTGTCCCGCAGACATTCCCGCGCGGAGAAGCGTGGCCGTGGACCAGGCCCCTCGCGCTCCGGAGTCGCGGAGTAGGGACGCGCGCGCGCGCGCGCGCACGGACCGCATCGCACCGCACCGCAGCGCACGCGCACACGGGGGGGCAGGATCGCCCGCCGCCCAGGACGCGACGGGAGGCCTGGAAAGTTCCAGCTGGTTCGAGAAGCGTACGTAGCCAGCGCAGGGTCTGAGGGAGGCTATCGGTGGCTGCCGGCGGCTGCCTGCGGCTTCCGGCCGGAGAGACCCGCGGCGCGTCTCCGCTCCGTCGCGCCGGCCCGGCCAGGGGCCTGGGGGCTGGGGCGGGGCGGGGAAGGGGCCCCTGTGGGGCCCGCGCGCCGCCGAGAGCCGGGCTTTTCGATGGGGGCGCGGCGCGGCCGCCTTAAGGAGGGGGCGTGGCTGGCGCCCGTGTGGGGGGTGTGGCCCGCCGAGGGGGCGTGGCAGCTCCGTCTGCGCAGCTGCCAGCGCCTTTAAGCCCGGGCTCGCGCGGCCAGAGCGTGCTGTCGCCGCCCGGGAGCCTTCCGGCCCAGTCAGTGGAGCCCGTCAGCTTCTCTGCGCGGGTCAGCCCACCCCCTTCCCACCCCTCCGGTGTCCCGGGAGCTGGCTCGGTGCGGAAGCCGCGCGCCATCCATTCGGGCATGCCCCGCTACGAGCTGGCTTTGATCTTGAAAGCCATGCAGCGGGTAAGTGACCTTCCTACCGCCCCCCCCCCCCACCATCTCACCTCTCCTCAGAGCCCGCCTTCCCCGCTAGGCCGCCGCCGCCGCCCCTTCCCTCAGTCCCCGCGCGGCCGGAGGTTGAGGAGGGAGGCGGGGGGACCGGGGCGGGGGGCGTTCTCGCTTGAGGGGGCGCTTGTGGAGGGAGGGAGGCCCCCGCCGGCCCGGCGAGGCCGCGTGCGCGCGGGAGGCGGGGGTGTGCCGGCGCGGGAGGGTGTGTGCCTCGCACGCGGCCTCGCCGGGCGGGAGGGCGGGCGGGCGGCGGGAGGTGGGGGGACGGGCCGGCCCTCGGGATCCCAGTGAGAAGGTCCGCGGGGAGGACACGCGCCAGCGCGGGCCCGGAGCCCGGGGCCCCCCGTGCGCCCGCCGTCGCGAAGCTGCCTCGTCGCCGGCCCCGCTCCGCCGCCGCCCACTCGCCTCAGCCTGCCTCCGCCGCCCGCCCGCCCGCCCGCCTTCCACTGTAGCGCCCGCCGGCCGCCCCGGAACCGTCCGTGCTCAATAAAACCTTCTCCAAAGCGTGTGTGTGTGTGTGTGTGTGTGTGTGCGTGCGTGCGCGCGCGCGCGGTTGTGTCTGGACCACGGTCGCGTAGAACCGGCTTTCACGTTAAAAAAAAAAAAAAAAATTCTTTGACTTTCTCTTTTTCTGACTTCAGCGGCAGTCCTGCTCCGGGTGCCCTTAGCCCAGTTTTCATTCATCCAAGTTGTGCCTTATTTATTTTTTATTTTTGCGCCTTCCGGAAGAAACTTGGCTTCCCCACTTTCCCCCCGCCCTGCTTTTGATTGCTCTTGAGGTAGGGGATTTCAGATTTGGAGGGATGCTAAGCGATCCTGCAAGCCCTTTCCACTCCAGGGAATGGTGTGGCCGAGGACAGGGACCCCGCAGCCCGGAGCCGCTCTTCGTTCTCTGTTCTGGGTCAGGTGCTCCTCAAGCCGTCGCCGAAACCCCCATTCTTCTGTGAATTTGGTAATGTAGCGTGTGGTGTATGCTTTTTTTTTTCCTCCCCCCTCCCCCCCTTCCCTTGCAGGTATAGATAACGACAACAACAACAAAAATTAATGTTTGGACTTTGGGAACATAGCTAGCTTCTTAACAGCGCCAGAGACTTGGGCACATTGTATATTTCGGGTCAGTTTTGAAAACGAGCTGTTAGAAAGTTAGGTGGTACTTAAATTTGGGGCTATTGGAAAACTACCAATCCCAGAGCATTAGGAAATTTTTACGTTCTTGGCACACTATGAGCTGGGAAGGCACCAGTGTCTCTGGATCAGGTCTGGAGAGACTGGTCAGGCATGCTGTTGTGGCCTCAAGCTTGTTCTTCCTGCATTTGGGAGACGATAAGGTTGCATTGTTTAGCCTCTTAAGTATTACCGCTTTCTTGGCCCACTTCCCTCTAAAATGTAGTGCTTAAAGAGAATAGGAACAATTAAAAAAAAACTTCCTTTTAACTTACCCGTTTTAGGAGGTATCAGAACCTGGGAAATGTATTGAAATTTCTTTTAACCTTGTTTTAGGGAGAAAGCAAGTATCATGAGTCAAAGTGTATAGTGTTTGTTTATTCTATAAACCTTTGAAATGAAAATTCAGAACTCTTTATCTTTAGCATAGCTGCCAAGTACTGTACATTTGTTCACAGAGCTTCTAGTATGTTAAATGTATTTATTATGTTATATACTTTTTTTTTTTGGTATCCTGTAACAACCACTATTCAATCATCTGTGGTGTGGAGCACACATATTTTTATTTCACATAAGCTACATAGTGCAGTTTAAAATAATAATTCAATTAACCTTTCTTGAAATCCTGGCAAGTGTGATGTGGGGGTGCTTTGCAGATAATCAAGGTGAACTCCTGCCTGGAGGCGCAGGCCTCCATGGCTGCAGATAAGGACATTGTAACGATGATGAAGTTGTGTTGAAGAGATCCTTGACCTAAATAAAGTAAGATTAAACAACAACAAAAAAAACCCTCTCTTTTTTGTATTCATAAAACTTACTTTTGAGTAGGTTGTCAATTTGAGTAACAAACATAAAACTTCCTGTCTTCCAAGTTCTGCTTGCTTTCAATTTGGGAAAATTGAGTTCTAAAATAAGATCAATACTTTGGGGGAAATAAGTGAAAAATGCGACGATGAACTTTGACAGGCTTTAGGGAAACCTTTCTAATATGCAGCAGTTTTGTGGTTCTGTTGTAGGTAGCGTGTTGTATGTAATTCCCCAATTTTAAGTAACACATCTTTTATATTTTTAGATTCTGAAATGTGTATGTCTCTTATGGTGTACCTTTTTGATGATTTAATTTCCATCTCCCTCAAGTCATTTATGTATTTTGGAATGGAGGGAATACTCTAGGTAATTCTTAGATGCGGATATTGAGACTAATTTTTGCAGTCTTTTCACAGATTCCCAGAGAGATTTTCCTGTTTCTTTTTTGGGGGGGATATTCTATAGGCCTGAAGAGCGTTTGAGCCTGGTTGGCTACAGTCCATGCAGTTGCAAAAGAGCTGGACGTGACTTAGTGACTAAACCACCACCATAGGCCTAAAGAGTATTCCTCCTCTCTTTAGGGTGTATTACTTTTCCTTCTCCCAACTCTTGAATTTCCTTTGACTCCCTAGCTCAGAGTCCTTAAAATTGAGCATAGAAGAGGTGTTGAATTTAACAGGCAGATACTGTGTTGAGGCTTTCATAGCATTTCTTGTGTTGGAGCCCCACTGCATTGTAGCAGTCTCTCTGTGAGTCCCCATTGGAAGATTTCAGGGTGTAGTAGGTAGAATGAATCCTTATTGAACTATATTCAATTGTATGTTAGTCACTTAAACGTTTCAGTGCCTTTTCTCTGTTTGCAGTTGGGAGTCAGCATGGGTCTCTGCTTTTTTTGCACTTGCAAGTCTGTGCACTTAGGAATGTAGATGCCAGACCTCCCAAGAAGAAATTTATTTGCAGGTACCATTTAGCTTGAGTTTTATTAAACATGTATATATAAAGTTGTCTTATTTCCATAATCTGATGTGAAAAGTAGATAACTTTAATTCTGAAAATTGATGCAGTAAAGTCATGGACGTGGTGAAATTAGACTTTTAAAGGTCATGATTAAAGCCATTTGAGAAGATGGATGCTTAGACCAGTATTAGACCATTATGTAGCAGAGTTTCCAGAATAAAAAGGTTTTGAGAAGCTTATCATAGATTAGCATTGTGAGAGTTACATTAACTTCTTGCAAACACAGTATTCAAGGCTGTAGTGTGGAAGGACATGGCTGCAGAGGAAAGACCATACACTGCAAGCAGTCTCAGTCCAGCCTCTGGAAGACATTTTTCAACAACTGAAAAATTAACAAATTACCTGTGAGATGATTTTTCTCTCCACGTTCCCGCTGACCTCTTGCTGTGGAAAGTTTAGGTCGATAGAGGAGATGAGAGGTCCTGACTTCGGTGGGTGAGATATGACTCTTGATTTCTGAGGTCCCTTCTCTTGAGAGTTTGAGAAATGGGTTATGTCTGTTGAGTTCACTTTGAAATTTGATATAAAAGATTGGCACTTCATTTAAGCTAGGTAAAAGAATGAATCGACAGTTTTTTAACTAAAGGCATGTACTGTGTTGAAAAACTGAACTTTGTAGAAAAATTTGTACATTTGGGATAGGCTCAGGAAGAGGAATTTTGAGGTTAAAAAGATATCTATGCAGAACATTTATATTTTTTGGTTACTTAGTTTAGGAACACTTAACATGTGTTATCACGTTTGCCCAAAGGATGATAACCAGTTGGAATATTTCGAGTTGTAAAAGCCCTGGGAAAATATTTTTTCCTGAACTCTTCTCATTGCTACTCAGGAATTTTTCCATGAAGAATTAAAGGCTAATGGTTTAAACAATAATTAGTTCTAATTCTTAGTTTAGTTGTAAGTAAATATAGGTGTGTACAATAAAATAGCATTTATATATCCTCTTGTGTATTTTTTCAAATAGAAGTAAAAGCAGATGGCTACTTTGAAAATCTTTTTTATTAAAACAGATTTCACAAGTTATTTTATGTTCACTATCTTTCATATTTCATTGAAAGATTATATTTTAAATTTTAAGGTAGCCCATTGAAATAGTTCTTTGCAAGTAAAGAGTTTATGACGTGCCGAGTTTATGACTTAGGTTTTATACATTTAGAAATAGAAGTATAATTATATTCTAGTTTCTATAATTGAACAAAGCAATAGGTTTTCTGATAATGCAGGGAAGAGTTTGTCATATTTTTCTTCAGTCAAGCTTTTTTGATTAGAAGACCTGGCAAAAGTGTATTCTAGAGTTATACTCCAAGTTTAGGAGAAGGCAATGGCACCCCACTCCAGTACTCTTGCCTGAAAAATCCCATGGACGGAGGAGCCTGGTAGGCTGCAGTCCATGGGGTCGCACAGAGTTGGACACGACTGAAGCGACTTAGCAGCAGCAGCACCCCAAGTTTAGTGTCTTGTGAAAGTAGTTTCCGCAAACTGTTAGCATTTTAGATACTTTCTGGAGGC
Source organism: Bos taurus (assembly GCF_002263795.3). Classification (NCBI taxonomy): domain Eukaryota; kingdom Metazoa; phylum Chordata; class Mammalia; order Artiodactyla; family Bovidae; genus Bos; species Bos taurus. The sequence goes on along the minus strand of NC_037328.1, from coordinate 1,450,435 downwards.
ATAGGGTCTAACTGGGAACTCACTATGAGAGTGGCCAACCGTAGGTCATTGTAGCTTGGCTTGCTTGGCAATATTTGATAACTAGGAACTAGTGGTATTTTTGCTGTCAGGTGGTGGCAGACAGAAGTTCAAATGGAAACATCCTTGTTCTAGTTGTCAGATGACTGGTCTTTTTTTTTTTTTTTTCCTCCTCACCAGTCTGCCCTTAACAGCTTAGCTTGTATCTTTATCTTCAGTAACCAGCCTTCGTGCTTTGTCTACTTGCAATCAGATCACTTAAAACAGTTACCCAGTAAGGAAAGAACTGAGCCTTGTGGGCAAGCAGTGTCATACTTTGACTTGGTACTAAAATTTTCTTGGGTTCCAGCTCATTGCTGCAGCAAGCGATTGAAGAAGGAATGCTGTCCCCGCCCCTGAGCTACAGCTAAGGTACAAGGAGTGGCTGGGGGCTGAGGAAGCCTTCCTCAACAAACATGGTTTGTATGTGTGAAGACTGCTGGTCATAAGTTGACTTTCTGTACTAAACTTTGTTTTTTTTCTTTGTGACTCGCACATTCAAAGCAGATATTTATTGCCTTTCAAAATCACAATGCAGACTACCATTGAAGCTTCTCAACCTTTAGATTATAAAATCACTCTAAGGAAAACTTAAGTTGGAAAGCAATGAAGAAATTCTAGAGTAATGTTTTTCATCTAGTACCTTCATTGTATTTGTAGTACAGGTAGGATTTATCTGTTCATCATGAGGAATGCATCTGTTCAGTGGACGGCAATTCTAAACCAACAGGGACTGTTTGCCAACACATGTAGTTAATCTTTCTCAGGGAAATCAAATTGAAGGAATTAGTCAGATTTAAAGAAGTCATTAACATTTAATGAATATCTGGTAAGTTACCAATTTATCTGAAGGGAAAACTACCGTCAGAAGTTTGGAAAAAGACAGTTAATCCAGTCCTGATATCCTTCTTGTGCTCCAAATAGCAGTTGGCGAACTGTATGGCTCACAGGCCAAATCCAACCTGTTGCCTGCATTGTGTGGCCTGTGGGATTAAGGAAGGATTTTACATTTTTAAGTAGTTGGGAAAAAATTAAAAGTTTTTATGGAAGTTACATGAAATTCAAATATCAGAGTCCATAAATACAGGTGTGTTGGAACATAACCATATTCATTTGTTTATATTTATTATCTGGTCCTTTACAACAACAACAAAAAAGTTTGCTGACCCCTGCTTTAGAGGAAACAGTTATAATTTCCTAGGTTCACCATTTGTCTTAACTTCCTACGGTGCTATATCCTGAGATTTCTGCTTTGATCCCTTCCTTTCCCTCCTCTTTCTATACTGTACCTTTGCCTTCCTATGGTTTGACCTTCATATGGTTTGCCTTTCTTTGGTAACAAGCCAAGAACTCTGGCATTTTGTGCTTTTCTGTGCTGGTATATTCCCATGGCACTGCTAACTTGGTTTGGTTCAAACTTAATGAGTCGCCTACCCCCAAACTTGCCTGAGTTGTTTCTGTTTGTGGCTCCTGTTTTCTGTCACACGGGACTAAACCAATCCAACTCTTTGTTCCTGCAGTCTCATTCCCATATAGTCTTCTCTGCTCTAGCTGAGCTACTTAGGTTTCTTGCTTGGATTCTTGCAGTTTCTTAGACGATCTCATACTGCTGAGGGGAGGGTAATCCATGCCTATAAATATGCTTTCTGGGGTGCAGAGATACAAGTTCTTGAAATACTTTGAAAGTTAAATTGGGATGCATTTTTAGGGAAATAATACAAACCATTGTTACAAAGCATTGTGTAGTGATGCCTTTTTGATTACTTCATCACCTTCCCATATCAGTTGATTGTGTCAACACCATTGCCAAATTACAGCACGTTCAGAAATCTGCTCTTTCTCACAGATATTCGGAATGAAGCCTGACATCCAAGGCCACCTGTAATACGACTCCAGTCTTTTATTTTAACCTCATCTTTTAATTTCTTCCATCTCCATTTTTGTACAGTACTGAGTGAAGAAAATTGCTGTATATCCCTGTAAATATCATTCCCTTTGATTTCCTTTGGTGCTTGTGTGACACTGCTTTTCTTGGAATGATCGTCTCCAAGAAAACATACCTCAAGTTCATTTTGACTCAGTTGGTATATGAAACAAATACTGTGGACCTGCACTGTTAGGAATTGTGATCTTTCTTTTGAACTTGGACGGTGTGTTTCTGTGTCTTATCTCGTGGACAGCTTTCTCGTTAGTGTTACAGTTTATTGGTGAATGTTTCATATCCCCTTTGGTAGGGTACATGTGCTTGAGGGACAGGTCTGTTTCATGTCTGCTCTGCTTTACCCACAAGGTTGATGCTTATTTAGCTGCCTTGGGGTTTCCTGTTCTCATCAGTCTAAAGCAGTTCTTGACTATGAGACAGCATGCTGACCTCTGGTGCTAGGAAGTTGCTTTCAGAGCAGTGCATGTTGCACTGAGGGAGTTGTATGCTTACCAGAAGTTGTGTTGGTTTCCACGACTATTTCATGGCAGGTAGTCTTGCCCTTATAATAATTTAAATATGTAAACTGATTAAATGAGTACAAACTTTTTTTTCCTCTCCCGAAAACCAAGTTGGATTCTTTGGAAAAACATGCTGAAGGTGAGTCCCTAAAATAATGGCTGTAGAATAGCTGTCATAAAGTGTTGGAGAGAAGATAACAATAGTCCAGGATGATTCTGTATGTAGACTGCGTTACAAGGACTCCTTAAAGCTTTGCACTTTGGTGCAACTGGAATGGAGATGGTAGATGATGGATTTATAGATAATGCTTTAGATCAAGCAGAAGGAACTTCAGCAAGGAGCTCTACGTCATCAGTCCCGTTCTCTCAAGGGCTTGGCCCCATACTAAGATTGGGAAATACACTTATATGTTAAATGTAGGTAAAATGTTTAAGGTATGTATGATTTTTTAAGAATTTCCTCTTGCAGCTTTAATCCCTTTTTTACTTAATACTTTTGTGTATGATTGTTTTGGATACAGACGCTTCCACTTTAGTCAGTGCTCCAGTTTTTGTTTTCTCAATGAATAGAAGAGCAAAAGGTCTGAAATGAAGGTCCTGGTTGTGTTATGTTGGAATAAACAAAGAACTGACACTGAGGCAGCAGAAAGAACTTTAGAGACAATGAACCTGGGTTTGGTTCCTGGCACCTGCCTACAAGGAATCGTAACCCTCTTGGATCCTCATTTCTGTCTGTGAAATGGGAGTGATCCGTCAGTTGGAGGGTCTTTGAAGATAAGTTGGTAACATAACCTTGGAGGCAGTAGGTGTTCAGTGTGTCATTAAGGTACCTTTGTTCTCTCAGGTAAGGTATTAAACTTTACTGTGTAATTTTCCATTATTCCCACTTTATTAATGAAGAGACTCCAGAAGATAAATTTTGTTAATGTGTAAGTTACCAGAATCCAAGACTTGAGTCAAACCTGACATATAGCACTTGCTCAGAAGTTTTTGAATTGAACGTGAAAGTTTTAGAAGTGAACATGAGCCATGCTTCCTGATAGCTTGCATGCTGATTAAGTAAGGCTGAGCTTTTGCCTCCGTGAAATGTAGAATGTATGTGAGGGGTCCAGTGAATGAACTCCACCACATGGAACAGCCTTTCTGTCAGACAGATGTGCAGCATTGATTCAGCAGCTGCCAGCCTTTGCCAGGCTGAATGCACTGGGTGGGATTCCTCATCAAGAACTAAACTATTTGAAGCTGGACTTTGTGTTCATCTCTGTCTCTCATCTGACCTTGTACTTAGTTAGACTTACGTGTATTTTAAGTGAAGAAAAGGTTGGAGAAAGTGAAGAAAATCTAAAGAAAAGAATTACTTTAGATAGGCTTGTAAGTGTCAAAATGATTTGAGGCAGGTGAGGGGAAAGCTTAGTATCTTAATCTTCAAGTAAATTTTGATTGCTATTTGCTGAATTGCTGCTGAAACTTCAGGAATGACCCTGTTTCAGTAGAATCGATGCATGGAGCTGGTGGATCATAGCCTAATCGATTTCTGTTGCCATGTGATACCTTCAGTTAGTATTTTTCTTTTCATTTACTTTTTTAACTTTTAATTTTTGATGGAGCAATGTATTATAAGACTACATCTTTCCATTTAATAGTTGATTTTTTAAAAGTTTTTTTTTTCCCATTCCTATTGGTACAGACTTTATTTTTATAAAAGAACTAAAAGTATTTTGCATTATAGCATATGTTGCTGGAATGTATATATATCATTAACATGATTGAATTTTAAATAATTATCTTGTAAGCCAGAGGTACCTATGATCCAAATCTTCAAGACCATTTACAAGAGAATGCACATTTTATTTTGATGTATATTTAACTGTCAGCCTCTTAAGCCCAACTTTGTTTCAGACTTAATTTGTGACTTTCTTTGTACTGGATTATTTTACTCTGAAGCTCCATAATGAGATACTGGATGATACAAAATATTGAACACTTATTAAGCAGATTTGAGAAATGTGTGTGAGTGTATAATAGTGGATGAAGAGATAAGAATGTGACCAAGAAGGTTGAATAGTAATGCTGGTAATTTTAAAATCATTTTCATTGTGTTTGGAGATGGCAGTGTGAAGTAAATATGTTCATGAGTCAATGAAAACTGTTAACAAAGTTGTCTGAGGAATAGAAAGGTTATGTATTGAATTCTCGTGACTTCGGTGTGTTAAAACTGGTAAGTATGAATTAGCCTTAGATTATTTTGTTGGAGTTTGTGATGTTGTAATTCAGAGACTGAAAGGAGTTAGTGGGCCTGTGGCAAAATGGTGGAGCTGCTACAGGGGTGTGTGTGCGTACGTGCACGTGCGTGCTCGCTCATGCTGGTGGTGCTGGCGCCTACTACCACTGTGTGTTATTGCCATGGGGAGTGCGGGCCTGGTTTTGCCAGCTTGTCTTTATCTATCCTATTCTTAGCCAAAACTCCAGATACTACAGGAAGTTGATTTTTTGGGGTTACTTTTTGTCTTTGTTACATTTTTAGATGTTTGCACCATGGTATTGAAGCACCATGGATCTAAGGAAATGTATCTGTTGGTCAGGTTTGGCTAACATCTTGTAATTTCTGATTTAGATAATGGGTTTTAGATGTTCTTTAAAGACATCCTTAATTGCCTTTGGACCTCTTTCAGCATTTAGCTTACAGAAATTGCTGCTCACATTGGCAGAACCCATCTAGTTAATTGACCATTGATTTACAATAGGACTAATAGTAAATGGCAAACACATCCAGGTCTTTAAAAGGAGTATCAGTTTATTTGGACTAGTGGATTATGTATGCCCATTTAGGCCAAGTGTACAGACTTCAGAGAGTCACACAAAGACTGAGGTATGACTTAGTATGAACTGTCAGAAATTGGTATTCATAGTCCACTTTGTCTTTAGACATCTGGGTGATTGCTTATTTTAAGGATGCCTTAGTACAGTTTGGTTTACAACTGCTGTACTGAAGTCCTACAGGTTTGAAATAATGCTTCTTGAAAGAGTCTGCTTTATCTAGAAGATGACATTTTTCCTCAGGGTATGTCTATGAAATTCACGTTAGCTTATATGACACATGATCCTTGGAATATAGTATTACTATGAAAAAAAATTAGGTGTTCCTCTAGTCAGAGTGTAGATCAAGGGGATGATGTGACATTACAATTTTTGGCCAGGCTTCATGTTTCCATAGAACGGAAACCAAGTCATTACCCTGACTGTTGCTTCCCCACTCCCACTCCAGGTACTCTACAGCAGATTGCAGATAAACTTGGGTCCAGTTTGTTCTTCCCTACCTTTCAAGTCCAGGGTACAATTGACTTGTTCCCACTCATCTCCCTCATCATTTTTATTACGATTACAGTGCCCTAGTTAAGGGAATCCCTACCCACTTTGGGAACATTTCAGTAGAGATTGACATGGATGAGAGCTTAAAAATGGAATCGCAAGTGAAAGCAGAGGCTTCTTAAAACCTCCATCTGAAGCACTCAATGCTCATAAACTGGCATTTGCCTGTCTGTGCCCTAGCATCAAGAATTCCTGGTTTTGAATTCCCTGGTGGTCCAGTTGTTAGGACTCTGAGCTATCACTGCCGAGTGTGAAGATCCTATAAGCCCCGTGGTGCAGCCAAAAAAAATAAAAAATTCCTGGTTTTGTAACTTTGTTTAGACTTCAGTGTTTAAAATGTCTCCTTGGCTATTAAAATGCTTTGATTTTGTCAGGTGTGGAAACCCAAGGGCAGCTATAACAGCCAGATTGCTCTGAGTCTGGCGGGCTGCCGTCTATGGGGTTGCACAGAGTCGGACACGACTGAAGCGACTTAGCAGCAGCAGCAGTTTAGTACGAGAACACCTTGGCTGTGTGGTGGTCAACTAAGTTTGGAGGTAGGATCTTTGTCAGGCACATATTACAGGGAAGGTGTACTTAAGTGTCGTTTTAAAAAAGTTGGCTTCAACCAAGGTAAATCTATGACCCAGTAGTAGGTGGTTCTGATTCTCATTCTTTGTGCTGGTATACTGTTTGTTTTCTGTTTTGTTGGCAGTGACACGAGAGTGCAGTTTTGTAACGTTGACTCTCGTAGCCTGATTGGTTTCAGGAATGCGTTCTTATGTGTAGACTGAGGACCAGGAGTTTGTGCAAATCCAGTTTAAGAAGATTAAAGTGAAGAAATTCCTCCTAATACCCTTTCCTTTATTAAATATTTTACCTGATTTGGATAAAATAATTGGATACTTACAATTTCAAGATCTCCTGCCTTCTGACATCCAAGGAAAGCATTTCTGATCTTATTTCTCTGTATTTTACTTGTTCTGTCTTTGAAATGTAAGAGAAAAATCAGCTGGATTTGTAATCTACAAAACCATGCCTCAGTTTTATGTTCACTTCTTAGGTTCTGTTCAGGGCATAATCTCGACCATTCCTTCCAAAAACCGTTAGCCTGTTTATGGTCCTGTTGTTTATTTCTTGAAAATCCTGTATTCCCCAAACCTTTGAGAAGATTAGAAGATTTAAAAGTTTTCTAACCAAAAGCATCTGCCTGAGGAATCATCCCAATTTCAGGATCTTCTGTTTTATGACTTGGCCTCCTGGGAGTTAGAATCTGGTTTACCAGGAAGACTCTTGTGTTTACATTTTCTGGCCTCAGTCTCATGGAAAAATGAGAAACTTCTTGGCCTCTCTTCTTCTAGGAACAGTTTTTCTAGGAACATAAAATTGGAACCAAGTAAGATAAGATGGAAAACATGAAGGTAAACCACCACAAGTTGACATGGTTGGATGTCCCACATCTATAAAACTTACGGCTTGTAATACCTAATCCTCAGTGGCTGGTTTAAGCAAGGGGTGTGTATTGTGTGTGTGTGTGTATTATATGCGCGTGTGTGTGTGTGTGTGTGTGTGTATTCTCCATTTTACACATGAAAACACTGAAGCAGAAAGGTACCCGGGACCACACAGCTCAGTAAGGTGCCAAGTTAGGATCCTAAAGGCAGTCTCAAAGCTAGAAGCTAAACTTTTGATCACTGCATCCACTGTAATAGTATTAGAGCTAAAAAGTCACTTTAGACTGAAGGAAGTGTTTCACATCTATTTTGAGTGCCTACCACTACCCTGTGTTGTAAACTATAGGAAAAAGTTCCAGCTTTCCTGGAGCTTACATTCTAATGAGGGAGACAGACTAGTAGATGCTGTGAAGAGAAACATCAAGATGAAGGGACAAAATGTGGCGTAATGTATTTTTGTTATAGTGCTCAGGCAAGGTTGAGACTTTAGCGAGCCTTGGCCACTAGCTGTGGGCAGAAGAGCAGAGATGAGTGCAGACATGTTGGGGTGATTATATTAACATGCATTCAGTCTAGCAGGCTTCTCTTTTATAGGTTATCTCCAAGCCTTTCCCGAAAGAATTGACTGTATATGATGGTTGTTTAATGCTTGCTTCTTTCCCACAGGACTTTTACCTAGTAATCTACCTTGATTAGTAATCTGTCTTGATGATGTTGACTTGAAGTACATGTTTTTTTCCGTTTTGTAGAAGTGAGAATTAAGACGTGGGCTCGAGCATACACAGAAGTAACAGAAGTAACTCGTTTAACGAATCTCTGTATTGTACCTGTCACCCAGCTTCAACAGTTATCAATGTTTACCATTCTTGCTTTATCTCCACCACCCCTTCCTTTTATTCGTTTATTTTTTGCTGGAGTACTTTATATTTTTTCATCTGAAAATTTTACACCTTTAGAAGAGTTATAAGAACCATTCAGTTAACACTTGTATGCCTTTCCCCTAGGTCACTGGGGATTAAAATTTGCCCTATTGGCTCTTTATCTGTACCATTTGTTGCAGGTATTGTTGTCATGCCTTTCTTAGGAATAAGGACTTTCTAACCATAGCATGACCATTACATTCAGGTTTGACATTACTGCAATGCAATTGCAGAATGTTCAGTTTGTGTTCAAGGTTACCTTATTCCAGTGTTAGCCTTTAGTTCTTTAATTCAGTATTCAATCAGGGTTCATGCATTTGGTTGTTATGTAGTCTCCTTGATCTTGAACAGATCTTGAACCGTTCTTTGTCATTAAAGACATTGTTAGTTTGAAGAGTCCAGGACCTCTGGTCTGGAGAGTCCCTCGATTTGAATTTGTCTAGTTGCTTTCTCATGATTAGAGATAGATTAAACATTTTTGGCAGGAATATTACACAGGGATACCAATGTATTATACCAGGAGACAGGTCAGTTTGTCCCACTCTTGGGGATGTCATGCAATCATTTGGTTAGGGTGATATCCACCAGATTGTTCCATTATTAATGTACTTTTTTTCCTTTAGAAATTATTAAGTGGTTTATGGAGTGACAAACTTGATGCTGAATATTCTTCTCTCCAGCAGTCTTCCATTGGATTTAGCATTTATTGATAATTCTGAATCAGTTGGGGTTACAAAGAGTTGGACACAACTGAGCAACTCACACACACACGTGTGTATGTGCATGCACATACTAAATCAGTTTTTGCTGGAGTCCTTCAAAGCAAATGCAGATACAAAAATTCACCTGTAAATATTTAGTATATATCTAAAAGGTAAGGGCTTAAAAACAAACAAAAAACAGTGCCTTTTTGCCACCCAACTATAATTCCTTAACATGTGATATCCATATACAAATGTCCTAAATTGTCTGAGATGTGTCACTACAATTGACTTGCTTAAATCTGAATCCCAGCAGAGTCGACAGGTTGTATTTACTTGATGTTTTTGCAAGAGTTCTGGGGTATAGCATCATGTCAGAAGGCAGCTGTTGTCAACTTCATCCATCTGTTCTGAAGTCCCCATCAGACATTTTCACCTTTTAGCATCAACCATAACCATTGCCTCAGAACATTATTTCATTAGGGATTACAGAAGATGATTCTCAGATGGCCTCATTTCCTCTGAATTGATTAGCAGATTTTTTTTTTTCTGAGTTGTATTTATTTCTACTTTTTACGTATATCTTCCTGGGGAGTGTTGTGAAAGGATACATTCTTCATCTTTACTTCGCAGAGGATGGTTCTGGACTTCCTTAGTAATTCTTTTAATACGTCCTCAAATTTTCTCATCTGTAAATTGGGAGCAGTCATCATGCCTACCTCTTGTGAGGATTAAATGATCTGGTGCATGTTGTATAAAAGTGGTGCCTGGCACTCGAGTTGGGAAGTGCTAGTTATTAAAGTCGGAGAAGGCAATGGCACCCCACTCCAGTACTCTTGCCTGGAAAATCCCATGGATGGAGGAGCCTGGTAGGCTGCAGTCCATGGGGTCGCTAAGAGTCGGATACGACTGAGCGACTTCACTTTGACTTTTCACTTTCATGCATTGGAGAAGGCCATGGCAACCCACTCCAGTGTTCTTGCTGGAGAATCCCAGGGATGGGAGCCTGGTGGGCTGCTGTCTATGGGGTCGCACAGAGTCGGACAGGACTGAAGTGATTTAGCAGCAGTAGCAGTAGCAGTTATTAAAGTAAGTTTTTAATGAACTCTTCAGGTGTTAGTGGAGAGGCAGAGATGGGAAAGATTCTTCCTGTGTTGACATCAGCAGGACGCTGGGGCCTGTGTCGAGGGAGCTGAGGGAGGTGCTGCTTGCCCACACCAGCATGGAAACAGCTGTAACACACGAAGCACGTGTCACTGCTCACGGTGAAGCGGCTGTTGATGATTGCAGAGGTGAGATCTGGGACACGTTCTGAAGTGGAGTTAGCACAGTGAAGGAATGTAGGTAGATAGATGAGATGGTGGCTCCAGACAGGTTTCTATTGTGTCATGGCCTATTGAGGTTTTTATCGGAACAAAGGGCAGCATGCTTGCCTAGTCTGATTTACCTTGTCATTCTGTACACTCTCAACCACTGCTGTTTGAGATTGCAAATCACTTTCCTCAGGGAGGAAATGCTGACCTACTTCTTGGCCTTTTAATCTACCTTCTTATACTGCTTTAAAACCCAGTTGTTGATGACTGTATAGACTATTGGAAGTTTAATACTCTTGATCAGGTGCTTACTCATTAATATTGGATTCATTCAACAAACATTTGAGCCTTGTAGTGTGTAAGATAATGATCTAGACAGACCAGCCACATCTGTGAACCTGAGAAACTAGCCTCTGCCCTCTTGGAATTTACATTCTGGTAGTGAGGTGACAGTATACATAAGGAAGATTTATTAAAGTATGTTAGAAGGTGTTGCGTGCTGTGGGGGAAAAAATAAATCAGGATAAGGAGAGATGGAGATGATTAGGGAAATGGTCAGGGTGCTAGCAGTTGAGATTATATGTTCTGATTGTGGGTATATTTTTGAGATAAAGCCAGCAGATTTTGCTGATGATTGATTGTGTGTGGGTGGAGGGAAAGTGAGCAAGCCTTCAAGTGAAAGTGACTCAGTCATGTCCAACTTCGCAACCCCATGGTCTTTGCAGTTCATAGGATTCTCCAGGCCAGAATACTGGAGTGGGGAGCCTTTCCCTTCTCCAGGGGATCTCCCCAACCCAGGGATTGAACCTGGATCACCTCCATTGCAGGTGGATTCTTTACCTACCGTCTGAGCCACAAGGAAAGCCCAAGCCTTCAAGGATCACTGTTAATTTTTGACTGGAGCAATAATAGTAAGGATGGAATTGACATTCTCTGAGATGAGGAAGAATTCAGTGGAATAGTTTCAGAGTTGATGAGCCAAATTGTGCGTACTCCGAGAAAAGGATAGGTGGTTACAAACAGTTCATTCAGTAAGAAAAGTGGTCCTTAGGTTTTACTATGAGAACTCATGTTTATAGATCATAGAGCTGACTCTTTCAGTCTAATGTCTTAAAGATGGAGGTTAGCAGAGGAAGGAAGTTAGCAGAAGAAAGGATGACTGAGACTCATATAGCCATGGTAACAAGGTCAGGTGTAGAATAGACTTTGAGACTTAATTTTTTAATTTTAACGCTGAAAAAAATGGAAGCAAAAGCCTTCGTCTTGGATGAGAAACTGGTTAAACCTTGGTCTTCTAGCTGGATTTTCTGATCTGCATGTTTGTACTTATATAGGAAGCCTGTACCTGGGACTTATTTTTGTTTTAATCTCTTTATTTTCTTTGTACATATATCCATCACGTATGATTATACATAGATATTTAAGTTGGACTTTATCCTATGTACTTTTTGCAGTCTCTTCTGTTAACATTTGTTATTTATACATCTCAGGTGTTTTCTCTGCAAGCTCAAAAATTTTAAAACTTTTTGATGATGATGTTGAACGATCTTTTATTAATATTGTTTCTGTTATTAAATTGCCCTTTTCATTAAAGGTAGTATTGTGTGGTGATTAAGTGAAGAAGCAGTTTAGACACAGATGGGAGTACAAATCCAGATGTAAACACAAATAACTGTATCTTGGGGTGTTACACTACCTCACTGGTTTCAGTTTTCTTGTGTGTAACATCATAATAATTGTACTTCTCCTACAATTATTGTGAGGATTAAAGTAATGCAGAAAGCACTTTAAGCACAATACCTGCAAGGTGTCAGGACTTAGTGCCAAGGTTTTATTTTTTAATCTCCATTATGTATAACTAACATGATAATCAATCTTTTATAAGCAAACCGCGCTGAGCCTTTTGAATTCTTCCTCATTCAAAGTTAACACCAATGTTTAGTCGTTGGGATTACATGATACGGTACCATAGGCACTACAGCTCTGTTATTTTACGTTTTCATTTCTCTCATAGAAATAGGTTATTGGAGTTTGCTCCATACACATGTTCTAGTATCATCCAATAAAGGTTGAAACCCGTGGTAGTTTCAAAGTTGCCCCCATACCCAAAAGGCCTTCTTCATTTGCTGAGACTTCTTTAGAAGAACAAACAAAACCAAAAAGAGCCATTGTGAGCCACACTTGTGCAGTGGTAGAAACAAATTAAAATGACTACATCTCAGGGGATTTTTGTATATGGATGAAGTGATAAGTCTGATGGTTTATGAACTTTCCTAGATGAAGAAGATTTTATTTGAAGAATTAGTTTACTTACCTGGGAAGCCATCCCTCCTAATCCCCTTCCCACCAGTACTTGGCTGAAAAGTTCTGCTTGGTCGAGGCTGCTGGAGTGGGGCTTTAATCCCTGCTCATTCCGCCTCACCTCCCTCCCCTGTGATGGGACACGGGGACTAGGAACCCTCAGAATAAGCCATTTGAGTTTAATTCAGGGCTTCGAACATTTCTTATATACTTCGAAAAGCTCAGCGAGATTGTAGGCATAGTTGAAATACTTTGCCAAAGAAATTTAAGGGCAGACTCCTTAAAAGTTTTAGGGACTGTTATATGACTACAGATAATATCTCCAGCTCCACTTGTAATTTTGAATAGGCTGGAATTGATCTAAGTTCTATTAGAAGCACTCAGCTTTCATTTTGGTGTCACTGATAAACTGCTCTTATAGCCAACTCTACGTTTTTAAGGTAAGCAGGGATTGGGCAACAGACGGTCTTGTTACGAGCATTTACATACCAAGACGACTAACCTGTTCCACTAGTGGAATTGGGTTTATTGGACTTCGAGTCAAGGTGAAAAATATGTCTGAAAAGTAGATTTTTATATAAATTTAGTGAGTTTTTTTTTTTTTTTTCCTTGAGTTTTACTTGAGTGAGTTTTATTTGAATGAAGTGTTGTAGATAGGCACTAATAGTTGATGAGGTGGTTGGGAGTCAGTTTAAAATATTTGTGAGAGAACTGCGTATTTAATACATTATTTCATCTTTTATCAATAAATAAATTCTAAGATGTTCCTGTGGAGAAGGCAATGGCAATCCACTCCAGTATTCTTGCCTAGAAAATTCCATGGACAGAACAGCCTGTAGGGCTACAGTCTATGGGGTCCTAAAGAGTTGGACTGGAGGAGGAAATGACAGCCCACTCCAGTATTCTTGTCTGGAGAATCCCATGGACAGAGGAGCCTGGTGGGCTACAGCCTATGGGGTCACAAGAGTCGGACATGACTGAGCAACTGAGCACGTAGCAGGCACAGCACAAGAAGCTCCTAAAATGCCAGGGGTATCGTTGGCAGTTTACTTTGAAAGAGGCTTATAGCACCACTTCCAGTCTATGCAAGTTGTAGATGGTGAAGTGACATTCACTGAACACCTGTCTGTTGCACTGGGCAAGATGACATACTTCCTAGGTGTTACTTATTCCTTATCAGACCATTGGGTCAGCAAATGCACAAGACTTGGCAAGCCTACTTTTGACAGTACTGGATTCTGCCTGTTCAGATTGTCCTTTTTGAGCCCAAAGCTAAAAAGATCATGGTTTGGTCACTTTGAGAGTCATTGTCTACTCTTTTTCAGTCCACATGCCTCATTGAGTTGATTATGATTTGGAGCCCTGATGGCTTTAGGAATTGTTTTACTTATTCTTTGGTTTCTATAGCAGATGATTTTCTTTTTAGAGTGACCATACATCCTATTTTGATGGACTGTCCCAGAATAACTTGCTAGTTTGGAAGATAAATTGTATGGTCTCCCTAGATAATAGAAGAGAGATGTTAGATTTGGTCATTATAACTAATTATGTTTTGATATATTATGAAGGAGTTTAATAGATGATGTTAATTTGGTCTTTGCTATTTGATTCTAGTTCAAGCAGCAAATATTTATGTATGCTTCTCTATCTGGATTAATTCTTCAGTTGTAATTTAGTTCATCCAAGTACATGAAATAGTGCTTTCATGTACCAAGATTGTATTCTAATTTTGTGAAGAACTCCCAATAAAACACTGCTTTTTGAGAAGGAAGCCCCTTCCTGTTGGGAGGAGTCTCTCTGTTTCACGACACCCTTGTGTTTGATTGAAATTGGCTAAATTTATTACAGTGGCCATTATAACTAGGGGACTGTTTCTTTATACATTCTGTGACTATTACTTACCTTATATTGTTTTCTTAAAAATGCATTATGAAGGAACCAGCTCACATACTTATCGTTACTATACCTACTTTATTCCTTGTCCTACATTTCTCACTTAAGGGATTTCTCTCAACTGTGAACCAGCTTAGTCCTAGAAATATGAAAACATAAATTAAAAGGCTTCTTTTTAGCAGCTGGAGAAAAAATTTTCCCATGTGGCTTCTTTCTAACAGTAAAGGAACTCTGGATAGTGTTCATTATATTTTTGTTGTAGAAATGTTTGCTTTTAAAAAGAGTGAGAAAAAATATGCAAAACATACTGTATGTTTTATTTGAGACCATTTTAAGGAATTGCACAGTTCATTTTCTGAAAGGCTGAAGTTCAAGGCTGTGACAATCTCTAAATGACTAGATATGAATTTGGTGCATTGCCTTGTAGTATTTTACATCTTTCTATAAACTGATTTGACCTATTTTCCTTTTCCAATCTTAACTAGGTGCTGATTTCTGGATGCTTTTTGTTTAAATTGGAAAAATCTTAAGTCTGTCCACAGACTGACGGTGTCCTGTGAGATGGGGGCTGCCGGCAGTGGCTTTTGAAGGATCTGAGGAGGCAGAAAGCGTTGCGAACTCAAGCCCTGAGCTAGTGTTTGCCTCTTCCTGCCACCCCTGCTCTGGGCAGAAAGAACATCTTTTCTCTAGCTGACCCGCTTGCTGTTCTAGGGAAGTTAGGGGTTAGACCAGCCTAAGCGTTCATCAGGGAGCGCAGTATGGGTTAGATGTCTGACTTGCATCATGTTTGACAATGGGAAACAGTGTGGTCGATTTGCAGTGCTTCCTAGTGATTGGAGAAGGAAGGGCTTATTTTGTGTCTGAGCGCTTTGTTCTTTGAACGAATAAGCTGCTGTAGTGGCCACTACAGTGCGTACCCCACTCCACTTTCCCTCCAAACAAAAATAAACACACTGGGTGTTTGTCCCTTCTTGAGGAGATGGCCAACTACTGCTGTTGAGAAGAGAGACACTTGAAATGGCCCTCGGACCAGTGAACTAGGCTTATCTGTGTGTAAGTTGGAAGAGAATGGCAGGGGTGTGGCTGGATGTTGGGTGGCAGTGGGAGCTCTGTTGATGACAGGGAAGAGTCTCGTAACTGCCAGCTACAGTTTTCTTTGTATTTGAGGACCTAATTCTTACAGTGAAACATTAAAGGTGCCTTTATAAATAATAATTGCTAATTAGTTATTTGATTAGATTTTGTTTGAAATTTAGGTAATTCTTCCTAAATAATATCCAGGTTGTTTTTTTTTTTTTTAAATAACTGGAATGTTTCAGGGTCAGAGAAAGTAGTCATAGAAATACTACCAGTTTCAGGATTTGGCAAGAATAAAGTGATACAAGTCCCAGCTTTTAGTGTGTTTTTGTTTGTGGCAGTTTTACTCATGCCAGTCATTATTGACACTGAGTTTTAGGACGAAGGATTTTATTTGGTCAATTTTTTTTAGTATAGTTGTTGTAGTGTGTTAAGCTTCAAAAAGGCATGGAGAAGGGTTTAAGACATTTCTATGTGGCACTATTATTAATTAGACTTAATAACTAATACAGTAGAGCATTTATATTTAAGCTTTTTTTCCAGCTCCTTAAGAGGTATGCTGTTAAGTGACTTGTACTGTGGTCTGTTTTGAAAAGAGATGGCTTTAGTATCATTTATAGGACTTGATAACTTTGCTACTAATTTTTAAAGGAAAATAATCTAGGTTCATCAAAAAGCATCTGCTTTGTCAAGCATAGAAAAACATTTCACTCTGAGGTTGCCTTATCTCAAAAGGAGAAATCACTTTAGGAGTTAACATGTGGAAGGCATTAGATTGAATAACAAAATGTTTTTCATATTGTTCCTCAGCTCCAATTATAATTACTTTGAAGGTTCAGAATTTCTCTCTTTTTCCAGGAGAAAACCTGTCATATTCACATAAACTCAATTTTAGGTAAATTTAAATGTCGGTTTTTCAGTGATTTTCTTAATCCGGGACTGAAAAAATCTGATTAATATTGACAATAATTTGTTACCTAATGGCTTACAGATGTCTATTTTGTTTAGGTTTGGAAGATACAACAATAATGATGTTGTTTTTCAGTCTTCCAGAAAATTTTTCTCTTTTTCCCTCCTCTCCTTGCCTTGTATACCCTTCAACAAGAAAAAACACTTTTTTCAGTGTCTTCCTTCTAGCTAGCAGAATAAAAATTTAGGGTTGTTTATAAATTGTATGTTGCTGTCTTTGTAGGAACATCTGGTTCCCTTTGAGGCAGGAGTCACGTCAAGTTTCTAGGTTAATGTGTGATGACTAGCACAGATGTACATTTGTAGTAGGAATTTAGGGAAATTTTGTGACAGTAGTCTACCTAGATTAAGCAATACTTGGTATTGTGTTTGGGAGTGGATGATAATACCTAGTAAATACCTGTTCTATCCAGGACCCTAACTTAGCTACAAAATTCATTACTCTTAGAACTCAGCAGTATCTGAAGATTCATTTTGTTGTCATTTAGTCATTAAGTCGTGTCCAACTGTGTGCGACCCCATGGATTGTAGCCCATCAGATTCCTCTGTCCATGGGATTTTCCAGGCAAGAATACTGGAGTGGGTTGCCATTTCCTCCTCCAGAGGATCTTCCCGACGCAAGGATCGACCTGTGTCTCCTGCATTGCATTGGCAGACGGATTATTTACCACTGAGCCACCTGGGAAGACTGAAGATTCATATAGGTGACCTTATTTATAATGAATAATTAGAGTCCCCCTCCCCCAGGTTGCTTTACGACCTCGGTGCTTTTGCAGTCTGAGACTACCACAGTAAGAGAAGAAAGGGCAGTGTCATGATGGGCAGTTGTTGTTGCCAGAGAAGTTAGACCACTTATTTAGGACAGTATATTTTTGTTTTCAGTTCAAAATGATAAATATTCTTCCTGACATTAAGTGATAGCATGGATTGCTCTTTCCTGTGGAACTAAAGTATATATATTTTTAAAGTTTTTTTTTTTTTTTTTAATAATGTCTTGTTGCGCCGTTTTGTTAGACTGAAAGTTTCCTCATCGCTTGGTGAGCCCCTCCTCTAATTCAATCTTTGTCTTTTGTCTTTGCTGCCTTGCAGGGTTGGTACAGTAGGCTTCACTAGACTTAGCTGCAACTCAGAATGTCTCCTCCAGCCCCTGAGTAAATGCTGATGGTCTTGTGGAGAGTGGATTAAGAGGACGAGCTAAGTTCTCAATCCCAATTAAGAAGCGGAGGAAAATTTAAACTGTCTCCTTCAAAGTTTATCACAACCACCACCATCAAGACAGCAAACCAAAGGACAAAGACTTTGACCTGCTGTGTTGCTCTGTGTAGTCCAGTTCACGTATGGTTTCCAGACTTGGCTGGGGTTACTCATGAGTAAATAAAAAGTCGGACACTTCTGTCATTGGACGCTTGTATTCGCAAAGTTACCAAACATGAGGGCTGTACTGGAGACAGCAGACATTGCCATAGTGGCCCTGTATTTTATCCTGGTCATGTGCATTGGTTTTTTTGCCATGTGGAAATCTAATAGAAGCACCGTGAGTGGATACTTCTTGGCGGGGCGCTCTATGACCTGGGTAGCAATTGGTGCCTCTCTATTTGTGAGCAATATTGGGAGTGAGCACTTCATTGGGCTGGCAGGATCTGGAGCGGCAAGTGGATTTGCAGTGGGCGCATGGGAGTTCAATGCCTTGCTGCTTTTGCAACTTCTGGGATGGGTTTTCATCCCGATTTACATCCGGTCAGGGGTATACACCATGCCTGAATACTTGTCCAAGCGATTTGGTGGCCATAGGATTCAGGTCTATTTCGCAGCGTTGTCTCTGATTCTCTATATCTTCACCAAGCTCTCTGTGGATCTGTATTCGGGTGCCCTCTTTATCCAGGAGTCTTTGGGTTGGAACCTCTATGTGTCTGTCATCCTGCTCATTGGCATGACCGCTTTGTTGACCGTCACCGGAGGCCTTGTCGCAGTAATCTACACAGACACCTTGCAGGCTCTGCTCATGATCGTTGGGGCACTCACACTTATGGTGATTAGCATGATGGAGATTGGCGGGTTTGAGGAAGTTAAGAGAAGGTACATGTTGGCCTCACCCAATGTCACTTCCATCCTGCTGACGTACAACCTTTCCAACACAAATTCTTGTAATGTCCACCCCAAGAAAGACGCACTGAAAATGTTGCGGAACCCAACAGATGAAGATGTTCCTTGGCCTGGATTCATCCTTGGGCAGACCCCGGCTTCAGTCTGGTACTGGTGTGCCGACCAGGTCATCGTGCAGAGGGTCCTAGCAGCCAAAAACATTGCTCATGCCAAAGGCTCCACCCTGATGGCCGGCTTCCTGAAGCTTCTGCCAATGTTTATCATAGTGGTCCCCGGAATGATTTCCCGGATACTGTTTGCCGATGACATAGCTTGCATCAACCCCGAGCACTGCATGCAGGTGTGTGGAAGCAGAGCTGGGTGCTCTAACATTGCCTACCCGCGCCTCGTGATGAAGCTGGTTCCCGTGGGCCTCCGGGGCCTGATGATGGCCGTGATGATTGCCGCTCTGATGAGTGACTTGGACTCCATCTTCAACAGCGCCAGCACCATATTCACCCTCGATGTGTACAAACTCATCCGCAAGAGCGCCAGTTCCCGGGAACTGATGATCGTGGGCAGGATATTTGTGGCCTTCATGGTGGTGATCAGCATCGCGTGGGTGCCCATCATCGTGGAGATGCAAGGAGGCCAGATGTACCTTTACATCCAGGAGGTAGCTGACTACCTGACGCCCCCAGTTGCAGCCCTGTTCCTTCTGGCCATTTTCTGGAAGCGCTGCAATGAACAAGGGGCTTTCTATGGTGGAATGGCGGGCTTTATCCTTGGAGCAGTCCGCTTGACACTGGCCTTTGCCTACCGTGCCCCGGAATGTGACCAACCTGATAACAGGCCAGTCTTCATTAAAGACATCCATTACATGTATGTGGCCACAGCGTTGTTTTGGATCACAGGACTCATTACTGTAATTGTTAGCCTTCTCACACCACCTCCTACGAAGGAACAGATTCGCACCACCACTTTTTGGTCTAAGAAGAGCCTGGTGGTCAAGGAGAGCTGCTCCCCGAAAGATGAACCATACAAAATGCAAGAGAAGAGCATTCTGAGATGCAGTGAGAATAGTGAGGCCATCAACCATGTCATCCCCAACGGGAAGTCTGAGGACAGCATCAAGGGCCTGCAGCCGGAAGATGTGAATCTGTTGGTGACCTGCAGAGAGGAGGGCAACCCAGTGGCTTCCTTAGGTCATTCGGAGGCAGAAACACCCGTGGATGCGTATTCCAACGGGCAGGCAGCTCTCATGGGTGAGAAAGAGAGAAAGAAAGAAGCAGAGGACGGAAGCCGGTACTGGAAGTTCATCGATTGGTTTTGTGGCTTTAAAAGTAAGAGCCTCAGCAAGAGGAGTCTCAGAGACCTGATGGAGGAGGAGGCTGTTTGTTTACAAATGTTGGAAGAACCTCCACAAGTTAAAGTAATACTCAATATTGGACTTTTTGCTGTGTGTTCACTTGGAATTTTCATGTTTGTTTATTTCTCCTTATGAACTTTTAAGGATATGATGAGACACTAACTTAAGAAAATACTGGTCTTTGGAAAACAACAACAACAAAAAACCCTGCAAACTTATGTAACTGTGCATCTCTCAGGCATTGTTTACGCTGTAGATTTTAGCCAAATTTTACTTAGCAGAAAAATCATCTATTTGCAAGACTTTTATTTTCCCAGAGATGGATGAAAGTAAATTTTCAACCTAAATGAAGTAAAACTTGTTTAAACAGACTGAATTGTGCAAATGTGGTTTAAAATTTTCCATACCAAAGTGAGGAGAGACCAATTATTCTCATAGAGCACTTAGAGCAGAGTTATATGCTAAGGTATCGTGAGTAAGATACACTGTCTGCACTGCCAAATCTTGGTAGGCCTTCTTACCCTGAAATAGAAGACTTGCTCATTTTAAAGTTTTTTCTCTGTCTCTGTAATCCCTACTCCCATTTTAAAGAACTGAATTTGTACATTGTATAATCCATTATGTACTGAAAATCTAACATGTGCTTGTGGAGTACTTGTTTCAGGGCGAGTTCGTTTGCCAGGTTCGTTTTGTTAGCATGAGCCTATGGATTCTGTATGCTGGAAGAAAGGAAGAGGAATGTTTTTTGTAGCTGTTCCTGTACCACCAGTATATGGAATGTTGGGGGAAAGTTCCAGCTGTTTTTGTTTTCTTTTTTCTTTTTTTTCCCTCCTCTGAAGTTTAAGTGAACCACACTCAAATGATCACCAAGTAGTCTTGTCTTTATAAAGTTGTATGTCATGACTGTATTGTAAATGATTATGGGGGGCAGAAAATGAAGTTAACATTGCTGATGATCCCCAAATTTACTGACCAAGTTAAGATTGTTTATATAGTTTGAAAATTAGCATCCCCTAAAGCAGTGTTTGATCAGCTAAGCTGAACAGGTGACTCCTTGTACACCATTAATTCTCTAGCTTTGTTTTTGTCATTTGGTAACATTCTTTATTAATTAGTTAACCTTCCTTAGTGGATCCATTGGAAGATATGTCTGGAAATTTGAAGAAAAGTTAACTTGGCTTTTGTGTTGGGTTGCCCCACTTGATTAGATTGTGATACATTGAAGTTGAGTTTTTTAGAGTGAAAATATCATTCTGAGATCATAATGTATCCTTCATAAGTTTTTTTCCAATTTTTTTTTTAATACAACGTATGTACGCAGCCTCTGCATTTTTGTTTAAACAGTTACAGTGACTTAGAGCATGAGGATATTTCATTGCAAACAGGCCATCAGTAACAGGAAACTCAGAAGAGTGCATGCTTTGCCACTGGTGGGGTTGCAGTATAGCCTTTCTGTAGAATGGATGACAGATTCCAGAGAGCTTCTACGGATTTAGTAGTGTGTCCTATGGAGATTACAGGACTTGTGTAATTGTAGGATCCTCTGTCTTGGCATGGCTCAGTATCCAGTTCCAGCGTTCCTGGAAGAGAATCCATTTTTCACAGGTGGATTCCCCTTCATGAGCACAGGGTACAAAAGACGTTTGAGAAAAGCTCTCCACAGGATGTCGTTCTTTGTGCATGCTGTCCTTTTTCCTCCATGGCACATGAAGGAAACTAATTTTGTATCTACTTTCTTTGACTTTTCTGTAATCTCTGATATTTTTTAAATTGCATGATTTTATTAACCTTGTATTCTTTAGGGGAAAATTATTACTTTTTTAGATACTTTTGTAGATTTTGAATCAAAACTCAGTCATGATGACTTTAAATTTTTTTGTATTTGTAAACTAAGTTCATTATGATGGACTTGATTAGTTCAAAGTTGAGTTTTAGAAATTACTAGGTAGTATAATGTCTTCCCATCTCCAGGAGGCTTTGTGATGGACTGAGTCTGTAGTTGAGAAAATAATTTGTGTTTGAATAGTATGATTTCTGAGAGCTTATTAGAGTGCCTTGTGAAATTTTTTTTAGTTTCATTCTTAAGATTTAATAAGCTGGGGGCCAAATGAAAGTAAGGACCGTCCTCAAGTGGAGGCCGAGGCTGTGACATATTCAAGGTTACAAAGTCTGTTGGGAAGAACAGAAAACCAGGTGTCCAAGTCTGGACTTATGGTTTGTCCTCTTCTTTTCTCAAAGGAACTGTTCTTCTTTTGAGACAGCCTTTTGGTATTTGGGGAAATAATAAGATCTTAGATTTTTCAAATTGCCATTAAGTTGTAGAAATTAAAATTTTTCTTTGAACACGTTGCTGTGTAACTCAGCAGTGAGGTTTGACCTATTGGCTGAGCAGCCTTCTTATCTCTTCTGTTAAAAGCATAAATGAATAGGTGGTGTCTAAGTGGATTTCCCCCGCTTTGTTTAATGTTGACTCCTAATAGTTTGGGGTCTTAGCATCCCCCTGCCTTCTCTCTGCTGTTGTCTTAGTATGATACATAAAATACATCATCTTGTATCTTATTTGTGTGTATATAGCAGTAGGTCAAGTTTAGAGTACTAATGTTTGTAAATAAGGAATGGTTGTTAGCATATCCATTAGGATTGTTTATTCTTGCCAGTGTAAACATCACTTTATTTAGACTGAAGTCCCTGAAGCTTGCCCTTCTTATTGCTTCCCAGTAATAGATAATATGCTTGAATGAGTATGTGAATTCCTGATTGCCGCTTCATTTCAAGGGACCATTCTTCAGTCTTTACTTCGTTAGAATGATCATGGAATGATACATAGTCTCTCATAAAGCTAGCAAAATAGTCATACTTTACACTAAATGGGTCCTAAGTGATGACATTGATACCTAGACGTTAACATGTATATATTTTCTTATTGGCTCAAGCTAAGATTGAGAACTGGCTAAGAGTGATTGACTGAAATAGTTAGCTAAAAGTCAGAATGAAGTGAGGACACTGGTATTCAAAGGTGAAGAAAAATACTGTCTCATCTGGTATCCCCAGTTCTTAGATTTTGTCCTCTCGGGCAGTCTTAGTCTCAAGATCTGATGAGAAGAGCTTGTTGCCCTGGCATGCAGAGTGATTATGGGTTCCTTTGTGGAATGTCTCATTTCCCTGTTGAAGAATATTTTGTCTTTCTACCCTGAGATAGTAAGTGGCTTTTGAAACAGCAGAGCCAGTCTTTTCCCCAGCCTTTCTTTGCTAGGGAAGATACCACTCTTATCTTCTGGTTAGAGAAGCATCAAGCAGTAGCAGTGCTGCTGTGTCCTTTGGCCTCCGTCCAGCATATCTCATCTCCCAAGGCTTCTTTTTCACTTGGCTCAAAGGCGCCATTGTCTTTTTGCAGAAAGAGGCTGGCCTGGGTCACAAAGCCCTAACTCTCAGGGATGGCACATGAAGTAATTAACAGGGGCCTGTTGCTTGATGAAATTTCACATTTTAAGAATTGGGGAGGAAGGTTGCTACTCAGTTCTCTAACCTGAGGCTGAGTAGGGGCTTGGAAAAGTCTTGTCCAGGGTGGTTAGAACCTTTAAGTCTCTACATTTCTCAGTCCCTTGTTATCTTCTCTATATTGAGTTTTGTGGATCCTCTCTCTTTAGAGATCATGTGATACAGGTTACTTTCATTCTTCACCACCCTGTTGACCTGCTATATTATTAGCTATTAAAAAGTTAGACCCATTAATGTTCCCACTTGGCATTCCTTTGTTCACGCTGTACTCCCCTGTGTCATTTTCATCTGAGGTATGATGGCTGAAAATGACCACACAGGTATTTAGCAGTGACACCTCTGCATTTCCGAGTTTGGGTTGAGAGATGTTTAAAGACCATTGCTGTTAAATTATGTTACTACAGAGACCTGCCAGGACAAGATTTTCTGAAGAAGTCGGAAAAACTACTAGATGAGATGCTGAGAAGTACCTGGGTGTAGCAGCCATAGGCTTCAGTATTCATAAGATTTCTCATTAGCTGGGTGTTAAGTTGCTTGTCCTTTTAATGTTGACATTAGCCTGAGCAGACGTCAGAGATAGGACTTAACTCCTGTTTGTGTGTCGGCCCACCTACCATTCAGAGAGACTGGTTTTCCCCTTGATTTGTCTTCTTTCACATTGCTTTAATTAATTCACCTATTCTTTGTTTGAACACTTAACATGTTCCTATTTTGATCTTTTGTCAGCTTAATTCAGGCTTATTGCCATGGTGTGCACAAGTGGTGCTCTGCCCCAGATTTGAAGGCCTGGATCCAGAGAATGATTCACTAAATAGTAGTTGTGTTTAAATATACTAAAATATCTATTAGCTTAAACTGTTAATGCTCCAGAGTTTTATTTTCAGACTTTGTGTTCAGTAATAACAAAAGCCCTAATAATTCATCAGAATTTTATTCTCGAAGCTCACTTTTCAAAAATTAGGCAGAAGTAGTTAAAATTCACACCAGTCCCTTGGAAATGATGGTATCGCAATGTAGAGAGGAATGGGGTTTGTTTTGATGCCAAAAAGCCTTGTTGCAGCAATTAAAGGTAAAAAGTTGGAACTAGTCAGTTGGCATATAGAGAAACTCTTCTGTACTAGTTAGGTGTGAAGCTGGATTATGTAAGAAGTAATCTTTTAATCACTACGGTTGATGTTTTAATCACTACGCTTGGTTTTCTTGGTTGACTTAACTCAGGGCTGCCAACCCCCTTTTCCTCCATTAAGCTAACTTCTCCTAATTTGGTATTTTTTTTGGTCAAACTCTCACCTCTGATGAAAGAGTTACTTTCAGTTACTTTGACTGCAGAACAGAATTTAGCTAAGGTTCAAAATAATTGATAGGCTTTGCCAGTGCTGAGTCTCACACCATTATTCACATTGTCATATAAATGTTTTTATTTAAACTGCTCTCTCCAATGCTGGGAATAAGGCTTTAAACTACTGATTCACCTTTAAAGGAATGTTGTGTGAATTGATATAATTTTATATGTTTGTGTCCATCTCAAGTCCTTTATAAAAGATAGGGTTTAGCTTTTTGTTTCGAGTTAAGTGCCCCATTTATCTGGTAACTAATAGCCTTAACCATTGGCATGTAGTCTTCTGTTCAGAAGTAAACACAAAGGTTTGATATATCTGCATCATTTCTCATCTCATGCACTTTATTTTTTGGAGGGAGGACCATAATCTGAGACTTGACTTAAACCAGTAACCTTAATTTATGTAATGACGTCTGAGGTTCGATTTGGCTACCTGGATTTATGGTGTGTTTGGGTAGAGGGATGCTAGAATAAATCAGACAAAGCACAGTGGCCTCAGATTCTTGCTAGTGTAGGTGCAGTGCCCTGCTCTCCTCAGAGAAGCCCTGGATTGTAATTGTTTCCCCGATAATGGAGCCATGGCACCCCCACCCCGCCACCCAGACAGTTTACAGAGAGTGAACTCTATCAATGAGGGAAGTACATTTTTCAGTGATTTCGGCAACAGCACAGATCGAGAGTAGCTAACCACATCTTTATTGGAGACTTGTATTTTCCCTGGTAAATTCACCTTGTATACCCAAGTGCTGCTGGATAAAGGAGTGTTTACTTTTTTTATTGCCTCTGGAGAAACTTGTCTGGATAATTTTTCAGTGTATCAGTGTCGCCTATACCTCTGTAAGTGGAATGTTCACTAATAACTCACTTTTTTGTTTTAGTAGTTGGAAACTGAAATTAAGCTCATTGCTATGTAGAGTATTGAAATCCCAAACTGGCACAGGCCATTCTGTAGGGTATTCCTTAATATAATCAGCTTCTGAAATTTATGTTTTGATTAGCACCTTTCAGTTGCTGATATTTAATCTGCTAGTTCACACCTTTCCCTTTCTTGAAACATAACTCTTACATAATTCCTCTTTTTAAATTTTGCTATGACTAGTAAAGAAAATACATTTATATTTACATATTTTACATGCAGCCTTTATTTAGGTTCAAAGAACCAGGTAGGTCTAGCTTGTGTTGCAGCTTAAATGTTATTTATTCATCTGTGTTTGTTTCCTTTATATCCTTAATTAAAGATTTAAGGTTACTTATTCTGTGAGTATCTTTTAACTTTTATCATCTTCCAGTGTAGGTTGGGTAGGCATGTCTGAGAACATACATGTGACAAGAGTTTCACATTCCATGATAACAAAGCTTAAAGTAAGTTTTATAGAAAGCACAAAACCATGTTCCCTCATGTGTGTAACTCCGCGTGTGGAAAGCACAAGGCTAACAGTACTCTTAGCATCCCACAAGTGCCCGGCATAAGAAGCCTGCCATGGGTCATCTCCGGAGTTGTCGGGATGAGCACCGCAGTGCTGCAAGCCCTGGCCAGTGAGAGGTACCTGAATCAGGGGTCCTCAGTCATAAGAGGGTCAGTGTCCTAGTCTGAGGGCCTGTGTTCTGCTTTGGTGGAGGAGAGAATACTAGTGTCAGGACTGCTGCAGTTGTACTGGGGGGTTACCAGCTAAAATGGGGCCTGTGGGCTCTTCCCTACGATTGAACTGGAGAAACAGGAACAGACTTGTAGGTTTCTGTGGGTGGAGCATTTTGACAAACTTATGCTTTAAGCTGTAGAGCCTTTGGGTTATTTTTTTTAATCATAAATCTGTAGGAAATTTTACCTCCTGTCAATAGCACCCTGAGATCATGGAGAAATCTCACATTTTAATAGGGCAAATACTAATCTTTAATCTTTGTATAAGTTTAATAAGCTTAATGAAGGTATTTTTTCATATGCCTGACTACCTTCATTTTAATAGAGCAGAATTCGATCCAGGTGTCACAAGCATCAAACAAAGTGAGACATCTGCCAAATCAACTACTTTTTGCTTTTCACATTGATTGTAAGAGTCTAAAGGATTCTTTTGCCTGTTGTGTTACAAGACTAGGTTAGATGAAATCTATGAATATGCCTGCAAAAGAAGAAAAATAATGTGTTTTCTTGCACTCGGCATTGCCCTTATTTTACTCCTCACTTCATTTGAATAGTTAGCCCCTGTTTATTGGCAATGAATAAATACATTTCTCTCTTGGATCTTGCCTATACATCAAAAGATAGGAAAACTCTCAGAATGGAGACAAGGGACTACCTTTTTCCCACTCTGCTCTGTTCCATATATTTATCTTAGGGATAGTCAACTTTAATAATAATATGGAAAGAAGATTCAAGCGGGTGTAGACTAATGGAACATGGTTTAGAAGAATTAGCCTGAGCACTTTGAGGGAGAGAGTATGGCCTACAGCGAAGAGCCAGCAGGTGTGTCCCTACAGCAGTTAATGTAGCACCTCAGGCTTTGGTGGAGTTGAGAGGAACGAGAAATACAGGGAAAAGGAGAGGTGTGAGGAACATCTTTGGCTTAGCCATGTGGGATAAGGCAAAGGAGTAATAACCTGTTAGTTCTATATACTATATAGAATGTGCTCTGTACCTTTAAATTTTGTTTTTAAATCTACAATTGTTTTTAAGAACTTAAAGGATGCTTTTGAAGATGCCTTTGGCAGAATATCTTTCATCTCTAATTTCCATGAATGATTGCTTTAGTATAGGTGCACGTGGCTGTCGCGGTGTAAATACGTACAGTTAGAACTTTCTCATTTCACTATGAGATCTCTTTTGAGTGGCAAACAGATCAACTAGTCTTTTTTGCTCATGGACTTTTCTGTGGGGTTGTTAATATGCAAAAGCTTTATTATTTTCTTTTTAAATAATGAATATTACATTCGTGTCAGATGATGGTATGGAACCTGTTGCCCTGCTTCCCCCCACCAATATTGCTTCAGTTGATGGATTGCCAACAGAGTTCAGAAATGAAAGCGAGGGATTTACCCGTTCTTTGCTTGAATGTCCCATTTCTGTTGCCTGGGCCTATGTTGGCAGTCACATGTGAACTGTGCTATGTTTCTCAGTGCTGCTGCTGCTGCTTCTCCTTTTTTTTTTGATAAGGTGGATATCAAAAATAGTTGCTGTGCAAAAGTTAGTAGTCTTCTTCAAGAAGAAAACCAATTCCTTTTCTAATATCCTGTGAAATTGCTTCATTCATTCCTTTATTTTTAAGCCAAATGTCAGCAGAGTACTGCTGCCTTCTATCTAGTAATTTTGATATGTAAGTATTAACGCATTTTTAACAGATGTCTACATTGAAAAATGTTTTTCCCAGTGTCCTGCCTATTAAAGCTTTGTTCACACGTTCTGTGAGACCAGTCTGTGCACTGGGGTGTGTATTGTGTACATGGATTGTTTCGTCAGTTATGCATTGTAGACCAAATGTGATGTTAAATGAAGTTGTTGAGTTATTGGTGAGTTTTTTGAATTGTAAACTGATTTCCAGTGTACCCTTCATTGTCTGCAGCGTGTTTTTTTTTTTTTTTTTTTTTCTTTTTTAAGGTTTGACTTACCAAGTCCATCTCATTGTATAATGTTTTAGTTGTGAACAGAAAGTAGAATTTGGTATAAACCAGGTAACTTCCATATTGAAAGGAATACAATTGAAATTGTAGATTTAGGATTGTTAACCATACATGACAATTCTAACTTGACTCTTCTATTGTATACAATCTGATTTTTTAAATTGTAGACATGTATGATCTTGGTTTAATGTGTTTTTAAAAGTGTTATTGTTTTAAAAAAAAATGAAGCATATCTGCTAAAGAGCTGTCAGTTTTCATTACTGACTCTGTAAAATACACTGTTTTCTGTGTACTGTGTGTTATTTTGCCAGCTGCTGCATTAGCGTTTAAAAGTATTTGGAAACTTAAGATGAACTACATTTCTTGCAAAGTATATTCCTTTCTGTGGTATTTTGTCCTGTAACTGAAGTATAGTAATTATTTTATGGAAACGTTAGCACTTCTGTACCAACTTTGAATAAAATGAAAAATTTACATTTCTGTGACTGAGTATTTTCAGTACGAACACATGCCCGTCCTCGAGGTTGCGCCTCAGTTCCTTTTCTCTTAGCTCATGAAGAGTTCCAGTACGTTTCCCCTACTGCTTATTGTTCTTCTTCACCTTGGTAAGCATGGACTCGCAAGTATTAACTGATAATACAGAGTAAATAAAAATACGCTCAGTGTTTTCACTTCTGATTCTGAAATAATTGCAGATGGTAGGACAATTGTAAGGATAGTGTGAAGAACCCAGGAATCGTTTTCATCCAGATTTATAGTAGTTAACGTTTGGCCACAGCTTCTTTGTCATTTCTCTCATCAGACACTTTCGTGAACCATTTGAAAACATAAGTTGCAGACCTCACTCCCCTTTACCCTCTTAAGTATTTGGGGGTATAGTTCTTAAAACAAGGACAGTCACCCATATAAGCATAAAATAATTATCAAAATCTGAAAACAGTGGTACAATATTTTAATCTAAAGCTTTTATTCAAATGTTACTCTGTTAAATGTCCTTTTATAGCAACTTTTTTTTTTATATTCTTAAGTTTGGAAACCAGTTCATTGCATTTAGCTTTAATGTCTATCTTTTTTAGTCTGAAATAGTTTCTCAGCTGTTCTTTTTGTCTTTTGTAGTACTGATATTTTTGAAGTTTAGATGCCAGTCATTTTGTGAATTCCACTCCTATTTAGGGTTGTTCTCCTCATGACTTGACTCACTATACATTTTTGGTTACATTTTGACTACAACATAAGCAATAATAATAGGTCCACAAAGCCTCACATTGGGAGGTGTGTGATGTGTTGTCTCATTATTGTTGACATTAACTTTGATACTTGATTCAAGTGGTATGTACTGTGTCTCTCCACTATCTAGTAAACATCTTCCCTTTTGCTAATAAGTAGGTTGTGGGGGAGATAATTGGGTTTATCTCCCTGGGCTTCCCTGGTGGCACAAGAGGTTAAAGTGTCTGTCTGCAATGCGGGAGACCTGGGTTCGATCCCTGGGTCAGGAAGATCCCCTGGAGAAGGAAATGGCAACCCATTCCAGTATTCTTGCCTGGTGAATCTCATGGACAGAGAATCCTGGTGGGCTACTGTCCATGGGGCTGCAAAGAGTTGGACATGACTGAGCGACTTAACTTTCACTTTCCCTGATAAACTCTTAATTTGGGCTTCCCTGATAGCTCAGTTGGTAAAGAATCACCTGCAATGCGGGAGACCCCAGTTCAATTCCTGGGTTGGAAAGATTTTGCTGGAGAAGGAATAGGCTATCCACTCCAGTATTCTTGGGCTTCCCTTGTGGCTCAGCTGGTAAAGAATCCGCCTGCAATGTGGGAGACCTGCGTTTGATCCCTGGGTTGGGAACATCCCCTGGAGAGGGGAAAGGCTACCCACTTCAGTATTCTGGCCTGGAGAATTCCATGGACTGTATAGACCATGGGGTTGCAAAGAGTTGGACATGACTGAGTGGCTTTCACAGAGTTCACATAAATAACTTATTATTCCTCATCAAACTAGCCCATAGTTTTAGCATCCATTGATAATTCTTGCCTGAGCAAGTTATTCCTGTGGTGGTGTAAAACAGTGATTTTTCTTTCTTTTTCTTTTTTTCACTATACTGAAATCAAGAATTTCCTCTTCTCCCCGTTTATCTATCAGTTTGAACTCATGTACTGCCTTATTTAGTAGGTTATGATTCATTACTGTCATTGTTTTGCTCAGATGTTTCCAGATTTAGCTAGCAGGTGTCCCTTCAAGCTAGTTTGGGTTCTCTGTGGCACGTTCCATTGTTTCTTGAGTACTCCCTGGCACAGTGGTAAAATAATCCGCCTGACAATGCAGGAGACACGAATGTGGGTTCGATCCCTGGGTTGGGAAGATCCCTTAGAGGAGGAAATGGCAACCCACTCCAGTATTCTTGCCTGGAGAATCCCATGGACAAAGGTGCCTGGAGAGCTGCAGTCCACGCCATGGAGTCACAGAGTCAGACATGACTGAGTGTGCATGATATCGCCTCTTAACAGCTGTGTCTGTGCCCTCCAGTCCATGTATTTCTCTGTTGTATCCACTCCAGAGACTCAGCCTCCAAACATGCATCTAGGGGTCCAACTACTCCATAAACTTCAAGCAGCTTTATTTTAGTTCCCGACTCACCCTCATTTTCAAAGGTGTACTCCGTGTTGCCGGTCCCCAGGTCTTGGGAATTCTACAGTGTAAGTATGGTTGACTCTTGGTTTTCCCCACTGGTGCTTTTTCTCCACCTGCTTTCTTTTTCTTAAAATCATACTGCTGTTTTCCCCTCCTCTCCCTCATTCTTGTAGAGTTGTGTGTTAACAGCAACACTGTTTAACAGGAGTTCTCGTAGGTTTTCAAGAGGGGGTGAAATATGCTTCTGTTGAATCCTCCTAACTTGCTGGGGAATCCTGGTATCCACTCTTCACTTAGCTTTTGAAGCTCGAAATTTCAGGGCCTGTTGCCCATTTCTGCCTTATCCTGAAAGAACATGTTGTCAACCAGAAGCACAGTGGGAACTGAGAAATTCTGCTTACCTTGGGAGTTAGACAACTTTTATATGTGACCTCCAAGTTTGAATGCAGTACTCCAGGGTAGATCCTGCTGATTTTAGACTGATAGGAAAAGGAAATAGAACAGAATGAGGTCTGTCGTTAACTTTGGATTTTACTCCTTCTAGCTCTCATTTGAGATTTTATTGTCATGCCCTATAGCAGATTCTCTGTAAAATACTATTGTCTTTACATGGGGCTTGCTGACTCATTAACAGAAGTTTTGATAGGTGTTTGGAGTCTCAGTTGTGTTGTAATGTTCTCTGGTACACTCTAAGAGTCAAATGTCCACTGGTTTTATTGCATCCCAAGAATCTTCAGAAGTTTGGAGGCACCATTTTGAGTCTCCCACCGTGTCTTTATTTCCACCCTCCACCTGTTTGTTCCTAGTTCCTTGACTGTATGTCTCTGATTTTGACTAACAAGATATGCTTAACTTTCTTATGCGTCTCTACCTTTATATACATACATTATATATATAATGTGTAGTTGTATATATGTGTATGTGTGTGCTGTTTGCCTTTTTGCAATGAAGATCTTATTTCATTTGAATTTTCATTTTTTAGTTGAGGCCATTTTTCCATTCTAGTTGAATTAAGTACAGTTAGTAACGTCCATCTGTCTTTCCACATACTCTCTGATGCACTTACTCATCAGACATTGGTCGACTGCATCCTGTGCTCCAGGTTCTTTGGATTTCCAGCACCTGGTGACGATGGAACAGAAAGCCACTTGGAGAGGCTTGGTTGGGGAAGAGGGTGTCCTAAATAATGGCACTCTCAAGATGCGTGTGGAGTGAGACACACACACAGGATTAGGGAAGGAGAGGCACACTTTTCCTTGGAAGTAGCTGATTCTTGAAGGGTATTTTGATTTCTTGAATTCCTCTGTGCTTTTAAGCCCTTTCTCTTCTCTTTAGAGCAATGTAGTCCTGTAAGAACCTTCCTCCCATTGCTTGAATTAAGCACCCCTGCAGGATAGTCACAGTTTGGGTCTGTTGTTCACCAAGATAACGCAAATCTGACTCTCTTGCCAAAGCCCATGTATCTGCCTCTTTTCGAGGCATATTTTAAAAAAATTTCCCTTAAACCAGTCGGCTGATATTTTTTGCTAAACCCATACATACAGTGACACTTAGAAGATTCACAGAAGCTAAACTGACTCTGCTGATAACCCTTGTTCTCTAGTATCAAAGCCCTTTGCTGATTCTTATCTCCCTGGTCTCCCTGTCATTCCAGTGCTGCGTCCCCTCCTGCGCCCTGAACGGGTTGAAATATAAGGCGAAGGCTGTGCACTGAATTGTGCATGAAGGAGAGCAGTCAATAAGCCAGGTGCTGCTCCATGCTGTCCACCTGATGCCTGCTCTCACTATCAGTTTCATGAGCTGTGGCATTTCATCTGCTTGCTGCCATGGTAACCAGGACTCCTGCCAGTCTTCTTGATTCCTATCTTTTATTCATCTGTAAGTGCATCTGGAGGGGGTATGAAGAGGACCGAAATGGAAATCCCCCAGTTTTAAAAGGATTGTGGGTTTTCAATGTTCTCAGAATAGCAAACATGGATACTTCAGTTTTGGCATTTTCCCACCTTTTCAGGTAGTATTAACCACAAGTAGTCACCTATTAAAATTGTCATTTCACATTCAGGGAGGGCTCCATTCTTACTGTGAGAAAAGTGGAGCTTTTATGCTTCTTAAAATTGGAGGAGAGCATTGCTGAAAATCCTCTGTTAACTATAGTTCAGCCAGGATCATTCATCTTTGGAGTGATGAGAAGCCAGCCAACTTGCTACTAGAATGTCATTCTCACCTTTGTTCACACCTGGGGCACTCTGAAGAACTGTAATGCCCAAGGTTTTTGAACCCCTAGTCTAACTGAATCAGCATATCTGAGGGTGAAACAGAGTGCCCTTTAAAGACTCCGCAGATGATTCTGATGAGATCTAGAGCAATGCCTTGGGGATTCCGCCCTTTTCCTTTGACTAACCCGAATCACAAAGGGAATGGTTGGTTATGGGCAAACGAGCCCCCACTTTGGCCCTAAGTGACCTCTGAATGACATTCTTTTTTGAGTTGACACCTTGGACACAAGTAGGTTTATTAAGGAAGAAAAACTACATTGCGATTGAACTACTCACGTTTCCTGATGAGTGAAAAGAAAAGCACTAGTTGCTTAATCGTGTCCAACTCTCTGTGACCCCATGGGCTGGGGTCCTCCAGGCTCCTCTGTTCGGATTCTCCAGGCAGAATTCTGGAGTGGGTAGCTATTTTCTTCTCCAGGGGATCTTCTCAACCCAGGGATCGAACTTGGGTCTCCTGCATAACAGGCAGATTTCTTTACCATCAGAGACACCAGGGAAGCCCATGTTTACTGATAACCCAGGCACATAAATAGCCGACAACTAGTCATTTCGTGTGTTGCGCTCAGTCGTGTCCAACTCTTTGCGACCCCATGGACTGTAGCCCACCAGGCTCCTCTGTCCATGGGATTCTCCAGGCAGGAATATTGGAGTGGGTAGCCATTTTCTGGCTCTCTTGTAATCACGGGTTCTTTCTTGCTCGTTCTTTAAATTTATTCATTTATAACCTTTGACACCAATGCCGTTACTGATGTCTCTGCACAGACTAGCTGCAGGGGTCCTTTGGACGCCCACTGCATTTAAGGTAAGTCCAGTTTGTGATTTAAAGGCATGGTGCCAATCTTGCGGCTAACCCTTTTATACCCGCACGTTCGACCGTGCCGCGGACCGTGACCCGACTTTACTATTTGCACTCTGCTGTAGGCACAGTGTTCATCTGTGCTGAACTTGGCAGTCACTGGACACTGACCACTCTGATTTTTTTTTCTTCCATTCTTCCCTGGGTTCTTTCTATTTTCCTCATATCATCCAAAGCATACATTTTGGTGTTAGCTTTCCCAGATCCTCAAGAATCTCAGCCCTGGCTGCCTGGCCGTAGAATGGGCAGCTTGTCTTAACTGCTCTCATTCTCTCGCTTTCCTTGGCTGTTGTGTTTTTCAAGGCCACACTTGGCCTTTCCCCATCGCATCTCTTCAGTCTGCCCTGATTCTAGACTCAGAGATCTCAGGGATCCAGTTTTCCCTCTCATTCCCCAAAGACGGAGCAGCCAGTTGCAAGCGCTTGTGATGCTTGAAGTACAGTTTGCAAGACTCTTTCAGTAAACCCGGAAAAGCTATCTGTACCACCCTGATTGTTAAAATATTTAAAATGTGTATGGATATGGAGTCGGTGGAGTTCCCAGTGTTGAGGCATAGTTTCAAGGCTTTGACACAGAATTCACAAACTATGGCATCTAAGAAGATAGCAGTTGGCATAGGCTTAGGGGAAGAAATTCTTCTTAAAACTGAATTTGCCCTTCGCCCCCATCCTAAAAGTTTGTTTTTAAAACACCTTTTCATTTTAAAAGAAATTAATATAATTAATATAATGAAACATAAAAAGAAGAGACTGGAATACTCTCATCTTACTACTTAAGGAAAACTAATACAATTTAGGTGTCTATTCATCCAGAAGCTATATGTGTATATTTTAGTACTTTTTTCTTCCGGAAAGAAGCTGTGTATTGACCCTGCATGCCGATTTTTTTCTTTATTTTATTAAAATGTTTTTATGTCAGTATTTAAGGATATTAGGGTCAGCACTTTTTTAATGGCTGCATAGTACTTGTTCAGTCAGTGAAAATAACTTATTGAACCAAACTCCTATTAATGGACAACTATGTTTTCATCTATTTACTGTCTTAATAATTTTGTGGTATTTTGGTAGCTAAATTCTTGTGCATGGGTATCATAGTTTTCTTAGAGTAATTTCCTAGGAGTGACTGTAGGATTGAAGGTGTACACATTTTAAACTAATATATATTGCCAAATGGCCCTCCAGAAAGTTTGTTTTTACCGAAAGTGTGTTCAAAGAAACTGAAGTCTTAAGTGTTCTGGGCGAAAAATGGCCATGAGTGGAAGAAAGCAAGGCTTCCACCTGTACTGAGTAAAGTGCCCACGTGGATTCCGTCCCAAACGCAGATTCCATCAGAAGCTGCTGCTTGTTGAACTGTCATCCCACACGTGCTCCGAGAGGACCCTAGCTAACCCTCCACCCACGTCTTGAAGAGGTGCTTAGCCGTCGGAGTCTGGCTGAAGTCTGCCAGCTCTAACCGCGCCCCCCCAGAAGTGTTTCCCCTCCCCTTTTGTTAGTTACTCATGTGTATCTGCATGTCCCCCTCACAGCCCTCTGAAGGGCGGGGGCTCTGTGTCTCTTATCCTGTGGCATTTCTTTTGGAGGTGGATTACCTGATGAGTGACTTGGAAATCCTTGTCCTGAGGGAGACACTTGGAGAGGAATGTGGGTGGGTAAATATGAGGTTGAACCTTAGGAAATAGTCACTATTTGGACTGCTTGGTCCTCCCCAAATGGCAGTTTCACAAGGTTCAACCTGTATTTCTGATACCCACAGAGTGTTGTATGTATGGGAGATCTATCCAATTTATTCTCACTCCATTTCCAGATGTGAATGTCTGCACGTTCTCTCTTACAGCTGATTTATGCCATTAAGATTATTTTAAAGTTGTTCCCCAGTAGAGATTTCTAGATGCCCCCCCCAATAATTGTTTACTATAAAAGATGATTATGTAACACATTGAATCTCATAATCATGAAGGCTTTTTCACTTAGCACATTTTTCAGCAGCTCTTAGGGTGCTTTTGGTTTAATGGCTAAATGACCACCACTTGGAATGTCTGAACTGTGAATGTATTTAACAATATTTTAAAATTTTGAGGTATTTTCGGTTTTGTAAAGCACACAGCAGAGGCATATAAAAAGAAATAGTTTTTCACAGCGTTACAGTATTTGTTACTTTCCTGCTACACTTGATGTGTTTTGGTTCCCGTCTCTTCTCCCATCCTCTTCTCTGCCTTTTAAAGTCTGTTGAGTCTTTTGTTCATAGTTATTTTACATTTTTAAAAAATGGTCTTATTAAATATGATTCATGGACAAAGTAGTAGAGCAGTTAAGATCTCTAAAGTGTTTTCTGTCTTTGACCTTTAAAAGTTCTCTAAGAGTTACTTTTCTAGCCACTTTAACCTACAAGTTATATAGTGTATAATAGTCCATTATAGATAAGTATAATCATGTTCCAGCATGTATTTATATATCTTTACATTAAAAAATTTTTTTTAGTTTACATTTGTCCTTACTGAATTTTATTCAGATTTTTAAAATAGCTTCTGTATTTAACAGTTTTAATCCTTAATTACTGTGAGAACTGCAGCTCTTGATTCAATAAATTGTGGGGCAAAGAGATTTTCTTGAGTCATAAAAAATATCTGATGAAACAGTTCCCATGGACTCATAACCAGAGTCGGGCTCTGTGGATGCTAGGCAGGGCTGGAGGTAAGTGGTGTCTGCTCTCTTTTCTAACCCAGGATTGCCAGTGACACAGCTTCCTTGGAATCTGGTTCTTCTGTTGGAAGGTGCTCACAGATTTTGTTTTTCCAACTGTTGTGAGAATCTCAATGCAGAATTTCCAGGCACAAGTCTCTCTATTTGGAAATGTAAATTTCAAGGAAATTATTTTAAGGAGACAAACCTTGGAATTAAGGTGCAGCAAAGATAGGGAAAGGCTTTTACATTTACATTTTCACAGGTTTTGCCAGTTTTCTGACTTGGCTCTGCCTTCTGTAAATCCTCCTTGCTCCCAGGAATTGGGCTACTCTTTGTAGAGTGAGAAAGGTGAGATATGAGTGGGTGCTGTATGCCATTAAGTATTGTGAATTCCTGGGGATTTCTCTGGTGGTCCAGTGGCTAAGACTCCGCTCTCCCGGTGCAGAGTGCCCAGGTTCCATTCCTGGTCAGGGAACTAGATCCAACATGCTGCCACTAAGACCTGGTGCAGCACAATAAATAAATGTTTAAAAAAAATATTGTGTATTCTGTATGGTTTTCGGGTGGGACGTGAGGGTGTTGTAGTGATAGCTGCGTATACCACTGATTCAAAGCCATGTTTGCCAGAGAGTCTAATTTATGAGATAGTTTTGTTGACAGGCTTCTCTTCTGGGATGAAAATACGTTCAATTAAACACTGGCCATTGACTGATGGTGCTGCTCATGGTACTCCCGTGAACTCAGCTTGAATAATGCTGCTGATGGCAAGTGGAGATGCTCTTCCTTTGTTTTCCTCATCTTCTTGCTCTTTGTTTATTATAGCAGCTTTGCCTATCAGAGTCCTTAGAGCTGCAGGTTTCAAATTGTGATCTGAGGAGCCTTGGGCTTCCCAGGGACATTTTCAGGGGATCGGTGCAAAGACAACAGTGGGTAAAACAGCTGTTGCCTTAGTATAAATCTAGGCACCACCAGATTTTACTCGTAGTTAATGTATTCTTTACCACCATGCAATTGGAGTGTTTTTAAAAATGCCATTTTACTTCCTAGTGTCCTTCAGAATGATTAGTGGTGCCAGAGTAGTATTGGAGTTTAATCTCAGCAGGGGCTTTAGGGGGCTTCCCAGGTGACAACAGCGCTAGAGAGCCAGGCAATGCAGGAGACGCAGGTTCCATCCCTGGGTCAGGAAGATCCCCTGGAAGAGGAAATGACAGCCCACTCTAGGATTCCTGCCTGGGACAGGCCTAACCTTCCACCTGGTCCAAGGAGTGATCTGATGGTCACCTGATGTCTTTGCATTTTGAGTGATGGGTAGGTCAGTGCTTCACAAGGCAGCCTGTTTCACTTTGATGTAGCTGTAATTTTCAGAAATGTGTTCTTGTTTATACATCAAGGCTGTAATTTTCAGAAATGTGTTTTTGTTATACATCAAGGCTCTGTTTCTCTGT
Organism: Bos taurus; assembly: GCF_002263795.3. Lineage (NCBI taxonomy): Eukaryota > Metazoa > Chordata > Mammalia > Artiodactyla > Bovidae > Bos > Bos taurus. The sequence goes on along the minus strand of NC_037328.1, from coordinate 1,412,171 downwards.
AATTTTTATCTTTTGATTCCAGTCTAAGTCTTAGGGCCCAATCAAAACATGTCTATCTTTTACATAGTAGCCCTGTAAATATTTGAAGTTTCTCCCTAAGTCATCTTCGGTAGGCTGAACACCAGTAGTTCCAGTAATTAATAATAGTTCAAAATTTTAGCTTAAGTTTTAATTTTGTCTAGGATGAACTGTCTTTTTTAAAGTATTGTTTAGTGTAAATTTTTTGGATAATACTGTATCTTACCAGCAGATTATTAAAACAGTCCAAATTTAACATTTATGATTATGTACATGTGAACTTTCTATTCCTGAAGTACATGAGCTATTTAGTTCCACTTGTACTAAATGAATTCTGGGTTCCTTTAAACTGTAGTATTAGTGTTAGCAGCACTTTGGCATACATGAGACAGGTGCACAAAACACCCACACTGAAATGTTGCTTCGGTGTTATAGTCACTGCCCTGACAGTAAGCTGTGTTGTATGTGAAAAGCGGCTTCAGACTGTATTAGAGAAAAGAGGAAACTTCATGTCCCTCCAGGGTAAAACTGGGAATAGGTAAGCAAGAGGCCCCCTTGGGAGGAGGTGCGGTAATTTATTTAACAGCCCGTTTTTAGTGCCTCTTCTAGCAATACGGACTGTGGTAACAGTCGTGTGCAAGATGGACAAATGTGCATGCTCTCCTGAATCTCACGTTGCTGTATTGAATCAGTGAGTGGAGTGAGTGATAGTCGCTCAGTCGTGTCCTACTCTTTGCTACCCTGTGGACTGTAGCCTGCCAGGCTCCATGGGGTTCTCCAGGCAAGAAGGAGAACGACTTAAAGAGTCTGGGGTTGGGATGGGCACCTCTGGATGATAGGGTATCAGAAGGAGGAACACTGGGAGAAAAGACTTGGTAAACACACACACACACAAAACTTTTATGTGCCCCCAGGATATTTTGAGAATTGTGGCATAAGTATTGTTTGTGTGAAACTCAACAGAGACAGAAAAGTGGTTGAGAGCCACTGACTTAGCACCTGAGAAAACTGAAGCACAGCTTTAAAATGGATAGATTTTAATAATTTATCCAGAGTTGCGTAGTATTAGTGAAGGAATTGTGACTGGAATTCAGTTTTTCTAGTTCCCATTCATGTTCATTCACTGTTTCTTTTCCATATTTTTTTTCTCAAGTGAACGTTTTCGGCTTCCCAATCTGTGCCGTAACAGAACTGTGTTTCATTGACATATGGTGGGTTGGAGGAAAGTCTTAAGGAGCTGCTTTACAGATAGGGTGAGAGAAGCCCGCAAGAAGCACGTGCGTACAACCTCTCTCAGAATAGTTGGAATTAAAGGGTTCAGAAGCCTTGTAAATGAGAATTACGCCAGCAAGGTCCTGTGCTTCCTGTAGACATATGTTTGTTTGTTTGTTTGTTTTTAACAAATTGAACATTGTGCTTTGTTGAACAGAACTTTTTTTTTTTTTTTTTTAAGAATCCTAGCATTTTTATTTTAATAGACTTCTGAGTTTCACCAAATGAGGAAAGTTGGATGCCTGGGCTCATGGGTTGATTGGATAAGGAGCCAGTGGATGGAGAGTGGTGGATTTTGCAGAAACCCATCTGCATCCCGGCGTGCTTGTGTGGTGAGGCTGATGTCCCTCAGCACGTTGGTGCCCAGCGCGTCCACCTGAGGACCCATCCTGGGGGGTCTGGAGCTCAGCGGCCCAGGCTCACCATACTGGCTGCCGCACGTTTTAGGGAGAGTGGGTTGAGGTCTTGCCCGCTTCCTGTCTTGCCCGCTTCCCCTCAACCCAGTAACAGTGGAGCAGAGGTCAGCCAGATTAGTTTCCACTTTGCAGGTCATACAGTCTCGGCTGTAACTTCAAGTCTGCTTTTATCGTGGAAGCAGCCATGGGCACTATGTAAAATGCCTGAGCTGGCTATGTGCCGCTAAAACTTTGTTTGCAATTCTGGCGTGCTAAGATTCAGCCCTCAGGCCCAGACTTCGAGTTGATGAGGCAGGTATATAGGACAAATTGAGCAGCTCTCTTCACAAACAAGACTTTTAACCCCTCCTTCGTCTTTTTTTTTTTTTAACTTTTGGTAACATGAATTACAGTGAAATGAATGTGGCCATTCAAGCAGTTTGCCATTTGGCCATTTGACCTTGACGTGCCAAAGTTAGAGTGTGTTTTGATGTTTTCCCGAGCTACATTCTTGTTAGGTAGCCTTTCCCCTTTTTTGGACAGAAGAAAATCTTTGATTTTACAAGCTCTTACTTCAGAAGAGGTGCTCCATGTTTCATACTGTAAACTCTTCAGTCGGAGTTTAAACAAGGCAAGAGGCATTGAGATATATTCCTTTCTAATCAGGCAAAGCTGAATTAAAATTTATGATTTGAGGAGCTAGTCAGAAGGCTGTAATTAGTCAGAGTGTGTGTGTGTGTTTCCCTTATTCGTTCTTAATTTGTATAGACTGTCCATCTGTCTTATCATAAGTTAATTGATGTAATACCAAGTCAAGAAATAGCATTCTTAATGAAATGAAATATTCCCCTCCTGTTAGATATGAGGTTTCTGCAGAACATGGAAATGTCTGGGAACTAATGAAATGTGAGAAGAATTTAGGCTCCACTCGATTAGAGCTATACAAAAATGTCTATGGAGAAATTGCTATAGATTTTTACCCAGTGTTAATACAAGCAGATTTTGGCCCCCCCCTTTTTTTTTTCCAGGAAATTTCTGTTTATCATAAGGTTGGTTAAGTATGTAAATACACATAATTTTCATTAGGAATTAAAAAAAAAATCCCTAGTGGGCTACAATACGAAATTCAAGTAGAACTTTTATTTCTAAACCTTGAACTAACAGTGCATTCACAGCATTTTAGCAGTGTTTGTCAGAAAGAAATTACACAGGTACGTGGTGGGTTTTCTTCAGGTTGTACACGTTAAACTTTTTTTTTGCAGTTTTCTTTTCATTTGATCCAAAACAAGCCACCGGAAGGTAGCCTTTTCTGAAGTTCACTCCTGCATTTCAAGATTTCTTTGCTTGCGTTCCTTCAGTCATGTCTGACTGTCATGTTCCTCGTCCTCTGACCTTCTTCCCCTGACTCAGCTTTTTCAGTGTTCCTTTTCTTCACATCAGGCTCTTCCAGTTGTTAATGGCCACATGGTCTCTAAGTCATGACATCTCTCAAAGGCCCAATTGCCAAATCTGTAAACCTTCTTTGCTCCCTTTTTTTTTTGGTCCTGATGAAAATTAAATATATGTAACAGTAAAACACTAGACCAGGTCATGTAGCAGTTATGCAACACATCGTGTTGGCAATGTATGAAAACATCCATCTTGTTATCCTTTGGCTGGTCCATTCCCCTTTAACTGCTGACCCGCTCGTTGTTTTCTCTCCTCAGACTCTGCTCAGATTTGTCTGCACCTCAGGCTCTGGTGTTTTCTCTTTCCGTCACGTCTCTACCTTGGCAGTCCAGCTTCTGGCAAGATTGTTGAGTGACCGTGTGGTCCCCATACTGTGGGCTTTCCTTCTCCATGCTGTTTCTCTGGCAGCTCCCTGTTCCCTTAGTTTCTGTGATAAAGCTGGTCTGGTTTTCCTGTTGCTCTTTGCTTCTCTCACTTGGAATCCTCATCTTAGCCCCTGAGTGTCTGTGCTTCCCGAGGCTCTCTTGGTCTCTGCTGCTCGCCCCATGCCCTCTCTCATGCCCTCCCTGCTCCCAGGTCTCAGGTAGCACTTCTCTGCTGACGACGCTGAAACATAACCCTATAGCCTGCCCTGTGGTTTTCAGCTAAACGCTCGCATCTTGAGAGGTCAGCTGTTCCCTTAGCTGTTAACAGTAACCCCGTTCTCCCAGCTACCATGTCTGGGGCCTCTCTTTGGCCTCATCTCTCCCCCATATTCCACCTTCCTTTATTTAGTTGTCTTCTTAGGTTTACCCCTGTGAAGTATCTCTTCTTCCAAAAGCTTTTGGTATATACATATGCATAGAAACCTGAAAAAAATTCACCACAGTGTTGAAAATCTTTTATCTCTGGATGATGGAGTTTCTTATCATTTCAATTTGGCGTCTCGGTCACAGATCTCAGTTGTTTCTGTACTTGGACGCAGCCGGCAGTCTTCGCCTTTCAGCCCTCCCTCGTCCTGATCCTCGTCCCGTGGGGCTCCGAGCTGTGTCTCGTTCCTTTCTGTCTCTGCTCCTTTCCTCAGTGCCCGCGTGGTGTGCTCCTGCGTCCCCCGTGGCCATTTCTCAGGGCTCCTGTCCAGACCTCCTTCCTCAGTGGAGCCCTTCTCCCAGCCGAGTGTGTCTTCTCTTTTCACGAGCTCTTTGGCCCCCGTGTAACTCCCTGCCTCCTGCCCTCTGGTCTTCTTAACGTGGGTTTTTGGTGTTCATGTCTTCATTAGATTGTAAGCTCCATGCGGGCAGAGATTGGGTCTTTCTCATCCTTTCCCCGTTTTGGTTTACAGTCTCTTACTTTTTCTTTGGGAGACAGCCCCTTTCCCCACTGGCTGTCTATGGTTCTGGTGGGACAGCCGGTCCAAGCGTCCTGCCGAGAGGATGCCCTTTCCCCGGAGTTTGAATATTGAGTCCTGGGCTGCAAGGACTGGCAGTGACTGGTGCTGACTCACCCTGGCCAAGGTGCTCTGAAGAAGCCACTGGTTAGTCCCTGCCTCCCAGACCCCTGGAGCTGCTGTGGTCCCTGAACTCTCCGAGGCCTGCCTCTCCAGATTTTCCTCCGTATCTGTGAGCTATTTGTATCCTTACAATAATGTATCTTTCTCTCTCTCTCTCTCTTTTTAAAAAAAAAAAAAAAAAACAAACTTTAAATTAGCCAGAAATACTTTCTGTTGACTTTACCCAAAGATCCCTTCCAATAGAGCTGTTATGATCGGAACTGACCAGACTTCAATCATTCTGCTTCTTACACTGATTCTCATGTGTTTTTTTCTTCTTCTTCTTCTTTTTAAAAACCAAAACAAAACCCAGCCTGAGACTGCTGCGGCCTTGAAGCGGACGCTGGAAGCCCTGATGGACAGAGGGGCGGTGGTGAGGAGCCTGGAGAACCTGGGCGAGCGCACGCTTCCCTATAAGATGTCGGCCCACAGTCAGCGGCACACCAGGGGAGGGTAAGTCCTCCGCGGGTCATAGACCGTGCCTGACGCCTCAGGAGCACTGTGGAGCTCGTCTCAGAGGTGACGAGGTGCTCACAGGCCCACCCCACTGTGCCAGGCGGCGTGCAGGTTGTGTACCCCAGCATGTTCTGTTGCAAATGGGGTGCATGCATGTTCACCCACAGTGAACTAACCAGAGCCCCAAAAGGGGCCGTGCCAGGGAAAAGACGTTCATGAGCTTCTGATTGTGGGAACCCTTTGTTGTCAGCGTAAGCACTGTCTTCCCTTGATAGTTCTTTAACTTTTGCCTTTAAAACACCTCATTGAGCAACATGCTGTCCACCTACTCAGTGCTTCCTTTGTAATTACGAAGATTGCAGATAAAAAGCAAGATGCGCTTCTTAATACCAATGTATATAACTAGAGCTTAAAATCCCCAAAAGAATGGTTTTACCTACTCCAACCAATTTTAATCACAATATTTTGTAATGGTTTTTTTTTTTTTCCATATAGTATATAGCAAGTTCCTCAAACATGTCAAGGGTTCGATTTTGTAGCAGTAACTGTCTTGGAGAAATGCTCTGAGGTCAGTTTGTTGGGTTGGTTTGACGCATCTCTAAAGTTGTGCCCCTGGTTTCTGTTTGGAGGAGGAATCTTACATTGTTGTGTTTCCTAGAAGTGGGTTGATGGAGACATGGGAATCAGTTTTTAGCTTTGCTGGGAAAGCCCAGGACTAGACCTGATTCTGGCTCTCCCAGCTGTGTGGCCTAAACCAGGCTACTCAGCTTCTCTGGAAGGAACTCAGGTGGTCGTTCTCCCGTCCATGCTGCCACAGGGGTGGAACGAGATGACCTCGAAGGACATGCTCTGTGGGACACACTGCGTGTCATATGACACTGCCCTTAGTCACGTGGGGCACGTGGCCTTGTGCAGGTGCGATGCGTGTGATGGCCCAGGCGGAGTCTCATCTCACCCCGGGTGTTCTTCCTTGCCTGTAAACCTTCAGCCGAGATGTGGCGCGGATGGCACGTGCCATCTTTTGATTGCTTCCCCTTGTTCTGTGCTAGTGTTCAGAACACCTCTGAAGAGCGTGCCTGAGGCGTTGCTAGGCAACAGAAATGCATGGTGGCTGATTCCTCTCCACCATCATAACAGCAGTGAGCGATGGAGATTGTGTGTCTGAATTTTTCTTTTTAGCTTAACCAAAAAGGAGTTTGGTCTTAATAGCCAGGCTATGAATCCTTTTGCCAACCGCCCACCCACCCCCCCCCCCCGCCACTTTTTTTTTTAAGAGAAGCCGATAAAACTTGGCCAAGACTTAGTAGCGAGGTTCTGTGGTGAGAGGTACTGAACAGGGAGAGAAGCCAGTTTCCTCCTTATTTACTTGCAGGAATGTACAGTAGGAATGCTTTCCTCTGATTCCTTTCTATGTAGAGGATTCTGACCTTGTTGAGGAGGGCATGGCAACCCACTCCAGTATTCTTGCCTGCAGAGTCCCCATGGACAGAGAAGCCTGGCGGGCTAGAGTCCATGGGGTTGCAAAGAGTCTTAACAAGACTGAGCAGCTAAGCACAGCACAAACCCCTTTCCACGTAGAGGATTCTGACCTTGTTGAGGGCTGGTGCAGCCAGCACCCTAGAATTTGCGTTTCTCAGGGTGCTGCGGAACACGCTCTGAGAGCCACGGCACTGACTCACTGTTTCCCGGCCTCTGTGTGCCGTGCTGGGGTAGGGTGGTTCTCTGTCTCCTTCAAGGGTAGAATAAATTCAGCTCTGAAAAGAGCTCACCTGAAATTAAGCCAGAGCTGCTGACAACACTGGCTCCACATCCCGGGTTCCTGTCAAGGTGCCTGTGCCCCTCGAGGACTCTGTGGTCATTTACAGTTAAGAACTTTATTTCTGGGGTGGGGGTTGAGGGTGTTTGTTTGTTTTTACTTTCAAACTCCTTAGGAAAGGAGAAGTAGCATCCTTGACGTGTATCAGGCCGTATCTGTTTCACGTCTCCACAGAAAGGCGTTGCCCAGCACCAGTCTGGGGAGGGCGGGGCGGGTCATGTTTTTTAAGCTTGCTTTGCTGAGGATAAAGCAGTATGTGGGGTTTAATTGTCTGAGGTAATATTTTCCAAAGTGTGGTCTCTGAAACTCTAGTGATACAGATACACTCCACCAAAAAATGGAGGCTGTGTGTGATCAGTCAGATGTGGGAAGCCTTAAAGAAAAGGGGTGGGGGGGGGGGGCGGGGACTTCCCTGCTGGTCCAGTGGTTAAGACTCTGTGCCTCTAGTGCAAGGGGCAAGGGTTTGATCCCTGGTCGGGGAACTAAGATTCCACATGTCACTAGGTTGGTTGGTTTGTTTAAAAAAAGATGGGAAACCTTGCATGATCTAATCCTCCTGGAGGTTGACAACATACCTTAGTGTATAAATGGCAAGAGTCCCCTTCGTAAGATGTCTCCGTTTGTCAGTTTTACTTGACCACGTTTCTTTTGTTTTTGTAACACTCGCTGATACTCTTCACAGTGGCTCTTGGTAATGAGATGGGGGGGCTCGTGTAGTCTGGAGTCCCCGGGTCGGAGATTTAGAATTGAGCGATGTGCCAGATGTCTGTAGTGGGGAGCTTCATTTCGGTCTGCTGTGCTCCACAGTTCTTGACCCCAGCGACACTTGTAGTGGGCATGGTGTTCACTTGGAGAGTTCTTTCTGTGCACTGGCATAGCCAGAGGAGGTGTTACAGACGTGTGCTTGGCAGACTGTGTGCCAGGGTGTGTTAGGTACAGTCAAGGCTTGCTTTTAGGACGTGGTTGAGAAGAGACAGAGCAGACTTGTTCGTTACACGTTTATCAGCGTCAGAAGTTTTTCTTTCCAAACAGCCCTGGAGGCTGTGAAATGGATCTGTAATTTTCCTGGGGCCCTGTGGCGCAGTGGTAGGCAATCTGCCTGCCAATGCAGGAGATGCAGGAGACACAGGTTTGATCCCTGGGTTGGAAAGATCTCCAGGAGGAAGACATGGCAACCCACTCCAGCATTCTTGCTTGGGAAATCGCATGGACAGAGGAGCCTAGCGGGCTACAGTCCATAGGGTCACAGAGTCAGACATGACTGAGCATGCACGTGCTGATTTGAATCCTGAAGTTGATGTGTGAGAGCCAGGTTTTGGCTGGTTGACAAGTGAGCCCTGATGCCCCCAAGAATCCATGTTGTGTTGTGGTGCTGTGGGTCTTATGGCTTGTTGCCTTTACATTTTATGGGAAGAAGCGATACATCCTAGTGGTCTTCCTAGGTCTCAGGATGGTTCTTGTGATCGTCATGGTTTCATCTCAGGGAGCTTTCAGTTGAATTGAGGACTTGCCTGCCTATTGCTAACCTGGGCACCAGCCAAGGGTGCGTCGGGGCAGGGGCTCGGTGTGGAAGGGTCCCCCCGGCCAGGCTGCCTGCCAGCCGTCCCTCTTCCAGTTACTTGCCTCATGTTGAGTGATCACCTGCCACCCTCACCTCCTTCCCCCAGATTCGCACCCTTGCTGCACACATGCCAAATAGGCCTGAAAGAAGGAGAGAGTGCTTAGGTGGGAGAGGTAGGGCTTCTCTAGGTGATTTCGGGAGTTTTCCAAAAGGAGGAGGTGGTACCCGGTGTTTATTATTATAGCAAGTCTATTACCAGCTATTATGCCCCCAAACATGTAATCGTTGTATTCCAAATACTAACTTAGTCCTGACTTAGGGAGCAGGTTACATTCCAGGAATTTGTGTTTATTGTTTATAACTGGGGACCTGTTTTCTCACTGGAACAATTGGATGGTTAAGTTCCCTAGGCTGATCCATAGGAACTTACTTTTAATCTCATCATCTCTGAGGGTCCGTAGAGTTGGACGCATCACTTTTGTCCCCCGGTGATGTGAAATTAGGAACTGGGAGGCCGTTGACCAGACACCCTGTCACTGTTGGGGCCGGGTTGGGATGGTTGGGGAGTTTGGGTCTCCTGGGCCAGCTCTCTAGATGGCCGCTTCCAGCCTCAGTCACCAGCCCCCCAGCCCTGTTTCACCAGGCAGTGTCTGGAAACCTCTGAAGGGAGCGTGGTTAGGGAGCTGGGTGAGGAAGGTCCGAGAAGGCCTGGGATTTAGTCCCAGCTAGGCTTTGCCTGGGTCTCGGAGGCGGGGCGGGGTGGGAGGAGGGTGGCGCAGATTCTCTTTGCTTTGTGCCTTTACACGCTCACCTTTGTACCCGTGTTGACTTTGTGGGAAATGCAAGTTTGGTGTTATGGAAAATTCTTCCCCGTGTTCCTTGGTGTCTACAAGGGTCCAGCGTGACATGCTCAGAAGGGAGCCACGGGAGTACTTGCTCGTTTAGACCCTTGTTCAGAAGGGGCAGGCACCGCACCGAGGCGTAGCATGCGTCCGTCACCCTCCGCCTGCAGCCTCACAGCGTCTTCCTCCCGGGCCACACAGCCTGGCTTAGGGCTCTCTTTCCACTAGATGGGGCTGGACTGAGACTCAGAGCGATTCCTCATGCGGGAGAGGGAACCTTAGAAGAAACCCTGGTCCGTATGGCAGCATCGGGCCTCAGCTCGTGTGTAAAAGAACCCCCCTCTCCCCAATGCCCCGGCTGGCTTTGACTGTTTTCTACCGCGTCTGATTGTCCTGCAGTGCCACTGGGCTGACTCCAGAACATGTGTGTCTATGAATGCTTAAGTAGTGAAGGGGGTTTTCCTGGCCTGTTTTGTCCCTTCTTTCTCTGTTCTCATCTGCTGTAAAAGGTGAGTAGGTGCTTACAGCAGAGATCTTCTGGCCTACATATAAGATGCCCTTCTATTTACGGGTAAGCAGAACGATAAAAATAACTGGCTCTGTGGTGAATCAGTGGAATTTTACTGACTCGCTCCCCAAATGTGTCTGCAGAGTCCTCCAGGAGCACTGGCACCCTCTCTCTCTCGAGATTGATTCTCCCCTGTAGTTTTCCTGTTCGCTAACGTTTCCCTGTTCTTGCGCTTTGCTGCCAGCGTCAGGCCCAGGCCACCATCCTGACCCCGTTCTTGCATGTAGGTGCTTCATGACGGGGTCTCAAGGCAGGACTGTTCTGGTCTCGCTCTCTTTTTCGGTGGCAGTGTCTTCAAGATGTGTAAGCGTTCTGCAGCAGGTTTAGTGGTTTTTCAAATGTACGAGACCCAGTAGATATCAAAAGAAACGGGGGCTTTTCCACGCAGAGGGTGGTTTGAGGGCCAACAGTCCACTGCCTCAGGGAAGCCTGAATCTGGCAAGGTTTAACCCGTGCAGTCTAGGCAGTGGCGTTCACTTGGGTCTGTTTCTTCTCTTCAGAAAGGCTTGATGACGCTGCACGGCTAGGCTGCAGAGCCCTCTCCTCCCCCCGCCCCCTCGCCCACCCCACTGCCTGTGAGCGGCTGCGCGCTTCACTGGAAATTTCCACTCGTCTGCCGCGGGGGAAGGGGAGGCCGTGAGCGCGTGTGTGGCTGTGTCTGAGAGAGACAGACAAAGAACGTAACTCACACTCAAGCAGGCACTTTTTATGGAAAACTTGTAAATGCAGGGTGAAGACAAAAGTGAAATGAAAACCAAATACACCCTTTCCATACAGGAGCATGGCAGGAAGGCACGTTTCTTCCCTCCGCCCCTTGGGTGGGCCGGGGGCTGGCAGCCAGCTGAGCCTTGTGTCAGGAGGCGACTGAGTGGTCCCCGGGCTCATCACATAGAGAGGAGAAGCCGAAAGGATGCTCGGTGCTGCTGGCTCCCTCGAGAAACCGGGCTGGGCTGGAGCGTCCTGGTGGCGCTGGGCTCAGCCCGTCCTGGGGAAGCCCGTGTTGATGGGGTCTTCTCTGGTCTCTGTGGGGTTTCGTAGTGGAGAGCTTTGTAGTGAGTGTCTTCAGAAATACACAGGAGGGTGAATTATCACCTTCAAGACCACGTGGGCAGTTCTGCCCACGAGACGGCTCCCCCGTTTCTCCAGCTTTGGAGCGTGGGACTCTGTGATGAGAAATGCACTCTTGTACTGGACCGTTTTTTGCCTTTTCTCTCCTTGAAAGTGAAAGTGTTAGTCATTCACTCGTATCTGACTCTTTGCGACCCCATAGACTCTAGCCCACCAGGCTCCTCTGTCCATGGGAGTCTCCAGGCCAGAATCCTGGAGTGGGTGGCCATTCCCTTCTCCAGGGGATCTTCCCAACCCAGAGATCGAACCCAGGTCTCCTGCATTTCAGACAGGTTCTCTGTTGTCTGAGCCACCAGGGAAGCCCCTTTCTCTCCCTGCCTGGTATCAGTCATCTCCTGGCTCTACTTCTGCAGAGCTGGTGCCGCATAAAACCCTAGTGCTTTTCTGTGAAAAGGCGAGATGCTGGGATGAAGCTTGTGTCTGTCTTGCGGATAAAGTGATCCTATCATTAGAACCACACATGGGGAAAACACACCTCGAAGTGCCAGCACCACCGGGTTTTGTGTTGAAGGCAAGGGCAGTACTTATCGTGCCTACCTGGTACACAGAACCACTTCCCTGGTGCCACCGAAAGCATGGTTGAAGATCCTGGGAGTATACACTATGATTAGACTTCAGATTACTACACTGGATTTTTCCAAAGTGATCCATTCATTTTATTGATTTCATCACTGATTGGAGTAAATGGGGAGAAGGGAGAACTAGCTATTTGGAGAACTTGATTTCTTTTTTTCCCCCTTATTGAAATGTCAGCTTTGGGGCCCGTCGAGGCCAGGCAGTTACAGTCATAATTCTGAACTTCCTTGAGCGAGGAGCTTATCGTGAGGATGGAGGTGACGAAAGAGTCATCATGTGATGTGACATTGGGGGTCTGCGTTCTGACCCTGCCTAGCTGGTTTAGGGCAGGCAGCCCACGTGGATAATCTTGTGGGTAAAGGAGGGGCAGAGATTCCTCTGGAGACATGGAGCCCCTCTTTTGGCGCCTTCCTTAGAACAGCCCTGAAGCTGAAGCTCCAATACTTTGGCCACTTGATGCAAACACCCCAACTCATTGGAAAAGACTCTGATGCTGGGAAAGATTAGGGCAGAAGAGGCTGACAGAGGATGAGATGGTTGGATGGCATCGTCAATTCAATGGCCATGAGTTTGAGCAAACTCTGGGAGATGGTGAAGGACAGGGAAGCCTGGCATGCTGCAGTCCATGGGGTCACAAAGAGATGGATATGACTGAACAACAATGAGAACAGCCTCTCATCTGAATTTCAGAATGGCCTCTCCATGGCGGATTTCAGTGGGAGGGCGTGCTGAGGTCATTTTGTCAGCCACACTCCCATCTGGTCTGTCCTGGACCTGTGCTTTCACGGGAGAAGGATCCTTGCAGGCATCAGAAGCTTCCCAGGCCTACAACCCTGTGTAGGCTGTTGCTGAGCCTCACGTCCTCACGTATAGAAAGTCCCATGGTCATTCCTCAGGTCCCCTGTGGTTAGAAACCCCAGCAGCCAGGAGTCGGTGTCCATGACCGCCATGTCCCTTCCACAGCCTTCGGCAGGACAGGAAGACATGCACGGGTTGTGGAAGACTGGGTCTCCGCCAGCACAGCGGTCCTGTGACTTCTGTGCCCAGTCGGACTCAGGTCAAGGCCACGAGTGCCTCATCTTTTTAGTCTGCTGAGCTTTGCCCATCATCGATGGTCACTGACAGGTTAAGTTTGCCTGAGACAAGTCAGTGAGAAAAAGAGTATGTCCTGGCAGAACTGGTCAGGGCACCCCTGTGTGGAGAAGCCACGGTGGACTGTTGATTTATGAGCTTGGACCGCTAAGGCAGACAGAGATTGTTCTGGACCCTGGCTTGGTTCCCTTGTGGTGGGGAGCGGCAGTTTGGTTCCCAGGGGGTGGGGTCGGGGGGGAGATGGAGGAGATCAGAGGTTCAGCTCTGGCCCAGGAGTGTTGACTGCAGCAAGACCTGCCCATCTGTGAGCCACGCCTCCCCTTCCCTGTGGTGGTGGTGTTTCCTTTTGGTGGAAATTTCCATGATGTAATAAGGAGCATGGGAGTGGAAGCTGTCTTTGCCCACATGGGCCCCGGGCGTAGATCAGCAGGGTGATAAGCGTGAAATGAGTGTCACAGCTGTGGTTGTGGGCACAAGCCCATTTGCATCTTGGCCAGTGCTTTTGTCTGGAGTTGATTGCTGGGCGCGTGTGACTGGGAGAGGGAAGACAGAATAGGTAAAAAGAAGGTGAAGGCTGGGGGGGTTTGGAAGTCATAGAGCCTCCCCCCTGCCACACAAAGCCAAGCTTAGGCTCTCCAGGCCTTTTTCCTGGGCTTTTTCTTTATCCTTGAGAACCCTCCAAAAGGCTGGTTGCTGTAGTTTGGACTGAGAGGGAGCCATGGGGGTCTGGAGCTTGCCTCTCACCCTGTGACTCAGTGCAGCTCAGCTCTCTCGAAAGCAGTGGCAGGGGTTGGACTGCATTGTCTCCGTGGTCCCCTCCAGCCCTTCCGTTCTCTGATTCTTTAACCCTCAGGTTCCAGAGCTCTCGGTGGCTGTTAGAATTCTGGCAGTGGCCACTTAGTAAGCTGAGTGACCTTGAACGAATGACTTAATCGGTGTGAAATTCAAAGGAGGGTATGGCGTAGGAAACCGTGTTGAGAGAGGCTGGAGCGCTGGTTGTTGCTGGGGAGAGGCTCGTGGGCCCCAGCCAGCACCCGCACGCTTCCGTTGCTCGCACTCCCTGAGTTGCCATGTGGAGTGAAGCATCCACTTCCTCCCTCTTCTTCAGGAGCTGTTCAAAAGAAAGTTCTACCTGAGACGTTTTCCTTTCTGTTTCTGAAATGAGAGGTGTCTGATCCATCTGGCCTCTGGTTTCCATCCTTGGGGATCTTCTTTCCCCTTATCACAAAGTGGCATCCGAAGGCTGGGGTTATTTCTCGGCATTATCTGACGAGTGCCGGTGGACGGGGAGCCCTGCCCAGGAAGCCTGCATGAGAAGTGACTGGTGGCGGCTGGCCTGGTTGCTGGCTGTCGTAAACACACTGTCTCTCAGAAACTGTTGAGACTTGGAGGCGAGCCCACAGAAACGCCTAGTAGAATGGAAAACGGAAGAAAACAATACTTCCGAACCCCAGATATGGTATTTGAATGACTTGACCATAAGGAAGGGTAGGCTTAACTCACTAGTGCAAGAGACCTCTGTGTACTTTTCTGGAGGGAGGGGACTTGGGACACTTGGGAGCTGGTTGTGGTAGCTGCCGGGGTTGCTGTGTACCCAGAGCCTGTCAGTCCCTTGCTCATAAGCATCTCCCTCCATAGATTACCCCATATAGGAGATGGCAGTTCACAGTGCACTTATCAGGCCATCAGGGCTTTAAGTGGAGCAAAGCAAAAAGAGGACACTTCTAGGGGACCCTGAGCAAAAGGGAGCTCAGAGAGCATGCGTATATATTTAAAGTAAAACTCCCTGCTGTAGGATTAAGCACAGTGGGATATTGACAGGCAGAGGGTGAGGTCACAGCTTGTCCATGGCATTCTGATGACTACAGGATAAAAGAACGAATGGATTACAAAGGAAGAGAGATGCTGGAGGCCATGCTGAGTGAGTGAGTTCCCAGCCCTGGCCACCAGGTGGCATAATTATTTGGGGGTTGGAGGAGTGGGTACTGTGCTGGGGGTGGACAAGGAGAAGGTAATTTAAGGTCGATTACACTTACTTTTGGAGAAGGCAATGGCACCCCACTCCAGTACTCTTGCCTGGAAAATCCCAAGGAGCCTGGTGGGCTGCAGTCCATGGGGTCGCTAGAGTCGGACACGACTGAGCGACTTCACTTTCACTTTTCACTTTCATGCATTGGAGAAGGAAATGGCAGCCCACTCCAGTGTTCTTGCCTGGAGAATCCCAGGGACAGGGGAGCCTGGTGGGCTGCCGTCTATAGGGTCGCACAGAGTCGGATACGACTGAAGTGACTTAGCACACTTACTTTGGGCTACCCTGGTGGCTCAGATGGTAAAGGATCCACCTGCAATGCAAGAGATGCAGGTTCGATCCCTGGGTCAGGAAGATCCCCTGGAGAAGGAAATGGCACCCTACTCCAGTATTCTTGCCTGGGGAATCCCATGGACAGAGGAGCCTGGTGGGCTCCAGTCCATGGGGTCGCAGAGAGTTGGATATGACTGAGCGACTAACTTTTCCGCACTTATTTCTTAGGCTCTAATTCAGAGCCTTACCAAGATAAGTAATCAGTAATCAGCCATTGAACAAACGAGCAGTTCTTCAGTTGGGTGATTGCAGTACTATTGCCTGCTATGTGGAGTAGAAATAAACAAGTAGAGCTAAACCTTGGAAAGTGTGGCCAGGTTGGTGTGTAACGTTCAGAGGAAGCCCAAATGGTGGTCTCCTCATTGAGCAAATGTGCAACGCAGTGCTTCAAGAAGTTTGCCCAGGTAGTGGAGGAATTGGTGTCTTTATTAATATTTCATTTCTTGAAAAACCTTTGGTATCTTCATCAGCTGTGATTACTCCCACCACTCTGCGTCAAGTCATTCACCAAATCTTGCTCATTCAACTTCTGCATACTGTTTAAAACTCAGCAGCCTTATAGAGGTAGAAATGGCACACAGCGAACTGCACATAAACATGTAAACCCACGAAACCTCCACAATTAAGATGTAGTTTTTTTTACTGTGCAAAATTATTATGAGATTCATCACTGGTATTTATGAACAGTTTATTCCTTTTTATTGCTGAGTAGTATGCCATTTTATGGATATACCACAGTTTGCTTATCAGTTTACATGTTAATGAATATTTGTGTTATTTCTAGTTTGGGCTTGTTAAAAGTTAAGCTGCTATAAACATCAATATACGAGTTGTTCTTTGGGTGTATCTAGGAATGTAAATCTCGGAATGGAGTGGCTTGATCATAATGGCTGCTGCTGCTACTGCTAAGTCGCTTCAGTTGTGTCCAACTCTTAGCGACCCCATGGACTGCAGCCCACCAGGCTCCTCCATCCATGGGATTTTCCAGCCGAGAGTTCTGGAGTGGGGTTCCATTGCCTTCTCCGGATCATAATGGCAGGTATATGTTTTATTTTTTAAGAGAATGCCAAGCTGTTTTCCGAAGTTGGTCATATCATTTTGCATTCCCACTGGCAGTGTATGAACGTGCCCATTCCTCTGCATGCTCACCAGCACTTGCTGTGGTCATTCTAATAGGTCATTCTTTGTGGTTTGTCCATTGGGCCATTCTCATAGGTAACTCTTTGTAGTTTTAGTTTGTATTTCTCTGATGAGTAGTGGTGTTAAGCATCTTTTCATACACTTCTTTGCCATTGTATATCTTCAGCGAAATGCCTCTTCAAATTGTTGGTGCATTTTTTTAGAATAGTTTTAGAAATAGTTTTAAATTAAACTTGGAGAGGTTTTAATATTCTAGAAATAAGCCCTCTATCATGCAAGTCCCAGTGTATGGCTTATCTTTCTATTATCTTAAAGAGTCTCTTTCAAAGAGCAGTTTTTAATTTTGACGAGGCCTAAAATATCAGATTTTTCTTTTATGGAAATTGTGCTTTTGGTGTCTTCTCTAAAGAATCTTTGCTTAATCCAGGGTCACAAGGATTTTGTCTCAGGTTCTCTTCTAGTTCTATAATGTTATGTTTTATGTTTAGATCTGTATTCTATTTTGAGTTAATTTTTGTATATGGTACAAGTATGGATCAAAGAGTTCATTTTTTGGCCTGTGGATATCAAATTGTTCCTGTACCTTTTGTTGAAAGGGTCTGTCCTTTATTTTTTGAGTTGCCTTGGCACCTTTGTCACGAATCAGCATACTTACGTGTATGGATCTATTCCGAACTCTTTTCTGTTGATCTGTTTGTCTTATCTTCATGCAGATACCTTACTGCCTTGATTACCATAACTTCATAGTAAGTCTTGAAATCAGGTAATGTTAGTCCTTCAACTTTATTCTTTATCAAAGTTGTGTTGGCTGTTCTTGGTCTTTTGGATTTCCTTATGAACTTAAGAATCAATTGTAAATTTCTAACAAAAAGTCTTAGGATTTTGACTGGGATATTTTTGGCTCTTTAGATCAGTTTGGGAGAATAGACATCTAAATAAAATGAATCTTCTACCTATGAGCAAAGTATACCTCTCCATTTATGTAGATTTTCTTTAACTTCTTTCAGCAGTGTTCTGTAATTTCAGTGTAGAAGTCTTGCATATCTTTTGTCAGATTTATTGCTAAATATTTCATTTATAATTTCAAGGTCTGGTTATTTGTTGCTAGTATATAGAAATACAGTTGATTTTTGTTTATTGATCTTGTATCTTGCTAAACTAGAGTTTTGATATCTTTTTTATAAGCTTCAGATTTTTCTGTACACATAATTATGACATCTGCAAAAAGATGGTTTTCCTTTTTCCGTATTGATCTAGATGCCTTTTACTCTTTTGCACTTCAGTAAAATGTTGGATGGAAGCAGTGAGAGTAGACATTCTTGCTTGTTCCCTTTCTTAGGGGGAAGGCACCTAGACTTTGACCAGTTAGTATGATGTTGGATGTGGGGTTTTCCACAGATGCTCTATATAAGGTCATAGAAGATTCCATCTTTCTGTAGTGTGCTGAGGGTTTTATCAGGAATGGATATGGGGTTTTGCCTTTTTGCATCTATTGGAGTGATCACATGGCTTTTTTAGCTTGTTAATATGATTGATTTCATTCATGTTCAGATGTTTAAGCCAATCTTGCCTTCTTGAACTAAATCCTACTTGGTCAGGATATATTGTTCTTTTTATTTATTATAGTAGTCAATTTGCTAGAGGTTTATTTAGAATTTTTTCATTTATGTTTATGAGGGACACTGGTCTGTTTTTCTTTTCTTTTTAAAAAAGTGTCTTTGTCTGATCTTGATTCCAGGGTAATGCTGACTTCTTAGGACAAGTTCAAAAGTGTTTTCCTACTTCCCAGATCAGTTTGTGTCAGAATTGATATTTTTTTCTTAAATATTTGGTAGAGCTCACCAGTGAAACTGTTTGTGCCTGTAATCTTTATGGGAAGATTTTAAATTACAAATTTAATTTCTTTGATAGATACAGGGCTGGTCAGGTCATCTGTTCCTTCTTGAGTGAGTTTTGATAGTATTTTTTCAAGAAATTTCAGCTAGGTCATCAAGTTTATTGTAAAATATTTTTTATGATATTCACTTATCATCCTTTCAGTATCTGTAAACTTTGTAGTCATTTCACCTTTCTTATTCCCAAATATCAGTGATCTGTATCTTAACTCTTTTTCCTAATCAATCTGATTGGAGTTGTATCACTTCTATCAGTCTTCTCAGTGAGCTAGTGTTTGGTTTCACTGATATTCTCTTTTGTGTTTCAGAGGTTTCTGCTCTGATTTTTATTTTCTTCTTTGGTCTTACTTTGTATTTAATTTGCTCTTCTTTTCCCATTTTCTCAAGGTGGAAGCTGAAATCATTAATTTGAGATCTTTATTCTTGTCTTACCTACATGTTTAGTGCTGTAAATTTATTGCTAAGCACTACTTTAGTGGCATTCTCCAAATTTTCATGTGTTGTTTTATTTTCATTCAGTCAAGAGTCCTTTGTAATTTTCCTTTTGATTTCTTCTCTGACCCATAGGTTGTTTAGATGCATGTTTAGTTTCTACGTGTTTGGGGGATTTTTCTCAAGATCTGCATGACTCAAGTCCCTTTAGATTTACTGAGACTCATTTTATGGCCCAGAATATGGTCATCCTTAGTAAATGTTTTATACACCCTGAGAACAAGTATGTGTAATATCTTGCTGTTGTTGGGTGGAGGGTTCAATGAATATCAGATCCAGTTGGTTGAGTGGTGTTCGCTTGTTCTGTATCCTTGCTGATGTTCTGTGTACTAGATGTGTCAGTCACTGAGAGGCATGTTAGAAGTTTTCAGCTCTAGTTGTGGACTTGTCTCTTTTCTTCATTTCTGTTAGTTGTTATTTACTGTATGTTGAAACTGTTACCTCTACGTACACATGGAGGATTGTTGTGTCTTCTTGGGGCACCCATCTTTCTGTATTGTCTGCTTTTTCCCCTGGTAATTTTTTGTTGTTGTTCACTGGTCTCCTTGGTCTGATATTACTGTAGCTACTTGAACTTTCTTTTGATTAGTGTTTTTGCATGATATGTTTTTCTGTCCTTTAACTTTTAATTATTTTTACTTGATTGACTTTCCCACTAAGCTTGTGAATGGTCACACGTGAGGTTAGGAAGTTTCCTTACGAGTTTTGAACGCTGAGTTTGTGTAGAATTACACAAAATGCCATAGTTTGTCTAATAACTTTCTTCCTTGCTGAGTTTGTTCATTTTCAGTTTGGTCTTTCCTGCTTTCTGTGAGAATTCCACCCTTCAGGCTAACACATCACGGTGAGGTATTTACTGTGGATCTGACGTGTGTTAGCCTGTGTTCAGGGTGCTGGGGGTGTAGTGACAAAGCCCTCCTTCCTAGGGCCATTCTGTTTTAGTGCAGTGAGGCCGACTGTAAACAAACACACTGTCGGTGGTGATCAGGTGCGGGTGGGGGTAACAGAACCACAGCGTTCAGAAAGGGAGGGGAGAGCAACCAAGGCCAGGTGGGTGGGGCAGCAGGCCTCTCTGACAAGGTGACTCTTGGACCGAGATGTGGTGAAGGTGAGGGATGGGCCGTGTGGACCTGGGCGAAGAGCATTTCCGGCAGAGGCACAGCGTCTGCAGAGACCTTGGATAGGAATATGCCTGGGAGGAGAGTGTGGCCGGAACCAAGTAAGTGATGTCAGAGGTCATCTTAGCCAGCTGGAACACTGAAGAATTCTGAAATACCACCCTGAAAACTGTCCGTTTAACAGCACTGTGGTCCAAACTAAACAGCACAAGGGAGGCTTAAATTTTTAGAACTGAGGGGTGGGGTGGGCAGGGAATAGAGGCGCTTCTTCCTTTGTATCCGTGTACAGACAACCACTGATAAAGTTATTGATCTTTTAAGACCAGTGAGCTGTAAGAGATCCTTATCTGTGTTAGTCTGGTCTGAGTAGATGAATGTTAAATTCTTTTCTCTCACCACAAGATTCAAGTTATTCTCTTTTTGTTCCTTGTCAGTTCCTGAAGGTACCGAATGGCCTAGATGGGTCCTAAGTGAGTAAATGAAGTCGCTCAGTCGTGTCCGACTCTTTGCGACTCCATGGACTGTAGCCTGGGTCCATGAGACCCAGGGATTGAACCTGGGTCTCCCGCATTGTAGACAGACGCTTTACCATCTGAGCCACCAGGGAAGTCTTAGCGACCCCATGGACTGTAGCCCACCAGGCTCCTCCGTCCATGGGATTCTCCAGGCAAGAGTACTGGAGTGGGTTGTCATTTCCTTCTCCATAGATGAGTCTTAGGCCTCTCTTAATCATTCTCCTTGTTTGTGAATATGGCTCATGGTTTGTGAATATGGCTCATGGTTCTCATAGGTGCATCAAGTCACTTGTAAAATTCTTTGGAAAATTAGAAGACTTGTAGGTGTTTTCACAAAAAGTGTCAACTCATGGTTTGGAAAATTCAGTAGAGTGAATGGGAAAGGGAGGTTGGGCATGCTGCTGCACTTGTGTTTAACCGGTCCGCTGGCAGTTTCTTTTGTGACAAAGATGGGTATTTGTGCGTAGTTGATGTCTTTATGTGGGGAGACATAAAATGAAAACATTGACCAAGATTGTGAAATCGCTGTATTTCCGAATGCAGCCGTTCACACATGTTTATTTTATTGCAGGTACTTCTTGGTGGACTTTTATGCACCAACAACAACTGTTGCAAGCATAATGGAGCACTTGTCTAGAGACATTGACGTGATTAGACCAAATGTTGTAAAACACCCTCTGACCCAGGAAGTGAAAGAATGTGAAGGGATCGTCCCGGTGCCACTTGAAGAAAAGCTGTATTCCACCAAGAAGAGGAAGTGAGAAGGCACCACACTTTAGCCTCCTGTTTAATTCTCTCACTTGTGAGCGCCACGGATAGATAATGTACAGGCTTAATCTTTATATCTGAGGGTGCTGTTGGCGCTGTTGGATTTTCCAGAGGTACTTTTAGCTCTTGGTCCTCTTTGCTGTGAGAACTGGGGGCTGACTTCCTTAGGGCCACTTGGTAATCTTTGGCACCAGCACGTCCTCCTTGCTTTCACTTCATGAGTATAATTTGTCAGTGAGGACTTCCTGCCCAACAGCAACACTAACCCCAGTTTGAAGAGCAAAGCTCATAAAAACTACTTTGGATTGCATGGTCATTATTCACACTGTATACACCCATGCAAAATAAAATTTTAAGACCACTGTATTATACGTGTCACTTTCGATCTGAGTGAAAGTGTGTGATTTTTTTAAAGACCCTTGGCCTCTTGGCCCTCCATGGCACTGTGCACCAGCTGAGGCCTCAGACACAGCTCCAGTCCGCCCAGACTGCTGGTAGTGTTGGGAGGAGCCCAGGTTCAAGCCTGGGAGAAGCCGGGGCGCGGGCAGGTGGGGTGCGTCTGCTCCTTGACCCCTGGGCAGTGCCTGCTCCTCTGCTCATCCTTGTGGCGGGTGCTACTCTTGGGGAAGGGGCGCATGCCAGGTGGCAGTTGGCGGTGGCCCTGCGTCCTGTCGTTCCTCTGCCACTAGCACTGCCCGCTCCCCACCCCTCAGCCCCACAGGCCTCTTTGGGGAAGTCGTCACCTCTGAATTCTACACCCCGTCGCTTTTCCCCGCCACCCTGATGGCCTGGAGGCTGATTGCAGTTGAGTTGGAGATGCCTGAAGTGCTAGCTGGTGCCAGTGCCTGTGGCCGGCGGCACGCTGAACTCTTAAGTCTGGGCACTTATTAGAAGATGCATCTTTTTTGTTGTTGTTGTTTTTATTTGATACTTATAGACCTTTTTAAAAAAAAAAAAACAAAAAACATCCTGAAAATAAAAACACGAGCTTGAAGAGTTTCTTTA
The DNA here is from genome assembly GCF_002263795.3 of Bos taurus. Classification (NCBI taxonomy): domain Eukaryota; kingdom Metazoa; phylum Chordata; class Mammalia; order Artiodactyla; family Bovidae; genus Bos; species Bos taurus. Next base: position 1,390,175 of record NC_037328.1, on the reverse strand, counting down.
TGTTGGCAGAGGAGAAGTTGGGTTTTTGAAATGTTATACTTTGAGACTTAGAAGCAACCAGTCTTTGCTTGAAATTGATTGAATTAATTTACTTAGCAAATAAAAATGCAGGATGGCCAATTGAATGTGAATTTCAGCTAAATGACAAGTCAGCTTTCACATTAAGTATGCCCCCAATATTACATGGTAATACACTTATACCAAAAAAAAATGATGCATTGTCTATTTGTGTCTGTTTGACATTCAGATTTACCTGGGTGTCCTGTATATTCTGTGTGGTTAGCTTTAGTAGAACTTACATAAAGGAATAAATAATACCAAGCCAGAGAAAGCAAAGCTGAGAAGCAAATGAAGTCAGCGTCCAGCATTCTGACTTCTCGGCTGACTACATTGGCAGGGAGGCAAATGACAGACGAGAACACAGCAGGCGTGCTCTAATTTGCCTCAAGCCCTTCTTCTCTCAACCTACTAGAAAACCGATCAGGAGACCAACTGAGGTTTCATGTCTGGTCAGTCCCAGAGAATCTGTTCTGTGAGCCTGAATTTACAGCCCAGTCTGAGAATTCTCCTTCACCAAGTTGCACGTACGTCCCTGGTGGCTCAGACGGCAAAAAATTCACTTCAATGCAGGAGACCGGGTTCAATCCCTGGGTCAGGAAGGATCCCCTGGAGAAGAAATGGCAACCCACTCCAGTATTCTTGCCTGGAGAATCCCATGGATGGAGGGGCCTGGCCAATTAGAGTCCCTGGGGTCGCAAAGAGTAGAACATGTGTGAGCAACTTACACCTTGACTTCCTTGGTCTCTGCCCCAGGCCTGGCAAGCCGAGGCCCCAGGTTCCCTGGCAGTGGGATACCTTCCGTGGCGAGTGAGGATGGGTGAAGATGGAAGAGTCTCTGTATCTCCTCCCAGCGGCTGGTGCTTTGGAAGAAGTTGCCCAGCCTTTCCATCTTCCCAGAGCAGGGCCCTGCACAGGGTGTCTGCCCACAACCCAAAGCTTCTGCACCTAGGTTGTTGGGAGAAGCGTCAGTTGCCAAGATAGATCTCCGGTTGTACTGATTCTACAGACAGATCCTGGTAGGAGTGGAGAGGGTGGGGACTGGGCCTCTGCCTCTTCTAACCACGATGATGCTGAAGCACTGACAGATGAGCAAACAGGTTCCTGACTTGCCCAGCTCTGGACTCGCCCAGCTCTGAACTCGCCTGGGGCTGCCTGCCTCCGTGATGCTGCCCTGGATCCTCGAATTCCTCACGTGGCTTTCTCTTAAAAGAGCCAACTTCCACTTCCTCCAGAGGCATAAAAAGCTATAAAAAAAGTCTCTTTGAAGAGCAATAGTTCAGTAAAGAGGGTCATTAAGAATTGGACACTGGAAATAAAAGGGATAAAGTAGAGATTATCTGGGAAAATGGGCTACTTCCTGTTTCATTCGGAATTTCCTGAGAGCGCAGGCGCTCAGCCAAGGCTGGAGGGAGCACAGATTCTCTACCAATGGTCTGGGTCTCGATGCAGATTCACTCAGGTGCTCATGACCGAGGTGCAAGCTTGCTTTTTCCTAGAGCATGTTTGTTACGTGTGTGCTCCATGCTGCACACACACAGTCTGTACCTCATTTAGCCTCTTCAGCTCATTGATAGAGCAGCAGTACCCTTGTTATCTGGATGAGGAAACAAGACTCCCAAGAGGTTTGACCTTGACCCCGCAACTTCCGAGTGACTGCCCAGATCTTGAGCTGGGGACCCTGACGCCATGTCGTCTTTTCCGTCTGGTAGCGTGGAGGCTGTCTGTCCTCTCTGGTTATAAACAAGGCACTCTGGGGTGAGCGTGTGCCACGTGCCACGCAGGTGGTAAGCAGCCACCCTTGGGGCCTGGGGGTGGTACTGCCACTTCCTTTTCCTGCACTTGCTGGTCCCCAGGAAGATGGATGGATGCTGTTGGGCATTCCAGGTCACCAGGTGTGCGGAATCTCACGGCACAGTTTAGAAAGTGTTCGGAAGGAGGCTGGCTAAGTAGGACAGCCGTGTGTGTGCCAGTTCCCCTCCTCGGAAGCTCAGGAATGAAGCCACTGTCCCTTCCCTGCCGCCGCCCCCCTGCCCCCCCAGGCGCTGATTCATAGCTGGACTCTCAGCGCTGAGGGCGACCCTTGCCCGTTGCGGCAGGGCTCGTGTGCAGGTCGTCCCCGGGCTGGGGGGCGTCCTCTTGCTCAGGTGGGTGGTGGGCAGGGGCGATGTTTGGGTGGCCGGCCTCCTTCAGTGGATGGTGACTTGCGGCGTGCTGGGGATGGAGCAGTGAACAAGACGGTCCTGGGGACTGATAGTTCGGAAGGCAGAGAACTGTGGGCGCTGCCACGAAGGGAAAGGGCAGAGGATGTGGGTGGGAGGGGGCGGGGGGCGCTGAGACCCGCGGGATATGGAGCGAGTCACGTGATGTAGTGGTTCCGGCAGAGGGCGCAGCGCCTGCAGACACCTGGATCTGTGAGCTGAGGGGGTGTGATGAGGAGTCGGGCCAAATCTGGGAGGCTGACGGGACACCCTCGAGAATAAATGCAAAGGGATAGGAGTCTGCCATCTGAACTGAACTGCAGAAGCCAAAGAAGCCAGGCCTTGGGGTGACTCCACAATTCGGGAGCGCTGCCTCTGGGGGCCTCTTTCTCACACTTGTCACCCTCTTCGTGGTCCACTTTGAACAGGATTGAACTTCTGAAGCTCTGCTCTTTGTTTTTGTTTTCTTTGCACGAGGTGGGCTCAGGAAGGTGGAGAATGAAAGGGAGACTGTAGGCCAGAAAGCTAGTCCCAGGTGTGCCCTGGAAGCTGCTTCGCAGAGACATGAGTCAGGGAAGCACTGGGCAAGCATCTGAGCTTGAGACAATCAAGTCCTGTACCCTGAAATGTCCGCAAGGAAGAACCACTGAGCCCAAGCGAGCCTTTTGCTGAAAGACCAGGTTTGTGTTGATGAAGGTGAAATGCTGATGATAAGAGGTGTTGGAAGCATGAGCTACTCCAGAAGAGCAGTGATCCATCCATCCTGACACAGCTGAGGGACACAAGACACAGCTTCAGCAAAAGCTCAGTGTGGGCATTATTCCTTTACCCTCCTCAACACCCTAAGGCGCATATTACACCCATTTTGCAGATGGGGCACCCAAGTGCTAAGATAAGTGACTCCTCCGAGGTGACCCAAAGGCTCAGCAGGTTAAGACTCTGCCTGCAATATAGGAGACACAGGTTCATTACCTGGATGGGAAAGATCCCCTGGAGAAGAAAATAGCAACCCACTTCAGTATTCTTGCCTGAAAGATTCCATGGACAGAGGAGCCTGGTGGGCTGCAGTCCATGGGATCAGACAACTGAGCAGCTAAGCGTGTGTGCACACACACCCCGAGATGATTACTGGAAGAGTTGGGACTGGTCATTTGAACGTCCATTTTGGGCACGCCACACCCTTCCAGAGGTGGACACTGCCAGTCTGCAGCCCAGACTGTGCTCTGAATGACCTCTGCCCCGGGCCCTTCCCATCCCGCCACCAGACCAGGGCCCCTGGCTTCATCCCTGTAGGAGGGAGAGTGGAGCTGGGACTCCTGGGACCTGCTTTAATCTCAGGTCTTCAAAGGGAAGTCCTGAGAACATCGGAAGTAAAGTTAGTGTGTACCCTGGAGACCAGGCCTCCTTTTGTCCTGTTTTTTTCCAAACTGCTCTGTCATTTCCCACAGAGCTTTTTCCTCTCCGCATTCCCCGAGGGGTGTGTGTATGGGCGATGCACAGGGCAGGCGCTGCCCTGGGCAGGATACAAAGATGAGTGGGCCGTGACCCTAACCTCGAGGCTGTCACGGATTGGGGAAGGTGGAAATTATTCCGCCCTGATGTGAGATGCAAACTGAGTGCTATACGAACAAAGAACTGGATTCCTTAGTCCAGGGAGTGGGGGTGGGGTAGTTTTCCAGCAAAGATGGCCTCTGAGCAGGCATGGGACGTCTCGTATGGAGCAGGGGTGGTGGAGATGGGAGGTGCCAAAAATGTGTTTTGGAAGCACCTGGGAGCGGGCAGGTGTGGTGTGATGGCAAGAGAGGCGTGGGGTGCGGGACACCCTGCAGATTCAGGGAGGGTCCGAGTTGCCGTCAGCTGGTGGAGAGGCCTTTCATGGCTGCCAAGGGTCTCTTGAACTGAAGGGACGACTTCCAAGAGCCAAGAATGAGTCCTGCGCATATTCTTACGCAATGAGCCTCGCGATGGGCCAGCCCACATGGTGCCCACACGTTGGTTAGAAAGACATGATTCTACCAGTTCCTCACGGAGAAGCACCAAGAGGGCTGAGCAAGGTTTCCGGGTGTCCTCCAGCAGCAGAGTGGACCTGGGAACAGGCTGCCATGGTGCCGGTGGCAGCAGGTGTCCTGGTCTGTTTGCGAGACTGTTTGTCACTGTGGAGAAAACGCAAACGTAGTAGTGGAATGAGCATAGCACTTGGGCTTAGAGACCCGCATGGACTGTGTGATCATGGACTGTTTCTTCTTTCAGCCTCCATTGCATGAGGTGCTTTTGAAGAGTCCTTCCAAGTTTGTCCGGCCCTGGCCCAGATCCCACTGCCCAGTCTGCTGGGGCTTGGGGTGTTCAGTCAGCGACTTAAGAACCTGCTGACTGGTGGGATGCAGAGATGGGGAGAGTTTCTCAGAGGCCTCTTCTTTGCACACTCTTCGTCTTCGGGTAAGGATGACTGTTGTTCCCGTAGCCTGCCAGGGGGTTCGGTGGGGCTGTCGCTCTAATTCTAGACAGAATAGGCGCTGTACTTGACCACAGGGAAACAGCCAAGGGAGCCTCTGAGGCCAGCATGGCCATTGGCTGCACTTGAATTGCCAGCATTCTTTTTGGCTCTGAGAACAAAGCTTTAAGGCACATGACTTAGACCCAAACACAAATGTGAGGCATCCCATTAGTACATGGGAGGACAATGGTGTGACCAGGAAGTCCCTGGGTGGTGGTGAGGTCTGGTTTTGGGAGAGTTGCCCCATAACTACCTAAATCAGCCCCTAAATTTATAGTTGTTGTTGTTCAGTCACTAAGTCGTGTCCAACTCTCTGTGACCCCACGGACTGCAGCCCACCAAGCTCCTCTCTCCTTCACTATCTCAGAGTTTACTTAGATTCACATCCACTGAGTCAGTGATGCTATCGAACCATCTCATCCTCTGCCGCCCCCATCTCTTTTGCCTTCAGCCTTTCCCAGCATCCGAGTCTCTTCCAATAAGTCAGCTCTTCGCATCAGGTGGCCAAAGTATTGGAGCTTCAGCTTCAGCATCAGTCCTTCCAATGAATACAGGGTTGATTTCCTGTTTATAGTACCAGCAGCAATAGCTTGATAACCTTGTATGCTTCCAGCTCCTCTTGACCCAACAGGGAGATTAGCAAAAGTCGAGCTCCTGAAGCCAGACCAAGTGTCCAGAGTCCTCGAGACCTTTGGGGTGCTGCAAGGGAGCAGAGTTGTCATCTGCATATTGCAATTGAACCCCTTTCTCCAGAACACTTGGGGCTAAGCTTGCCCCTTCTTTGGCAGGAATTATGATTTCACTTCATTTCCCAGAGATTTCACTCTAAGCTGTAGTTGCCTTGTGAGTGGAAAAGACAAGGATGCATTGTCTAGTGGATAATGCCAGAAGTGAGGATTGTATTAATACAAAATGGGTTCTTGAGCTCTCCATGCCAAGTGGGAGACCACTGTGTCCATAAACTCGTATTGATCTGACTTGGATGGAGCACTGTGTGTCCCTGTGGATCCCAAAGTGTACGCACCTCTTTGTGGAAGATGAGATTTTGCTTTTTGGATGGAGGGTAACTGCTACTATTAACTGCTGCCCAAGGTCTGTCTAGTCAAAGCTATGGTTTTTCCAGTAGTCATGTATGGATGTGAGAGTTGGACCATGGAGAAAGCTGCTACTGCTGCTGCTGCTAAGTCGCTTCAGTCATGTCCGACTGTGCAATCCCATAGACGACAGCCAACCAGGCTCCTCTGTCCCTGGGATTCTCCAGGCAAGACTACTAGAGTGGGTTGCCATTGCCTTCTCCCTAGAAAGCTGAGTGCTGAAGAATTGATACTTTTTGAACTATTGTGTTGGAGAAGACTCTTGAGAGTCCCTTGGACTGCAAGGACATCCAACCAGTCAATCCTGAAGGAAATCAATCCTGAATATTCATTTATAGGACCGATGCTGAAGCTGAAACTCCAATACTTTGGCCACCTGATGCGAAGAACTGACTTCTTGGAAAAGACCCTGTTACTGGGAAAGATTGAAGGCAGGAGGAGAAGGGGACGACAGAAGATGAGATGGTTGGATGGCATCACCGACTCAATGGACATGAGTTTGAGTAAACTCCAGGAGTTGGTGATGGACAGGGAGGCCTGGCGTGCTGCAGGCAATGGGGTCGCAAAGAATCGGACACGACTGAGTGACTTGGCTGAACCAAGGCCTCTCTGAGTGGGAGTCTGATGTATGACGCAGGGAACCCAAAGGCGGTGCTCTGTGACAACCTGGAAGAATGGACGGGGAGGGAGGTACGAAGGGGGTTCATTATTCAAAGATTCTGTTTTTATGAATTTAAATTTTGAGTCTCCCAATGTGTCTGTTCCCAGGCAAGGATGACCAGGTGACTTCTTGCTTCAGCTCTTATGCTGTGAATAGTGTCTTTTCCTCAGTCAATTTAGTGTTGTGATTTTCCTGTGTAAAATGTCCCCTCCACCTACCATTCATGCAGAAATGCTGTCTAGTGTCCCTGAGCACAAAAAGGCTGGGATGTGCCTTATGGAAAAAATGTGTGTGTTAGGTTGGCTTTGTTCAGGCCCAAGTTATAGTGCTGTGGCTTTGTCCAATGTTTTTGGTTTTAACTTTTACTGGCATATAGTTGACTTAAAATGTTGTGTTAGTTTCAGGTATATAACAAAGTGAGTCAGTTATACGTATCTGTATATCCACTTTTTTGGGGGGGAATTCTTTTCCTATATATGGATCAACAACATGTATTAAGTAAGATGTCATTAAGGGACTTCCTTGTAGCTCAGACAGTAAAGAATCTACCTGCAATTCAGGAGACCAAGGTTTGATCCCTGGGTCAGGAAGGTCCTCTGGAGAAGGGCATGGCAACCCACTCCAGTATTCTTGCCTGGAGAATTCCATGGACAGAGGAGCTTGGCGGGCTACAGTAAGTGGAGTCGCAAAGAGTCTGATACGACTGAATGACGAACACTACTCCTACGAAGATGCCATTAAAATGAAACACACATAAAGCAAGGTTATCTATTGGTGGGTGACACAGCTGTTGTGACCAAAGGCTCACAGGAGCCTAGCCCTGCATTTGCCCTAGGAACAGAGGTTTCCAGTTCTCTAAATCAGCACTAGCAGCTACTTTATATGACAGAAATATCATAGACGATGAGAATGGACTGTATTTGATGCGGGTTTGTGCTTTTTCTGCTGAGCACCTCTTTGGTCGTCCAGTAATTCTCCAACTTTTATCTGCAATGAAGATTTTTATTCCCACCCTTGTTCTTACTCTGTGTGTCTGGCTCATCTTTCACTGTCCTGCCTTCCCTTCTCATCACACTTGCATTCTCCTTCACCAGCTCCCATCCGCTAGAGTGCCACACATCTACGTGTGCCAGGGACCCGCTCTTTGAAAGGAACACTTAGAAAAGAACTTTGGCAGAAGGGTTTGGCAATGTGGCCAGCAAAAGCCTGGACACTGTCCATTTGTGTCTCAGCCTTAGAAGCAGGCAATTTGGTGGGTTTAGTTAAGGCCATGAAAAGGGATAATTAGATCAGCAGTAGAGCAGCCCCTGCCCCCTTCCTTGGGCTCTATGATATCTCAAGGGTTTTCATCACATCCTCTGAATCAAATACGTTTTAATTGCCTTAAAACAACTGCAAAAAGGTGCTGAATTTATTAAGTAGGCAGTTACAGCCAGTGTTCTGAAAGCTTGTTCCTCTTCCATTTATTTCTTTAAAAAAAAAAAAAAATATATATATATATATATTTATTTATTTATTTATTTCTGGCTGCACTGGGTCTTTGTGGCTGTGTGCAGGTTTGCTCTACTTGTGGCAAGTGGGGAGCTTGCCTTATCCCTTATCCCTTATCCCCCCTAATCCCTCCTCTCTAGCTGTGGTGCACAGGCCTCTCATTGTGGTGGCTTCTCTTCTTGTGGAGCACGGGCTCTAGATTGTGAGGGCTTCAGCAGTCACGGCTCCCGGGCTCTGGAGCGCAGGCTCAGCAGTCGCGGCTCCCGGGCCCTGGAGCGCAGGCTCAGCAGTCGCGGCTCCCGGGCCCTGGAGCGCAGGCTCAGCAGTCGCGGCTCCCGGGCCCTGGAGCGCAGGCTCAGCAGTAGCGGCTCCTGGGCCCTGGAGTGCAGGCTCAGTAGTTATGGGGCACAGGCTTGGTTGCTCAGAGGCATGTGGGATCTTCCCCGACCAGGGATCAAACCTGTGCCTCCCTCATCGGCAGGTGGATTCTTAACCGCTGGACCACCAGAGAAGTCCCTTCCATTTATTTCTTTCCAAGTGTAAATACAATAATGTGGAACAAGTTATATAGTCTGATTTGCAAAATGGCTAGGGAATCTCTGTTTACTTAATGCTCCCTTATCCCTCCTCATCCCATGATGGTTCTGGGTTGAATCTCCATTGCGGTGAAACATGATGCTCTAATCATGATTGCCCTTACTTTATGGCACCATCCATATGCTGTTTGCTTTCTTAAAACTTGTACATGGACTGATACACTATAAATAGTCTACTTGAAAAAAATTCAAACATCCCTAAAAGAACAGAAGATACTATAACAGACTTGAGGTCCTTATCACTCAGATTGAACGGATGTATTTTTGCTGTATTTCTTTCAGGTCTTTTATTTTCAAGAAACAAAATATTAGATATAGTTGAAGTCCTTTTTTTTTTTTTGTATCTCTTCTCATCTATTCCTTCCTTCCCAAGAAGTAGCCATCATTCTCAAGTCAGTATGTATTATTTATATCCATCTTTTATGTTTTACTATATATATATGTATATGTATATACACAGTTGCTCAGTTGTGTCCAACTCTGTGACCCCATGGACTGTAGCCTGCCAGGACCCTCTGTCAGTGGGATTTTCTGGGCAAGAATAGTGGAATGGGTAGCCATTCACTTCTCCAGGGTATCTTCCTGACCCAGGGATTGAACCCTGGTCTCCTGCATTGCAGGCAAAGTCTTTACCCTCTGAGCCACCAGGGAATCCCATATGTACATATATATTATCATAATTTCATAATACTGCTTTGTGGATTTTGAATGAACCAACTAGATTTTTAATGAACTGACTGGATATTGGAGGCTTCAGCAACATGGTTTTTTTCCTTCAACAGTATCATCTTGTGCCCTGTCATGGAGATCTAGTTCATTGATCTCTTATGTTATATCAGGTGCCTTGTGTGACTGCAGAGAACTGTGGCCACTTGCCTCTTAATTGGCATGTCTAAATTTATAGTGTTTCAAACAAAGCTGTAGTGAAATTGCTGGCAGGCAAGAATACTCTAGTGAATAGCCATTTCCTTCTCCAAGGGATCTTCCTGACCTAGGGATAGAACCCAGGTCTCCTGCACTGGCAGGCAGATTCTTTACTGTCTGATCCACCAGAGAAGCCCCATTATATGCCAGTTCCAAGTATTTTATGAACATTAACTTACTTCATTCTATTTAATCTCTTAACATCCTTACGCCATGTGGAGAAAACGCAGGTACAGAGGAGTTAAGCGACTGTCTCAAGACCACATGTCTTGTGTGTGCACGATTGGAGTGCCCAGTCCTGATGGGGGCACAGCACCCCCTCTCCTTGAGGGCTTGGCCGAGCATCACCTTCCCCATGGGCTGTTTCCTGACCACCTTTCTTTGAAATGCAGCTCACACCCCTGCTTTCCCCTCCTCCTTCCCCTGCTGTATGTTTCACCACTGTGCTTACTTTGCCATCTGATATACGCGTTGTTTGGGTTTCCCTGGTAGCTCAGATGGTAAAGAATCTGCCTGCCAATGTAGGAGACCCACGTTCGATCCTTGGGTCAGGAAGATACCCAGAAGAAAAGAGCCACCCACTCCAGTTTTCTTGCCTGGAGAATCCCATGGTCAGAGGAGCCTGGCGGGCTACAGTCCATGGGGTCGCAAAGAGTCCTAGCAACTGAGCACACACATACTGTCTCCTCCCAGACGGAATGTAAGCTCTGTTGGGTATGAATTTTATCTGGCTGGTTCATGGAGTGGTGCCTGGAACATTGCGGTTGGATGAACGAAGAGGAATTTTCCAAGAGAACATGGGGATCTAAAGTTCGTGTCCTAGACTTTGAAACCTCCCATTCCGAGAGCCAGCTTCAATGGCCCTGTCGCCCATATGTCTCAGGGGAAGAATGGATTGGTCAAAACTGGATAAGGGTGAGTCCAGCAAAATAGATGTAAAATCATGACCTACCAAGAGTGAGTTGGCAGTAGGTAACAAAAGCCACCAATAAATGCATGGCTTGTGGCCGAGCAGTTCCACTTGTGAGCATTTACTTTGAACCATGCTTGGCACAGAGAGTCACCACATTGTTCTTTGATAAAATCAAAATGTTGAAAATCACCTGAATGTTCTACTGTAGGATATTGCTAAATTGTGTATCAACTTATTCGTCGTTTAGTTGCTAACTCGTGTCTGACTTTTTTGCGACCCCATGGACTGTAGCCCACCAGGCTCCTCTGTCCATGGGATTTTTCAGGCAAGAATACTGGAGTGAGTTGCCATTTCCTTCTCCAGTGGATCTTCTTGACCCAAGGATTGAACTCGCGTTGTCCTGGATCAGTTCGGTTCAGTCGTTCAGTTGTGTCCTACTCTTTGCGACCCCATGGACTGCAGCACACCTGGCTTCCCTGTCCATCACCAACTCCTCAAGCTTATTCAAACTCATGTCCATCCAGTCAGTGATGCCATCCAACCATCTCATCCTCCGTCTCCTGCATGGGTTTCCTGTATAGCAGGTGGATTCTTTACCCCCGAGCCACCAGGGAGGCCCTATCAACTTACTATGCCACCATTAAAAACATATAACAGCATGGGAAAATATTAGTGATATCTCAATGAAGGTAAGATGAAGTGGTGTCTTAGATACAGAAGCTTAACATGAAAGTAGAATTGTACCAAAAAAGAGAAACAGCTTTACAAAGATAGTAATAAATATACAGATGGGTCAGTATTAATAATATCAATGAGAGCTCATGGATATAATAGGAAATCAGTGTCTGGTATAATTTTGAGCACAGAAAGGGCATTAGATTGGCACCAATTTGGAAGAACAGCAACCAGCATGGGGGTCATCCATAAAGAAGGACCAGGTAGGCAAACAGCATGGGGGTCATCCATAAAGAAGGACCAGGTAGGCATTTGGCAAGCTTGTCTAGAACAACAGCAATGATCCGCCGGTGCTCGTGTTGGGACCCTTACATGGAGGCCTAGAAAACCCACTGTGGGGGCCACAGTGCCCCAGAGAAGGTCTCTCATGTAAACCTGGGTGGACTCAGAAGACAGAACAAAGGAGAGTTTGGGGTTTGAATAAATATGTCAGCCCAGGTCTTGAGCGTTTGCTAGTGTTTTCCCCCACTTACTGGGCTGGCTTTTCTTCAGGTTAAATAAATCAGTGTTGGTAGATTCATTTTATTTTGACCCCTAAGCCAATCTGAACTGCTGCTATGACTGATTCCGAGACTAGGAGCTGCTTTTGTTTTAAATTGGGTTGTAGCGATGGTGACTCAACAGCCCTAAATGAGTGAGACAGCCCCAACCAGGGGGAGAGCGTAGGACCCCGGCTGTTACTGGATGAAAAAAGGTGCTTAAGAGCAGTCTAGTCCGGTCTGATCTTGTCTTAAGAGATCAGGATAAAAGACCTGACTATCCACTGGAAGGACTGATGCTGAAGTTGAAGTTCCAATATTTTGGTCACTGATGCAAAGAGCCGACTCATTGGAAAAGACCCTGCGGCTGGGGAAGATTGACAGCAAAAGGAGAAGGGGGCAGCAGAGGATGAGATGGTGAGATAGTGCACTGACTCAGTGGACATGAATTTGAGCAAACTCCGGGAGATAGTGGAGGACAGGGCAGCCTGGTGTGCTGCAGTCCATGGGGTTGCAAAGAGTCTGACAAGAAGAGTTGACTGATCAACAATAACAACAAAGCCTGAAGTGCTAAGTACCAACCTACCAGCAGCAGGTGCCTCTGAGAAGTGTCATGATGGTATTTCTAATTTTCTTCTTTCTGCTAACTATAATTGCTAAATGAAAAAAAAAAAAAAAAAAACAGTCGTTATGTGCTGAAGCACACAGTAGAAATATTACCAATAACAACAAAGAGCAAGCAAAACAGCAGGAGAAACAACCCAAGGGGTCATCACAGCAACTTTCCCATGTTTTCTGCAAACATGTGATTTAGAGAAAGCTCGTATGTCACAGGGGATAGTAGACCTGGTTTGTGAAGTCATGGTCCCTGGGAGCTTTATTAGGCTCTTCCAGGTCTTAGAAGAGACCCAAGAGGGCTCAGCAAAGCACAGCTAATAACAGAATTAAGAGGATCATAACAGTTTGGATTATTTAGCATAAAAGAAATTGGGGCTTAAAAAGCTTAAGTAAGTCAGGAGGTTTTAGATGAAGCCACTGATCAATTCTAAATCATTTGCACAGAGGGCAGAAGAAGAAATGGCCTGGAATTGGTTGAGAATTTGAAGAAGAGATCCTCGCTAGGGAGGCTGTTGAGAGCCTGGCCTGGGCTGACCTGACTGTGGGCTCACTCAGTCCTGGGAGAACTAAATATAGGAAACACCATCCGTCCTAGAAAATCTGGGGGAGACTTTCCAGAAGGTTCCTTGAAGTTCCAATCCTATGATGTCTCCATGAAAGTATAAGCTCACTGAGTCCATTCCTGAACAACCTGCCCTGGGACGTGCAGTGTCTGTGCTCTTGGCCAGGACTGGTCTTGGGGGAGCTGCTGGCCATCTGTGTGATGCCAGTGCTGCCAGCATGCCAGTCCCCTGCTGAGCCACGCTGTCAGAAACTCCACCAAGTGACAACCATTGTTTGGTCATCAAGAGCCCAATGGAGTGTGAGTGATGCACTTAGGATTTTTTTTTTTTTTCTTATGTTCAAGAAGGAATAAATGTGGAGATTTTGAGATAACTAGTTCAGAATTTCTTTTAGAGATGGTCAAGAAAAATTACCCAACCCTCAGAAATATGGCAAGAGGGCATGCCCTCCCCATGTCAACTAGGGGCATTGTTGGACAGGCTCACCCAGGAATCACTTAATTCTTGAGGGAATTTATCTGTGTCTTCTGTCACCATTTACTAGTTGAGAAACCCAGACACAGTAGTGGGACATATTAACTTGTCCATTTCTGTCCCTTAGAAACGAAAACCACAAAGGTTATGGTTTTCTTCTCATCTAGGGCATTCATCAGTTTGGTAGAGTATCTATCAAATGATCCAGCCATCCTTCTGACATTCTGTTTTGTTTTTAAAGGTCAGGAAAGTCCACCAATGACCTTTGCACCATCTTTTCTATCCTACTGATTGGCTCATTTTCACAAGTTAAATAAATCTTGGGCATGTGTTCCTTTTATGTCTTTGTAGGAATCACAGGCTTCGCTTTTTGAAGATGAATACTTTGAGAGGAAAGAGAAGTCCCGCTAGGAGAACAACTTTAAGAGCATAATGCTGATTCTCTCTGTATAGAGGTTTCTCTGGTCATTATTGGAAGGAGAAGGATTCGTCAGTTCTTGTGTAATTGATGATGAGCCAATACTTGGTGAGCAAAAGATGACTGGATTTTTTCCAGCCTTAACTGAGGCTAGCTGAGAGCGAGGTCTGTAGGACTGAGTGTGGGTGAAGTTGGTGCTGCCAGAATCAAAAGGAGGGAATTCCAAGCGACAGGACGATTAGGATCCTGGAGTGAGAACCCTGGTGGATGCAGAGGCCAAACTGGAGAATAAGATTTCAGAGGCAGAGGGGTTCAGGGGAGGTTAAGGTCCTGATGTGGGAGAAGGTGGCTGCCGCTCACCGGGGTGAGGGGTTAAGGCAGAGGGTGTCCAGGAGCCAAAGAAGCTACCCGTGACGGCTCCTCCCTGACGGTAACAGAGCTCGGCAGTGGCGACAGGAGCACCGGTCCTGGGATGCTGGAGGGGACCAGGATGGAGGAGGGTCAGGCCTCGGCCATGGCCAGAGAATGACTTCCATGGAGGGGGCCAAGGAAAGGCCCCTTTAAACAGAGTGGGGCTGGCATGGGAGCAGGGTCGTGGCAGAGCTCTGTAGGGGAGCCATCGAGGGTCTAGGAGAGAACAGGTGAGCTGAGGAACCAACAACTCAGGCTGTGCCAACAGCTTCCAGGGTGAGGGCAGGAGGGAAGGAGGTCAGCCCTGAGAGGCTTAAGCATTGTACAAATTACGCAGGTGACCCAAGGGGCAGGGTGTCCGAGGAAGGTCCCTGCCTGCCCTGCCCCGAGGCAGAGACACAGGCAAGCCTAGAGCCCGCCTTGTATGGCATTGACATCTCCTTCTAGGCCTCTCTCAGGAAACGGCCAGCGGGCTTCCTTGGTGGCTCAGACAGTGAAGAATCTGCCTGCAATGCAGGAGACATGGGTTCCATCTCTGGGTCAGGAAGATCCCTGGAGAAGGGAATGGCCACCCACTCCAGTATTTGTGCCTGGAGGAGACAGAGGAGTGGCTCCTGGCCACCCTCTGCTCTCCCCCCTCACCCCCGTGAGCAGCAGCCACCTTCCCCCACATTCACATGAGGACGTTAACCTCCCCTGAACCTCTCTGCCTCTGAAATCCTATTCTTCAGCTCGGCCTCTGCAGCCATGGACAGAGGAGTCTGGCGGGCTATAGTCCATGGGGTCGCAAAAGAGTGGATGGGACTGAGTGGTTAACATGCTCATTTTCACTTTCTAGGCCTCTATTTTCTTGGGCTCCAAAATCACTGCAGATGGTGACTGCAGCCATGAAGTTAAAAGACAATTGCTCCTTGGAAGAAAAGCAATAGCCAACCTAGACAGCATATTAAAAAGCAGAGACATTACTTTGCCGACAAAGGTCCGTCTAGTCAAAGCTATGGTTTTTCCAGTGGTCACGTATGGATGTGAGAGTTGGACTATAAAGAAAGCTGAGAGCCAAAGAATTGATGCTTTTGAACTGTGGTATTGGAGAAGACTCTTGAGAGTCCCTTGGACTGCAAGGACATCCAACCAGTCCATCCTAAAGGAAATCAGTTCTGAATATTCATTGGAAGGACTGATGTTGATGCTGAAACTCCAATACTTTGGCCACCTGATGCGAAAAACTGACTCGTTGGAAAAGACCCTGATGCTGGGAAAGATTGACGGCGGGAGGAGAAGGGGATGACAGAGGATGAGATGGTTGGATGGCATCACCGACTCAATGGACATGAGTTTGAGTAAACTCCAGGGGTTGGTGATGGACAGGGAGGCCTGGCGTGCTGCAGGCAATGGGGTCGCAAAGAATCGGACACGACTGAGTGACTGGGCTGAACCGAGGCCTCTCTGAGTGGGAGTCTGATGTATGACGCAGGGAACCCAAAGGCGGTGCTCTGTGACAACCTGGAAGAATGGATGGGGAGGGAGGTGAGAGAGGGATTAGGAGAGAGGACATGCATGTATGGCAAAAATCATCATAATATTGTAGAGTAATTATCCTCCAACTAAAATAAATAAATTTAAAAGTAAACAAAATTAAAAAAAGAAAGCAGCCTCCTCCCTCTCTCAAGGAGACACTGACCCACCCTTTCAGGCCTTAGAAGGTAACACACAGCTCCTGTGGGCTTCGGACCTGCAGGGCTGGGTGTCATGCAGGATGCAGTGACCCCACACTCTCCTCCCCCACCACGGTGGGGCTGCTCACCTGACCCCGGTCCAAGGCTCAGATGTCGTGTCACACGGCGGGACCCAACTGTGGAGTGTTTGGGGTCCGAGCCCCTCATAGTCTTGTCTCGAATAAAACAAAACGCCACACTTCTGCTCATTCGTTGTGTGGGGGCTCTTTCACCCCCAGGGGCATCCCTCTTCACAGCTGCAAATTCCAGTTTTATCTCTGTTGTGTTTTTGAACCTGTTTGCTTTTGATTACTGTTTGGTTTTGAAAGGGAGAGGCACAGGCTCTCTAGCCCCCTGTTTTCTTTCTTGGATGGAATAATACTGCTTCGTGGTAGTGAAGTGTCTTTTTCCATTATGGCGTCTGTAATTCTATTACTCTACCACCTTGTGTTTTGAATTGCACAGGGGAAGGAACACATCAAAGAATACTCCATTTGTCTTTTTTTTTTTTCCTCCTGTAGTTGATTGCAGAAAAAAAGTGTAGCATCCGATTAGTCATTCTGCACTGCGATGGTTTTTTGCCTGTGACCAACGGAATTACATTTTACACTCAAAAGAATTCTCCGTATGAACCCTTTCAATTCAATGCAAGTGGATATAAGGTTCAAAGTATGGCTGACCCCATGCATCGCATACAAAGTCCATTTCTTCCTTGGTTGATGATAGTCTCCAAGGATGCACAGTGTTTAGAGCGTGAAGGGTTGTTTTTTTTTATTTTTATTTTTTGGCTAAGAGAAGTCTGGACCTGCTATTCCTTTTGCTTTTCTTTCTAGTGAAACCAGTTGAAGACATTACTTAACTAGGCATTTTGCTACCACCCTTTGGTTATAGCCACCTTGGCTCTCCAGCTTACTTCCCTGGTGTTTGCTTTCTTAGTCCTAGAAAGGGAATAAGAAAAACCTCTCTCCTTGGAACCAAGAAGCTTCAGACTTGCAGAAGATCTGGCTGTATGTCACAGGAAGCCTTGTTACATGTGCTAATCTTAGGTTTGAACCCGCATTTCTTACTGTTTTCTACCGTGTTTTCTGCTGTGTTGGACTAAACAGGTACTTTAATGAGCTGCTTCTGCCTCTGTCTTCATTTCTGGGAGAGAAAATGGAATCACAGAGGAGGGTGCTTGCCTTGCCTGGAATCTGCACAATTTAGGAGGAAGACTTTGATCGAACTTTACTGTTTCTGCTTCAATCTATACAAATAAAAGGGAAGCAGATCCTTATCAACTTGTAATGCTCTCCAGGAAAGAGTTGGGGATGCTGAATATCCCATTTTTCTGTAGTTCAGCTGTGCCTTGGTTAAACTGTCCTACTGACATGTCCTACTGACATGGAAATTGGAACCCTTATACACTGCTGGTGGGAATTTAAGCTGCTGCAGCTGCTTTGGAAAAGAGTATGGCAGTTCCTCAAAAATTAGCCATAGTCCATAGAATTCTCCAGGCCACAATACTGGAGTGGGTAGCCTTTCCCTTCTCCAGAGGATCTTCCCAACCCAGGGATTGAACCCAGGTCTCTCGCATTGCCAGCAGATTCTTTACCAGCTGAGCCACAAGGGAAGCCCAAGAATACTGGAGTGGGTAGCCTATTCCTTCTCCAGGGGATCTTCCTGACCCAGGATTGAACCGGGGTCTCCTGCATTGCAGGTAGATTCTTTACCAACTGAGCTATGAGGGAAGCCCCATACCATATACATACATACATATAACTCAGCAACCCTATTTGTAGGAATCTACCCAAGAGAACTGAAAAACTTATGTCCACACAGAAACTTGTACACAAATGTTCATAGCAGCATTAGTCATAATAACCAAAAAGTAGAAACAACCCAAATGTCCTTCAAGTGATGAATGAATAAATATCATGTGATACATCCATACAATGGAATAAAATTTGGCAGTAAAAAAGAATTTTAACAAGCTATGTAAACCAAAAATAAATCATCGGGGGCAATTTTTACTTCAAATCAAGGAAACTATTTATATCTAAATAATAATAATGATAGCATTCATTTGTTTATTATAGTTATTCTATATATCTCATTTGATTCTCATGATAATCTTCAAAAATAGCTCTTATCATTCCCATTTTCAAATGAGGAAACTGAGGTTTAGAGAATATATTCTGCAGCCCCCAGCTCTTCTGTCCCCAAAGTCCTGCCTCCTGAGAGTTTCCGAAACGTGAGATGCCGAGCACAGAAGTGGCAGGAGTGGTGAGGCATCCATCTCCTGAAGGATGCACTTGACCTCCAGCTAGCAGAGCAGGGTGAGGGGTAATGATGAAAAGAACCTGTTACAGTGTGGTTTCACCTTCTCCAACAACTGTGTCCTTGGGTGAAGAAGCAGAACACATAGACATGTGCAGTTTCTGTAGCTCTGATACATACTGTTGAAGTTGATAAATAGGTAAAAGATTCAGGCACCAAGAAGTAGTCTTGCTCCTGCACCCAGATAATGAGTGTGGGGACAGTTCTGATCTCATGGACAGGAGGAAACTTTGTCATATATTCATTTATTCCAGTTACTCATGGGTCATTCTTTTTCCATCCATGGCTTGGTCTGGGCCTGAGATAAGCTTCCTGGATCCATGGGTAGAGAGTTCTTCTATTAATAGTTTGGTCTCTGGAGACAGATCACTCTTGGTAACTTGTGGCTCCATGCCGGTGGCTCCTCTGGCTCCCCACCTCGCCTGACCCTCCAGCATGGCCCCCCAATCCCAGCCCAGATGTTCAAACCCATGTTTGACTCTGTCAGGCCTTGGACTGCTTTAATATTTTAGCTACTGCTCACTGCTCTATGTCACCACCCTTTTGTTCCGGTCTCTGTTCGGTTTTGAGCTCAGCTATGTAACAAAATGCAGTTGTATTTCCATCCATTTGGAGCAGGTCATCCTTTCTTATTATCTCAGTCTTCCACACCGAACAGGATGTTTTTATCTATTTTTACCTTTTTCTTTGTGGCCTAATTGTTATGGACTGAATGTCTGCATCCCCTAAAGTTCATATGTTGAAGCCCTCATCTCCAGTGTGATGCTATTAATTGGCTGGGGAGGAGCGGGGAGGGGGGTTTGGGAGGTGATTAGGTCATGAGGATGGAGCCTTCATGAACGGCGTTAGTGCCTTTATAAGAGACAAAAGGCCTCCCTCTCTATTCCTCCCCCACTATAGCCCCTGGCCTGTTTCTCTCCCTCCTACAACGAGAAATCAGCTCTTACCAAGAGCCTGACCATCTGGCCCTCTGATCTTGGACTTCAGCCTCCAGAGCACTGAGAGATGAATGCTTGTTGTTTAAGCTGCCTAGTCTGTCCTATTCTGTTATAGCAGCCTGAACTAATATGCTCATCAGTCCGTTTTTGTCAAATCATTTATAAGAGTTTGAAAAGAATTTTTCTAAATTTAGTCTGAACTTCTCAGCAGATGACATGCAGCTTATTGGTTACTCAGTGTCTCCACGTCTTCACTTTGACAACTTGATCTGGTAATTTTGAAGAGAGCCATTAAAATATCCTACTAGGACTATGGATTCATCCATTTTTTTTTTTAAATTTTGGGAAAGTTTTGCCCTATATATTTAGAAATAATGTCATAAAGAATATATAATGGCTTATAACATTCTGAGTTATACCTATTATCATTATAAAACATTGCTTTTTGTCCTATTTAAAGCTGTTGGTCTTAAATTCCACTTTATCTGACCTTCAGGTTGTCTCCTTCTTTTGTTTAGTCTTGACTGGTATATTTTCCCATCTCTTTCTTTTCAAGTTTTCTTTGTAATTTTGTTTGGCTGTTTCTCATAAAGAGCATATAACACATAGTGCTTTAAAACTATTTCAGGGCCTCTCTGGTGGCTCAGTGGTGAAGAATCTGCCTGCCAATACAGGAGACACAGGTTCAATCCCTGATCCAGGAAGATCCCACGTGCTGCAGAGCAACTAAAAACCTGAGCACCACAACTATTGATCCTGTGCTCTAGAGCCTGGGAGCTGCAAGTAGAGAAAAGCTCACACAGCAACAATCAGTAAGCCAAAAAATAATGGTAAGTAGGTAAATAAAATTATTTAAAAAAACTATTTCAGAATATTTCATTTAGTGGAGGATTTAGTCACATTTATTAAGATGTCTGATATCTTTGGTCTTATTTTTCATCTTGTCTCTCTCTCTCTGTTTTTTTAAACCATATGCTAAAGCTTCTTGTGTATTTTTACTTTCCTTATTTTTCCTGGATGAGTCAAGTTTTTTTGTTTCTTTTCTCTTTAGCTCTTCTACCCATTTTGCCCCCATCCTCACTGGTAATCAGAAGCTCACCTGTGTATCTTTTTTGATAATTTGATTTTTCCTAATCCCGAGTCCTTGTAATCTTTTCTTAAAAATGGGACATGGTTAGAAATTTGTTAAGTCCTTGCAAAGTGCCCAAAGTCTCTTTTCTTGGCTTCCTGTATGTGTCATATTAGCTGGCAGAGGGATCCTGGATCAGTCTTATCTCTCAAAAGCTGTAAGCCTGGCTCCACTATCTGGGGCTCCAACTGCTTCCAGGAGGATCCAGTACCATTCAAATTCCCTTCCCTATGTGTTTAGTCACTAAGTTGTTTCTGACTCTTTGGGACCCCATTGGTTGCAGCATGCTGGGCATCCCTGTCCTTCACTGTCCCCCAGAATTTGCTCAAACTCATGTCCATTGAGTTGATAATGCCATCCAACCATCTCATCCCTTCTCCTCCTGTCCTCAATCTTTCCCAGCATCAGGGTCTTTCCCAGTGAGTCAGCTCTTTGCAGCAGGTGGCCAAAGTATTGGAATTTTAGCTTCAGCATCATAACATCCCTTATATTAATAATTTATTTTTGTTCTCTAGTAGTTAGAGTTTGGGGATTTACCAGATTTTGCCCAGGTTTGATTTCTTTTTTTTGCTTTTCAAGTGATTTTTATTTATCTTTCTTAGTTGGTACTTAGAGTTTACTTACATTCTGGTCCAAAAGTTGGTCTTTATTTGGTTGTTTTCTTCTCATTGTTTTTCAAGTTAGCTTCGCCATATTATTTTTCTCTCCTTTTTTGGAATTCCCAATATTCAATTGCTAATATTCTCCCAGTACGTAATATTCTTGAGGATGTACTCCCTAGCTTTTGTATTTTATTCATGATTTTCATTTTATTGAATTTGTGCTCTATGTTCTGGGGTCAGTCAGATTATTGATCATGCAGATCAACTTGTTTACTGGCACCACCATAAGAAAGTTCAAGGCTGGGGAGGGATAGAAACTGTTAGCACTTTTTACAGTACTTGCTTGGGGATGGTTTACACCTGGAAGGCAAGAGGATCTCAAACCCCTTGACTGGGAGACTTATGTCAGCAAGGGGATAGTTTCAGATTCAGATGGCATTTTTCAGTCTGACCAAGCCCAGGATGGATCCAGTTTCTAGAGGAGGTAGTGGTGTTGACAGTTTTGAAGTTGAGTTTATTCTTTGATTCTCTTAGTTATTTCCTGGAATCATGTCTTTTCTCCCTCTGTGCTCTGTTTATGGGCCCACAGGCTTGGTCATCACCCCACCCTATATTCTGGGTATTGTGATCTTTTGTCCCAGGGCCAGCTTCCTCTTGTTCCTGTAACCTCTATTCATCTCCCACCTGTATTATTTGCTCAGTCGTGTCCAACTCTTTGCGACCCCGTGGACTGTAGCCTACCAGGCTCCTCCGTCCACGGGATTTTCCAGGTAAGAGTACTGGAGTGGGTTGACATTTCCTTCTCCAAAAGGACTACAAACCGGGTGGCTTAAACAATAGAACCTTCTCACAAATGGAGGCTGGAAGTCCAAGATCAAGGTGTTGGCAGGGCTGGTTTTGGGGGGCCTCTCTCCTTGGCTTGCAGATGGTATCTTCTTGCTGTGCCCTCACATGATCTTTCCTCCATGTGTGCATGTTCCTGGTGTCTCTCTGTGTGTCCAAATTTCCTCTTCTTTTAAAGAACCAGTCAGATTGGATCAGGGCCCACCCTAATGACCTCATTTAACCTTATTTACCTCTTTGAAGAGTCACATTCTGACATATTGAATATTGAGGCTGTAACATGAGTTTGGAGCACACAGTTCAGTCCTTCACATATCCCTGGAGCTTAGTGCAGGCTTGGTGTGTAGTAGATGCTCAGTAAAGGTTTGTTGAGTACCTAAATGAAAGTTTCCCAATGTGTTCTTTTTCCCTATATTCATTTTCAAGCAGATTGTAATGCAAGAGACAGCAAATGCTTTCCTAAGATAAATTAAATGAACTATCTCTTTATTGTCTTTTTTGTTGTTGTTCAGTCTCTAAGTCGTGTCTGACTCTTTGTGGCCCCATAACTGCAGCACGCCAGGTTCCCCTGTCCTTCACTATTTCCCGGACTTTGCTCAAACTCATGTGCATTGAGTCACTGATGCCACCCAACCATCTCATCCTCTATTGTCCCCTTCTCCTCCTGCCCTCAATCTTTCTCCTGCATCAGGGTCTTTTGCAGTGAGTTGGCTCTTCGCATCAGGTGGCCAAAGTATTGGAACTTCAACTTCAGTGTCAATCCTTCTGTTGCAGGAAGGGGGATCCCTTCCAGGGCCCAAAAGTGGGCTCTTGTCTAACACTCAGAAATGAATTGTCCGAGGAGACACATGTGCTGACAAAGCAAGAGATTTTATTGGAAAGGGGAGCCCCGGTGGAGAGCAGTAGGTTAAGGGAACCCAGGGGAACTGCTTTGCTGTGTGGCTCACAGTCTCGGGTTTTATGGTGATGGGATTAATTTCCAGGTTGTCTTTGGCCAGTTGTTCTGATTCAGAGCCCTTCCTGGTGGCATACACATTACTCAGCCAAGATGGATGCCAGCAAGGATTCTGGGAGGTGGTCGGACACGTGGTGTCACCTTTTGACCTTTCCTGAACTCTTCTGGTTGGTGGTGGCTTATTAGTTCTATGTTCCTTACCAGGACCTCCTGTCATAAAATAACTCATGCAGATGGTAACTATGGTGCCTGGTCAGGGTGGGTGGCTTCAGTCAGTGTGTTACCCCTAACAACTTCCCCCGAGAGACTTCATGCTAAAGATACTTCTTGGGAATTGGGGCAGAGGTCTCTTTCTTCTGTAATTTCTTCCTGCTGTGCTTGGGCTTAGGCCTGCCTAGCAGAGCAGAAGTCTCTCTCTGCCTGATCTAAGTTGAGGTATTCTGCGCCTGAAACCAGCATTCACCCTTGTAAGAACAGCAGTTTAGCTTGAAGGTGTTGGCCCCTGTCAGAGATGAAATGGACAGGGCCAAACAGGGGGCCTAAAAGGATGGTCATCCCTGGGCCCCAGAAACAGAAGGAAACATTTGGGCTGAGGGTTGCAGGGTGTGTGACTTTCTTCTGATTGGTTGGTGGTGAGGCATCAGAGCTGTGCTCCAGGAACCTTGTGCTCATTCTGAAGTTACCATCCTCCACCTGGGTGGGAGCCCCAGTTCTGTTCAGTTCAGTTCAGTCGCTCAGTCGTGTCCAACTCTGCGACCCCATGAATCGCAGCACGCCAGGCCTCCCTGTCCATCACCAGCTCCTGGAGTTCACTCAAACTCACATCCATCGAGTCAGTGATGCCATCCAGCCATCTCATCCTCTGTCGTCCCCTTCTCCTCCTGCCCCCAATCCCTCCCAGCATCAGAGTCTTTTCCAATGAGTCAACTCTTCACATGAGATGGCCAAAGTACTGGAGTTTCAGCTTTAGCATCATCCCCTCCAAAGAAATCCCAGGGCTGATCCCCTTCAAAATGGACTGGTTGGATCTCCAGTTCTGTAGAAGAACTCAAAGACATCACTGTGCATATTTCTTTGAGTAGGAACCAGGACCCTGTCTGGAGGCTGTACCACCATTTGATTGTTCCTCCTCTGTTTCTGTATCCCCTCCCTTCCCTGATTAGCAATTGTTTGAATCCACCCTTTGGAACTCAGGGAAGGTCAAGGAGGCTGAATGAAGCCTATATCGTATAGACAAGAAATGGAGAACACAGAACAGATCTCTACTCCAGAGACCCACAGAGTCCTGCACATTTTTAATTCAGGGAACTGGGCAGCTATGACTGTGATAACTTCCTGCCAAAACGGGGCATAGGACTGGCTCAGCTTGGAGAATAGAGTCTGAATTGGAAGTATTTCTGAGTGCCAAGTCCTAGATCTAAATCTTGTATGATTAAAATTTCAATCTCTTGGTCTGCCATTTTGGTGTAACAGACCCAATTAGAAGTAGTTGGATGAGTGACAACTGGAATTTTAATGGAAAAAATAAATCTCATTTCTTTTCAGAGGAATAGTCCTGAAACTCAGTCTGGACCTGGCACTTCGGGGAGACTTGTTGCCACGTAGCCAGTTGCCTAGTTTTATAAAAAGCAAGGTTGCAGTTACTAGCCGCCAGCAGACATTGTTTTGAGAATGTCTGGTGGCATCCAAGCCTGACACAACTCAGAAAACTGAAGTGTTTAGCAATACAAGGTCTAGTCTGAAATTACACCCATAGTATCACCTAGTTATTTCCTTGGATGTCTAAACCATAGTTACTCTTTTGACTTTTAATTGTAAAATTCTCTTTAATAGCCAAAGCAGATGTCATCATTAACAATGTCAGTATTTTTCTAGGTATGAGAAGATGCAAGAATTGGGACTCATAAAATCGTCTCCTGAAAAGATCTATCTGAAGGCCTGTTCTGCCAGTTTTTCCCAGAGTACAGAGTGCCTCATCCCTGATTTAAATCCTGAACTCCTTTCAGGGGTGTTGAAGGTCAGCAGCTGCAGCGGCCATGATTTAATCTTTGTAGACGTAGATGGCAAGTGTCACTTTTCAGTTGACAGGGCCCCTTCTTGGTCATACACTTGACCATGATTTTGAGGCAGCGGGTGTGGGGTGGGGGGTGGGGGCTCATTTCATGACCATTTCATCCCACAGTGCTGAGAATGTTCATTCTCAGGTCAGGCAAAGATTTTTGTTGACAGGCCACTCAATGTACTATTACTGGACTAGGCCATAAAATAGTACCCAGTACCCAGAATTCTTTGGACCACCTGTCTTACTAGCTTCTTGGTCCAGGAAAACATTCCCTCTTGTTGTTTCTTCCCATCTGGAGTTACACTGCTACCATCATTGATCTCATATGGAACTATATATTATTTTATCAGAGGCCTCAGTCACACATTTGGCAGTGTTAAGAAACAGCAATTTTGTAAAACAGGCAAAATACAAATAATGTAGCCAACAGTATTAGTAAAGTCGTAAGTAAGTCTTAAGCTAAGAACTTTCATTAGACGTAGCCCAATATATCCCAGGTCATCTGACTTAGTCTATTCTGTACAAATCTTTATCTTCCAGGGAAATTACGTATTGGCACTGTCTATAGGGCACATAGCCCAGTTTCCTAGTGTTATTAGACTGATTATCCTTAGTATGATTTAATTGTTTCCAACATAGAGGAGACTTTAAATTACCATAGCCTGGTGTATATATAAATCCATCCCATAACTGTGGGAGATTTTTTCCTTTGCTGAAACTTTGCTTGTTGCTCTGATTGAGTTTGAGTACTAGAAGAAAACTCAAATTTACGACCAGGGCCAGAACAGGCATTAACAATTGTCCAGGTGAGGGGATCCCATCTAGTAATATCAATAGTGAGTGACCTGAATATGACGATACATATATATATATTTTTTTTTTTAAGTAAATTTTCTCAGGGCCAACCAGTTAGAGCCTTGTAGTAGAGAAATTTACCAAGGTAACCCTGAACTGAACAGGCCACAGACCCAACAACTGGATTGATTTCTAAAACTAGCATAGGATCAGGCCTGTGACAGAAAAGCATTTGATTTATATGCAAAGGTCTAAGAAGTCAAGAAAACATTATAACTGATCATACAAATCAGGTCCAGCATCTTGGGTAAGCTGTCTACCTCTGATGTCAGATTCTTCTCATCCTGGTATAGTGCAGTTTCTCCTCTGTTTGAGCACCATTTTAAGGTGAGATCAGGTCAGCTGTCCTGTCTATAGACCAGTCCAGTGTAGGGGCCTTTGGAAGTTGGAATTCATCTACGAGTCAGTTTCCCTTCAGTTTCACTGTGCATGCGCCAGTTAAGAGTACTTGATAAAAAGGTCCTTCTATCCAGGTTGGAGACAATTCCTTAAATTGTGGCTTTTTCCAGTCCTGGTTGCAGGTCATGAGGCATCTGATCTTTATCCAAAGATAGATTACTGAGATAAGCTTCAGAAACAAACTTAGGGTGTTCTTTAAGAATTCGATTAAATTTTACATTAATATCGCGTAACAGCAAAGAACTATCCAGGAAATGAGTCTTACTAGATATAGACCTCCATTAACAAACTGGGATTTAACATTCATTGAAACATGTTTTTCTTCCTAAAATCACTGTCATTTTTACCAAATATAACCAAATTAAGACTTGTTTGTGATATAGGTCTGGTCTCAATAAACTTGGCCTGATGATTTCAGTTCAGGTCAGTTCAGTCACTCAGTCGTGTCCAACTCTTTGCAACCCAATGAACCACAGCACACCAGGTCTCCCTGTCCATCACCAACTCCCAGGGTCCACCCAAACCCATGTCCGTTGCGTCGGTGATGCTATCCATCCATCTCATCCTCTGTCATCCCCTTCTCCTCCTGCCCTCAATCTTTTCCAGCATCAGGGTCTTTTCCAATGAGTCAGCTCTTTGCATCAGGTGGCCAAAGTATTGGAGTTTCAGCTTCAGCATCAGGTCTTCCAGTGAACACCCAGGACTGATCTCCTTTAGGATGGACTGGTTGGATTTCCTTGCAGTCCAAGGGACTCTCAAGAGTCTTCTCCAACACCACAGTTCAAAAGCATCAATTCTTTGGCGCTCAGCTTTCTTTATAGTCCAACTCTCACATCCATGCATGACCACTGGAAAAACCATAGCCTTGACTAGATGGACCTTTGTTGACAAAGTAATGTCTCTGTTTTTTAATATGCTGTCTAGGTTGGTCATAATTTTCCTTCCAGGGAGTAAACGTCTTTTAATTTCATGGCTGCAGTCTCCATGTGCAGTGATTTTGGAGCCCAAAAAAATAAAGTCAGCCACTGTTTCCACTGTTTCCCCATCTATTTCCCATGAAGTGATGGGACTGGATGCCATGATCTTAGTTTTCTGAATGTTGAACTTTAAGCCAATTTTTTCACTCTCCTCTTTTATATAACCATAATTGATCATAGACCTTTTTGCTTTGCTGAAACTTTTATAGAGTCGCAGACTGAACTTTTAAAATAAAACCTTCCAGGGCTAGGAAAGTCCTGCCAAAGGTTTATCACAGATTTTGCCTAACAGAGTGAATTCCTCCCTTTTCAAGTTCTCAAAAATTCCTTGAGATTTCTGTACCTGTTAGTGAAATAAACTTACTAACTCATCTGACAAAGTTACTGGAAACCTAAGAGTTTCCAGTCTCTGGAGGAATCAGATAGAAAATATAATTGTTTTAATTTGTTTATAATGTATGTTTACCAAATTACTCTCATAATTAGTTTGATGGGAAGGTTTTCCCTACTCCTGGAAAACACAGATTCAAACCTGTAATTTTTTTCAGATAGAAACTATTACAGTTATAAGCATATTCACTGGTTCATTCAGTCCTTTTGTTACCTTTTGTGAAGTCATCAGGTTTCTCATTAGAATACCAGGACATATCAGAATGTTAGGAATTCCATATAATTTTTAAGATATCTATGTTAGTAATATTTACCATACATTATAACCTGAGAGGACTTTTCACTCATTTGATAATATTTCCCATGTAATTTAACCAACCAAATAAGCACAATTAGCTTAATATCTCTCTTTGGGATGTTTCAGGGGCCCTCTGAAGTATCCCAAAGTTAGCTAGAGGTCAAAAGAACTTCAACAGAATTCAATTTACGAAGTTTTGTCAAAAAAATCAATCAAAAGGGTTTGGACCATTTAGTCAATTTAGTTAGATTTAGTCAATGCTGATGGGTATATCATTTAACTTGCTGTTATGTCACAACGGGTGTATATACTGAGGCTCAGTGTCTAGTGAAAATGACTCTACCATCTTTGACCTAGTTAGCTCTAACCAGTTTTCCTATGGTTATGTCATTCCTAAGAAAACCATTTAACCAACTAATTGTAATCCAATTTTAGAAAATCCTTATCAT
Organism: Bos taurus; assembly: GCF_002263795.3. NCBI lineage: Eukaryota > Metazoa > Chordata > Mammalia > Artiodactyla > Bovidae > Bos > Bos taurus. The sequence continues at coordinate 1,362,115 of NC_037328.1, read as the reverse complement.
GCATAACTCTTTTCAGTATTTTTTCCATACCTTCTTCTACTGAAAACACATCTTAGTTTCCCTAAAGTATTTTCTACAATGAGGTACATTTCTTGTTGACAGATTTGTAACAGAATACAGTCTTATTTGACCTCTAGTAAACCTAGGTACAACAGATGTATTATACTTATTGATGGTTCTAAAGACATGTCTATGTTACCAGGTTTAATTTAATACTGAATATTTCCCAGTTCACATGAACCTGGAATTCACTGTTTAATTTAGAATTATTTGATTTGTAAGTGCTTACTTTTCTTTAAGCCAATTAAATAGAGCTCATTTACAAATTAATCTCAAAGATATCATCCAGAGACAAAGACACACTGAGACATATACATATACAGACGATACAATGTAAGATCTAGCTTCATTTTCTAAGCTTAGTCATCAATTTGATATTACAATGTAAAATTCATTGGTTTATAAATAACAGTTGGAACCAATAAAATTTTTTAAGCCTGCTTTCCATTTTTCCTCAGTCTCAGGAGTTAGAGATGGTCTAGATAAGTGTTCCTGAGGGCCCTGGTCTCAAGGCACAGGGAAAGAAAATCAAGTTCTAACAAAATGGCAGCAGGTCTAAACCAAATGGTGGCCACGCAAAGCAAAATGGCCATCACAAATCACAACACAGAACACAGAGTATAACACACACACATAGACCTGGCAGTCCTAATCATACCCTCTCTTAATACAAGATTACAGTCTCTCAGAAAACCTAAGAGACACAGAACTTCAGATCCAAGTACGAACAGAGTAAATGAAAATATCTCAGGTCTTCAAGGATTTCAAAGGGAGGAAAGGAAGCCAGGTTGAAAGAAGAAGGGGGGGGAGATGGGAGAGGGGGGCAAAAGGTGTGTTACAGGCATCTCCTGCCAGCTGCAGAACCCAGGCATTATGGAACTTTAGGCCTCCAGAGAAGGGAGGACTGGAACTCGGTCCTAACAGAAACCAGAACAGAACCAGAATTCGAGTTCTCTGCCAAGAGGAGGTGATTAGTCTCCAATCCTCAGCTCAGGCTGAGGCCCTTTGACCAGATTCCTGCGTCCAGGACTGGGGGACTAAAAAAAGGGGAAAGATAGGAAGGGTTAAGGAGAAGAAAGAGAGAGAGGAGGGGAGAGAGGTCAATAAAATCTCTTGTTCCTTACCCAGTCAGGGCATTCTGGCCAGTTGTCTGGATCAGGAGGGGACCAGGGACAAAAGGGTCCCAGCTGCAGTCGCTGTGTCTGGTCCATCAGCAGGCAAGCTGGTCCCTGAGTACCTCGAGTGGTCAGGATGTCAGTCATAGTGAAGAAGAGTCCCCGTCAGAGTCACCATTTGTTGCAGGAAGGGGGATCCCTTCTAGGGCCCAAAAGTGGGCTCTCATCTAACATTCAGAAATGAATGTCTAAGGAGACACTGACAAAGCAAGAGATTTTATTGGAAAGGGGCGCCCGGGCAGACAGCAGCAGGGTAAGGGAACCCAGGTGAACTGCTCTGCCACGTGGCTCGCAGTCTCGGGTTTTATAGTGATGGGATTAGTTTCCGGGTTGTCTTTGGCCAAGCATTCTGATTCAGAGTCCTTCCTGGTGGCCCACGCATTGCTCAGCCAAAATGGACGCCAGCAAGGATTGTGGGAGGTGATTGGACACATGGTGTCACCTTTTTACTTTTCCTGAACTCTTCTGGTTGGTGGTAGCTTATTAGTTCCATGCCCCTTACCAGGACCTCCTGTCATAAAACAACTCATGCAAATGGTAACTATGGTGCCTGGTCAGGGTGGGTGGTTTCAGTCAGTGGGTTTCCTCTAACATGTCCAATGAATACTCAGGGTTGATTTCCTTTAGGATTGACTGGCTTGATCTCCTTGCTGTCCAAGGGACATTCAAGGGTCTTCTCCAACATCACAGTTTGAGGGCATCAATTCTTCTGCCCTCAGCCTTCTTTATAATCCGGCTCTCACATCCATACATGACTGCTGGAAAAACCATAGCTTTGAGTAGACGGACCTTTGTCGGCAAAGTGATGTCTCTGCTTTTTAATAAGCTGTCTAGGTTTGACATAGCTTGTGTTAAAAAACAAACTCCCTAGTATGAATACAGGTCTTTCTCTGCCCTCCCCCCAAATATATCCTGCTGCTGCATGGTAGTGAAGTGAACTCTAAGCCTGAGGTCAGATTCAGCCCAGTCTCTGTGGCAAACTCACTGAATATCTTATCACAGGCCTGTGTTATGTTTTTCTTGGGGATTTGAATCCGTGTTATTGCATACTGGATTTACCTACCTTGGGAATTTAGTTCCTTTTTTATTTCTTAGCACACTTCCTCTGTTTCATCATATTTATTTCCTTTCTCTATCCTCAGCTCCGACAAATACGAATTTTTCAAAAAGCACAGAGAAATGTATTATACTGATTGTATCTGTAATTTGTGGTTGTCCTTCTAGTTTATAGTAATGAAAAGATGGAATTTTCTCCTTTGTCTCCTTTTGTTCTTTTGCATTCTCAATTTTTCTATTTTGCTTTCCCTCACCAAATTTTGGATCTCTGAAACAGCGATTTAAAATAGCTATCCAAAGGTATACATACCCACCACAGAGTTTGTTGCCAAGCATACAAAGTGAATGGATTCCTTATTGAAATGCGAAATGCCTACACAGCAGAGTCTATGTATAGAGCTGCGATGGAGACTTAGAACTGGCCTCTCTCATGGATATCATCAGGATGACAGCTTCCAATGGACTTAGAGTTTCATTGAATTTAATAGTCTACCAATGCTGTTTAATGAAACAATGTGATTTTCTTCTGCCATGGTCTCAAAAGCCAGGGGAAGTTCAGGTCCTGGCCATTCAAAACTACTCACCATGACCGACACTTTCCATGCTCTGGTTCTTTTTTGAATGCACAGTGCTGATTTGCAAGTCATTGTTGATATGTCTATCCCTTTTGACTAAAAGTCCTTACTAAGCCAGGCACCTCTTTGGAAGCTGAAGAGGCCTATGGATCTTAAGTTGTAAGTAAGTGCATGAGATAAAACATGCTGGGCTCCAACTGGGGGGGCAATGAGGAGTGAAGCACATTTCACTCTGTCTGAAAAGCAAATGGTAGTTTAGAGACTGTAAGAAGACAGAATCTGAAATATCCCCAAACTCTTGATGAGTTACCATTTTTTCCCCCTCCAGAACACCCCCAGCCTAGATTCAGTACATCTCTAAACCCAGAGATGGGCACTGGTGCCGACAGGGCTTCCCCAGTGACTCAGTGGTAAAGACCCTGACTGCTATGCAGGAGATGCAGGAGACACGGGTTTGATCCCTAGGTCAGGAAGCTACCCACTCCAGTATTCTTGCCTGGGAAATGCCAGGGACAGAGGAGCCTGGTGGGCTACAGTCATAGGGTCGCCAAGAGTCAGACATGACCGAAGTGACTGAGCGTGCACACACACCTATAGAATCCCATTCAGGTCCTGCCTTAGGGAGCAGGAAGCATGTCTCCTAGTACTGAGAAGTGGTGGAGAAATTCCCTGTTTTGTTTTTCTTTTCTCCATTCTCTTGTGCCCCAGACCCCCAGCCATCCTGTCATGTCAGGGGCATGAAAGCTCAAAGGATCCTAAAACTGAGGGAGGAGGATCTTCCCTTTGATCAGAAGAGCTGTGGGCCCAAGAGTGTGGAGCAAACTCCCAATGCATTTTGTCCTTTCCATCCTCCTATTGCTGTCCCTGGACACACATGCAGCTGTGGGAAATGCATAGAAGAGCAGGCTAAGTAGAGCACCAGCTTTTTGGCTAAGGGGCCAAAAAGTTGAAGCCCCTGGGAACTGGAAAGTACCAGAGAGAAGGAAGCGCTAGGGAAAGCAACCGTAAAGTTGTTTATGAACTTCTGGACTCACCCCTGAGATGCACAAGAATAGATCTGACCTCAAATAGCACACCATAAATTCTGAGAACTACAAAATAGACCATTGCCCAGGTTTCAGACTGGTTTTTGGGTAGTGTACATAGGCTCATATCTGAAATCTTGGAAAACAGGACTTATTTTAGAACCATAACCCATGGAAGACTGGGTGGAACTCAATCTGGTAGACTCTGATTTAGAAAAAAATAGACAAAATCTAAAGTCTTATAATCATCCAAATGTTCATGAAACAATTAAAAATTACTCAACACATATGGAGAATTGGGAAAATCTCAATTTGTATGGGAAAAGACAGCTAACAGAAGCCAATATTTAGATGACACAGAATTTAAAGCAACTATTATAAAAGTACCCCAACACATAAGAGGAAATATTCTTAAAATGAATGAGGAGATTAAAAGTCTCAGAAAAGAAATAAAAGATATAAAGAAGAATGGAAAAAAGACTACAACCAATGTAAAAATGTCACAGGATAGGACTCAATAGCAGAATGGAGATGACAGAGGAAAGAGTCAGTGAACTTAAGTATGAATCAATAGAAATTATAAAATCTGAAAAATACAGAGAAAAAGATTAAAGGTAAAAAAAGAACAGAATATCATCAGCTGGTGGGAAAATACCAAATAGTCTGACAGTCTTACCATAGAAGTCTTAGAAAGGATACGGTGCATAGAAAATGTATGAAGAAACAATGGCTGAAAACCTGCCAAATTTGTAAAAAGGCATAATCCTACGGACACAACAAGTCCAAGAAGCCCCAAACAAGAGAAACCCAAAGAATCCATGCCCAGACACATCATTATTAAACTGAGGAAAAGTAAAGAAGAAAAAGCAACATTTAAAGCAACCAGAGAAAAACAACACTTATAGGAGAACATGATTCAAAAAGTCACAGATCTCTCCAGAAGGAAATGGAACATTTTTAAAAAACTGTCAACACACAATTCTATGTCCAGTAAAAAAAATCCTTCAGAAATGAAGATGAAATAAGAACACTCTTAGGTGAAAAACACACAAGAGACTTCACTGTCACCAGTTCTGTTGTTTCGGGATGAGAAATGACACCAGAAGGAAAGCTGAAACATCAAAAATGAAGGAAAAGCAGCAGAAAAGGCACATACCTAGGGAAATGTGATAGACTCTTCCTCTCCTCTTGAGTTCTTTAACTTTGTTTGATGGTGAAAAACAAAAGTTATAACATTGTCTAGTATGATTTCAAGGGAGAAGGCAATGGCACCCCACTCCAGTACTCTTGCCTGGAAAATCCCATGGATGGAGGAGCCTGGTGCGCTGCAGTCCATGGGGTTGCACAGAGTCGGACATGACTGACATGACTTAGCAGCAGTAGCAGTATGATTTCAATGTATATTGATATAACAAATACAACAATGGCAACATAAAGAAGGGAGGGTAACGGTACCTATATAATGATAATGTATCACTTAGAGTGGTAAATATTGATTTTACATAGACTATGAAAAGTTGAGTGTGTATATTTTAATCCCTACAATAGCAGCTTAAAAGTTATACAAAATAGTAAAAATGTAATAGATAAAATTGAAAATAAACAAAGTTTAAAGAACGTAAAATAAAAGAAGAAAAGGGAAAATACAGAAACTAAAAATAAAGAGACAAAGAGAAAACAAATAATAAAATGGTATACCTAAATGCTAAATACCAATAATTACATAAAATGTAAATGGACTGAGCATAATGAAAAGACAGGTTATCAGAACAGATTTCAAAAATTAATTATATACTGTTACAAGAAACTCATTTCAAATATAATGACCTCAGTAGCCTAAAAGTAAAAGATGGAAATATATATATATATATATGTATGTATGTATCTCACTATTCAGAAAAAAAGGACTTCCCAGGTAGCACTAGTGGTAAAGAACCTGCCTGCCAATGCAGGAGACATAAGAGATTCGGGTTTGATCCTTGGGTTGGGAAGATCCCCTGGAGGAGGGCATGGGAATCCACTCTAGTATTCTTGTATGGAAAATCCCCATAGGTAGAGGAGCCTAGTGGGCCACAGTCCATGCGATCGCAAAGAATCAGACATGATGAAGCGATTTAGCACACACGCACATTCAGAAGAAAACTGGAGTGGCTAGAGTAATATGGGACAAAGAGGATTTCACAGCAAAGACAACTACCAGAGATAAAAAGAGACAATATATAGTGATAAGAGGGTCAATTCACAGGAAGACACACAATCCTAAATGGATATGTACCAAATAAACGAGTTTGGAAATGTATGAAGCAAAAACTAACTGATCTGAAAAAAGAAACAGACAAATGTACAGTAATAGCTGGAGACGTCAACATTCCTCTTGCAGTGATCAGTGGAACTGGCAGACAGAAGACAAGCAAGGGTATAGTTTACAAAACTGAATCAGACTGTAAGCAACTGGTTCTAATTGACATTTATAGAACACTGTAGCCTGCCAGGCTCCTCTTTCCATGGGATTCTGCAGGCCAGAATACTGAAGTGGGTAGCTTTTCCCTTCTCCAGGGGATCTTCCCAACCCAGGGATCGAACTCAGGTCTCCCGCATTGCAGGCAGATTCATTATAGTCTGAGTCACCGGGGAAGCCCATTTATACAACAGTCCACTCCAAAATAACAGAATATACATTCTTCTCAAGTGCTCATGGAACCTTTGCCAAAATAAACCAGATCCTGTGTTGTAAGATAATTTTCAAAATGGGGAGCACATGTATACCTGTGATGGATTCATTTTGATATTTGGCAAAACTAATACAATTATGTAAAGTTTAAAAATAAAATAAAATTTAAAAAAAAGATAATTTTCAAAAAAAATTTAAAGAGCTGAAATCATGCAAAGTATGTTCTCTGCCTATAATTAGTGAATGAACTATGAAATGACTTAAACACAAACCCATGTGTTGAGAGACTCTAAAGACTTTAAGAAAAATGGGCACATTTTGTTTAATCCAACATGTGCTCACTGTTGATAATTATGAACTGGACTCTAATGACTGTCTTGACTGTCTTGTGTTGTAGTACCTGCCTTATTTTTGAGCATCTCCTGTTTCCATCCTGTAGCGTGTTTGTTGCTCAGTTGTGTCCACCTCTTTGCGACCCCATAGACTGTAGCCTGCAAGGGCCCTCTGTCCATGGAATTCTCCTCTGTCCATGGGTTGCCATTTCCTACTCCACAGATCTTCCCAACCCAGCAATCGAACCCCCGTCTCCTGCATTGCAGGAAGATTCTTCACCAGCTGAGCCACCAAGGAAGCCCATCCTGTAAAGGGAACAGTATATTTAATTGTGATCCTATAGAGGGAAAAATTGAAAGCAAAAGGAGAAGAGGGTGGCAGCGGATGAGATGGCTGGATGGCATCACTAATTCAATGGACATGAACTTGAACAAACTCAGGGAGATGGTGAGGAACAGGTAGGCCCAGCATGCTGCAGTCCTTGGGGTCACAAAGAGTCAGACACAACAACTGAGCAACAACAATAACAGAGGGAACACAATTAAATATGCCAATCCTTCCTCCAGAATTATGCACAGAATTGTTGTTATCAAAGATGGTAGATTACTATCCAGAAAAAAGTGCACGTGGGAATTAGTGTTTGAGATTTCCTGTGCCCTGTAGGACAGGACTTGGTAGGTGCAGTGCTGAGACAATGATAAGATTTTGCAAGTGGGATTATTCAGGCTAACAGGGAGTCTGGGGTGAGGGTCGAGCTGAGGATGCTCACATGGTACTTCACATGAGGGGCACCAGTGGGAAATTTATGGAGCCCTGAAAACTAAAGTTGGAAATGGAACTGGAGAGCCCTGCTTGTGCTCAGCTAGTAGCAGGGCTGGTGGAGAACTCAATCACCAGAAGTTTCTGGAAAAGTTGCACAGACTGGATGAACTGCTACACTTCACTGACCTTATCTCGTACCAACAATCTCCTCGTTGGTCCATAGACCTGAATAAAAGAATGAGAAAAGCTAGTAAGTCATTTCATTAAGTCAAGCCTAAGATGCTCTTGATTGTACAATCTACCGTTATTTTATGGACCGATAAGAAGGGAAAAACACTTTCAATAGACCGTGCCTTTAACAACAGTCCTGAGAGCCATATGAATCAATCCCACCAGATTTCTTTGAAATCAATCTTCATCTCTTCTGAGGGCTTTGCAATGAAACAAATATTTTGGTAATAGAAAGTAGCAGAGCTTGCCTGACTTCGTGAGTATCTTCCTTTCTGCTGTCTCTAAGGCACTTGGTTATTCCTTTACAAGAAAACGTGGACTCATGATCATTTCTCTGTGACAAAGACTCTTCAGCAATATCACATTGACCTCCTATGGCTTGGCCTCTGTGCCTTTCTGTGTACAAACTAGCTTGTCATTTCAGTGCTGAATCACAGTGAAAAAGTTTTGGAGAACATTCTGAATGGCAGTTAAGCACACAGGTTAAACTAACAGATACCTAAGCAGAAGTGAAGGCAGTATAAACAGCTATGACCAAGTGGATGGACATGCAAAGGCCATGGCTGCCATGTTGTGACTGCCACTGGGCCAATGGCTTTTGAAAGACGCCATTGGTTCAGATGCCCCTGGTTTCCAGAAATGTTAAATTTTGCAAAACTGTGGGGACTTCTCTGGTGGTCCAGTGGCTATGACTCTGCATTCCCCAATGCAGGGGGCCTGGGTTCCATCCCCAGTCAGGGAGCTAGATTCATATGCTGCAACTAAGAATTCACATGCTACAACTGAAGACCCTGAGTGCCGCAACTAAGACCCAGCACAGCCAAATAAATATTAAAAATGTACATATATTTTGCAAAACTGTGTATCTTAGGATCAGTAAAATACAGCCATTCTATTAGATTCCATGATTTGGGAGAGTTCAGCCCGTTTTTCTTGAATGTCCTCTTTTTGCCTCTGTTCTAGAGTTCCTGGCTAGGTGACTCCCTTGACCACATGGAGCTCACGTTGAGTAGGAAGAACAGACAATGAGTAAACAGAAAAATCATCACATTTTTTAAGTGCGGCAAAATGGGGGTGGGGTTACATGGAGACTCACGGAAGGGCCGGGGTACCGTGTATCATGCATTTGTGCTGCGCTCTTGCAGATCTTGCAGAGTTCTAACTAAGTCAACATTTGGATTTTGGTCTCTAAGAATCACTGATGGCCTGCAGAGGGAAGACCTGTTTCAAGGTTTGCCTGGAAGTGAACTGAGGCATCTCCTGGGGTGTGGGAATTTCAGTCCTAAAGGGAGCACTTCCAGGCAAACTGGCAAAGTTGGTCACCCGATAGGGCTTCTAATTCTGTTTCCTTTTAGTTTAATATCTGCATTATTATTTCCATGTCTCATTAAGTCTGATAAAAAACCTACAAGTGTGACTTTTTTTCTTTTATTTTCATCTCTCCTGATTTCATAGAAAGAGGTTAATTTGACAAACATGACTTAAATCTCATAGTTACTAAATCAATTCCATTCAATCACTCAACAACACTGATTCAGTTCCTAGTTAAGTCCTGTGGGGGCTACAATGATGGGTCAAGGTGGCTGCCAGGGGTAAGAAGACTTGTCCAAAAAAGCTCGAGGAGATAAGGGGACAGCCTAAGAGCATGTTCACCAAAGTCCCAAGGGGCTCAGAGAGGGTGGGTGAAAGCAGAGGTGAGGAGGGCAGGGGAAGCTGCTTTCCTTTTTTGATTCTGTGCTTTTATTTCACTTTAGATAAACAATACAGGGGCTTCCCAGGTAGCTCAATGGTAAAGAATCCGCCTGCAATGCAGGAAACTCAGGTCCAGTGGGGTCAGGAAGATCCCCTGAAGAAGGAAATGGCAACCCATTCCAGTATTCTTACCTGGAGAGTCCCATGGGCAGAGGAGCATGGTGGGCTACAGTCCAAGGGGTTACAGAGAGTTGGACATGACTGAGCGACTAAGCATGCACGCACACAAACAACAGAAACCAACATCTCCGAAGAAGAGTAACTTTCTTTGCCTTTGAAACGACTTAAAGGCAAAAACAACTTCATTCTTTCATGGGAGGAATCATTTTGGTGTGCCTTTCTGTTTTTCAACTAAAAGACTAACTGAACTCTGGACTACAAATGGTTTCATGATTCTTGGAACTATATATATATATTAATATTTTTCTCTTTAAAACAACAAAACACATATTCTTGGCTTTTTCTTCTGGCAAGGGGCCCACCACATGGTGAAGTCATTTTTGTGTCTGTATACAAATGGGGTAATTAGATTGTCAGTGATACTACAATCTTTATTTATCTTCACAAGCCCTCAGTGAACTTTAGGTTTGATCTCTGCCTTCAGTTCAGGGTTGATATGTAAATACTCACACACCTGCTGGAATATTTCAAAACCATCACATGAGTTCTTCCTCCCACCCTTACCCCTCTGCATTTCATTTTCCCATTATAGCTCATAAAAATAGTCTTTAACTACCAATTGTATAGAATACCGTGACCAGACTTACAGACATTGTAATCTGAATGAAGAAATCAAGCTCTCTGCTCCATCACTCCTGTTTATTGTTATTTTTTTAAAGATGAAAGTTGTCAGATGGAAATGGGGGTGTTCACTCCTTAACCTGTTCTAAAACTTTTTTTGCTCATATATGCCAAGAAAAGATAAGTGTGAGAGCGTGTGTGTGCTTGAAGCAAAGATTAGAGGAAACCAAAAGCCTTAAAGTTAAGTAAAATTTGGAATCAACATTTAAATTAGGTATGCTTTACAGACTGATGTTATTTGAAATCTGAATAGCTGATGTCAAAAATAGATTTTCCTTTCTTTCCAGAGTGTGGCAAAAAATAACCACATGCCTTTCCTGGACTCCTGACTCTCACCCCAAAGGGTTTTCTTGTATAGGAACCAACAATTTCTTGGATGGAAACACTGGATAGGCTAGTCATTATTTTGAGATTTAGAAGACTGCAGATTCTTGGCAGCCCTCGGTTGTTTTTCTAGTAGTAGGCAAGTGGTTGGACAAAAAAGCAAGAAGCAGATCCATGCTGCTGGCTTTGGGTTCTTTGAACAAATGAGACAGGTGAGCGGCTGCCCTGTTCATCCCCCTTCTTTGTTTGGTGAGCAGCGAGGAAAAAGTGGTAGCGTCTGCGATGCTGCTGTGGGATCCTGGTTTCCTGGAAACAACCCGTCCCTTCCCCTTTGCCTTTGGGGGTCGCCGACCACTTGAGGAAGACCTAAGCGATGCCTGCCTGTTGCCAGCACAGCTCATGGAGGGGTCAGAAATAGGATTGCTTGTGTAGGGAGAACAATCACTTCATTGTCAGATTTTTTTTTTCCCACTCTTCATCCAAACGCTGGGTTCCTTTGTAGCACAGTTGGAGACACTGTTGAGAAGCCTTTGCTCATGGCAACGTTTCCTCTGTTCGTTTTCTGCTGCTTCTTGCTTTGGAAAATTCCATCCTTTAGCACTGGGATTATATGTCACCATGGCTGAAATCATAGACACAGTCCACTTAATTGGCTACAAGCATGAGAGATAGCCAGAGAGAATGGGAGACAGAGCATTCCCTTGCATAAAGAGAGGATTGAATGAGGTCAGTGAACCAGAGAACCAGCAGGTCACAAACCCTCAGGGGGTCATGAAAATCTTCCCAGGTTTCCTGTCTTCAGAAGCAAAAATGATGCTTGTTAAAAAATTTTTTAAAGAAGAAAAGATATTTAGGATTGGCCATAATCGAGCTGGGTGAGGTATCTGAGGGCCCCATTATTCTAGTACTCTGTGTGTTTTTGAAATTTTAATAATAGGAAGTTTTCAGAAAGTATTTAAATACTTCTCATTTTTCATCTCAGAATGATCGCGGAGCTCCCCCCCACCCCGCCCCGGGTGGGTATCATGTACACATGCGCGTCAGGGAGAGCAGTTCAACTGAGCATGCTCCGGCCGATTTCACTGTGAGCTGAACCACCCCCATCCCCACCACCCCCACCCCCTTGCTTCTAATTGATGTACAGTTTCAAATGGCCTTTATTCTTCGCCATATGTGCTTTGGTCTATATCTTGAATGGATCATTTGTTAAGAGACTAGAAGCATTAGCAACACAGATGCTGAAATTGGTGTTAATAATTCAGCAAACTGCCCGACGATACTGTTCACTTTATCTAAAGACCATCTTCTGCTTCGCTTCAAAAGTCTGACCCTCTGAAGAGGCCCCTGGACCTCCACAACAGTGTTACAGAAAGAAAAGACAGCTCCAATTATGTCTACATTTGATTTTCATTTAATCAAGAGCAAACCAATCCTACAGAAGTGACTATAAATAGCAGTTTAGTTGATTTTTTAAAGCACAAAGTATAAGAATTTCAGATATGAGGTCATGAAAGCAAGTTTTGATGCTCCAAACCTATACTTTAATGTGAGTGTCAAACAGTTAACACAAAGTAACTCATTTATTGACGTCCTCCCTGTATTCGATGGCCTTGAAGTGGCTGACATAAAATTTATTGTTTAGTTAGTGTTTCCTAACAACATAGGGCACAGAAATGGTAGAAATTCTAGAAATAGGTCATGTAGGTAAGGTGTAGGAGAAGGCAATGGCACCCCACTCCAGTACTCTTGCCTGGAAAATCCCATGGACGGAGGAGCCTGGTAGACTGCAGTCCATGAGGTCGCTAGGAGTCGGACACGACTGTATAACTTTCAAGTAGACAATCTAAGCGACTTCACTTTCACTTTTCACTTTCATGCATTGGAGAAGGAAATGGCAAGCCACTCCAGTGTTCTTTTTTTTTTTTTTTTTTACCTATATCAAGATTTATTTTTTATTTTTTTCTAATTTTATTTTATTTTTAAACTTTACAATATTGTATTAGTTTTGCCAAACAAATGGGACCTAATTAAACTTAAAAGCTTCTGCACAACAAAGGAAACTATTAGCAAGATGAAAAGGCACTCCAGTGTTCTTACCTGGAGAATCCCAAGGACGGGGGAGCCTGGTGGGCTGCCATCTCTGGGGTCGCACAGAGTCGGACACGACTGAAGCAACTTAGCAGCGGCAGCAGCAGGTAAGTTGTAAGTTTCTTGGGTTTTAGACATGCACTCCTGAAATGCAGTGTTAATCCTCACGTTTTATTCAGTGTTGAAATGTGTTGGCTATTGAAGATGATACTAATATGAGATTAACAATATATGGGGATAAAATATAAACTTTTGTTTTTACTCCCAGTTTCTTTTTCATAGTACAGCATCTTGGACATCTTCTATGCTTGCCTCTCACCTTCTGGCCCACCTTTGATGCCAGCTGTTGCTAGGCAACCAGTTTTGCGCAGCTATCACCACAGGGTGCCTTGTTTCAGCTGCATCCTGTGTCTCCCTTTCAGCACTGGCTTTCTCTGGACATTACCTGGTATACATGTGTGTGCAGCCTGGAAATTGTGAGAGTGTCAACACTTCATGAAACAGCTCTGAAAGGAAACAGGAGTTTATGGGACAGTGCTTCCCTTTTTCTTCCCTCAGTCTGAAAATCCAGGTGTGAGTTCTACACAGCTTCTTAGGGGGTCAGCACCAGAGACGTAATGGATCACATGGCCACTTACTGTCCCTCCTCCCCTGCTTCACTCTCTCCTACCCTCGACTCTTGCCCGCTGGGACCACTCTACAGAATAGCCTTCCTTTACAAAAGTCCTTGTCACAGGCTCTGCTTTCTGCTTTCTGTGAGGAACTCAGGGTAAGATGCTAAGATAATCTAGAGTGAAGACAGATGAATTCTTAAGAGGTTGGTTGGGTTGTGTATATCTATGAAAGTGCAAATGTTGATCGCTCAGTCCTGTCTGACTCTTTTCAAACCCACAGAATGTAGCCAGTCAGGCTCCTCTGTCTATGGAATTTTCCAGGCCAGAATACTGGAGTGAGTTGCCTTTCCCTTCTCCAAGGAATCTTCCAGACCCAGGGCTCAAACCCAGGTCTCCTGCATTGCAGGCAGATTCTTTACTATCTGAGCTACTTACACATCAATAGATCTGTGAATGGGGTTCAAAGAAAAGTTTGTGAAATCCTAGACTGGATGGCCATTGGGTTTACAGTGACATGTAAAGTTAGAATTGTCAGATTGCCATCCAGCTCTAACAGGTTCATGAGTATCTGAGTCTTCCATGAAGACCAGTATAAGAAGATCCCTAAGTCTCATCAAGCCTGTCGAACAGCTGTATGTATGACATCAAGGAGAAGCAGAGAACAAATAAAACAGAGCATTCTGACAAGCATTCAGAAGTCCCCCTATCCTAGAAGACTTCTGCACTGTTTCTAGATCTGGTCATAAAGCTGTAAGTGATGCTGGTGTATTCCAAGGAAATTGCTGGTCTCACTCTAGGCATGGTCTCTGTCTCTAGGTACAAGTGGAGGAGACCAGGTAGGTAGGGCTTCTCTGCTTCTGTCATGGCCCATCCCAAAGAAGAAGAATCTTTGCATTAGCCAGGTTGTTGGTTGGCAGCTCAGTTCCCTCCCTGTACCTCTCTGGACCTGTATGGTCTAGTCCAGGAGTTCTGAGTGTGATCCCTGAACGAGACCATCATTTTCTGAAGGCACATATCCCCAGGAGGCAGGTTAAACATGCCAGTTCTTGAATCCCACCCCACCTCTACAGCAGTCTGGTCTGACAAACCTTCCAGGAGATTCTGATGCTGGCTCAAGTCTGAAAACCACTGCCCTTGGTCTTTTCCTTCACACCCTGGCATTCAAGCTTTGGTGGCCTTCAATGTTGATTTCACACTCCTGCCCAGAGGATGGGCTTAGGGAACCAAAGATTACTTGATTAGCTCAGAGATGAGAAAGAGGCTAGGACTGTGTAAGTAGCTAACCCAACTTACAAACAGATTATGTTCTTGACTTTGGAAGTCAGCTGTTTGGAATGTGAGCTGTTTTCCTGGGAGTGATAGACAGGTTCCCATGCCAGCATGCTGCTGCTGCTGCTAAGTCACTTCAGTCATGTCCGACTCTGTGTGACCCCATAGACGTCAGCCCACCTGGCTCCCCCATCCCTGGGATTCTCCAGGCAATAACACTGGAGTGGGTTGCCATTTCCTTCTCCAATGCATGAAAGTGAAAAAGTGAAAGTGAAGTCGCTCAGTCGTGTCCGAATCTTAGAGACCCCATGGACTGCAGCCTACCAGTCTCCTCCGCCCATGGGATTTTCCAGGCAAGAGTATTGGAGTGGGGTGCCATTGCCTTCTCCACCATGCTAGCATACTTAATCCTGAATCCAGCTGAAAGATTGCTGTGTCAAACAAAATAGAGATTCCCGATGGTCCTGTAATATTAGAAACCAATCAAAGCAGAATAAGGCAATAAATGCTAATATTGGTGGTAGAAAGAGAGGTTGGGCTTCCCAGGTGACTCTGGTACAGAATCTGCCTGCCGATGCAGGAGATGTGGGTTCGATCCCTGGGTAAGGAGTATCCCCTGGAGAAGGAAATGTCAACCCACTCCAGTACTCTTGCTTGGGAAATCCCATGGACAGAGGTGCCTGGTGGGCTGCAGTCCATGGGGTCACAAAGAGTAAGACATGACTTAGTGACTTAACAACAAAACAACAACAAAGAGGTTGATGTGGACGTGGATGAAGAGGTAAATGGGGATTTGTTAAGACTATGGTGAGTGGCTGGCCTTTCTCTTTAGAATGTCATGAGACCAATTCCTTTAGTTAGACTTTAGTAAAACGTAGTTCTGAACTGTTACTTTATCTTTTTCTGAAGTCAAATGTCTCACTGGGAGGGAGGTAAAGGATTCTGAGACGAGTTGGCAGGAGCTGAAAAGGCAAGCAGAAAGAGTAAGGGAATCAAAGAGAATGTGAGTTTGTTTTTTATTAACACGAGCATCAGTGGAGACAGAATTGACTTTAGTTGTGAACAGTGAGCAATGGATGGGTAGAGAGAGGACAAAAAGCAGACAGAAACTGACTACGCAGTGTGGGAGCTGCTGTTCTGGAAGTGTTTCCTCCCACTGCATTGTCCCAAGAATGGGCCCTACGCAACCACGTTCATATCCTCTTGTTCCCTCTCTGGTCACAGATGGCAGCTGACCCGAGGCCTTGACAGTGACCACTGATACAGCATAAGAAGATGGCTCGGACCAATCCGTGTCCCTCTTTTGCCTTCTAGGCATTTGAACTTAGAAATACCCGGAACGTTTGTCCAGTCCATGATGATACCCGGAACGTTTGTCCAGTCCATGGCTGGCTGTGAGCACTTTCGTTGTTGTTCAGTTGCTCAGTCATGTCCGACTCTTTGTGACCCCTTGAATCGAAGCACGCCAGGCCTCCCTGTCCTTTATTATATCTCCCAGAGTTTGCTCAAACTCATGTCTATTGAGTCGATGATGCCACCCAACTATCTCATCCTCTGTCGTCCCCTTCTCCTCCTGCCCTCACTCTTTCCCAGCATCAGGGTCTTTTCAAAGGAGGCAGCTCTTCACATCAGGTGGCCAGAGGATTGGAGCTTCATTTGCGGCACCAGTCCATCCAATGAATCTTCAGGGTTGATTTCCTCTAGAATTGATTGGTTTGATCTCCTTATTCTCCAGGAGACTCTCAAGAGTCTTCTCCAACACCACAGTTCAAAAGCATCAATTCTTCGGCACTCAACCTTCTTTATGGTGCAACTCTCACATCCATACATGACTACTGGAGAAACCATAGCTTTGACTTTTCATGTTCTCAAATCGAATGCTCCTAGCTATGAGCATACGTGGTGGCTAACACTTTCTTTGGGGGTTTGTGCATGTGTGCTTAGTCACTCAGTCATGTCTGACTCTTTGTGACCCTTTGCACTGTAGCCTGCCAGGCTCTTTTGTCCATGGATTCTCCAGGCAAGAATACTGGAGTGGGTTGCCATTTTCCTCCTTCAGGGGACCTTCCCGACCTGGGGATCAAACCCCCGTCTCCTGTGTCTGCTGCATGGCAGGTGGATTCTCTAACCACTGAACCATCGAGGATTTGAAGGCTTGGTGGTTTGCTGTGCATTTATTAATCATTCTATTTTTGTACCATACAAATTATCCTTGCTGGTGGTTGAATGGCGGGTTTTGGGGCAATGCGGTTGCCCTAATGGAATTAATTAATTGAATAATAGTGCCTGACAAATGGCTCTGTAAACCAAAAAGGGATTGAGACTTAATTACTGATGTCATTTATCTCTCTATTTGCACCCCAACCATAAGTGACTCGTTTCTCATTAACATTGGGTCATCTTCCAAAAGGAAGAAAAGAGGCCAAAATATCAGGAAGGGAAAAAAAAATACTGATGTCTTTGTTCCCCACCTCATTATCCTGATAAATCATAACAGACCCTGTTAATTAGATGGGCAGCCTTAACTGGCTGACTCCTGGCCAACAATTACCTCAGAGAGAAGCACCACCGCTCATTTCCTTCCCTCGGGAGGAGATGAAAGAGAGTCTGTAACAAAAGAAGGGATGTTTCCTCGGCCATGCTGGAAGGATCACAGTTGTCAAGGCGAATTTCTAGATGGAAGGTCTGCAGCTGTTTCAGGGGTGTTCCATTATGGTGGCAGCAGGGGGTACCTGACGCTGCCCTCCTAATCTAAGGGTTAGGGCATGGTCCCCAGTGCCTTCAATCCCCCGGGAGGATTAGAGACTAATTAAACAGGGGAACAGGTGTAATAGGGCCCGATTTGATCCAGCCAAATTAATTGCTGAGATTGGGCTTGCATTTGGTAACTGAAAACAGTGAATTAACTACCCCTGGAATACAGCTAATCCCCCAATATCACAGCGTCTGTGTATAAAACAGACTGGACTTGTCAAGAACACAAACAAAGAGGGATTTGAAGTGAAGGTCCAGGGCACCTTTGCCTGGGGAAGGCTGGGCAGCAAGCCTCGCTCCAGATGGTGGCCATACGCCCCAGCTGCCTGCCGGGGACCGTCCCGATCTATGTCTCTTGTCCTTGCAGAGTTATTAATGGTGCCCTCTTTCTTCCTCGTGTGGGTGTGTGTATGTGTGTGTGCATGTGCTCAGTTGCTCAGTTGTGTTCGACTCTCTACGACCCCATGGATTGTACCCCACCAGGCTCCTCTGTCCATGGAATTTTCCAGCCAAGAATATGGGAGCAGGTTGCCATTCCTGCTACAGGGCATCTTCCCGACCCAGGGATCAAACCTGCATGTCCTACACTGGCAGGTGGATTCTTTACCACTGGGCCATGTGGGAAGCCAGTTCATTCTCATAAAGCATCCCAATTTAAAATCTAAATAGTAACCGTATTCCAGTGTCAGTTTTCAGCTGCCTTTTTTCTCTGCCAGAAGTGTGGTGTTATAGGTTGAATTGTGTTTCTCCCAAAGATGTGGAAGTTCTAATGCTTGTACCTGTGAAAGTGTCCTTATTGGGAAATTAAGGTCTTTGTAGACAATTAGCTTAAGATGAGGTCATCTGGGTGGACCCTCATCCAGTATGACTGGTGTCCTTATAAAAAGGGGAAATTAGAATACAGAGACAGATGTGCACACCAGGCGTAGGCCATGTGCGGACAGAGGCAGAGACCGGGCGGTCTTCCACAGGCGAGGGGTGTCCATGATGGCCAGCAAACCACCGGAAGCTAACGGAGGGGCCTGGGGCAGATCCTCCGTCACAGTCCTCAGGAGGAACCAACCCTGTGGGCACCGTGATCTCAGACTTTCAGTCTCTAGAACTGGGAGCCTATACATCTCTGCTGTTTTAAGCCGTCCACTTGTGATATGTTGTTATGGCAGCTCTCGCAGACTAATTCCATTGCGGACTGGTTTCAGAGCTGCTGAAAACCCTCTCATTGCTCTTAGCTTGTATGGTTCACGGTGCACAGACACAGTGAGCTGTCTGGGTGGCAAAGGCTGAGAAGTTGGTCAGTGAACAGGTACTGATTTCCCAGTACTGGGGAAGGGGGAGGGAGCAGAGAGCGGACATGCGGGAGGGCTAAGCTATCTCTTGCTCTTCATCTCGGTCTTCACCACCTCAGCCATCACAGATTTGAGGCATACTTACCTCTACCAGACCCCGAGCTAGGGGCTGGGGGATACCAATGGCAGAGCCTAATGTGTAAACTGCCAACCAAGCCGTGGATGGCCCAGGGCTGGGAAGAGGGGTGGGAACGGCTGGAGAAAACATAGCCATCACTTCTGTCAGGAGAACTCAGAGCCGTGGAGGAAGCTGCCTCTGAGGTGAATCTTCAGGAAAAGCTTCATGCAGTGGCCAGAGGCAGGGATGGGAGAAGCCCGACTGTTAACCCCGGGTTCAGAAGAAAGGTTTCTCTGGCTGGTAGTTTTCAGGTGACTGGACTTGGAGAGGTCACAGGTCGCGTCCAGAAGCGCTAATTCTTTCTAAGCGTGTTGTATGATTCCATTTTCCCTGAAGCAGAGTTTGGGTTGCTGCTTGTCCAGGTTACATTTAGGGGAGTGGCAGGACACTTCGGAACATTCCACAGAACACCTTTGCGACGGTCCCTTGTCCCTGAGGCCTCACGCGCCCATCCTTGGACCCGGGTTCCCAAGACGTATTGTCGACGCCATCTTGAGTTTTTGTTTTCATCCCTTGGCCAGAGTCTGAGGAAATAATTGAGTCTATAGAATCCACACTGTGCATGTATCTTTGAACTCTAGTTTTGGCAGTTCTAATTCAGCCCAATCAAAAATGGCCACTGAGAGTGCCGTTTTAAAGGTGGATTTCTAGACTGGATATTAAAGGCACTGTTCACCTCCCCTAGTTGACTCCAATTATCTGTTTCTGGTGGGCCCAGGACAAAAAGTTTTAGAAGGCAGAACTGGGCTCCGGGTTTGTAGGCATGGCATCTGTTATGTAAGCATACAGGTCTGCATTTCAAAAATGAAAAAAAAAAAAAACAATAATAATTAAAGTTTCTCTAGGCTTCTCCTGTCCAAACCACTCTTGCAAAATCACCTTTGGATGAGCTTTAAGTGTCAGCAAATCAGAAACATGTGGACTTAATTTCCTTTGAAATACACCAGGGGGACAAGGGGCAGTGGAGCTTGGCAGCCAGCTTCTTAGGGTTTGCCAAACCCCAAATATCTCACACTCTGTAAGAGCCATCCTGCTGGCCCCCAGCAGTCTCATCTGGCCAGTCTGGCCACTACATTGCTTGCCGTACCATCTAGGTTTTCTCTAACCATTAGGCTGTTCTCCTGGTCTGTTTTAGCTGCCAGCAGGATGCTGTTAACACCACCCACATGCTTAACAGGACTTTGGAAGAGGGACCAGTCCTGCAATGAGGTGTCAGGTTGGCTCCAGTCTTATCTGGACCAACAGGCCATCTTTGCAGCCATTACCATGACTTTCACATCCAAACCAACTGTGAGAGAGGTTTTCCAACTTGATTTCCAGATGGGAAAATATTTTGCTTTTGTGGAGGATGAAGGTATATCAGGTCCCACATGTATTAGGTTTCACTATCATCCAATATTCATGCCTCTCATGTAAAACATGTACATATTCTACAAAGACCACAGCCATCCTCCCATGGGCTCCAAGGTAAATTATGGGCCCATAAACCTGCAGGAAAAATAAATAAGTTTCCCTTAGAGGAGAGGAGTCCCACAGTCAAGTAGTTTTGATGTCTCCCAGAAACTCCCAGACCCTGGTCCACTCATGTAGCAGTGAAGATATGCTGATGAGGTCTGTGTCACCCGCTGGTCTGTTATTCTGTTTTTCTTCTTGATATTAATGCCATTCTTTTTCCTCCTATATGTTCTATGTCCAACAATCTCTGTTGCCTAAAATAATAATACACATTAAAAGCAAAAGACAGGGACTTCCCCGGTGGTCCAGTGGCTAAGATTTTGCACTTATAATGCAGGGGGCTTGGGTTCCATCCCTGATCAGAAAACTAGATCCCACGTGCTGCAGCTAACTGTTCACATGCCACAATTAAAGATCCTGTGGACTGTCATGAAGATTGAAGATCCCATGTGAGCAGCCTAATAGATAAATAAATTTTTAAAATGTAAAAGATGAATTAAACCTTAAAAAGTACCTTTTTGAATCCAAAACAACTAATGCTTTGGTGCCTAGTATGTGTCATGTATGTACATAGGCTGACCCTTTCATTATCCCCATCTCAGCAGCCCCAGAGAGACTTGAAGAACCTACAGATCACCCAACTAGAAAATAACAAAGTGATAGCTTGACCTTGGGTTGCTGGGTTCCAGAAATGGGCATTCTTTCAGAATTCACCCAGTCTTTGACTCCACTGTGATGGTTCATTTTATGCATCAATTTGACTGGCCCACAGGGTGCCCAGACATTTGGTCAAACATTGTTCTGGTATGTTTTTCAGAGAGTGTTTTTGCATGAGAGCGACATTTAGATTGGTAGACTGAATAAGTGGATTCCCCTTCCCAATGGAAGTGGGCCTCATCCAATCAGCTGAAGGCCTGAATAGAACAGAGGCTGATCCTGCCCCGTGGAAGAGAGAACTCTTCCTGCCTGACTACTTGGGCTGGGATGTCAGCTCTGTCCTGCCTTTGGACTTGAACTGAAGCATCAGCTCTTTGTGGGTCTTAAGTCTCCTGGTCTTCAGGCTGGAACTTCTCCATTGTCTCTCCTGGTTCTCAGGCCTTTCAATTTGTATTTGAACTACACCATTGCATTCTGGAGTCTCCACCTTGCCAACTCCCCCTGCAGGTCTTGAAACGTGTCAGCTTCTGCAATCACAGGAGTCAGTTCCTGATAATAACTCTTTTCCATCTCTCTTTCTTTTAAACTTTTTTATTTTGTATTGGGGTATAGCCAGTGAGCAAACAGGGTTGCAGTAGTTTTAGGTGAACAGTGAAGGGACTGAGCCATTCATATGCATGGATCCCTTCTCCTCCAAACTCGCCCCATCCAGGCTGCCACCTAACACTGAGCAGAGTTCCCTGTGCGATACAGTAGGTCCTTGTTTGGTATCCATTTTAAATATAGCAGTGTGTGCATGTCCATGCCAAACTCCCTAACTATCCCTTCCCCGCTACCTTCTCCCCTACCCTGGCTACCAAAGCTCGTTCTTGAGGTCTGTGGGTCTGTTTCTGTTTTGTATGTAAGTTCAGGCCATCTCTATCTCCATGTGGTATTGGTTCTCTTTTTTTCTGGAAGACTCTAACCTATTCATTTCTTATTTGATCTTCCAGCCAATTCTGCGAGGTGCATGGGTCAGGTACTGGTACCTGGAAAATGAAAATGTGTGTGTACAGGTTCACACACACACATACACTTCACACACACTTCGGGGTGCAGAGCAGAATCCAGATCTACTCATGCATTTTCACTGCTTCTTTCCCCAAGGCATCCACGGAGCAGGCACAGGTGGCAAAGCTGGGTCGATTTACAGGGTCATTTATCTCCAGACCTGTTGTGGCAAGCTCTCCTTTTTGCAGAAAGATTTGCCTCTGACTACTGGCCTTACAGAGGAGCCACTCCTTCTTACAGAAAAGCCCACGTGGAATTTACAAATTCCACATTGTAAATTCGAGCTACCGAAAGCAGTGCAACAGGGAATGAACCAAACCTTGCAACTTCCCACCTGGCATAGTGAGTCCAGGGAAAGGATGCCTGAGAATAAAGTTACTCTCCAAAAAACTGACTCTCAGTTGGGACACAGGTATCTGACTAGTAGAATTTCTGTGTGTGTGCATGCTCAGTGACTTCAGTTATGTCTGACTCTTTGTGACCCTATGGACCTTAGTCCACCAGGCTTCTCTGTCCATGGGATTCTCCAGGCAAGCATACTGGAGTGGGTTGCCATGCCCTCTGTAGGTGAGGGCAAAATCTCATTGTCTTTGTTAGCAGATGTAATCCCCAAAGCCTTTCAGTGTATCTTGGCCTTGATGCCATTGGCACTTAGTGACGACTCAGTCCGTTCTCTCTCAAGGCTTTCTGTTTTTATCAAGCCACCCTTGCCTCAGAGTGAAGGAGAATTCATGTTGTCCCCACCCCCCATGGTGTTCAGGCTGGCAGTCCAAGACAGCAGTTGTTGAGCTGTGAGAAGATGAGGCTTCCCCAATGGTTCAGTGGATAAAGAATCTGCCTGCAATGCAGGAGATGTGGGTTTGATCCTGGGTCAAGAAGATCCCTGGGAGGAGGAAATGGCAAACCACTCTAGTATCCTTGCCTGAAGAATCCCATGGACAGAGGAACCTGGTGGGCTACAGTCCATGGGTCGCAAAGAGTTGAACACGACTGAGTAACTGTAACACTTTCTAAATTTAGAAGATATATCTGGATAAGAAAGCTGTGGTACATACACACAATGGAATATTACTCAGCCATTAAAAAGAATACATTTGAATCAGTTCTAATGAGGTGGATGAAACTGGAGCGTATTATACAGAGTGAAGTAAGCCAGAAAGAAAAACACCAATACAGTATACTAACGCATATATATAGAATTTAGAAAGATGGTAACGATAACCCTGTATGTGAGACAGCAAAAGAGACACAGATGTATAGAACAGTCTTTTGGACTCTGTGGGAGAGGGCAAGGGTGGGATGATTTGGGAGAATGGCATTGAAACATGTATAATATCATATGTGAAACGAATCACCAATCCAGGTTCAATGCATGATATAGGATGCTTAGGGCTGGTGCACTGGGATGACCCAGAGGGATGGGGAGGGAGGTGGGAGGGGGGTTCAGGATGGGGAACACGTGTACAGTCGTGGCAGATTCATGTTGATGTATGGCAAAACCAATACAATATTGTAAAGTAATTAGCCTCCAATTAAAATAAATTAATTTAAAAAAAAAGATGTATCTGAACTGTTCATTGAAGGGAAGATTGGTGAAGGAGTATTTAAACATCTTTTTTTTTTTTTTTTTTTTTGGTTTAAGTTTGCAGTTGTTTCCTTTGGGGGGGGGCATGTACACACTCCTTTATTTATTTGTTTACTTTAATTTATATTTGGCTGCACTGGGTCCTCGTTGCTGCATATGGGTGTTCTCTAGAGGTGATGAGCGGGGGCTACTCTCTAGCTGTGGGACACGGGCTTCTCATTGCTCTGTTTCTTCTGTTACAGAGCATGGGCTCTGGCACACAGGATTCAGGAGCTGTGGCAAAGAGGCTCATTAGTTGTGGCTCGTGGGCTCTAGAGCACAGGCTCAGTCATTGAGGTGCACAGGCTCTAGTTGCCCTGTGGCATGTGGAATCTTCCCAGATGAGGGATCAAATCCGTGTCCCCTGCACTGGCAGGCGGATTTTTATCCACTGTGCCACCAGGGAAGTCCCGTTTAAGCATCTTTAACTGCTCTTATCAAGCGGTCAGAAGTTCAAGAGGTGGCGGCTGTGACCTTTGACTGCTGTTTCTAAGTAACAGAGGAGGATTCTCTCCTGGGCTTTGGCAACCACAAGATCCCTGCATAACCCTCTGACCCCCTCCACCCCCCGTTTCTCCAGCCTCCTATCCTAAGCACGTTTGTGTTGACACCTGTGCACGAAATGGATGGGGAAAGGTGCACCCCCATGAGGTGTGCGTCTTGCTGTACACCTACCCCGGTTCTGCAGGAGCTGAGTGGATGGTGGTAGAGGAGGATGGCTGGAAGGAAAAGCTGGGATTGTTGTTGTTCAGTTGCTAGGTCATGTCCAACTCTTTGCAACCCTGTGGACTGCAGCACGCCAGGCTTCCCTGTCCTTCACCGTCTCCTGGAGGAATTTGCTCAGATTCATGTCCATTGAGTCAGTGATGCTATCTAACCATCTCACCCCCTGTGATGGACACTGCAAAAGACAGGGCAGCAATGGGACCTGGTGCCTGCAAGTGTGAAGCTTTGGTTTGAATTAATGACCTCTGGCAAGTTCGCATCAGGGGACAGTGACTGGCAGGGCTGGGATCCTTGGACTGAATAAGCGGATGGCGATCAGTTTGGCCAAGGGGACAGAAGAAAGTTCTCATCCTTTGAAAACCTCTATCTCTCCCAACCCCTTAGTCCTAGAACAATGTGTGTACTAAGTCAAATATAGTCATGTCCAACTCTTTGTGACCCCATGGACTGTAGCCTGCCAGGCTCCTCTGTGGGATTTTTCCAGGCAAGAATACTGGAATGAATTGCCATGCCCTCCTCCAGGGGATCTTCCTGACCCAGGGATTGAATCTGCATCTTAGGTCTCCGGCATTGGCAGATGGGTTCTTTACCACTAACGCCACCTGGGAAGCCCATCTTAGAACAATATCATTCTTAAAAAGTCTGGTGTGGGCTTCATATGGGGAACTTGTGGCTAAGAGCAGCAAAGTTGAAAAGAGCATTTTCCATGGAAAAGATGAGCCTCAAACTCTTGTTCTGCCCGAAGCTGAAAGCTCCTAA
Source organism: Bos taurus (assembly GCF_002263795.3). Classification (NCBI taxonomy): domain Eukaryota; kingdom Metazoa; phylum Chordata; class Mammalia; order Artiodactyla; family Bovidae; genus Bos; species Bos taurus. The sequence continues at coordinate 1,336,890 of NC_037328.1, read as the reverse complement.
CTTCAACTGGCTTCTCTCTAATGGATAATGAGTAGGTTTTCATACTTTTGAAAATTGCTGCTTTTTTCCCTGCCCGTTTAGGAAGCTCTTGTAAGCAGAGTTTAATAAGACACACTGTGTCTCATGGAAATGGTTTTATTTCCACGATATCCACATGCAGCCTTGTTTTCAGAGTGACTCAAACATGTTGGACAATGTAGTTGGGATCAAGGGGGAAATGGAGGCGACTGAAAAATCGGCTTCGAGGGAAGAAACCAAGCCAGGAGATCCACTCATTCGCACTACCTTGGAGATAGATATCAAGTAATGCTGTTTTCCGCCCTGATTATTTGCCGCAGGGCAAGAAGGGCTCCTCTTGTTCACGTGTTGTAGCTGTGACCTGCTCAGTGTCGGATGCTGTTCCCATGTGGCCTGGGTGCATCGGATGGACCCTGACACCGCCTGATCATACTCCACGTCAGCAGAGTTGTCCTTGCCCAGCCAGCCCTGGTGTCATTGGTCACAGCAGACTGACCTCAGTTCAGTTCAGTTCAGTTCAGTCGCTCAGTTGTGTCCGACTCTTTGCAACCCCATGAATCGCAACACGCCAGGCCTCCCTGTCCATCATCAACTCCCGGAGTTCACTCAGACTCACGTCCATCGAGTCAGTGATGCCATCCAGCCATCTCATCCTCTGTCGTCACCTTCTCCTCCTGCCCCCAATCCCTCCCAGCATCAGAGTCTTTTCCAATGAGTCAACTCTTCTCATGAGATGGCCAAAGTACTGGAGTTTCAGCTTTAGCATCATTCCTTCCAAAGAAATCCCAGGGCTGATCTCCTTCAGAATGGACTGGTTGGATCTCCTTGCAGTCCAAGGGACTCTCAAGAGTCTTCTCCAACACCACAGTTCAAAAGCATCAATTCTTCGGTGTTCAGCCTTCTTCACAGTCCAACTCTCACATCCATACATGACCACAGGAAAAACCATAGCCTCGACTAGACAGACCTTTATTGGCAAAGTAATGTCTCTGCTTTTGAATATGCTATCTAGGTTGGTCATAACTTTCCTTCCAAGAAGTAAGCATCCTTTAATTTCATGGCTGCATTCACCATCTGCAGTGATTTTGGAGCCCCCCAAAATAAAGTCTGACACTGTTTCCACTGTTTCCCCATCTATTTCCCATGAAGTGATGGGACCGGATGCCATGATCTTAGTTTTCTGAATGTTGAGCTTTAAGCCAACTTTTTCACTCTCCACTTTCACTTTCATCAAGAGGCTTTTGAGTTCCTCTTCACTTTCTGCCATAAGGGTGGTGTCATCTGCATATCTGAGGTGATTGATATTTCTCCCGGCAATCTTGATTCCAGCTTGTGTTTCTTCCAGTCCAGCGTTTCTCATGATGTATTCTGCATATAAAGTTAAATAAACAGGGTGACAATGTACAGCCTTGATGAACTCCTTTTCCTATTTGCAATCAGTCTGTTCCATGTCCAGTTCTAACTGTTGCTTCCTGACCTGCATACAGATTTCTTAAGAGGCAGGTCAGGTGGTCTGGTATTCCCATCTCTTTCAGAATTTTCCACAGTTTATTGTGATCCACACAGTCAAAGGCTTTTGCATAGTCAATACAGCAGAAATAGATGTTTTTCTGGAACTCTCTTGCTTATTCGATGATCCAGCGGATGTTGGCAATTTGATCTCTGGTTCCTCTGCCTTTTCTAAAACCAGCTTGAACATCTGAAAGTTCACGGTTCACATATTGCTGAAGACTGGCTTGGAGAATTTTGAGCATTACTTTACTAGCATGTGAGATGAGTGCAATTGTGTAGTAGTTTGAGCATTCTTTGGCATTGCCTTTCTTTGGGACTGGAATGAAAACTGACCTTTTCCAGTCCTGTGGCCACTGCTGAGTTTTCCAAATTTGCTGGCATATTGAGTACAGCACTTTCACAGCATCATCTTTCAGGATTTGAAATAGCTCAACTGGAATTCCATCACCTCCACTAGCTTTGTTCGTAGTGATGCTTTCTAAGGCCCACTTGACTTCACATTCCAGGATGTGGATCACACATCAGCTCTAGGTCAGTGATCACACCATCGTGATTATCTGGGTCATGAAGATCTATTTGGTACAGTTCTTCTGTGTATTCTTGCCACCTCTTCTTAATATCTTCTGCTTCTGTTAGGTCCATACCATTTCTGTCCTTTATCGAGCCCATCTTTGCATGACATGTTCCCTTGGTATCTCTAATTTTCTTTAAGAGATGTCTAGTCTTTCCCATTCTGTTGTTTTCCTCTATTTCTTTGGATTAATCACTGAGGAAGGCTTTCTTATCTCTTCTTGCTATTCTTTGGAACTCTGCACTCAGATGCCTATATCTTTCCTTTTCTCCTTTACTTTTTGCTTCTCTTCTTTTCACAGCTATTTGTAAGGCCTCCCCAGACAGCCATTTTGCTTTTTTGCATTTCTTTTCCATGGGGATGGTCTTGATCCCTGTCTCCTGTACAATGTCATGAACCTCATTCCATAGTTCATCAGGCACTATATCTATCAGACTAGGCCCTTAAATCTATTTCTCACTTCCACTGTATAATCATAAGGGATTTGATTTAGGTCATACCTGAATGGTCTAGTGGTTTTCCCTACTTTCTTCAATTTAAGTCTGAATTTGGTAATAAGGAGTTCATGATCTGAGCCACAGTCAGCTCCTGATCTAGTTTTTGTTGACTGTATAGAGCTTCTCCATCTTTGGCTGCGAAGAATATCATCAATCTGATTTCTGTGTTGACCATCTGGTGATGTCCATGTGTAGAGTCTTCTCTTGTGTTGTTGGAAGAGGGTGTTTGCTATGACCAGTGCATTTTCTTGGCAAAACTCTATTAGTCTTTGCCCTGCTTCATTCCGTATTCCAACGCCAAATTTGCCTGTTACTCCAGGTGTTTCTTGACTTTCTACTTTTGCATTCCAGTCCCCTATAATGAAAAGGACATCTTTTTTGGGTGTTAGTTCTAAAAGGTCTTGTAGGTCTTCATAGAACTGTTCAACTTCAGCTTCTTCAGCATTACTGGTTAGGGCATAGACTTGGATTACTGTGATATTGAATGGTTTGCCTTGGAAATGAACAGAGATCATTCTGTCGGTTTTGAGCTTGCATCCAAGTACTGCATTTCAGACTCTTTTGTTGACCATGATGGCTACTCCATTTCTTCTGAGGGATTCCTGCCTGCAGTAGTAGATATAATGGTCATCTGAGTTAAATTCACCCATTCCAGTCCATTTTAGTTTGCTGATTCCTAGAATGTTGACATTCACTCTTGCCATGTCTTGTTTGACCACTTCCAATTTGCCTTGATTCATGGACCTGACATTCCGGGTTCCTATGCAATATTGCTCTTTACAGCATCAGACCTTGCTTCTATCACCAGTCACATCCACAACTGGGTATTGTTTTTGCTTTGGCTCCATCCCTTCATTCTTTCTGGAGTTATTTCTCCACTGATCTCCTGTAGCATATTGGGCACCTACTGACCTGGGGAGTTCCTCTCTCAGTATCCTATCATTTTGCCTTTTCATACCGTTCATGGGGTTCTTAAGGCAAGAATACTGAAGTGGTTTGCCATTCCCTTCTCCAGTGGACCACATTCTGTCAGATCTCTCCACCATGACCCACAGACTGACCTACACCCAGCTATATAAAACTGGTAGCTTTCCACCTGATTCCCTTCTGGAATAATTCCTACTTGCAACAGGGTCTGATTGCCCACTCGATCACCTAGGTAGCCTTTAAAAATATTGATTCAAGTTGAGATCACCTAAAGGAAAATTCTCACAAGCCTAGGCCCATCTCAGATAATGGAGATAGAATTGCCTGGGAACTGGATCTGAGGATGGGCATTTCAAAAACCTTCCTAGGTGGGGGCTCGTAAGCTGCTGGGGCCCAGAACTCCTGAGCTTGAGACCCAGAAGCTGTCTCTGGGCTGTCTTTCCAGGGATCCCGGGTCTCTCGTCTCTCTGACTGGGGCTGTGACAATGGTCGGTATGCCACAAAGTGTGCTTGTGGCCCTGGGATGGGGCTTCATGGTTTTGCGTCCTGTTAGGGAAAGAGGTGGGCTTTCTTGGTGGGTCAAATGGTCAGGAATCTGCCTGCAATGTGGGAGACCCAAGTTTGATCCTTGAGGAGGACCCCCAGAGAAGGGCATGGCACCCCACTCCAGTGCTCTTGCCTGGAGAATCCCACGGACAGAGGAGCCTTGTGGGCTGCAGTGCTGCAGAGTCGCACACTTTCATGGAAGCAGGGGTTGCGTGGGCTAAGCCCACTTGGTAGGGACACACACACACACACTTTTCCTAGGTTGAAAGGCCCTGCCATGGTCTCCTGGCCAGGCATGGCAGGGTATCCAGTAGCCATGGGAACTGCAGTCTTATGACCTCAGCTTCTAATCTAAGCAATGCTTCTCACCCATATTCTGGCTTCTCATTGATGGAAGGGGTACTGAGGTACTATTTGAACACAAAGCACACAGAAAGCAGGTGTGTCTTAGGATGCACCAAAGTGGGCTTCTGGATAAGGGGTGTCAACAGAAGTAGTGCCTGCAAAAGCTCCCTTCCCACGCCCCCTCAGCCCCGCACTGTGTGGGCACTGGATCCTTCAGACCCTGAGGTTCAGCGGTCTCCATGGAGACCAGGATCTGGGCAGAGGTGCCTGGGGTTAGCCTTCTGGGTGCCTTCAGGCCCTCTGACTTGTCAGCCTCTCCCTAGACCCACAGCTCCTCCTTCCAATGCTCCTCCTTGCTCTGTATTCCCTCTCCAGGTTTTCCTTCCAGCTCTCATCCTCCAGGCCCTTAGCATCATCTCATCTGGAGATTTAGCTCTCACAAAAGCAGGGGCGAAGTTTTTCAGCTGGTCCGAATCCCCAAAGCCAGGAAGTGTGAAGCTTGGCTACTGGCTGGAGATGGGTACTGGGGAGGGGAGAAGGAGGAATCCCAGGTACCAGGTTCAGGCCATATTTTAACGTATTTTAACAGTCGAGCCTGCCACATGTCGTACAGTTTCCCCGGGTGCCCACCAGCGGCACCCTCCAGTCTCTGGGGCTCTGTTTGGACAAGAGCTGCAGAGATGCTTGATTTTCTTATTCTGACTTCCACCTCACCCCCACCCCAGCCTGTTCTGACTTTAATCTGTTCAAGGCAGCCCTCACTTTCCCCAGGAACCGCCTAGTTCACTCTGAAACCTCCTGTTGAATCGAGCAGGCCTGAGTTATTCCCTCTGCAGTGGTATATGGGTGTAGATTTGACTTGGGAAGCAAGTCCCTGCCTGGGATGCTTTCTCTTGACCTTCTCTGCTTAGGGAAGAGAGCAGTTCTGACTCAAAAGTACACATGTCTTCTGTCTTCTGATGAAAGTGCACTAGGACCTCTGGGCTCTGAGGTGTGATGTGGACCACATCGTCATCTAAGAGCTTCTCAGAAATGCAGAACCTCAGCTGATCCCAGTTTGTCACATCAGATTCTGCATTTTAATTACGTACTTAGTTCATATTCATTGGAAGGACTGATGCTGAAGCTGAAACTCCAGTACTCTGGCCACCTAATGTGAAGAACTGACTCTTTGGAAAAGACCCTGATGCTGGGAAAGATTGAAGGCAGGAGGAGAAGAGGGCAACAGAGGATGAGATGGTTGGATGGCATCACTGACTCAATGGAAATGAGTTTGAGTAAGCTCCAGGAGTTGGTGGCGGACAGGGAAGCCTGGTGTACTGCAGTCCATTGGGTCACAAAGAGTCGGACACAACTGAGCGACTGAACTGAATTGAACTGAACACACATGAAAATGTAAGAAGCAGTGCTCTGGAGCATTCAGGTCACATTGATAAGAATGGAAACAAGATGCTTGTATCATTTAAAAACATTTTTAAAAGCCTAGGAAAAACAATCATGAAGGCATTTTGCTTATTAGAGGAGCAAAGATTCATAATAGAGATTACACCAATATTTTTGTTACTTGTTTATTAGACGCTGCTGGGGGGTTGTAGAACAATCCACAGAATTGTCCTTTGAGGGACCAACTTCATTTCTGAGACTTGATCTTGTTAAAATGTAGGCTGTGGTGCAGCTTCAAGGATATTAGTGAAAAGGATTTTCAGACAATGGTCTAGTTGTCTTTCTAATCTTCTTCCTTAGTAACTGAACCCCAGTTTTGTGGGAGCAGAAGAGAGGATGGTGCTTACTAAAAATGTTTTCTGGACTCTTTGCAAATAGAGATGGACAATGAAATGTAAGCAGGCATCACTCAGAGGTTTTTCCAGGAAACCTCTTTATGAAGGGAATCAACTCAGTTGCCAGCCCCCTTGTGAGCTATGACCTCTGCTCCCCTGTCCCCTTTTATCTTAATTGGAATTCTCATGGGATGTTGGAGATCCATTACCCACTAACCCTGATGTCAGCACTGCCTTCTTGCAGATTTTTCATTATATGAAGAAAAAAAATCTTAATTTGTTTGAGTCCTGGTGTCTCAGGAATGTGATATTTGCTTCTGAATACAAGTCCTAACTTACATGCCACCTAACTGTTGAAAGGGAGAGGTTTGGTTAACTCATTATCATTTATCCACACAGTGAAATGCCATACAGCAAAATTATGTCATACTAAAGTTATGGTTTTTCCAGTAGTCATGTATGGATGTGAAAGTTGGACCATAAAGAAGGTTGAGTGCCGAAGAATTGATGCTTTTGAATTGTGGTGTTGGAGAAGACTCTTGAAAGTCCCTTGGAGAGTAAGGAGATCAAACCAGTCAATTCTAGAGGAAATCAACCCTGAAGATTCACTGGATGGACTGGTGCTGAAACTGAAGCTCCAGTACTTTGGCCACCTGATATGAAGAGCTGACTCCTTTGAAAAGACCCTGATGCTGGGAAAGAGTGAGGGCAGGAGGAGAAGGGGACGACAGGAGATGAGTGATTAGAAAGCATCACCGAGTCAATGTACATGAATCAGAGCAAACTCTGGGAGACAGTGAAGGACAGGGGAGCCTGGCATGAATGGGGTCGCAGAGTCGGACACGACTTAGTAACTGAACAACAGCAACAAAGGTAGCAGACATCTCCGGCTTTTAATATCCAGTCTTTCATGGGATCCTAGTATACAGAACTATTAAAAGGCAACCATTCTGGGAGAATTGAGGCTGGGAACTCGTATCTTCTCTTCCACCTGCAAAATCTTCTCTCCCTTCTTTGGGGGCCCTGGAACACCTTCACTGGTCTCTAGCATTTGGAAACCGTTGTAGTTATCTCTTTATCTACATGAAAAATCTTGTTAAATGAAGAAATCAATTTACTCATCAAATTATGGTATGATGCAATTTTATATTCTTACAAATATTTTTTATATTTATATACTATATAAATAAACACACACATACCACACACTAATTTTCCCAGGCTTCACCAGTATTTGGGAAAAAAATGAAGTCACCTCAATGGTGAAGTAAGTGAAAGTCGCTCATTTGTGTCTGACTCTTGCGACTCCATGGACTGTAGCCCACCAGGTTCCTCTGTCCATGGGATTCTCCAGGCAAGAATATTGGAGTGGGTTGCCATTTCCTCTTTAATGGTAGTTACTCAGATTCCCCAGGCTGGTGGCCCTTATTTGCATGGTGGTAGCACCTTCCTCCTCAGTGAGACTTAGGAATGTTTTCCATCTGTTAGGACCATGAGCCCTCAGATTCTCCCTCTCTGGCCTCTTGGTTTCCATCAGGTGCAAAGGGGTGTAAAGACACCCCCAGCCTCAGCTCTTGCTGTTGGTGCCTCAGAGAGACCTGGCCCAGATGCATGCTTCACTCTGCTGCAGACGGCTGCCTCGGTCTTGTGCAGTGTGGAGTCAGCTGCTTCCTGCCAAGAAGGAGGAGGATGAACACGGGCTGATCCATGGGGCTGAGCTGTGGCTCGGGGCAGACGGGGGCCCAGTGGCCATGCTAGCAGTCACACTCACACTGACCTCCTCATTTGCTACAGAGCTTCCTGACCCCACACCCCGATACGTCTAACACCGACCTCTTAACCCTCCCCCTGCCCAAATGAGCTCATGGGGACCGCCAAGCTCACCCTTCTCAGTTGCCGCCCCCCATAAGTGTGTGCGTACACACTCGCGAGTAGTATTAAAGTAGTGTAAATTGAAATTTAAAAATTTTAATAATTTCTGAATGTCAACATCAGTGCATTTGAATGTTCAAAAAAATGCTTTTTCTTGCTTACTTATGTTTTTAAAACTTCTACAATGAACATGTATTGGGTGGTGTGCATGCTCAGTTGTGTCTGACTCTTTTGAGACCCCATGGACTGTAGCCCGCCAGGCTCCTCTACCCATGGGGTTTTCCAGGCAAGAATACTGGAGCGAGTTGCCGTTTCCTCCCCCAGGGGATCTTCCCGACCCAGGGATCAAACCCATATCTCCTGCACTGGCATGTGGATTCTTTACCACTGAACTGCTGGGGGAAGATAAACATGTATTACTTATATTTAAAAAATTAAGGGACTTCCCTGGCAGTCCAGTAGTTAGGACTCCATGCTCCTGATGCAGGGGGCACGGTTCAACCCCAGACTGTAGAACTAAGATCCTGAATGGCAGCACTGCTCAGCCATTATAAATAAAAATGTACCTGAAATCAATTATGACTCCAAATAACGGAATCCACTTGCTTGCTTAGTACATTTAACTGTGAGTTTCCTGTCATCCCAGGCAAAGTACTTCACCTGTGTCAATGTCAGGGGGGTGGGGTAGGAGTGGGGAGTGCAGGGGGGTGGGTGGCATGGGGAGGGGGGAGGGGAGACATAGGCATAAAAATCACGTAGAAATGTGGTTTCAGGTTATTCCTAGAGGTAGACACCTCTGCTATTTTATAGTCAGTCTTTCATAGAGTTTCAGTATCTAAATACTGTTAACAGTATGTGTACATGCTAATTTGCTTCAGTTTTGTCTGACTCTTTGCAACCTATGGACTGTAGCCCACCAGGCTCCTCTGTCCATGGGGTTCTCCAGGAAAAAGTACTGGAGTGGGTTGCCATGGCCTCCGCCAGGGACTCTTCCTGACCCAGGGATTGAACCTACATCTCTTATGTCTCCTGTGTTGGCAGACGGTTTCTTTACCACTAGCACCACCTTCTTTACCACAAGGGCTGGGAAGCCCTTGCTAACAGTATATCTGTATCTTTTTTCTGGATTTATTGAGATATAACAGACATAACATATTGTTTAAGTTCAAGGTGTGAACACACATTGATTTGATACACTTGTTATCTCTATATCTTTTTATCCACATGTGGACCCCAAAAATGTTGCCTGCCATGTCTGTAAACAATGAATATTTCCAGCCATCAAGCCATCAGCCACTGCGTTCACCGCCTGCGGAGCACCCCAAGGGAATAAAATAGATTCCTGGACCTAGATAGTTAACATACACATCAAAGGAATAATGTTGATGACCCTAAACTCTTGTTTCTTTTCATACACAGAAAAGCACTAAGATGATGAACTTGAGATGTCTGTTTTTTTTTGTGATTAGCAATAATCGTTTGATGTTCGACTACTTGTTTTTTATTTTTCCAGTAAACACTCCTCTATACCTGGCTTCTCCCTTACCTCTTCAGAACAGCTCCTCAGAGTTACGTGAGAGGCTGTCTCCTGGGTGATAGTTCTCAGTAAGGGCCCCGAATAAAACACAACTCTCAGCTTTCAGGTTGTGTGGATTTTTTTTTTTTTTCCAGTTGCTTAAGAAAGACTGAAGACAGTGCTTTCCAAGAAAACCCAAACAGCACATACCCCTGGGGCTTGGTAACCTGTTCACTCTGGAGCAATAGTTCATGGGTGCCCTGCCCTGAGACTGGGGGAACTGGGCTTTGTGGGCATGGGCTAACCACGCAGGGAGTGGCATCACAGACCAGTGCGTCATTTGGGGGTACCCTTGGGTTCTTACACTGACATGTCTCTGAGGAGTGGGCAGGAGCAGGAGGCCTCCAGTTCCAGTGAGGGAAGAAGGGCCATGAGGGTTTATTGTTTAGTCGCTCAGTTGTGTCTGACTCTGAGAAGAAATGGAGTAGCCCTCATAGTCAACAAAAGAGTCCGAAATGCAGTAAGTACTTGGGGACAATCTCAGAAACAACCGAATGATCTCAGTTCATTTCTAAAGCAAAGCATTCAACATCACAATAATCCAAGTCTATGCTCCAGCAACTAATGCCGAAGAAGCTGAAGTTGAAAGGTTGGATGAAGACTCCAGGACCTTCTAGTACTAACACTAAAAAAAGATGTCCTTTTCATCATATGGGGCTGGAATGCAAAAGTAGGAAGTCAAGAGATACCTGGACTAACGGACAAGTTTGACCTTGGAGTGCAAAATGAAGCAGAAAAAAGGCTAACAGAGTTTTGCCAAGAGAACACACTGGTCATAGCAAACCATTAGGATGATGACTAATGTTATAGACACTAAGTCAGGGGCACCATAGAAAAACCACAAAATGTCCTGATTCCCATTAAATTCTGCACCATGCAGCCCTCCCTTTTGCTGCTAAAGGCTGATTTGCAGCAAGATTCCCTCTCACGATGGGACTCTCAACTCTGGCAGAAACAAGACGAGGGGTGCTGGGCCACCTGCGTGGCGGGCCCACTGATTGAGCTCATTGGTGGTTTTCCTCCGAGGGAGTCTGCCTAACACAGCAGATTTTGCTTTGAGAGCTGGGCTTCCCCGGTGTCCTGTGGCAAGGAACAAAATTCCAGTGCCTCTGTCACTGGTACAACAAAGAAAGCCAGCCCCATGCCCTCTGGAGACGCCTGAATCTCTGGGTCCTTTTCACTTCTGAGCCACTCCCAGGAGTGACAGCTCCTCCTTCCTTCATCTTCAGAATAATCCCTTCGATGGGTGACTTCTCTCCCTTGTCATTATCCTCTGTCCCCCAATTTCCTCTATTCTCTCCCACCCAGCAGTGCTGCAAACTGCTTAAAGCAACTTCAAAAAAGCTTCAAAATGCCTGCCTTTGCTTTAAATGCTCGAAGTGGCCCCTTGCTTTCCTCACCCTACCAGCCCCCAGCAGAACCCAAACACCCAATGCTTGTCATTGTTTGCCTCATACTTGATAACATCAGTTAACATCTGTTGAGCACGTGTGTTAATTCACCGACTTCTGACAGCAGCCCTATGTGGTAGGGAGGTCAGTAAACCCCATTGCTCAGATGAGGAAACTGAGTCCTGGAAAGAGCCTCAGATGCAGGTCCTCAGCTGCAGGTCCCACACATGGTGATGGTAGCGCTGGCAGGGCCCCTGGGCTCCCAGCCTGAGTGCTGAGCTGCAGCGCTGGTTCTGTGGTTGTTTCTCTCTGAAGTCTGTATTAATTTTTTTTAAACACCCATCCTATCAGTCAGCATTTTCAATAGAGTTTTTTTTTAAGTATAGTTGATTTACAATGTTGTGTTCATTTCAGGTGTATAGCAAAGTTTTTCAGTTATATATATATATTCAGTGATTTATTGATTCAGTTATATATATATATATATATATCCAGATTCTTTTCTATTAAAGGTTATTACAAGATATTGAATACAGTGCTATATAGTAAGACACTGTTGGGCATCTGTTTTGCGTATCATAGTGTATATCTGTTAATCCTAAACTCCCAGTTTATCCCTCCTGCCCCTTCCCCTTTGGTGACCATAAGTCTGTTTTCTTTGTGAGTCTGTTTCTATCTAGTAAAGTTCATTTTTATAAATTTTTTTAGGTTTCACATATAAGTGGTATCATATGATATTTGTCTTTCTCTGCCTGACTTAACTTCAGTTATTATTATCATCTCTAGATCCAATCATGTTGCTGCAAATAGCATTATTTAATTCCTTTTGATGGCTGAGTAATACTCCATCACACACACACACTCACAGACACACACACACACGTACATACACCATATATATGATGATGCTGCTGCTTAGTTGCTCAGTCATGTCCCACTCTTTCGACTCCATGGACTGTAGCCCGCCAAAGCTCCTCTGTCCGTGGGATTCTTTAGGCAAGAATACTGCAGTGGGTTGCTATGCCCTCCTCCAAGGGACCTTTCTGACCCAGGAATAGAACCCAGATGTCCTGCACTGTAGGTGGATTCTTTACCATCTGTGCTACCAGGGAAGCCTATACACACACACACACCCACACACCACATCTTTATCCATTCATCTGTCAATGGACATTTAGGTAGCTTCCATGTCTCGCTATTTTAAATAGTGCTGCCATGAACACAGGGGTTCATGATGGTGGTGGTGGTTTAATCGCTCAGTCATGTCTAACTCTTTGTGACCCCATGAACTGTAGCCCACCAGGCTCCTCTGCCCATGTGATTTTCCAGACAAGAATACTGGAGTGGGTTGCCATTTTCCAGGTAGGGGTGCGTGTATCTTTTCTAATTAATAATTTGTGCTCAGTCATGTCCAGCCATTTGAGACCCTGTGGACAGTAACCCAGCAGCCTATGTCCATGGAATTTTCTCAGGCAAGAATACTGGGGTGGGCAGCCATTTCCTTCTCCAGGGGATCTTCCTGACTCAGGGATTGAACCTGCGGCTCTTATGTCTCCTGTATTGGCAGGCAGGTTCTTTACCACTAGCACCACCAGGGGTATTGTCTTTTCTAATTAGAGTTTTCATATTTTCTGGTTATGTGCCCAGGAGTAGGATTGCTGGATCATATGGTAGTTCTATTTTTAGTTTTTTAAAGAACCTCATTACCGTTCTCCATAGTAGATGCACCAATTTACATTCCCACCAACAGTGTAGGAGGATTCCCTTTTCTGCACCCCTTCCCCAGCATTCGTTACATTTTCAGTGGTTTTCATGGTTGCTCAAGGCTTTCCTGTGTGCAGGACAGACCACTGTGGAGACTCCAGTGCTGGGGCTCAGATCAACATCATGCCAAAACCCCCTATTCTCACAGATCCACATGACCCAGAGCATGAGGTAGAGGGAATCAAAGAATAAGATGTTTAACTTGCTCAAATATCTCTCTATAGATGTCACATTTAATCCTCAGTCAGGTATTTCTATATTAGCCCCATTGCATTTTTTGTAATGAAGTGAAATTCATATAACGTAAAACTAGCCATGTGAAAGTGAACGTTTCAGTGGCATTTGGTACATTCACAATGTCGTGCAACTGTCGATAAAAAAAAACCCCACACAACCTAAGAGTTGCGAGTTTTGGTTTATTCAAGGACCTTACTGAGGACCCGAAGACAGCCTCTCAGGTGGCTGTGAGCAACTGTCCTGAAGAGGTCAGGCTATGCAAGAGTTTTTTTTCCCTGATAGCTGGTAAAGAATCCACCTGCAATGCAGGAGAGCTGGGTTGGATTCCTGGGTTGGGGAGATCCCCTGGAGAAGGGAAAGGCTACCCACTCCAGTATTCTGGTCTGGAGAATTATGGGGTTACAAGGAGTCGGACATGACTGAGCAACTTTCGCTTTCATTTGCTGAAAAACAAAACAAGTAATGGAACATCAAACGATCACTGCTAACAACTGAAGTCAGACATCTCAAGTTAGTGATTTTAGTGCTTTTCTATGGATGGGAAGATGCAAGAGTCTGGGGTCATCGGCATTATTCCTTTGATGTGCATGTTAACTGTCTAGGCCCAGGATCCTGTTTTCTTCATCCTGAATGTCCCTCAAGGCGCACAGTGGGGTGACTGCAGTGGCTGTGGCTTGATAGCTAGCACCACTCGTGTACCAGGATAGCAGGCCACATCCTTTGTTTACCGAAATGGTAGGCAGCACTTTTTTTGTCCATGCAACCATCACCTTTCAGTTCAGTTCAGTCACTCAGTCGCATCTGACTCTCTGCAACCCCATGGGCTGCAGTACACCAGGCCTCCCTGTCCATCACCAACTCCCAGAGCTCGCTCAAACTCATGTCCGTTGGGTCGGTGATGCCATCCAATCATCTCATCCTCTGTCATTCCCTTCTCCTCCTGCCTTCAATCTTTCCCAGCATCAGGGTCTTTTCAAATAAGTCAGTTCTTCACATCAGGTGGCCAAAGTATTGGAGCTTCAGCTTCAGCATCAGTCCTTCCAATGAAGATTCAGGGCTGATTTCCTTTAGGATGGACTGGGTGGATCTCCTTGCAGTCCAAGGGACTCTCAAGAGGCTCCTCCAACACCACAGTTCAAAAGCATCAATTCTTCGGTGCTCAGCTTTCTTTATAGTCCAACTCTCACGTCCATACATGACTACTGGAAAAACCATAGCTTTGACTAGACGGACCTTTAGTTCCAAAACATTTTCATCACCCCCAAAAGAAAGCTCCATACTCACATTAAGCAATTTATTCACTATTCCTTGCTCCCCCAGCCCCTGGCAACCCCACTAACTACTTTCTGTCTCTGCTGCTGCTAAGTCACTTCAGTCGTGTCCGACTCTGTGTGACCCCATGGCAGCCCACCAGGCTCCCCCGTCCCTGAGATTCTCCAGGCAAGAACACTGGAGTGGGTTGCCATTTCCTTCTCCAATGCATGAAAGTGAAAAGTGAAAGTGAAGTCACTCAGTCATGTCCAACCCTCAGCGACCCCATGGACTGCAGCCCACCAGGCTCCTCCGTCCATGGGATTTTCCAGGGGGGAGTACTGGAGTAGAGTGCCATTGCCTTCTCTGGCTTTCTGTCTCTAGATGGGTCTATTCTGGACATATTGTATAAAGAGAATTGTCTAGTAGGTGGCCTTTCATATCTTTCACTTAGCATAATGTTTCTGAGGCTCATCCAGGTTGTAGGGTGTATCAGTTTGTTGTTGTTCAGTCACTAAGTCGTGTCTGACTCTGCGACCCCATGGACTGTAGCATGCCAGGCTTCCCTGTCCCTCACTGTCTCCCAGAGTTTGCTCAGATTCATGTCCATCGAGTTGGTGATGATATCTAGCCATCTCATCCCCTGCCACCTCTTCTCCTTTTGTCATCAATACTTCCTTCCTTTTTTTGTGGTAGAATACTCTTCATTGTATGCAGAGTCCTCCACATTTTGCTTCTGTTCAGCCATCGTTGGGCACTTGTGTTGTTTCTACCTTTTGTCTGTTGTGACTAATACTGCAATAAACATTCCTGTACAAGCATCCATTTTGAGTACCTGCTTTGAATTCTTCCCAGTATATACCTAGGACTGGAATAGCTGGGTCAAATGGTATTTCTCTACCTAACTTTTTGAGGAACCTATGAACACCATTTTAAAAGCAAGGAATCTGAGGCTCAAAGAAATTGAGTGGTTTCAGGTCATATGACCAGTAAATTATACAACCAACACTAGGACCCAGAAGCTCATACTGCGGTCATTCTAAGGACCTAGACTTCAGGGAAGATCCTTCATTCACTCACCATACATCCATTGAGGGCCAGGGCCGGCCTTTGAGCCAGATTTAACAGTTAAGTCTCAGAAAGGAGCTCCCTCATGCCAGAAACTTCAGGAGAAAACAAAACAAGAGGAGTTTTTAAATCATAAATCAACACAAGGGGGTCGTGCATAAACCCCATTACTCGCAGACAATCTAGCAGAGCACAGCGATGGTCTCTCAGGTCCTGCTGCCTGTTTGAACATCAGTGTGGGGGCAGCTCATGCCGATTTTTCAAGGCGCAGAAAAGAGTCACTCTCCCTATTTCTGTCTCACTGTCTGCATTTCTTGACTGACCCCAGGGGAGGAGGGGAGGATGGGTGTGCGCGGATCCTGGTTTGGTTCTGAAGTTCTGATCTGGATGGGGGCATCTGCGAAAGTCACTGTCAAGGAGAATCCCTGGAAGGCTCTGAGGCTCAAAGGGTTAAATGCCAGACCCAGAAGGAGACTCAAAAGAGGGGCGGGGGGTGCGGCGAGGGATGGGGGAGGCGGCGGGACTCGGGCTTCTGGAATCTTCTTTTCCAGTGGTTCTGAGGGGAATGTTACTATGAAAGAGACAAATTCTGATCGCTGCCCTTGACCGTTCCAGGCTCCCTGGAGCATTTTCTGTGCGGGAAGGTGACATCCAAAGGCCGGAGCTTAGCTGGGTTTGAAAACAAGACGCGGGCGCCTCTGGCTCGTACCGTCCCCTCGTCCCCCCCTTCCCTGGCCCCGCTGACCTGATTAATCAAGAGCCCTGCCAAACCCACTGAGGAGGGCTCCCAGGCTAATCTAATCTGCGTCCCCCAGCGGGGACAGACACCCCCGCTCGGCCAATGAGACGCGACCATGCAAGCTGGAGCTGAACGGTGGAAAATTCCATGCGCCGGCCCGGGGCGGCTGCGGCGGCCTCTGGCGGCGGCGCGCGCCCCGCATCCTGTAGCCCTGGGCTCCCCGCGATCCCCGGCCGGGCCCCGCGGCTGCGAGAACCCCCAAAGCCGCCCGGTTTCGGGGCGCTGTCACACGAGTCCCAGGGCAGGCGGCGTTGTTATAATTCTCTGGTTCTCCGCACCTCTGCGAAAGATGCTTTCAGCCAATCCAAGAAAAGGCTGGCGAAGCCTGAATCATTGCGGGGAGCGGGGGAGGGGGGCTATGATGGCATCTTCCGCTCATACGGGGTGTGTGTGTGCGCGCGCGTGTGTGATATAAATATAAACCACTGCCCCCACCCCTCGCCCACCCAGGCAACAACTGTCCGGTGCGCAACTGTCCCCTCCAAGTGCCTCCGCTGGGCTTTGCAACCCGATATGTGTGCGGAGAATGAATGAGCTGGGGGCCCCCTTTCTATCCAACCGCGAACTGCGGGCGCCCTTTTAGAGGGGGCCGGTGGGTCTTAGAGAGCGAAGGGTTAGGAGTCAGCAAAGGTGTGTATTTCGGGAAGGTGCAGAGACCCAGGACAGGAGGACCAGTGCAGTGATCCAGAGATAATTGCAGGGCCACAAAGGAGGGACATCGTGGTCTGCCTTTGCGGGGTAGAAGGGGGATGCCGATCGGAGCTGTAAGGACAGAAGTTAACCAGACAGAGCAGAGGAGACACCGGGGCCCGGTGTTCCAGCCCCTGGAGCGAGGCTGCTGGGCAAGCATTTCCATGAAGCTGGGCTGTGTTATGAGATCCCTATCTTTCTTAACTCCACGTGAATTACTGCCATAAATCCCCATGATTTCATGGGATCCAGGCCTGTTTCTGCTCCTCACAATATAAAAGAACCTAGTGAACAGAGTCCAAAAATTAGAGTGCCCAGGAGAGCCTCTGCCAGAAGACAGTCACAAAGGCTTCCTCTGGGATTAGAGAGGGGCTGGGAGGGCAAGGGGACAACGCGCCCTGAGATCTGGGAGGGGGAAAACAGAAGGAAAGGAGAAAATACAGGTGTTTCTTCTTAAAGGAGAATATGAAGCTTCAGGAAGAACCTGCAGAACAGAAAGATAAGAAAGGGCCATCCCCAGTCCTGAGCTGGATGAGTTGAGCTGAGCTTCAGGAGATAGGAGACCAGAAAAACAGCCACCCCAGTTCTGCTAGTGCCCAGCTGAAGGTCCTGGAGAATCTCCTAACTTCCCTGAATCTTAGTTTTTATCTCTGCAAAATTTGGATAATTCCTGACACTAAAAGAAAGTGAAATTATGTCCATAAAGCTGTCAAGAAATCTATCCAAATGTTGTTGTTTCTTTTAGTCCACATGCATGAACAATCTATGTTAATTTAGTTGAATTAACTTTGACCTTTTCAAACTGTGGTGCAGGAGAACACTCTTGAGAGTTCTTTGGACAGCAAGGAGATCAAACCCGTCAATCCTAAAAGGAAATCAACTCTGAATACTCATTGGAAGGACTGATTCTGAAGCTGAAGCTCCAATACTTTGGCCACCTGATGTGAAGAACTGACTCACTGGAAAAGACTCTGATGCTGGGAAAGATTGAAGGCGGGAGGAGAAAGGGATGACAGAGGATGAGATGGTTTGATGGCATCACCGACTCAGTGGACATGAGGAACTCCAGGAGATAGTGAAGGACAGGGAAGCCTGGTATGCTGCAGTCCATGGGGTCACAAAGAGTTGGACACGACTGAGCAACTGAACAACAAAACTTTGACGGAGAGTCATGGCTAATCAATCAATCAATACTTGTATTAATGTAGTCAGTAAATATTTACTGAATACCTACTATGTACTGGGGCGTACAGCAGTGAAGAAAACACAACAGTGCCTGCTCTTGGGACACTCCCATTGTGATGGGGCAGACAGATGATAAATAAGAAAACAAAGGCGTGTTTCCAGTGGAGAAAACTAAAACACGCAAGTGGGACAGGGGGAGTGATTTTGAAGGGAGTGAGGAGGTAGGACCTCATTGAGGAGCTGGTCTTTCAGTAGAGGCCTGACAGGGAGGTGAGGGGGTAAGCTCTATGGATTTCTGGAAGAAGAACATTCTAGGCATTTAAGGTGCAGGGTGGGGAGGTTGCCAGAGGTTGCAAAGGGCCTGAGGTGGGACTGTGGTCCTCTGAGTTGGAGGAACAGGTACTGTCCCTAGAGAGGACTGAGTGATGGGGCTGAGGGTCAGGGACCGGCTGGGTGGAGGTAGGGAGCCTGGATTGTTAGGAAAGGCTGGAGGGCTTTCACCATGAAAGTTCTGAGCAATCATTGGACAGCACAGCTGAGGAGCCACCTTGGATCTTAACTGACTGCAATGCAGCTTTCTTTCTAATTTGGATACTGAAGAGCCACCTGCATGTGAAGTAAAAGTCGCTCAGTCATGTCCGACTCTTTGCGACCTCATGGACCATGGAATTCTCCAGGCCAGAATACTGGAGTGGTATCCTTTCCCTTCTCCAGGGCATCTTCCCAACCCAGGGATCGAACCCAGGTCTCCTGTATTGCAGGTGGATTCTTTACCAGCTGAGCCACAAGGGAAGTCCAAAAAAAAAAAAAGAAATCCACCTGCAAGCATTTATCAAAAGCTTTGCTGTGTTTGATAATGTGCTGGGGACTCTGGAGAACAGGAGGAAGTAGAACGCAGAGGCATGCTTTAAAGAGGCCACAGTCCTGTCAGGAATCTGGTTTAGCTGCAGAAAAGTAGTAAGTGACCAATATAAAACAGTTTCTCAGACTTGCTAAATTGTAGGGAGGGCCCCCCAAGCAGGAGGAAACTGGGAGCTTTGGGAACCCCAGGGGCCTCCTGGGATTGTGCTGAGATCTTAGTAGGCGGCCAGTGATGGTGAAAGTCGATGTGGACAGAGGGAGTGCCTGAAGTCGAGAGAGAGGTCTCCTCTCCCCTGTCCGGCCAGCCTGCAGCCTCTCCTGGGCGGGTCAGAGTTGTCAGCCCACAATCTGAGCTGCTCTCACCGGGCGAGGAGGGTGATCAAGGATGGAGACATTGGATGAGGCCAGTTCGGAAAAGCCCACAATGCTTTGCCACACTCAGAACTCTTTGAAGACCTGGCTAGCTGTGTTCCTACCCGCTTCCCTGGAGGTTAGGGGCTCCACTCTGAAATCACAGGATTCATCACTGCAGGGTGACCCAGCCCTGGGCTTCCAGCTCTAGCATCACCCTTGCCCTCCCTGGGCAGGCCTGATCAAGTCCCATAACCTTCAGAGAATCAGCTATGCCCACTGGGGCTGGCTCTGTGAAACCAAGACAACCAGGCATGCTCAGCTGGAGCCCTGCCGCTCTGGGGGCGAGAGGAAGAGAGAGGGGCCATTGTCTTCGGCCTCCTCCTCATAACGAAACGTTTTACTCATTTAACGTTTTGAATAAGTAGTATAACATATGGTTCAGGAAATCAACAATTATACAACATTGCACAGTGGAAAGCATACTTTCCCATCTGCTCAGTTCTTATCTCTCCCCCAACAAAAGGTAGCCACTGCTATTAATTTGTTGTTTATCGTTCTAGAGATTCTCTTCCTCCTCCCCTTCCTCCCTCCTTTCTCCCCCTCCTTGCTTCCTCTGCACAGACAAGCAAATTGAATACAGTCTTCCCCCAACTCCCAATTCTTTTCTTTTAAATTTAAATTTATTTATTTTACTTGGAGGCTAATTACTTTACATATATTATTGATTCTGCCACACATCAACATGAATCCACCACAGGCGTACATGTGTTCCCTATCCTGAACTCCCTTCCCACCTCCCTCCCCTTACCATCCCTCCGGGTCATCCCAGTGCACCAGCATCCAGTATCGAACCTGGACTGGCGATGCGTTTCTTATATTATACATGTTTCAGTGCCATTCCCCCAAATTGCCCCACCCTCTCCCTCTCCCACAAAAAAACAAAAAAACCAGTGCAAAATCCCATTTTCCAGTGTCAGCCATGCCCACCCCCAACACCCAGGTCAGTCCCCCTGGCTCAGAGCTGGACTCTTTCCTTCCGCTCAGCACCCTCTCCCTTCTCATGCAACCCTCTAGGGGCTGGAGGCTTCACTTCCCTGGGGTGCTAAATCCCAGCGGGACTTGAGGGGAGGGGAGGTAAGAACTGGGGCGGGCAGCCCCTGGTCCGTCTGCCCCGACCAGGTCTCCAGCCATGGCACCAGGTACCCCTCTTGGCTCTCACTAACCCTTTCCTGATCATACTACTAGCCCAGGGGGCTACTGATCTGGGGGAACCCTGTCCACACCCCTCTTTGCCCTGGGGCCGGCTCAGGGCTCTCCTCACTGAGGTTGGGGGGGAGTTCCCACCCACCCTCCCTCCGTGGTGGGGGAGAGAGCGGTGAAGTCCCCAGGTTTAAATACCGTAATGAAAGCAGGGGATGGGGAAGGAAGGGGCTTTACATCTAATAAATTATTAGCGTTTTGTTTTTAGTGTCCCTTGGGGGCCGGCGGGCGGGGGCAGGGCGTGGCCGCCAGGGCCCTCCCTTCCCTTACTGGCGGATCTCCTTCTCTATGAGGCTGTCCTCACAAGACTGTTCTATACATCTGTGTCTCTTTTGCTGTCTCACATACAGGGTTATCGTTACCATCTTTCTAAATTCCGTATATATATGCGTTAGTACACTGTATTGGTGTTTTTCTTTCTGGCTTACTTCACTCTGTATAAGAGGCTCCAGTTTCATCCACCTCATTAGAACTAATTCAAATGCATTCTTTTTAATGGCTGAGTAATACTCCATTGTGTATATGTACCACTGCTTTCTTATCCTTTCATCTGCTGATGGACATCTAGGTTGCTTCCATGTCCTGGGTGTTATAAACAGTGCTGTGATGAACATTGGGGTACACGTGTCTCTTTCAATTCTGGTTTCCTCAGTGTATATGCCCAGTAGTGGGATTGCTGGGTCGTATGGCAGTTCTATTTCCAGTTTTTTAAGGAATCTCCACATTGTTCTCCATAGTGGCTGTACTAGTTTGCATTCCCACCAACAGTGTAAGAGGGTTCCCTTTTCTCCACACCCTCTCCAGCATTTATTGCTTGTAGACTTTTGGATAGCAGTCATTCTGACTGGTGTGAAATGGTACCTCATTGTGGTTTTGATTTGCATTTCTCTGATAATGAGTGAGGTTGAGCATCTTTTCATGTGTTTGTTAGCCATCTGTATGTCTTCTTTGGAGAAATGTCTGTTTAGTTCTTTGGCCCATTTTTTGATTAGGTCGTTTATTTTTCTGGAATTGAGCTGCAGGAGTTGCTTGTATATTTTTGAGATTAGTTGTTTGTCAGTTGCTTCATTTGCTATTATTTTCTCCCATTCTGAAGGCTGTCTTTTCACCTTGCTTATAGTTTCCTTTGTTGTGCAGAAGCTTTTAATTTTAATTAGGTCCCATTTGTTTATTTTTCCTTTTATTTCCAGTATTCTGGGAGGTGGGTCATAGAGGATCCTGCTGTGATTTATGTCGGAAAGTGTTCTGCATATGTTCTCCTCTAAGAGCTTTATAGTTTCTGGTCTTATGATTAGATCTTTAATCTATGTTGAGTTTATTCTTGTGTATGGTGTTAGAAAGTGTTCTGCTGCTGCTGCTGCTGCTAAGTTGCTTCAGTCGTATCCGACTCTGTGCGACCCCATAGACGGCAGCCCACCAGGCTCCCCCGTCCCTGGGATTCTCCAGGCAATAACACTGGAGTGGGTTGCCATTTCCTTCTCCAATGCATGAAAGTGAAAAGGGAAAGTGAATTTTCTCAGTCGTGTCTGACTCTTCGCGACCCCATGGACTGCAGCCTACCAGGTTCCTCCACCCATGGGATTTTCTAGGCAAGAGCACTGGAGTGGGGTGCCATCACCTTCTCCAAGAAAGTGTTCTAGTTTCATTCTTTTACAAGTGGTATACAATGGAGAAAAGACAATCTCTTTAACAAGTGGTGCTGGGAAGTTTGTTCCTGGGTCAACAAGTTTGTTGTTGACCCAGCAACAAGTTTCAACAAGACTTTCTCGGAGAAAGTGTTCTAGTTTCATTCTTTTACAAGTGGTTGACCAGTTGTCCCAGCACCACTTGTTAAAGAGATTGTCTTTTCTCCATTGTATATTCTTGCCTCTTTTGTCAAATATAAGGTGTCCATGGGTGCATGGATTTACCTCTGGGCTTTCTATTTTGTTCCATTGGTCTATATTTCTGTCTTTGTGCCAGTACCATACTGTACCTTTGGTACCTTGATAGGGATTGCATTGAATCTATAGATTGCTTTGGGTAGTATACTCATTTTCACTATACTGATTCTTCTGATCCATGAACACGGTATATTTCTCCATTATTAGTGTCCATTTTGATTTCTTTCACCAGTGTTTTATAGTTTTCTATATATAGGTCTTTTGTTTCTTTAGGCTGATATATTCCTAAGTATTTTATTTTTTCGCTGCAATGGTGAATGGAATTGTTTCCTTAATTTCTCTATTTTCTCATTATTAGTGTATAGGAATGCAAGGGATTTCTGTGTGTTGATTTTATATCCTGCAACTTTACTATATTCATTGATTAGGTCTAGTAATTTTCTGGTGGAGTCTTTAGGGTTTTCTATGTAGAGGATCATGTCATCTGCAAACAGTGAGAGTTTTACTTTTTCTTTTCCAACTTGGATTCCTTTTATTTCTTTTTCTGCTCTGATTGTTGTGGCCAAAACTTCCAAAACTATGTTGAATAGTAGTGGTGAAAGTTGGCACCCTTGTCTTGTTCCTGACTTTAGGGGAAAGGCTTTCAATTTTTCACCATTGAGGATAATGTTTACTGTAGGTTTGTCATATATAGCTTTTATTATGTTGAGGTATGTTCCTTCTATTTCTGCTTTCTGGAGAGTTTTTATCATAAATGGATGTTGAATTTTGTCAGAGGCTTTCTCTGCATCTACTGAGATAATCATATGGCTTTTATTTTTCAATTTGTTAATGTGGTGTATTACATTGATTGATTTGCGGATATTGAAGAATCCTTGTATCCCTGGGATAAAGCCCCCTTGGTCATGGTGTATGATCTTTTTAACGTGTTGTTGGATTCTGATTGCTAGAATTTTGTTAAGGATTTTTGCATCTATGTTCATCAGTGATATTGGCCTGTAGTTTTCTTTTCTTTTCTTTTTTTGTGTGGCATCTTTGTCAGGTTTTGGTATTAGGGTGATGGTGGCCTCATAGAATGAGTTTGGAAGTTTACCTTCCTCTGCAATTTTCTGGAAGACTTTGAGTAGGATAGGTGTTAGCTCTTCTCTAAACTTTTGGTAGAATTCAGCTGTGAAGCCATCTGGACCCCAGCTTTTGTTTGCTGGAAGATTTCTGATTACAGTTTCAATTTCCGTGCTTGTGATGGGTCTGTTAAGATTTTCTGTTTCTTCCTGGTTCAGTTTTGGAAAGTTGTACTTTTCAAAGAATTTGTCCATTTCTTCCAAGTTGTCCATTTTATTGGCATATAATTGATGATAGTAGTCTCTTATGATCCTTTGTATTTCTGTGTTGTCTATTGTGATCTCTCCATTTTCATTTCTAATTTTATTGATTTGATTTTTCTCCCTTTGTGTCTTGATGAGTCTGGCCAATGGTTTGTCAATTTTATTTATCCTTTTAAAGAACCAGCTTTTGGCTTTGTTGATTTTTGCTATGGTCTCTTTTGTTTCTTTTGCATTTATTTCTGCCCTAATTTTTAAGATTTCTTTCCTTCTACTAACCCTGGGGTTCTTCATTTCTTCCTTTTCTAGTTGCTTTAAGTGTAGAGTTAGGTTATTTATTTGACTTTTTTCTTGTTTCTTGAGGTATGCCTGTATTGCTATGAACTTTCCCCTTAGCACTGCTTTTACAGTGTCCCACAGGTTTTGGGTTGTTGTGTTTTCATTTTCATTCGTTTCTAACCAACTCCCAGTTCTTTTTCCAGTTGCTTAGTAGTTCATGATCCAGCATTCTGTACCTCGTTCTTCTCAGGTAGCATGTCTTAGACCTTCTCCATGATGGTCCAGGATGGCAAAATGTCATCATTCTTCTTTACTATCTCTTACAAATCCAAAATGTACAAAGATCCCCTCTAGATGGACATTTAAGTTGTTGCAGTCTTTTGCTTTTAGACAGCGTTGTCACGAATAACTTTGAAGTTCTTCATGGAGTACATAATCATGTATATACAGAAGGTAAACTCCTAAAAGTGAAATTTTTGCTGGGTCAAGGGGTAAATGCATCTCTAATATGGACAGATGTT
This sequence comes from Bos taurus, assembly GCF_002263795.3. NCBI lineage: Eukaryota > Metazoa > Chordata > Mammalia > Artiodactyla > Bovidae > Bos > Bos taurus. Next base: position 1,312,383 of record NC_037328.1, on the reverse strand, counting down.
GCCAAATTACTCTCTGCAGGGGCTATGACAATTTCTGCTTCTAGTAGCAATGTAGGAGGGAGAAGACCTGTGTCTCCTGGCCCACCAATAGAGTTTTGTTGTCAGATTTTTGCCATTTCTAGTAAATTTTTAAAAATCAATGTGGTTTTAATTTGTATATTTCTTATGGTTGACGTTGAGTATATTTTCATGTTTCAAAACCAAGTATGTGTTGTGTAAAATGTCCATACTCATGCCTATCCTTATATTGTTTTTTGGTCTTTTGTCTCATCAATATGCAGGAGCTCTTTATACAGTATTGGGGAAATTAGCTCTTTGTGGTATGAATTACCTGTATCTCTCATTTTGTGTTTGTTTGGGTATTTTAAAAAATTAGTTTTGTTCCTGCAATGCAGAAAATTTTGATTTCCTTGTAGTCGAAATTGTCAACCATTTATGTTGTGACTTCTAGATGTTGCCTTTTCATACTGCTGAAAAGTATGAAAACCAAGACTTCCCTCATCTTCCATTTTGGCTTTAGTGTTCTTATGTTTTATTTTTTATATTTAAAACTTTGATATAAAACTGGAATTTGTTCTACTGTGGATGCAAAATCTATCTAAAAAATGTTTGGTATCAACACAACTTTTTGAATAGTCCATCTTTTCCCCATGTGTTTGAGATGCCTGCATTATCTTAAACATTTCCATATATATTTGGGTATTTTTCAGGATTTTC